>NC_086232.1:21474795-22223129 GCF_036321145.2 Pelmatolapia mariae | reverse complement strand
GACTACACAGGTTAAATGTGACACATAAATTCAGACAACAGCTATCACATACATCAAACAACATGAGCCAGATGTGTCTCAATTTATTTCCCAATGTGTTCCTTCATTTTGAAATATGAAGATAGAAGATCTCGTAATAACTGCAATGTCCCAACAGCACAGTATGCTAATAGGATTAAACACACTCCTGTAACTGTATAAAAGGAAAGCTCCTAATTCAGAACAACATTGTCATCTTTCAGACAGTCTGCTGAGGTTGTGAAGACCTGCTGGTAACTTATCATTCTTTCACTGTTTCTGTGCTTTCAGTATAATGTTGGTAGGATGGTGAGTCTACTTTTGTTTTAGAATAGACACTCATCTGTGTTACTGATATTTGTTCATCAGGTGAAATCCCTGAAACCATGATCAAGGTTGTGTTACTGTTCGGATGCCTGCTGAGCCTGGCTCTGGCAAATCCTGTAAGTGTCTGAGTGTTGAAGACTGCATCAGTTTTGTCCCTTGTAGTGTAAGAGTGTATAATGTACTGTGATATTCAGTAAACACATTCAAAATGTTTCATTTGTATAGACTTTTGGACATTTTGGTCACTGGCACAGACATTCTGGCTCTCATGAGAACCATGGTGTCACTACTGGGGTGAGGATATTATCTGTCTTCCAGAGTTCAGCAATTGAGACACTTGACTGCGTGTTATTGTTACATTACTAAAGGATCATTCTCTGTACTGCAGATTTGATAGCAAAATATTTCATTTTCTTACAGGCAACAACTACAACCGCTGCTACTACTACCACTGCTGGTGCTACTACAACCGCAGCTGCTACTACTACCACTGCTGGTGCTACAACTACAACTGCAGCTACTACTACCACTGCTGGTGCTACAACTACAACCGCAGCTACTACTACCACTGCTGGAGCTACAACTACAACCACAGCTACTACTACTGGTGCTACTACTACCACTGCTGGTGCTACCACCACTATCGATCCCAGGATTGCCCAGATACTCCAGCTCCTCATTAGCCTCCTGCGCCCATAGTCTGCTACGGCACTTCCTGCTACTGCTGGAACTACCATTATACTGTAGTTTCTACTGATACAAAAAAATAAAATAAAATCAGCAATGTTTGAAAACCTGTGTTAATTGATCCAGCTTTTTTAAAATGATTTGATCTATTGAGAACCTTGAGTCTGTTTGTCCGTGAGCAGCCTGAATCTCCTGCCAGACAGGAGGGTAAAAACCTGATGTCCTGGGTGTGTACAATCTATGGGCAGAAATCTGTGCCACCAGAAACTGAATTTGAATAAGTTAAATTTGAATTGCTCAGATTCAATCTGAATTGTAACTTGAATAAATGCTTTTGAAAACTGAATATGAATTAGTTTAATTTGAAATTGAATTTATGGTTTGAAAATGAGCGTCACCAAATTGAAATTGAATTTTATATTTTGAAAATGAATTCATTTGCTTTGAAACTGCATTTTATCCTTTAAAAATTTAGTTCTCGAATAATTTCAGTTTCACTTCTCACCATTCAGTTTCAGTTCTACAATTCAATTTCAGTTCCAAAATTCAGTTTTTTGGACCTTACATCTGGTTCAAGCATAATCGAGTGCAGAGTAATCGAACTTCATTTTACTAGCGGACCGCAAGTGGCAATCTACGGCATCTTGAGCTGGAGCTGGAGTAATTCTTCTGAAGACGTTCGTGATGTCGAATGACCAGTTGAGAAACTCTCAGGTTGGTAATAAATGTATTACATGTATAAGAACAAGCGTCATGTTAACAAATAATACCCATACAGTAACGTTTATGCTTGTTGTAGCTGTTAGCTAAAAACGCTAATTTAGCGTAGATTGCCCTGGGTTCAGCGTTGACAAACTAACATGAAAGACTCCTTTCAATAGAATTCCAAAGTTTTCATCTTGTAGCCTTCCGGAGTCCTCTACACTTGCAGAGGCCCCTACAGTAGGATGAGGGAAAATTTACAGGCTAGTTTCAGGTGTGAGGAAATTGCAAGTTTCCTCAATTTAAGATTTCATGAAAAGCACTATTAATTAATTTAAGCGCTGGAAATCCATGAAACTGTGCTTATTATTGTTCATTTCTTGTGGATTTAAAATGTGAAGCGAACTCTGATGGTTTGTAATGGCCTTAAGTGACACTTATTATTAACAGTTATCTTAATACCAAATTACATTGTATTGCATTGCTTTTGCAGAATTTATTCATTCAGGAGTGCTTGTCCAGATTTAGGCAAAGGCTGGAGTATGTCCTCAACAACGACCCCCTTGACCTTGATTTTCTGGAGTACATTGTGACCCAAGAGAGGACTTTCATGAATGCACTGGAGAATGCTGACCTTCCCGCTGATGTCTGCAAAGCTATAGAAGAACTGAGCAGCTTGTTACACCAGCGAAACAACCCTCCCCCCTTCAACTCTGTGGTACAGATGATTGATCCTTATGGGCGTTTTAGGCTTCAGGTCACAGAGAATCATCTCCAAAGTCTTCTTCAGCTTGGTCTACCTGCCACATGTGTAGCAGACCTTCTTGGTGTCTCAAGACGTACCGGAGAATGCAGGAGTACAACATGTCAGTTAGGAGTCATACCTCTACCATATCTGATGACGCTCTGGATGCCAAAGTGAGAGACATTAAATCCAGACTACCTCATGCTGGATATCAGATTGTCAAGGGTTGCCTTCAAGCTGCGGGCCACCGTGTACAGTGGAACAGACTAAAGGCATCAATGCACAGAGTTGATACAGAGGGCATCTTAACAAGAATGGCAACTTTGGGCTGTGTGGTTCGGCGAAAGTACTCTGTTCAAGGCCCACATTTCCTACAGCACACTGACACCAATTAGGTTTGTTTTGGCATAGAAAATTAAATGACTAACATAATTCTGAATATTTTTATCCATCAGAATTATGCTTTGCTTGTCTATTTTTCACCAGATACAACATAGTGATATTTGGCGGCATAGATGGCTTCTCTAGGAAGGTAAGTTGCGTACCCAAAAACAGCACATATTATTAAATCCACAAAGACTTTCTCACATCTTGTTATCTTTTCTCTCTCTGCTTATGTAATTATACAGTTCACATATTTTGATCATATTGTGTATTATGATGGTTTGCACACTCTTGTCACGTGTCCTCCTATAAATAATTTTGTATATATGTATGAATTTTTAATGTGGTGGTGTTAATCAATTTTCCCCCCGTTTAGATTATGTACCTTAATGCTGCATGCAACAACACAGCCAGCACTGCACTTGATTTTTTTTCTGGACGGAGTGAGAAGATTTGGATGGCCTTACAAGTGAGTAATGCTTCGTTAAATGTATTCTGAAGTTTGTCTCATGATTTTTGTTTGCCATTTTTAACCATGAAATTATCAGGATTTCAGTGCTGTATATAAATTCGCAAGTGTGTCAATCATGTATTTGAATAGCTTTTGTGTATTTTGTTGTTTCAATACTTATTTCAAAATCTTATATGGTACAGAGTAAGAGCTGACCAAGGAGTTGAAAATGTCAAGATTGCTGAAATGATGTTCACTGTGAGAGGCACAGGATGTGGAAGCTTCATAAGTGGAAAAAGCATGCACAACCAGAGGTAATGCTTGTAACATCTAAATGACATAACATTGTTATTTCATCATGATTGACTCCAGCTGAATTGCTGTTTGGCTGTTCTTTGTTAGTTTTTGATTGACCTTTGAGAACTTTTCTGTATTTTTTCAAATGTAGAATTGAGCGCCTATGGAGGGACGTTTGGACAGGGGTGACACACATTTATTATGATGTACTACACAGCTTGGAGGAAGATGGATTTCTTAACATCTCAGATAGTCTTTATCTCTTTTGTGCCCATTACACCTTCCTCCCAAGACTCAAGGTGGATTTGGCCAAGTTTTCTGCTGGCTGGAATGATCATTCCATCAGGACAGAGCATAGCCTTTCACCAAACCAGCTGTGGGAACCTGGGATGCTGCAGCACCCCATCAGAGAGCCACAGAGATGTGAAGAAAATTTGGCAGTTGAGTAATAATGGCAATGTTTTTGTTTTCTTGAGTGCTATATGTAGATTTTTAAAATCATTTACATATGCTGCTTTATTTCAGGAAATCCAAATTGAGAGCATTGATTGAGAGAGTACAGGGCTATCCCATCATAACAACCCAGGTGTTTTGGTGCCAGAAATGGAATGTCCACTGAATGCTGAAGATATTGAATCTCTACGCCTTTCCATAGATCCTCTTGTGCCTTCATGTAGTTTTGGAAGAGACATTTACCTGACCACACTCTCACATGCTCTTCACCTACATCACCATCCCTGAAAGTTGCAGCTTGGCCCATCAGAGAGTAAAATTATAAGAACATGTTATTTTACAAACTGCTAGTGATAGTTTTTCTTTTAAATAATCCCTTCTTCTAAGGCGAATAAGAACCTCTCCTTGTTTTAATGGTAATTTTCATTTTCTTACTTTCTGTTACACTCACGAACCCAAATATAGATACTGACAAGCTGACACAGTCAAATGGAGGAGGGAAAGAAATCAGCAAAGGACTACATTGACAAAAACTTTTTGTTTAACAATTTCAAAACAATAAACAGAATGCTTAAAAAACTGTAAAAAATAAAATAAAATAAAAAATAAGATCAAGCAACACATGTCGAGTTTTTTGTTTTACTAACATTTCATAGAACAATCAAGATGTCTGGCTGGCTGATCATGCTCCTAAATATGAAAAAATGCCTGACCATAGTGGACGCGTTTGTCATCACATGCTTGAACTCTTCATAAGTTTGCATATGCTGAACAGGTAGTTTGACTGTGTTACTACATGCTGTAATGGTTGGGTAGCAAACTTCATGTGCGCCATACTGAATATGGCATGAGTGGTTGAACTGCACAGAGACTTTGAAGTTTATCTTGTCATCTGGCAGGACAGGAATGTGGCCTTGTTCTATGAGCCACTGTAAGAATGAACTTGGGGAAAGGACGACTGGACGGTCACTGGCCTCAGGCTCTTCACCTTTTTTTAAAAAAAACAAAGCAGTCATTTAAATAAAATATTAGATACTGTTTACCTGTAACTTCACAAAGACAACTTAAAAATGTAATTACTGACAAGAGTGAACAAGCACTCATAGTGTAATCTACAGCTGTGGCCAAAGGTTTGGTGGGTGATCGTGGCTCAAGAGTTGGGAGCTCGCCTTGTAATCAGAAGATTGCCGGTTCGAGCCCCGGCTTGGACAGTCTCGGCTGTTGTGTCCTTGGGCAAGACACTTCACCCGTTGCCTACTGGTGGTGGTCAGAGGGTCCGGTGGCGCCAGTGTCCGGCAGCCTCGCCTCTGTCAGTGCGCCCCAGGGTGGCTGTGGCTACAACGTAGCTTGCCATCACCAGTGTGTGAATGTGTGCATGAATGGGTGGATGACTGGATGTGTAAAGCGTTTTGGGGTCCTTAGGGACTAGTAAAGCGCTATACAAATACAGGCCATTTACCAAGGTTTACAGAATAACAAGTATGTGTTTTCACACATTTTGCTGCTTTTGTATTTTTAGATCTTTTTGTCAAACGTTTTCTGAAGTGTACTCCAGAAACATCGGACAAAAAGATCTAAAAACACTGAAGCAGCAAACTCCATGAAAGCCAAGACTTGTCGTTCTCTAAACCTTTAGCCATTCCTTACATAAAAATATGATTCCAAGTTTAACACAGAAAGACAAAATACATGGACAGTAAACTACATGTGCACTTATGTGATTCCAGCTCTTGCACGAAGTCCTGTAGATGGTTCATAATCCTCATTCCCACTCGTTCTTTGTTGGAGCCCTTCTCGCTGAACTCAGGATGGCATGTTGCAAAAACAAAGTCAGCATCAGCCTGGTAAGAAAGACAAAGAAAATTGTGACTTTATCTGAATCAAGACTTGTAATTGACATCAAGGACCTATTATTTTGTCTTTATTCTAAGAAATTGTATTCTTTTGTCACACATAAAGACAGGGACATAAATGTCTGTCTCATGCTGCTTGCTAGTTCTTCTCATTTAATCTTATAATTTTGTATAGATCAAGCCTCTTTATAACACTGTAGGTTACATGTAAATACTCCTTGTTAAAAGGGATTTTTTCATTGCACCTGATGCCTTGTGTTTGCTCTAAGCGGTTCAGGCTTTGTGGAATATTAAGCAACTTAAGACAATTTTGAATATTCTTTTTCCAGTGCCACCATTAATTACATTCTCTACTATAGGACTTAAAGTATATACTGTAAAGTAAAGGTAAAGAGCACTTTGAACTGCTATTCACAATTACAAGTGGTATCCCTACAAAAGTCAACATTTACTCACCTTAACTTCCACCCCGGGGATAAACAGTGATTGGCAGATGTTTGGGTACTGGTTCAGTAGATCAGTAAGACCATAAAGTTTTAGACCATCACGTAGCTGGGAGAGAAGAGGCACCAACCGAAGTGTGGCATGAAGAACAACAGCACTAAAATGCAGAAAGAAAGAAAATAGCATGCTGCTAAATGAAAAAAAAAAAACAACTTTTTTTTTGGGGGGGGGGGACAGTAAAAGTTTTACCAAACAATTTCTTTTCTTTTCAACATTAACAGGTCCATGATAGCCACAACTCAAAATTTCATCAGTGAGTTCTGTCATTTTATCTTCTGTGGCCGAATCAACCTTAAAGGACACAAACATACCCATTAACATGACCAAGTCCTATAATTTGCAAATAACACAAGGGATGGTAAAATCTGTGCTCGACATGTAATTCAAAACATTTTAGAGCACTGAAACCTTTAAGACTTCATACCTGGGAGATAATAGAAGATAATAGAAGTATAATGAACATTATCCTCTTTCATAATGTTCTCAATCTGCAGCTCTCCATTGCACAAGTACTGGTAACACCAGTCTTTGAGGCAGCAGGGTGGTGGCCCACCTTGCGCCAGACTAACCGCCCAAATTTCACCAGCACTACTGTGAGAGGAGAAGAGATAAATAACATCAATCAGGTCATTTCCAATGCGTGTATGTGTACACACAGATGAGGGCCCCAATGCATGTAAGAAAGGCCTACCAGAAGTTTCCTAGATCAAGATCCAGCAATAAATATTTGGGAGCCTTCCCAGTCTGGTCACCCTCAAATAGCCTTTGCTCCAAGCCTGCAACCATTTATTTTAACACAAATAGTTAGTCCGGTTAAGTAGCCATTTTCACTCCTATCAATTTAGATCATATGTTAATTACGTGTTTCCGTAATGCCCCTGTATCAATTCCTGCCTCTCCTATAAATGTGACCCTCAGCTGATTTGTTTTTTTGTTTTGTTGTTTTTTTTACCTCTTCCACTGTGCAAGTCCCCGCTCCACCATATTGGATCTTGAGACAGTGATACAGAATTCTTCCTCTGTATTCACAGCAGTAGTTATGGCCTGCAGAATTTCATCCAGGCTAATGGAGAAAAACTGGAAATTAGAAACATGATACTGGAAACCATGTTGTGTGTATTCATGTGTATTCTTTAATGTCTTTCAGGTTTTCAAACTAAATTGTGTCACCACCAGCAGTATGTGACTTTGACCTAACAGAAGAAGAAAATGCAGTAGACAGGCTAAGCCTTTAGGTAGCTGGATTCCTTTACATGAAGGGTACTTGGCAGAAATTGTTTGAAAACCACTGTACAGAGCATTGAAGAAAGACTACTGATGTGTACAAACCTAGAAATGCCCATCTTTTGTTGTGAAGGAAGGTTTGCATTGCTGTAATGAAAAGATGCCAGAGTAAAAACCACATCACTTGACCTCAAACATGTACTGTACAAAAGCAACAAATAAAACAATACCTTTAAAACCTAAAAGCTTAAAAGAGAACTTCTTCACCGTGTTGTAAGTACTTCTGTAAGACTTAAACAATTAAAAATGTTATTGCAACTATGACAAAACCTAAAGCAAAAAAAACTTTATAAGGATCAAAACCAAAGTATAACATACATGGCACAATCAGTAACAAAGCATAAAATGCTGTCTATCAAAACATAAATTAATAGGTGGAAAGCAAAAGGCCTGTAGGGAAATCCTCAAACATACGTTGGAAGCCATATTAAAAGACTGCATTACCTCTCACAACACTTGCTTGCATGTGCCTCCACCTCATTCTGAGGAAATGTCTCACTGCAGACAGGGCACACAATCTGTAACAGGAAACAATATGAACGATAGAATCAATAATGCCTCAAAGACAGACATTCAACACATTGCACTCAACATTACCTTTGCATTTGAGGACAAAATAATGACATCTTCCTCCACATGCTGTTAAGACAAGCAAAGAAAGGGGAAAAAAACAGCAACTTTAAAAGAATGGAATTGTGACGTGATTGCATACATCTGATTGTTGCTTATCTGTCAAGTTTCATTACAAATACAGCTTACATAGGCTACCCACTTTAACTATAAGGAATAAATCCAACCTCTAATAATGAACCTCTTCAACTTGGCTACTGTAGGACACTTTAATCAAACTTATTGCAATTTTCTCCCCATTCAATTTATGGCATCATATTTATGTTCCCGTTTTTTTCATGCACAGTCAAATAGATAAAGGTTAAAGGGGTACCAAACTTCACCTTTAGATGTGAGTTAAGTTGATCGTCTTCTATATGTGGTATGGGATGTGGTGCGTCCTCTGGGTCTTCATTACAAGTCTGATAAACGAGAGTAGCAAGCACAAATTTAATAAATTACCTACAGAAACACAACGAAGTGTAGTGACATCCACAACATTGGACATGAAGCTCCTGACTGATAAAAACATTTTCAAAACACATGTTTCAGTCATTACGTAGTTTTATAGGACACAGCTACGTGTAATGTGATCTCCCAGACTCATCCATGCAAATGGACTGTACACACCTCCTGTGCATTAGTATCTGAAGGCTGACATGTTTCAACATGCAGTGCTAAGAGTTGAAGTGGGTAGCTGGTTTGACATGAGTGGCACATCACCTTTGGCATATTGGAGAAGGAGCTGGGGTCAGGGGGCAGCAGCTGAATGTCTAGCTCTTCCTGGATTGGAGCAATGTATAGGACAGTCTTTCCCCCTGCACTTGCATTGTTTAGCAGTGACCCAGTATATCCACTGGAGACACCATATTTAGTTTCCGAGAACCCCATCCACCTGTCGAGAAAAGTGAATGACTCAGTACTATTCAAAATGTGGCAGTACACATCGCAGTGCATTCATGGTCATGATATCATCCAAATTCTTCTATAACTATCAATTCAAAAGTTGGAATGGCCATTAAGAGGTTTTTTTTCTACCTGCTCCTTTGTAGATCAGTCAGCCCCGAGAAACACTTTCCAGTTTTGAATACAGATCTTTGAGTCTTGAACATACCTTTGAAATAAACCATCGACCACCAAATTAATTGACTCTGAATAAAGACAAAAACTTTTTGATTGTTAACTTACAACAAATATATTTTCCTGTCAATGTGCAGCAGTACCTTACCTCATCATGACTGTAGTTGTCAGGTACCAGTGTAGACCTACGTCCCAAACCAGCTTGAAGATGGACAAATTCTTCACTGCCTTTTGGAGTAGACTGAAAAAGCTTGAGTAAGAGATAAAAATTAAGTTGTATCTCTTTAGCTGGTGTGAATTGGTTGGCAGGCCCTCGAAAGCACCGGCGCTTTGCTTTGTTTCCATAAAGAGCAGGAAAAGACCTGTGAAAACATTTTGTAAGTTGATATAAAATAATACAATTGTACATGTTAACAAGTTATGGGTATTGAGAACTTAAATAAGTAAGTATAAGGAACAACAAGTCTGACAAAGGAACAAATACAACAAGGAACCTAGTCATTTCTGTGTGGATACTTGGTCGGCCATCTCTACCTCTCTCCTGACTTGTTTTCTGTCTGCTAGAATGACACAATATTCAGAAGACGTATCACATCATGTTATGCTAACTAATTAATACACAGGGTGGGCCATTTATATGGATACACCGTAATAACATGGGAATGGTTGGTGATATTAAAGTCCTGTTTGTGGCACATTAGTATATGTGAGGGGGCAAACTCCTCAAGATGGGTGGTGACCATGGTGGCCATTTAGAAGTCGGCCATCTTGGATACAACTTTTGTTTTTTCAATAGGAAGAGGGCCATGTGACACATCAAACTTATTGGTAATGTCACAAGAAAAACAATGGTGTGCTTGGTTTCAACGTAACTTTATACTTTCATGAGTTATTTACAAGTTTCTCTTTGTTCACAGCCATTGACATGTCGAAGAGGTTAACACGTGAGTGTTAGGATGCCTGGGTCGTTGACCCAGGGTTTTGAGTTTATTATATTATTTATCATTTCTAGTCTTTGGTTTCTTTGTTAAGTTCTGTCTTGTGGTTTATGTCTCTGTGTAATCCTTAGTTGCTATATCCCCGTGTCCAGTCAGTGTCTGTGTCTGCCCTGGTCCCACGTCTCTGTTCCCTCTGTTGCATTGCCTGCGTGTGAGTCTGTGTCTTTAGTTCAGTCTGTGTTATGTTTCCTGTTTTATTTTGAAGGTCCATGTCTGATGTTAATGTATCTGGTTTTGCTTCCCCTTGTCTCGTTAGGCCTGATTTGCCCCAGCTGTTTTTCCCTCCTGTTACCCATTCCCTGATTGCTCCCTCTGTGTATTTAAGCCCTGTGTTTCTCTGTGTCCGTGTCGCGATCTACTCTTATCTACCCTCACTCATGCTGTGTGTTTTGTTTTCCTGCCTGCGTTAATGTTTGTTCTTTGGAAGTTTGTTACTTTGAGTTTAGCATTAAAGCTGTTTTTTGAGTTCACGTCTGTCTCCGGAGTCTGCACTTTGGGTCCTTTTCCTGCCTGCACACAGCCGTTTCATAACAGAAGATCGCGACCAGAACATGGACCCAGCAGACTCCGTGTGGTATCGGCGACCCGCAGTTTCTGCCTTCCTCAAAGAGAGGGTGAGGCAGGAGGCTAAGCATGCCTGGGAGCTCGAGTCACCCTTCTATGGGTCACGTTTGGCTTGGGGAGGGCCCCGCAGCCTCCGAACTGCCATGGCTACGGCTGAGCCGGCACCTATGCCTCGGTCTATCAGATTGAGCACATGCTCATTATCTCCAATCACTACACCTTCGTCTCCACCCCCGGTTTTCCAGTCCGACATGAGGGTTAAGCGGCGAAGGAAGAAGGATTATGTGACGCCGGACGTTAGACTCACTCCGCTGCAGTCCTTCGCTCGGTTTTTGGGTCTGCCACATTCTGAGCTTCACAAACTCTCTGCTTCCTCACCGCAGCCTGGTCTTTTGGAGGATTCGCAGCCCAGTTTGCCACCTCCCACTTCCCGGAGAAAGCGACGCTCACGCGGTCGCCACTCTGTCTCTGCTGAGCCATTCCCCGTGGTGAGTTGTAATGACTGTTTTCATTCTTCTCCCTCTGAGCTGGAAAAAGACAATCATGTGAACACTGTAAATTCTGAGACTGTGAAAACTGTTAAGTAGGGCTGGGCGATATGGCCTAAAATTCATATCGCGATATAATTTGAAGCATGTACGATAACGATATATATCACGATATATTCTTTTCTTCTGTATAACGTATTTTCCAAACTATAAGGCACACTTAAAATCCTTTAATTTTCTCAAAAATCGAGAGTGTGCCTTATGTATGAATTCTGGTTGTGCTCACTGACCTTGAACCGATTTTGGCGTGTAGAAATCTGTTAAAAAATGTTTTAGTACAACTTTGGTAAGCCTGCTGATGGACTGCTTGATGGATTGTCAGAGCATTACGGCTGCCGTAGTGAGGAGGAATCTGGGTCCAAAACTCCGTCCCCTTCAGGTCCCAAAGTCAAACGAACACTGAGAGTTAAAAACAGTCTAAATTCTTTCATCTTTAATTAAATCATCAGCGTTGCTGCTTTATCGGGTGTAACAATTAAGTTTAACATCCATGCATCCATGAAAACAGAATTTATTAAATTTAACGGAGTTAGAAGTTAACAGGAAGTTAGCTCGCTAGTTTACACCTAAACATTTCATACCATGTTCTGACAGAGATTTTTGAAACTAATTAAAACGTACAGCTCTGCTACCACTTCCAACATAAGTGAAGACAGAAACACTAAACAGCAGTGGCGTTTGCAGGGTTACCGAAGTTGGACTACCTGGTATATAATGTTGTGCTACGTGATTGCTAGCGACACAGCTATGTTAGCATAACATTAGCACAGTGAAGCTGGAGGATGAACGGCAACTTTTTTTCCACTCGATAAAAGTTAACGTGAGGGATTCTGGTGGTTAGGGACAAATGCAATCGCATAGCAGGATGCTATACACGGGCCAAACTTCAGTCAGGAGAACATAATTTACTGATGATAATGCTTGTAGCTACTGTGATACTTTCTACCAAAACAGGCGCAGCTTGATGACATCATCAACATGCGATATCGCGATATAGTCAAAATCTCTATCGTTGGCCAAATCTATATCGTTTCTATCGTATATCGTTTATATCGCCCACCCCTACTGTTAAGACTGTTAGACGTGGTGGTGGTAGGAAGCTAAAAAACATTGTAGAGGAGTCTGTGTTTGCTGAGCCTGCTCCTTCGCCCTGTTGTGTTACTGCTCCCAGGGCAGCTCGGGCCCAGCATTCCCCTGCACCTGTTTCAGTGCTTCAGGTGAGGGAGGCTGAGGTCCAGCTGGTCCCTGCTCCGGTATCCAGGCCGGCTGAGCCTCTGCCTGTCGCGGCACCCATACCAGCTCCTCGGGTGGGGACAGCAGCAGCTCAGCTGTTGACGGTGCCTGTCCCGGCTCCCAGGGTGAGGATGACCGGGAACCAGTTAGCTCCAGCACCCGTACCTTCTCCTCGGGTGGGACTGGCTGGTGTCTGGCAGGTACCTGCACCTGTTTCTGACCTCGCTGGAGGCTCAGGTGAGCCCGTCCAGCAGTTTTCTTCAGGCTCCGTAGGTTCAGAAAACCTAGCCCAGCCATCTGCTCATCCACCACCTCACGCACCATTACTACCATTGTTACAACAGTCAATACATCTTAAACTTCTATCCATAGCTCAAACATTAGCTCACCTATCGGCTCAATCACCTGCTCAGTTACCACCTCAGTCGTTTACTCAGCCACCTGTTCCCGCTGGAGGGTCCGAGGGGCCCGTCCAGCCTTCTGCCTCTGCTGGAGGGTCCGAGGGGCCCGTCCAGCCTTCTGTTCCCGCTGGGGGTTCTGGAGAACCGCACCAGCCTTTGTTCGTCTCCGCTGGAGGGTCCGAGGGGCCCGTCCAGCCGCTGTCGCCTCCAGCGCCACCATCTGCGGCTCCCACGCCGTCGCCTCCAGCGCCACCATCTGCGGCTCCCACGCCGTCGCCTCCAGCGCCACCATCTGCGGCTCCCACGCCGTCGCCTCCAGCGCCACCATCTGCGGCTCCCACGCCGTCGCCTCCAGCGCCACCATCTGCGGCTCCCACGCCGTCGCCTCCAGCGCCACCATCTGCGGCTCCCACGCCGTCGCCTCCAGCGCCACCATCTGCGGCTCCCACGCCGTCGCCTCCAGCGCCACCATCTGCGGCTCCCACGCCGTCGCCTCCAGCGCCACCATCTGCGGCTCCCACGCCGTCGCCTCCAGCGCCATCCTCGTCTGATCCAGCCTCCGAGTCTTCAGCTTTGCCTGGTCCGTCTTCAGCTTTGCCTGGTCCGTCTTCAGCTTTGCCTGGTCCGTCTTCAGCTTTGCCTGGTCCGTCTTCAGCTTCGCCTGGTTCGGCTTCAGACTCTTCATCCTCGCCTGCAGCAACCTTTGCTTCTGCCTCTGCGTCGCCTGGTCCTGCCTCACCTCGTCCTGTCCGGCCTGCTCGTCCTCGTCCTGTCCGGCCACCTTCCAGGCCGTTGGCTGGACTTCGTCGTTGTCGTGGCCGGCCTCCGGACCTGCCCCGCCGCCGTTGCCGTCCACACGGTCAGCCCCCTGAACTGTCTGCCCACCGTCGCTGTTGCCGTCCGCACGGTCGGCCCCCTGGACTGTTCGGGATCCTGTGCCGTCGGCCTCCGGGCCGGCCCCCTGAACTGTTCGGGCTCTTGGGCCGTCGGCCTCTGGGCCGGCCCCCTGAATTGCCCGGGTTTGGACTCTTGGGCCGTCGGCCTCCGGGCTGGCCCCCTGAACTTTGTGGGAACTGTTTTTCCTGGCCGCCTACGCCTGTCGTGAGCCTGTTTTTGTTCTGTTGTTTTCTGGACTCCATTGTTTGCGCTTTTTTTGTTTCTGGCTCCTTGTGTTTCGTTTGTTTTGGCACTCGCCGCATGTCACTGGAGAGTGGCATTAGTCGAACATCCCTTTGGCGGATATTAGCTACTCACAAATGGCACCCTTACAAACTCCAGCTACTGCAGCATCTCAACGAGGATGACCCAGATCAGCGCACAGAATTTGCAGAATGGGCAAAACAAAAATTGGAACAGGACCCTCAGGACCTTCAGTGATGAGGCAAACTTTTATGTGAATGGTGAAGTTAACAAACAAAACCACCACTATTGGTCTGACACTAACCCACATTGGATGGATCCCTCCAAGACTGTTGGAACAACAAAAGTGAAACCTCAAGGCCACTGGCTATTTGAAACTCCTACATGATGATGTGTTTCCCTCTTTATGCACTGAAGCTGGCACGTTCCCTGAGTTTTTCCAGCAAGATGGTGCACCACCACATTATGGGTGCCAGGCCCGAGCATTCCTAGATGAACAGTTTCCTGGAAAGTGGATTGGTTGTCGTGGGCCAGTTGAATGGCCCCCAAGGTCTCCCGATCTGACCACCTTAGACTTTTATCTTTGGGGTCATCTCAAGGCAATTGTCTATGGTGTAAAGATACGAGATGTGCAGCACCTGAAACTACGGATACTGGATGCCTGTGCTGGCATTTCTCCTGTGGTGTTGCTATCAGTGTGTGAAGAGTGGGAGAAGATTGCATTGCATTGACAATCCAACACAATGGGCAGCACATTGAACACATTTTATAAGTGGTCAGAAACTTGTAAATAACTCATGAAAGGATAAAGTTACGTTGAAACCAAGCACACCATTGTTTTTCTTGTGACATTACCAATAAGTTTGATGTGTCACATGGCCCTCTTCCTATTGAAAAACAAAAGTTGCATCCAAGATGGCCGACTTCTAAATGGCCACCATGGTCACCACCCATCTTGAGGAGTTTGCCCCCTCACATATACTAATGTGCCACAAACAGGACTTTAATATCACCAACCATTCCCATGTTATTACGGTGTATCCATATAAATGGCCCACCCTGTAGTACAACAGTAAAACACGTGTCAAATGATTCAAAAGTTATTTGGTAATCTGTGCATGTGTTGTTTGTGTCTAGTTTCACAAAACTTGGGAGGCTCTTGGTGAGTCTGAACACTGGGCCAAACAGTGGTAGATGTAGAAGTTAGTAAATTTAGCAGGTGTCTTGCTGACCTGACAATTTCTGAACTGTCTGCCTGTCAAACACAACAATTGAGGAGTATGTTAAGAGTACTGTGTAATTAATCATACACTATGTAACAGAAGAGTTATATATCATATCACACCAAGGTGATCAGTAATGATCCAGACACTGTTAGACTAAATATTCACTGTAGCTAAGGTTTTTAAGTAAGCTAAAGAGTTGGGATGCTTTGTAAGTAAACCCAAACAGCAATGGTTTTGATATTCTTTTGCACGTTTTCCTACTGTAGGGGCCTCTGCGAGTGTAAAGGACTCCGGAAGGCTACAAGATGACAACTTTGGAATTCTATTGAAAGGAGTCTTTCATATTTGTTTGTCAACGCTGAAACCAGGGCAGTCTACGCTAAATTAGCATTTTTAGCTAACAGCTACAACAAGCATAAACGTTACTGTATGGGTATTATTTGTTAACATGACACTTGTTCTTATACAGTTAATACATTTATTACCAACCTCAGAGTTTCTCAACTGGTCATTTGACATCACAAACGTCTTCAGAAGAATAACTCCAGCTCCAGCTCAAGATGCCGTAGATTGCCACTTGCGGTCCGCTAGTAAAACAAAGTTTGATTACTCTGCACTTGAAACTGAATTTTGGAACTGAAATTGAATTGTAGAACTGAAACTGAATGGTGAGAAGTGAAACTTAAAATTATTCAAGAGCTAAATTTTTAAAGGATAAAATGCAGTTTCAAAGCAAATGAATTCATTTTCAAAATATAAAATTCAATTTCAATTTGGTGACGATCATTTTCAAACCATAAATTCAATTTCAAATTAAACTAATTCAAATTCAGTTTTCAAAAGCATTTATTCAAGTTACAATTCAGATTGAATCTGAGCAATTCAAATTTAACTTATTCAAATTCAGTTTCTGATGGCAAAGATTTCTGCCCATAACAATCCCGTAGATTGCTGCGTGTACTCTTAAGACAGTGCGTGCTGTAGAGGTCCTTCAGTGAAGGAAAAGGTTTATTTTTGTTGCCGTATTAATTACCCTTGTGTGCCATGGTGCAGTTGGAGAACCATACACAGATGCAGTATTTCAGCACACTTTCAGTGGAGCAACAGTAGAAGACAATCAGCAGCTCCCTCTTCCAGTCCATTTTTCCGAGGATTTTCAGAAAATGGAGAGGCTGGCTTGTCTTATTTGCAACCGCCAAGGTGTTTAAGCTCCATTGGAGGTCTGTGTCTATGTGAACACCCAGGAACTTGAAACTGGACACCCTTTCCACACACTCCCCGTTGATGCTGATGGGCTGCAGCTCATACTTCCTGCTTCTGAAGTCAACTACCAGCTCTTTTGTGTTGGTGGTATTGAGGTCCAAGTTGTTTTCTGTATACTAATCCGACAGCCTCTGAACCTCAGATCTGTATGCTGTCTCGTCTCTCCCAGAGATGAGCCTCACCACGGTGGCATCATCTGCAAACTTAATGACTGCGATGTCTGGGTGGGTACTGATACAGTCATGTGTAAACGGAGTATATGGCAGGGGACTGAGTACACAGCCTTGTGGCAAGCCGGTGTTAAGGCTGAGGGCTGAAGAAAGATAAGGCCCCACTCTAACTCACTGTACATGGTCCGAGAGAAAGTCTCTGATCCATCGGCAGGTGGTAAAAGGAAGTCAGATATCCAGTAGTTTTACTGTCCTGGAGTATTGGATTAAAAACAGTGCTAAAGACAGCAAAGAGCAGCCTGATATGTGGTAGATGGTGGTGTGGTTCAGTGGTTCAGCTCCTCTGCAAGCGCTGCGTTGCCCAAAGTTAACGTGGTATTGCCAGGCTTGTAGTTGGTTAGGTGCTGAACTCCCTGCCAAGATCTTCCTCTCATGTGCTGCCTTGATCTCTCGATGCCTGTGAGTGAAGTTAACCCCCCCACCTTCTTCATATTCAACAAAAGTGGTGTCATATGTTTGTGATACGTTTGTGCTGCAAAAATTTTCGTTTGTGCCGCTATCATTTTAAAGATATTAATAAAAGTTTCTAGAGCTCATCTAAGGTCAACCAGCTCCTCCACATTAATGAAATCAAACAAAACTGGTGTCAATCAACTGTCCTATGTTTGTGCTGGTTTGTGCTGCTAAAATTGTCGTTTGTGCTGCTTCTGTTTTAAAGATGTTAATGAAAATGTAAAGGTCAAAAGGTCAACCAGCCCCCCCACATTACCCAAATCAAATAAAATTGATGTCAAACGTTTGTGCTATGTTTGTGCTGCAAAAATTTTTGTTTGTGCCGCTATCATTTTAAAGATATTAATAAAAGTTTCTAGAGCTCGTCTAAGGTCAACCAGCTCCCCCACATTAATGAAATCAAACAAAATTGGTATCAATCAACTGTGCTCTGTTTGTGCTGCTAAAATTGTCGTTCAGAGAGTATGATCTACTCTCCAAGTAAGAGGCAAACCATTTTAGAGCAGAGCCTTGAACGCCGACACATGTCTAAAGTTCAATGGAGCAACGGTAGAAGACAATCAGCAGCTCCCTCTTCAGGTCCATTTTTCTGAGGATTCTCAGAAAATGGAGAGGCTGGTGGGCCTTCTTTGCAATCTCCAAGGTGTTTAAGCTCCATTGGAGGTCTGTGTCTATGTGCACACCCAGAAACTTAAACTGGACACCCTTTCCACGCACTCCCCATTGATGCTGACAGGCTGCATCTCAGTTTTCCTCCTTCTGAAGTCGACTACCAACTCTTTTGTCTTGTTGGTATTGAGGTCCAAGTTGTTTTCTGCACACTAATCCGACAGATATCCAGCAGTTTTACTATTATTCTGTCCTGAAGTATCATATTAAAAGCAGTGCTAAAGTCAGCAAAGAGCAGCCTGGCTTTACGCCCCTGTGGTTCCAGGTGGTAGATGGTGGTGTGGAGCGTTGTAACTATGGCAATTTCAGTTGATCTGTTAGCTCTGTATGCAAACTGCAGCGGGTCAAGTGTTGGTGGAAGGCAGTACCCTCTCCTTTGTTCTTACTGGAGTGGCTGTTCCTGTCGTGAAGGTGTACCATGCAGCATGACAACTCAATAGCTGTGTCCAGAATTGATGGCTGAGTAGTATGATGCTGCTGTCCGATATACACTTGTTGACTGCAGTCTGTAATCTCAGTCTGTAATCTCAGTTCGTCAAAGGAGATGCATAAACTCTCTCCTTTGTTCTTACCGGAGTGGCTGATCCTGTCGTGACGGTGGACCATGCAGCTTGATAACTCAATAGCCGTGTCCGGAATTGATGGCTGAGTAGTATGATGCTGCTGTCCCATATACACTTGTTGACTGCAGTCTGTAATCTCAGTTTGTCGATTTTGTTGGTTATGGACCCATCGTTGGAGATGAAATTACTTGGAAGCGGTAGCTTAAATAGTTGTTTCCTTAGCCGTGCTAGGGGGCCTGCCCTGAAGCCACGCTTTTGCCTCCTTTGTTTACGTTTCCTCTTAAAAACTCTTAAAACTCAGAAGGTCCTGACGACTGTAAGTAGTATTTATGCGTGTAAACACATATGCACGTATAAAATACAAAAAACAAAGCACCCAAACTGAGGAGCCTGTGCGTCTATGCGTGCCGCCATCTTATAGTATTATAGTTTAGTAAAAATGCTACGTCAAGATGAACAGAATTAACACTTTGGGAATTGACAGCCATCAACTGACTGTTCTGTCACCATGTAACCGTGTTCTGTTTAAATAGATTTTCCCTGAGAAAGTTGCTCTTTAGTGCCTCCTTCTGGCATGACCTGGTGTAACGTGCGCAAATCTGTCTCTGTTCTATGATGTCATCAGAAAGTGCATGCTATTGTTTGGGGAAAAGACTTCTCCTGTTCTCCTGTTCTCTGCTGTAGTGACGATTGTCTCCCTTAAGATGGTCTTTAAGGGCATTGTCGGTATGTAATTCTGTTCCATCCTTACTAATGAACAAAATCTACTTGAAGAAATGTGATTGCAGTGTTTGCTTAATAGAAATGTTTATAAAGAGAGGATTCGCTAACGCTTTTGGCTAAACAAGTCATTTGTATTGTTATTGTGTATTTCTCCTCGTCTATGATTTCTAAGAGCATTTCATGTTGTTTCTCAGTTTTACCCTACTTCAACTGGCCGAAGTAAAGGGAGTGAAGTCAAACCCTCTTGTCTGCATGGTCATTTTGAAGAGGAGTTTAGTCTGAATGTCGACTCTAGCAAGGCGTATTTTAATGGCTTCAGATATGGGCAGGGCAAAATGGCTCAGTAGTGCCACCTAGAAGAATGAAAAACTTGAGCCCCTGGTCTGGGTATGACTTAGATGCATGAATTTGGGCAAACATATGTAACATGAAGGGACCCACAAAAAAGTCCATTATGGCCATATCCTAAACCCAACAGGAAGTCTGCCATTTTGAACTGAAGGTGACATTTTGACTCAGATTTTGCCATTGACCCAAGCAGCCTCAAACTTATCCAGGAAAGCCTGAAGGAGTTGGTCTTGGATTGTATTGGAAACTTGGCAACATGGCTAATGTCGATGTCTCGCCATGAAGAATGAAATTGCTATAACTCAAAGAAATCCAGTCTGATCACTACCAAACTTCACCAGTATGATGACAGAACCGCCCTAAACAGATTGATATGCCCATTGTCAGGAATAGTCAGAGCTCCACCTAATGGGAACAGGAAATGTCTTGTCTTATACTTTGATGTACTGCTCTTTACAGGTTCATCATGTCCACCTCAAAAGTGGTGAGAATAGACATCAGTCCCTCATGTTGGTTTAGTGTCATAATTGTGAGTTAACATTGAATGGCGCACCCTGGTGGCAAGGCGATTTGCCATGAAACAGGAAGTAGATTTTGAGGGGCTTGGAAAGCTCAAAAACTCTTGAAATCTGGCGCACACCTCCAATATGGGAAAGGCTTTCTTGTTATGTGATCTTTTTCACTGAATATTGCAAAATGGGCCCACAGCGTCCCCTACAAAAACTTCAAAAGACCAGCCCTTGCCCTTTGTTTCATCTATGAGTCTGAAATCCGGAAGGCTTGCGTAAGATTTTAACATGAACAAAAAAGCCCTTAGGGAGCAATATCGCAAACCCAACAGGAAGCATGCCATCTTCAACTGAATGTGTAATTTTGGCGACATTTTTCACCGTTTTCAGGCCTTCTACATTAACCAACTCCTCCAAGGGATTTCCTCATAGACATGATCTTCAGTGAACGGAATTTAAAGACCTTTGCGATGTTAAATGCAAAGCTTTTTGCTTTTCTTGAAATGGTGTAGTCATGGCGGCACGTGGAGTTTTAATCACTCACCAAAAAGCAGTAAACTGCTTTCACTCAAGGACTAAATGTCTAATCTCTCCCAAATTTCTGAGGCATGATGAGAATCGAGCTCAGAAAAGTTTGATATGTTATTTGTCAGTAATGGTTAGAGCGCTACCTAGTGGGAAGAGGAAATGCAACATATATTATAATCATCATTGAATGAGATGAAATTTTAACTTGTGGTTCTACACATGAAATCCATCAGTGTGACATACCATCTGTTGGATCATGGATTTGACATCTTAGCATTGTGAAAGAGGTTAAACATACTCCTGGCTGAGCATAAGATTTCTGCTTACAACTTAGAATCTCAGTTCTAAATGAAATTAAAAATGTTTTTTGTAAGTACGGCTAATGTATACTTTGACTTGTAAGGCATTCACACACACACACACACACACACACACACACACACACACACACACACACACACACACACACACACACACACACACACACACACACGAACAACATCAACACAGAGAAGAAGAAGAGGGGGTAGTTTACTACGCATCATAAAAGCAATCATTAATCTTCCAACTGTATATTTCTGTTCTGAATTTAGAGTCCTTGTTTGTTTACTGAGCCGTACTTTGGGAGTCATACTGTTGTGATGCTGGGGAGAAAAGGGTAAGGTGTGTGAGACTAAACCATTACACACAATACTTCAAAAATCTAAAGAGTGTGTGAGGCTGTTAGCTGTGTTTTCCAGCAATATACTTATCTACAATGTGTTAGTAAAAAGTGACGTGTACTTCTGTCCTTTAAGCAATGGTTTAACAAATTTCACTGCAATCTATAAAAGGAATCTGGATTTAAATAAAACATAGTAGTGTTGGATTAAGTGTAGGAAACACTAGTATAAGGTGTCTATGGAGCAAATCTCCTTCAACATTCATAATGACCAAAGTGAGGACTACAGACATTTCTCTCAGTCAGCTGATTGTGTTTAGGAAAAAAGCAGCTAAATACACTGAGATTGCTTCACATTTTAGTGAGTTAACTCTGGATGTCTGTGGGTTTTGTCAACTTTGGGTGAACAAAAGCAGAAAAACGGTAAAAAGATTCAGACATTGAAAGTCTGGTTTATTTCATGAATACAATGAAACATTTTACAGTCCACAGAGCAAAGTAGCATACATGACAATGGATACTACAACATAACACGGACAGTGAGAAGTAAAACTCATCTGTTATATTCTTTAAACTTAAAATAAACCTCTGAAATTAGATTTTAGTGTTTTAAGTCATGTATTTAAAAAAAAGAGTCAACACTTGTTTCTCTCAGCAGCATTACTGAGGTGACACTTTAACAATGCTTCATATCACAGTCTTTATGATGAAAAAACATGTTCTCTCGTTAGCAGATGTAGCAGAATGCATTTATTGCATTGTATGAGCTACACTTCTTGTAAAAAAAAAAAAAAAAAAAAAAAAAAAAAAAAAGCTCATTGGAAATGCATTTTTTTTTAAAAAGCTCCTGCCTTGACCTTCCTTCTGCGAGCACGCACGCACACACACACACACACACACACTCACATAGTAGCACATGCAGCATTGCACACACAAACAGACACACAGAGAGAGAGAGAGAGATTTGATTTTTAAAAAATACGTTTATTTTCCATGAAATAATCACCATATTACCACACTTGTCACATTGAAGTGTAACACAAAATCAATAAAAAGTTACACCAACACCTGCCCAAAAACTAGCTGCCCCGCCACCACACTACAGATTGCCCCCCGGTAACCCCAGACCTGAGAAAAAGTATGTAGGTCTGAGGCTGACTTATAGAAATTAAATTCTAGCAACAGCCTAGACTTCACCATGCTGACAAACACAGGGACTACCCCAACATTCAGCCCTTCTGTCACCTTTCTCTTCCTGCTCATATACACTGCCATTTTTGCCTGTCCTAATAAAAAATTAAGCAGCTGGCATTTGTTCTTCCAAAGACGAGTAAATTTAAAACCACAAATGAAAATAGTCAGTGTAAAAACTTCCCCACATCTACGAAAGATGGCTTTTAGAAGCACAAACAGAGCCGAGAGGCGAACACATTCAGAAAAACAGTGAAACAGGGTCTCCCTCTGCTCACAGAATGGACATTTGTCTTCCACAGCAGCGTTAATAACAGAAACAAAAGAGTTTACAGCAACAATGCCATGAAGAATCCTCCACTGCAAGTCTGCATGTTTTTTCGTGAGGGGAGGCTTATAAAGGGACCTCCACGCTGGCTTGATGTCAGGTGCCAAGGAGAGATGGGTCCTCCACACCGTGTCATTGCGTCCATTCAGCTTGCCTTGATTGAGAGTTTTTACCAGCAGCCTATACAAAGTTTTTCCAGAGGCCCCTTCCAGGGACACCCCCGCAACATCCACATTATCCAGTAAAGGACCAAAGCAGTTCTTAAAACCAGGAAACAGTCTGATGGAAGGATAAGGATCTAAATGATTCGGAGACATACTGCCATCACAATAACTTCCCAAAAGAGAACACCCAATTCCACCCAACTTGCGTTTCCAGTGGTCCAAAAGCTGACCAACAACTCGAGTAGACCGTATCCCAAGCTGTGCAGCGAGTCCCTCCGGAGCATCTAGCTGAGGTCCAGCCAGCTCCACCACCCTCTTCAGAGAACAGACTTGTGCAGCATGGAGCCGTCTGGAAAAAGTAGTCCTCCCCCAGACAGGGCAATCCAGCAAGCTGCCAAACAGTACAGGTTCCTCCAGCAACCAGTACAGAGAATCAGCCTGCTGCTGCCTCTCTTTCCTCAGCAGAGCCCATACAGAAAAAACACTCTTGTAAAAAGGTGGAAGAAGTGAAGAGTTCAGCTTGCTTGCGTCCATCAGAAACAGAGATAAATCCAAACCCATATTACCAAGCTGCTGAAGAATACAGCACGATACACTTCTCCATACAAGATCTTGGGGTCCTGTAAGCAGTCTCTGAATAAACTGAAAGCGAAAAGCAGCCCCTCTACTGGCCAAATGGACCAGACCTTGTCCGCCTTCCTCCCTAGGGAGAAAAAGGACACTCTGAGGAACCCAGTGCAATTTATCCCAAAAAAAGTCCACCAGGATTCTTTGAACGTTAGTTTAGTTTTTTTGAAAGAGGGTAACTGGGGGATCAACACAGGTCAACCGGTGCCACAAAGCAGAAGAAACCAGATTATTGATGACAAGAACCCGACCTCTGTACGACATGTGAGGTAAAAGCCACCTCCATTTGGAAAGCCGACCGTTGACCCTATCCACCACATTTTCCCAATTCTTCTGCAAAAAAGTGTCATTGCCTAAAAACACCCCTAAATACTTAAGCCCACCCTTTCTCCAGATCAAACCTCCAGGCAGACTGAGCTGATCCCCCAGCTGACCTGTCACAGTTACAGCCTCACTCTTTTCCCAGTTTATTTTGGCAGAAGAAATACAACCAAAAAGAGAAACTGTGTTCTCTAAAACCTTAATATCCGTCTGTGAGTTGATCAGGACAATTAAATCATCGGCATAAGCAGACAACTTCAAAGGTACATTGCACCCAGGAATATAAACACCACACAAGTCCCGTCTTAGTTTGTGAAGCAAAGGTTCAATTGCCAGGGAATACAGCATCCCTGACAAAGAACAGCCCTGCCTCACCCCCCTTAGAACACTGAAAGGACCACTCAAGACCCCATTTATTTTCAGGACACTCGTAATGTCACGGTACAGAACCTGAATCATGGCTACAAAACCTGGGCTGAAGCCAAAAGCAGCTAAAGCGTGCCACAAATATTGGTGTTCAACCCGGTCAAAAGCTTTTTCTTGGTCCAGAGAAATGAGACCAACATCTATAAGACCTAGAGAGGTCCAAAACATCCCTAATCAAAGTGACATTATCTGAGAGAGAGAGAGAGAGAGAGAGAGAGAGAGAGAGAGAGAGAGAGAGAGAGAGAGAGAGAGAGAGAGAGAGAGAGAGAGAGAGAGAGAGAGAGAGAGAGAGAGAGAGAGAGAGAGAGAGAGAGAGAGAGAGAGAGAGAGAGAGAGAGAGAGAGAGAGAGAGAGAGAATTGCAAAGGATTGCAGCAGCTTTTGGATTTTCACTCTTTGATGGCCACATAAAATCCATTCAATTTTTTGCCTTTGCTTCAATTAAGATGTGTCTTTAAATCTACGGTACCTTTCTTGTTCAAAAAGTTTACTGACATAGTAAAGAAGTAGCTAGGGAACTCAGTAAGTATGAGCAGCAATAGCTTAAGGACACTTTCTCAAATAAAGAGGATTTCATCATCTGCAGTTCATGAAAAAAAAAGTGCCACATTAAAAACAAATCAATAGATCCACAAATTATGGATACAGACTATTTTCAGCTATTGAGATAGTGGTATACTTCATGCACTTATCAACATACAGTTTAAAGGCTTGCATTAGAGTTCATGGGTGAATGTTATTTGTGACCACCTATTGCGTTAAAACTAGTAGCCTCTGAAACCGTACAGAAGAAATTCCCACTTGTGCCATTTTTAAATAAATAAAATGCTTGCATCGCTGCATGCTGTGACATCAGAATCACAAAATGAGTGTGATTAAAACAGTTACAGCCTCACTCTTTTCCCAGTTTATTTTGGCAGAAGAAATACAACCAAAAAGAGAAACTGTGTTCTCTAAAACCTTAATATCCGTCTGTGAGTTGATCAGGACAATTAAATCATCGGCATAAGCAGACAACTTCAAAGGTACATTGCACCCAGGAATATAAACACCACACAAGTCCCGTCTTAGTTTGTGAAGCAAAGGTTCAATTGCCAGGGAATACAGCATCCCTGACAAAGAACAGCCCTGCCTCACCCCCCTTAGAACACTGAAAGGACCACTCAAGACCCCATTTATTTTCAGGACACTCGTAATGTCACGGTACAGAACCTGAATCATGGCTACAAAACCTGGGCTGAAGCCAAAAGCAGCTAAAGCGTGCCACAAATATTGGTGTTCAACCCGGTCAAAAGCTTTTTCTTGGTCCAGAGAAATGAGACCAACATCTATAAGACCTAGAGAGGTCCAAAACATCCCTAATCAAAGTGACATTATCTGAGAGAGAGAGAGAGAGAGAGAGAGAGAGAGAGAGAGAGAGAGAGAGAGAGAGAGAGAGAGAGAGAATTGCAAAGGATTGCAGCAGCTTTTGGATTTTCACTCTTTGATGGCCACATAAAATCCATTCAATTTTTTGCCTTTGCTTCAATTAAGATGTGTCTTTAAATCTACGGTACCTTTCTTGTTCAAAAAGTTTACTGACATAGTAAAGAAGTAGCTAGGGAACTCAGTAAGTATGAGCAGCAATAGCTTAAGGACACTTTCTCAAATAAAGAGGATTTCATCATCTGCAGTTCATGAAAAAAAAAGTGCCACATTAAAAACAAATCAATAGATCCACAAATTATGGATACAGACTATTTTCAGCTATTGAGATAGTGGTATACTTCATGCACTTATCAACATACAGTTTAAAGGCTTGCATTAGAGTTCATGGGTGAATGTTATTTGTGACCACCTATTGCGTTAAAACTAGTAGCCTCTGAAACCGTACAGAAGAAATTCCCACTTGTGCCATTTTTAAATAAATAAAATGCTTGCATCGCTGCATGCTGTGACATCAGAATCACAAAATGAGTGTGATTAAAACACAATTAGTTTGAAAGAGCGATACTGGCTGCTTTGGGGGGGAAAAGGTGACATCATGTGCAACGTGTTTTAGAAGTAGCCCAATTTTAGCGTTTATTTAGAAAATAAACGCTATTGGGCTACTATTGTAACGATTGGCTGAATGTTATTTGCGACCATCTGTTGTGTTAAAAAGTACTCTGAAACCATGAAAGCCCTTACGGAAGAAATTCCCATTTGATCCGTTTTTAAAATAAAATGCATGCATCGTTGTCTGCTGAGACATTGTCAGAATCATAAAATTAGTGTGATTAAAACACAATTAGTAACACTTTTGACTAGATGTAAATAAAAAGCATTCCCGCTTTCTGTCACGGTCTGTGTTGGCAGACCATGGGGATGTGGGAAAACAGGACCCAAACGCCGGACTCTTCAGTGCAACAGTGTTTATTTACAGGGTGGTAAAGTAAGCAACAATAAATCCCCCAGTGTCCCAGACTCCCGTGTTGTGTCTTCTTCCCAAAAAGTCCCAGTGTAGTGCTCTCTGCTCCAGTGTCTCTGCACTCCCCATGCTCACTGCTCCTCCTCGTCCCACATTCCTCCTGAGGGAAAACAATGGAGGCAGCCGTTACACACTTTATCCCAGCTGGCATACACTTACAGACTTTCAGACTATGCTAGAAGACTGACGTGAAGTCAAATGCAATAATCTAGCGTCGGTGGAAGCTCCATCGCTCTTCTAAATAGCTCCCCCGACGAGCCCAGATGAGGAGCAGGTGTGTGGCAAGGACTTCGGGTGTGGCCAGTTCTCAAGCCAGGCCACGCCCCTCAGGCCTGAAGGTGCCTGTAACTTGGCCACAGAAAACAGCAACACACACATATATACACACACATACCTGCCTACACACGTATGTGGACAGAGATAAGAGGCAGTGCAGACGACACACCAAATGATAATAATAATGACAATTATAATAATAACAACCGTCATAGTCCCCACTGCCCACGGACCCCGAGTCCCCCGAGTCCCCCGAGCCGGGTCCGTGACACTTTTTTAAGGTGTACTGTGAAGCAAAACGGCAAAACAAAGAATAACTTTTAGGAACACACATGTCTGCATAACTGAATGTTGAGACACACCAAAGTGATATAAATTGTTTAATTAAAAACCCTATGGTTTGATTAAATTAAAACCAAGTTAAAATCACATAAACTCATATAACCCCTCGGACGCCCTGTGTGTTTCCACACATGACCTCGCATACCCCAGCACACCTGAACACGCATACGCACACGCACGAAACCGGTCAAACAGGTTGTCAAACCGGTTTGGTTGGCCGCCATCTTGAAGTAGTGCCGAGTCACTCAGAAATAAGCGGGGATTTTCAATAATCGTGTAAATAAATAAAAAAATCCCAGTGCATTTAATAAAGGTTTTTATTCATTGTTTGTTCGTTTTCAATTCATCCTTTGTGGCAGTTGTAGCTGTTGGTTAAGGAGCAGCTTATCGTATAGCAGCAAGAAGCAAAGCAAGGAGCGTTGAATTCTGCAGAAGTGCTGGATTCTGTAGAAGAGGTAGTAGCAGGGTAAGACGATTTAGGGAAGTCCCAGTAGTCTGCAAGAGAATCAGTAATATATATTATTACATGTGATAATGAATTCTCTGCTGAATAACTTCTTAGAGATATGTAAATATAGAGAGTCAAGTGTGTCTAATGTTCAAACCTAGAAAGACAAACATGAGACTCACCCCCTCCCTAGATGAAGAACGTGCATCGCGCTCGTGTGCTGAGTCGTCCTGTTTAAAAAAACATGCAAATGAATTGTTTGGATATGATAGGATAGGAGCACCGATACAGTCTCTGGTTACACAGTTACACACACAGTGCAAGATATATTCATATATTCAATTCAATTCAATTCAATTCAATTTTATTTATATAGCGCCAAATCACAACAAAAGTCGCCTCAAGGCGCTTTATATTGTACAGTAGATAGCACAATAATAAATACAGAGAAAAACCCAACAATCATATCATATGACCCCCTATGAGCAAGCACTTTGGCGACAGTGGGAAGGAAAAACTCCCTTTTAACAGGAAGAAACCTCCGGCAGAACCAGGCTCAGGGAGGGGCGGCCATCTGCTGCGACCGGTTGGGGTGAAAGAAGGAAAACAGGATAAAGACATGCTGTGGACGAGAGACAGAGATTAATAACAGATATGATTCGATGCAGAGAGGTCTATTAACACATAGTGAGTGAGAAGGTGACTGGAAAGGAAAAACTCAATGCATCATGGGAATCCCCGGCAGCCTACGTCTATTGCAGCATAACTAAGGGAGGATTCAGGGTCACCTGGTCCAGCCCTAACTATATGCTTTAGCAAAAAGGAAAGTTTTAAGCCTAACCTTGAAAGTAGAGATAGTGTCTGTCTCCTGAATCCAAACTGGAAGCTGGTTCCACAGAAGAGGGGCCTGAAAACTGAAGGCTCTCCCTCCCATTCTACTTTTAAATACTCTAGGAACAACAAGTAAGCCTGCAGAGCGAGAGCGAAGTGCTCTAATAGGGTGATATGGTACTACAAGGTCATTAAGATAAGATGGGGCCTGATTATTTAAGACCTTGTAAGTGAGGAGCAGGATTTTGAATTCAATTCTGGATTTAACAGGAAGCCAATGAAGGGAAGCCAAAACAGGAGAAATATGCTCTCTCTTTCTAGTCCCTGTCAGTACTCTTGCTGCAGCATTTTGGATTAACTGAAGACTTTTCAGGGAGTTTTTAGGACATCCTGATAATAATGAGTTACAGTAGTCCAGCCTGGAAGTAATGAAGGCATGAACTAGTTTTTCAGCATCACTCTGAGACAGGATGTTAGAGTGAATAGTTAAACATTTGTCATTTTTATGTTTACCATTTGTCTATTGTTTTAACTCTGTGAAAGGAATTCTTTCTTTCCTCCCATCCCCAGATTCTCGAGGTTCTGGGTGCGAGGTTGAAGTGTTTTATCACAGGAACATCCTTTTGAAGGTCTGTTTGATGTTTGGTAGAGCTTCCTGCCCTTGTATGGTTTCACTGTGTTACCTATGGTAAACCATACATTGGGTGTGGGGGAGACTACCCTCTTTATGACCAAGGATGTTCCCCCTGCTTTTAGGTTTTATGACCCTTTGATCAGCAGGAACACACACACACACACACACACACACACACACTCTTGTATATACATTTACATTGAGGTGCCTTGTCTTTGTAACCAAAGGGGGTTGCAAGGGGAGGTGTTTTGTAAACTATTGTTTGAAGTTTGTCAATAAAAGCCAGCGAGAGGAGGCTATCATCGAGCGTCATTGTCGTGCTGGACACAGATGAGGCCTCCCTTGCGCAAGCGATCGATCGAACACTGTTTGCCTTGCTTTTCTTTCATGGGAATAAGTCCTGGAGACAGCGGGGTCTGAGTTAGACCCAACACAGGATATTTCTAATTTTAGAGATGTTGCGCAAATGGAAGAAAGCAGTCTTACATATTTGTTTAATATGTGCCTTGAAGGACATGTCCTGGTCAAAAATGACTCCAAGGTTCCTCACAGCATTACTGGAGGCCAAGGTAATGCCATCCAGAGTAAGGATCTGCTTAGATACCATATTTCTAAGATTTTCAGGGCCGAGTACAATAACCTCAGTTTTATCTGAATTAAGAAGCAGGAAGTTAGCGGCCATCCAGGTCTTTATGTCTTTAAGACATTCCTGCAGTTTAACTAATTGGTGTGTGTTACCTGGCTTCATGGATAGATAGAGCTGCGTATCATCTGCATAGCAGTAAAAATTTATGCTATGTCTTCTAATGATGCTACCTAGGGGAAGCATGTATAATGTAAATAGAATTGGTCCTAGCACTGAACCCTGTGGAACTCCAAAATTAACCTCAGCATGTGAAGAAGACTCTCCATTTACTTGAACAAATTGGAGTCTATTAGATAGATATGATACAAACCACTGCAGTGCAGTACCTGTAATACCTACAGCATGTTCTAATCGCTCTAATAGGATATTATGGTCGACAGTATCAAACGCTGCACTGAGGTCTAGCAGGACAAGCACAGAGATGAGTCCACTGTCAGAGGCCATAAGAAGATCATTTGTAACCTTCACTAAAGCTGTTTCTGTGCTGTGATGAGCTCTGAAACCTGACTGAAACTCTTCAAATAAGCCATTCCTCTGCAGATGATCTGTTAGCTGTTTGACAACTACTCTTTCAAGGATTTTTGATATGAAAGGAAGGTTGGAGATTGGCCTGTAATTAGCTAAGACAGCTGGGTCTAGAGATTGCTTTTTAAGTAAGGGTTTAACTACAGCCACCTTGAAGGCCTGTGGTACATAGCCAATTATTAGAGATAGATTGATCATATTTAAGATTGAAGAATTAATTAATGGCAGGACTTCTTTGAGCAGTTTTGTAGGAATGGGGTCTAAAAGACACGTTGATGGTTTGGAGGAAGTAATTATTGAAGTTAACTCAGAAAGATCGATTGGAGAAAAAGAGTCTAACTTAACATCAATGGTACTAAAAGTAGCTGTAGACGATATTACATCTGTGGGATGATTATTGGTAATTTTTTCTCTAATGATAAAAATTTTATTTCTGAAGAAGTTCATGAAGTCATTACTAGTTAACGTTAAAGGGATTGTTGGCTCAGTAGAGCTCTGACTTTTTGTCAGCCTGGCTACAGTGCTGAAGAGAAACCTGGGGTTGTTCTTATTTTCTTCAATCAGTGACGAATAGTAAGATGTTCTGGCTTTGCGGAGGGCTTTCTTATAAAGCAGCAAACTATTTCTCCAGGCTAAATGATGATCCTCTAAATTTGTGACACGCCATTTCCTCTCCAGTTTACGAGTTATCTGCTTTAGGCTACGTGTTTGAGAATTATACCACGGAGTCAGGTACTTCTGATTTGAGACCTTAGTTTTCACTGGAGCTACAGTATCCAGAGTCGTACGTAGTGAGGAGGTAAAATTATTAACAAGATAATCGACCTCTGTTGGAGTAGCGTTCAGATAGCTGCCCTGCTCTATGTTGGTACAGGGCATTGAAGATAATAACAGTGGGTGGATTATATTCTTAAACTTAGTTACAGCACTATCAGAAAGACATCTAGTTTGATAAAGTCTACTCTCCACTGCTGTGTAATCAATTATTGTAAATGTAAATGTTATCAGGAAATGATCAGACAGCAGAGGGTTTTCAGGAAACACTGTTAAATGTTCAGTTTCTATGCCATATGTTAAAACAAGATCTAGAGTGTGATTAAAGTGGTGGGTGGGTTCTTTTACATTTTGAGAGAAGCCAATTGAGTCTAATAACAGATTAAATGCAATTTTGAGGCTGTCATTTTTAGCATCTACATGGATGTTAAAATCACCCACAATAATTATTTTATCTGAGTTGAGCACTAAATCAGATAAAAAGTCTGAGAAATCAGAGAGAAACTCTGTGTAAGGCCCAGGTGGACGATAGATGATAACAAGTAAGACTGGTTTCTGAGTTTTACAGCTGGGGTGGATAAGGCTAAGCATCAGGCTTTCAAATGAATTAAAAGTCTGTCTTGGTCTTTCATTAATTAATAGGCTGGTGTGAAAAATTGCTGCCACACCGCCCCCTCGGCCTGTGCTTCGAGGTTTCTGGTAGTTAGAATGACTCGGGGGTGTTGATTCATTTAAACTAACATAATCATCCTGCTGCAACCAGGTTTCTGTAAGGCAGAGTAAATCGATTTGTTGGTCAATTATTAAGTCATGTACTAACAGAGACTTGGAGGAGAGAGACCTAATATTTAATAATCCACATTTCACTGTTTTACTCTTTGGTTCAGATGTGGATTCTGTATTGTATATTACAGATAACATCACTAGTACAGTCTACAGTCATATTACACTTACAGGATTTGCCAGAGCAAGGCTCAGCAGGCATCCAAGCAGAAACACAACCTTGATCATGGTTTCAGTGATTTAACCTGTTAACAATATTTCAGATGAGATGTGGTCAAAACCATCTGCAAAATCACCATTCCACCAACATTATACTGAAAACACATAAGCAATAAAAGATTGATGAGAAATGTTACCGTCAGGTCTTCACAACTTCAGCAGACTGTCTCAGAGATGTGGATGATTGTGGTAATGCTGTACTGACAGCAGAGCTTTTTATACACAGTTGCAAGAGATGATTTAATCTCATTTGCGTAACTGTTGGGAAATTGTAACTCTTAGAAAACATTCTCATCTTAACAAGGGTAAACACAATTGGGCAACAATCAGGGACACACCTGATTAACCTTTTTGCTGCAACACAGTGATGTGAGATTGACCAGGTATGAGTCAAAACTAAACGTTGTTTGTGTATGTTCCTTTAAGTATAATTGTCTACCCTTTAAAATGTAGGGGTAATGGTCACCAGGTCCTTCCTATCTATCTATCTATCTATCTATCTATCTATCTATCTATCTATCTATCTATCTATCTATCTATCTATCTATCTATCTATCTATCTATCTATCTATCTATCTATCTATCTTCTGGCTTTTTAAAAAACATGTAAAGAAACTAGAAAATAATCAGGTGTTGTATATTAACACTGTTCAGGGGTGGGTCTGTGACCCAGCATTTTGTGTTATTTTATATTGTTGATTTCTTATATTAATAATATGTTAAATTCATGTGCTATTCTTTAGTAATTGTCATGGTTCTGGGTCGGTTCGACCCAGGATTTTGAGTTTCTGATGTTTTGGTTTATTTTTGCATTATGGGTTGCCTTTTGATACTCTTGTGCTTTGTTGATAATTATTAGAATTCTATGTTTCTGTTTATTTGTTGCCTTATGTATAGTTTGAGTTCCATGTGTTATTTTCTGTCTGCCTCTCAGTGTTGAGTCTGTGTATTTGTGTGATGGTTTCTTGTTTCCTGTTTTATTGTGAAAGTCCGTGTCTTATGTGAGTGTTTTCAGTTTGCCTCCCTTGTCTCGTCACGTTAATTACTTCCAGCTGTGTCCCCCACCCGTGTGTAATCTCCCTGTGTTTCTCTGAGTGTATTTAAGTTGTGTCTTCTGTCGTTGTAGTTGCTGGTCTGTCTGTGTATCCACTGTGCTTCAGCTGTGTGTTCGCCCTGCTGTCCGTCATCATTTACCTCTGCTCACCCTCCTTGTTCATGTTCGTTAGTTTAGTTTTTTCCAGTATAGTTTAGTTTATCTTCGTTTGCCATTTTCTCCTTGTGATTTATGTTCAATAAACCACCTTCACGACTGCCTGCAATTGGATCCTCCTTTATCATCTCCACACGGCTCACCTCACTTGCCGTGACAGTAATGGTATAGTTGAGTTTTTTTTACATTCTGTTAAGTTCTATTATTATTATTTAAAATGGTTAAAATCACACACAGGTATATCACGTCAGGTGCACAGGATCAGTACATCGTTACCCAGCTTTATAAAGGAGACTTGTCCTATTGAAACCTCAGATTTAGTTTGGTATGCTCCTCACTTTTGAAGTGTTGAGTTGAGCGCCATAGTGAGATCTAATAGCTGTCTGATGCCCTAAGAAAGAAGACTGTGGCCACTTATGAGTCTGGTAAGGGATTTAAAAAGATCTCAAAAGAATTTGACATCAGCCATTCCACCATCTGGAAAAGTATTTACAAGTGGAGGACTTTCAAAACAACTGCCACCATGCCCAGGTCTGGCCCTCCAAGCAAATTCACCCCCAGAGCATACCGCAAGGTGCTCAAAGAAGTCATCAAAAAGCCTAAAATGTCATCACTGGAACTACAGGAGGCTCTGGCTGCTGTCGATGTGAAAGCGCATGACTCTACTGTCAGAAAGAGACTACACAAGGTTGACTTTCATGGGAGGTGTGCAAGGAGGAAACCTTTGCTCTCTAAGAGAAACATTAAGACCAGACTGAAGTTTGCCAGGACGAACGTAGACAAACACCATGACTTCTGGAATAATGTTCTTTGGACAGATGAATCTAAAGTGGAATTATTTGGACACCAGAACAGTAGACATGTTTGGCATAAACCAAATACAGCCTTGCAAGAAAAGAACTTCATACCAACTGTGAAGCATGGAGGTGGCAGTATCATAATTTAGGGATGCTTATCTGAGGCACCACCTGGCCAGCTCACCATCATAGAATCCATCATGAAGTCTACTGTGTGTCAGAGGGTGCATGAAGAAAATGTGAGGAGTGGGGCAAACTTTCTTCTGATCGATGTCAGAGACTGTTAAAAGGCTTCAAAAGGTGTCTCACTGAAGTTATATCAGCCAAAGGTGGCAACACTAGTTATTAGGGGGGGTAGAGTGTCCTAACTTTTTCCTCCATTAAAATACACATTTTTGTTCTTTTTTTTGATGTGTAAATTTTTTTTAAAATAATTTTTGTGGTTTAATTGCAATTAAGTTGCTTACTTTTCCAGTAATACATGAGAACATGATTAGAGAGTGATATGTGAACATTTATTTCTTAATAAAGAGCTGATCATTTAATGCGGTGCCCTTATTTTCTCACATGACTGTTGTAAAAGTACCAGACACACACGATGATTGTGCTCACTATTATTGCTTTTTCTTGACAGTTGTGAACTCAAGGAAAACAGTCTGTTCCAGTCGAGCTCTCTCTCTCTCCCCGCTCGACTCTGGCTTCACTATATAGAGAAATAGAAAAAGACTCCATCATCAGTCAATCACCACCACCTGTGGCTCACCTGCCTCCCGGTACTGACCCCTTGAGCTCACTGCACCACTCCTCCCCTGCAGCTGCACCAGGGACCACACCTCAGCCACAACTGTATTTCTTGTGTAACAATTGTAAAAGATCTTTTTTTTTTTTTTAAATTTGCTTGGATGAGTCATTTCAGTACATCTTTATTATCTTCATTATCTTTTTTTTCAACACTTATTGGTTCCACAATAAGTGGAACCATGCTGAAGGTATTTCTGATTGGATGCTTCCTGTGCCTCACTCTAGTTCAACCTGTAAGTATTATTATAAGTGATTATATATGCAGATACTACTTGAATATGCAAATACAAGTAATACAATACTTAGGAATTTTCTACCGATTGTCAATGTGTATGAAAAGTATGGTGGCTCTCACCACGGCTGATATGAGGTGAGTGCTTTCCTTATCCTCCACATTTAAATCACACATGAACATCACTTTCTGTAAAACATTTGGATTTGTTTTTCTCTCTACACATCACCACCAACAACAATGTTTCCCTGCAGCAACTTCTCTCTGCCCTCCCTACAAGCACCTGCTAAAACCACTACAACAGCTGCACCAGCTACAACAGCTGCATCCACTACAACTCCTTGCAATCTGAAAGGTAACCAAAAATCGAGCCAGCATTGCATTTATTGTGCTGTCGCCAAAAATGCAATGCTGGCTCGATTTTTGGGTGCAGCTGTTGTAGCTGCTGATTCTGCAAAGAAGATTGGGCCATCCCCCCAATGTTAAAGACTCATTGCCTGCTATCACAAATGCTTGACTGAATTTCTTGGAGTCAAAAGTGGCACAACCAGTTATTAGGTTTAGGGTGTAATTACCTTTTCACACAGGACCACATAGATTTGGATACATTTCTTCATTCTACTGTTTCTATGTCACCAAATACACCTTTTCAGATCCTTTTTTTGTTTTAGCTCAGAATGTAGTAGCATAATTTTCAAACAATAAGTCAACTATACCATTACTAAAGAATAGCACATGAATTTAACATATTATTAATATAAGAAATCAACAATATAAAATAACACAAAATGCTGGGTCACAGACCCACCCCTGAACAGTGGCAATATACAACACCTGATTATTTTCTAGTTTCTTTACATGTTTTTTAAAAAGCCAGAAGATAGATAGATAGATAGATAGGACCTGGTGACCATTACCCCTACATTTTAAAGGGTAGACAATTATACTTAAAGGAACATACACAAACAACGTTTAGTTTTGACTCATACCTGGTCAATCTCACATCACTGTGTTGCAGCAAAAAGATTAATCAGGTGTGTCCCTGATTGTTGCCCAATTGTGTTTACCCTTGTTAAGATGAGAATGTTTTCTAAGAGTTACAATTTCCCAACAGTTACGCAAATGAGATTAAATCATCTCTTGCAACTGTGTATAAAAAGCTCTGCTGTCAGTACAGCATTACCACAATCATCCACATCTCTGAGACAGTCTGCTGAAGTTGTGAAGACCTGACGGTAACATTTCTCATCAATCTCTTATTGCTTCTCTGTTTTCAGTATAATGTTGGTGGAATGGTGATTTTGCAGATGGTTTTGACCACATCTCATCTGAAATATTGTTAACAGGTGAAATCACTGAAACCATGATCAAGGTTGTGTTTCTGCTTGGATGCCTGCTGAGCCTTGCTCTGGCAAATCCTGTAAGTGTAATATGACTGTAGACTGTACTAGTGATGTTATCTGTAATATATGAATATATCTTGCACTGTGTGTGTAACTGTGTAACCAGAGACTGTATCGGTGCTCCTATCCTATCATATCCAAACAATTCATTTGCATGTTTTTTTAAACAGGACGACTCAGCACACGAGCGCGATGCACGTTCTTCATCTAGGGAGGGGGTGAGTCTCATGTTTGTCTTTCTAGGTTTGAACATTAGACACACTTGACTCTCTATATTTACATATCTCTAAGAAGTTATTCAGCAGAGAATGCATTATCACATGTAATAATATATATTACTGATTCTCTTGCAGACTACTGGGACTTCCCTAAATCGTCTTACCCTGCTACTACCTCTTCTACAGAATCCAACACTTCTGCAGAATTCAACGCTCCTTGCTTTGCTTCTTGCTGCTATACGATAAGCTGCTCCTTAACCAACAGCTACAACTGCCACAAAGGATGAATTGAAAATGAACCAAAAATTAATAAAAAAACCTATGTTGAATTGCACTGGGGTTCTTTTGTCATTTATTTACAGGATTATTGAAAATCAGTGCTTATTTTTGAGTGACTCTGTCTTAAAAAAGATTAAAAATGTTGTTGTGCCAACTGTGCAGTGTAGCTAGCTGAATGCTACTTCTTCACTACGTACAACTCTGGATACTGTAGCTCCTCTGAAAAAGAAAGGCTTCAATCAGTACCTGATTCCCTGGTATACCTCTCAAATTTGCACCTTAAAGCACATAATGTTGCTTGTTTGCTTTAGTTTTTCTCTTTTCTAAACTGAATCTTGACTTTTTCTTTAGTCTTTCTGCTCACTGTTGTGTTTGGTAGCTGCAAAATAAAGTTCATCAGTGAAAATCAGGCAGACACAAAATTTGTTTTGGGTTTTTCACAAACACCTTTTTATTGTACAGTTTGGCCCATAAGTTTTTGGACAAACCTTTTGTCATTTTTCCTGAATTTTTCCTACTGAAAGTAGCTGTACATAATGTTACATCTGTGAGATAATTATGGGCAATTTTTTCTTCAATGTTTAAAATTTTGCACGTGAAGAAATTCATAAAGTCATTACTAGTTGACGTTAAACGACTGTTGGCTCAACAGAGCCCCGGGTTTTCTCAGTCTGGCTAGAGTGTTATAGAGAAACCTAGTGTTGTTCTTATTTCCATCAATCAGTGATGAATAGTAAGATGTTCTCTAGTTTTATTAAGGCCTTTTTTTTATACAGATGTAAACTGGCTTTCCAGGCTAAACGATAATCTTCTAAATTAGTAAGGCGCAATTTCTTCTGCAGCATACGAGTTACAGCGGTCCCTTGCTATAATGTGGTTCACCTTTTGCGGCCTCGCTGTTTGGCAAATGTTTTCTGGTGCAATTTTGCATAGTTTGCTTTTGTTTTTGTTTGCACAGCGCATTGTGTTCTGCGTCCAATCTTGTGCCGGGTTTCCTGTACAGTACAGAATGCGTTCAGCTTGTCAAATTTACAAAAATGTTCGATCGCTAGCAGTGTGACTCTGAAGTGCTGTACTATATGTTTGTAAGTTTTCTCCCCAACAAACACAACAATGTTGACGAAACGTTTTGCACCGTCAAAGGCACCTGCAGTAGCACCCAAAAGGCGGAGGAAGCTGCTAACCATCGCACAAAAAGTTGGACTTCTGGATATGCTAACGGAAAGTAGAAGTTACCGTATTTTCCAAATTATAAGGTGCATTAAGCGAAACAAAACAGTCAGAAAAGTCAAACTTTACACAACTCATTCTTCTTGCTTCCTCTACTTCCATACCATTGATGCATTAATGTTGAATTCTCTTGCAGCTGCTCTATTCCCAATTCTTGACCTGAAAACAGTTTTTTAGCCTTGATTTCATTCTGGAATACTAGACTTGTTTTTCTACAAAGGTTTGAACTTTGAGACTGTTTAAACAAGAGAGAAAAGTGTGGAACAACCCTGACATATTACAAAACAATAATATGATAAACTTTTCAGATTGGAGTAGTAAAGGAATCAAATATTTAGAACATATACTAGAAGGAACAGAATTTATTTCATTTGACAGACTAGTTACACAATATGGGATCAACAAGAAAAGATTTTTAGAATATCAACAAATTAAATCCATAGTAAAAAAGAGATTTAAACCGGGTCAAGTTGAACTACAAACACCACCAAGTGTGGTTCAATTTCTTACTCTTAAAACCCCCAAATTACTATCCAAAATATACAGAATGCTTTCTAAAACAGATGAATCAATATCACTTCCTATTGCAAAATGGGAAGCGGATTTATCAGTTAACTTAGACCAAAACTTCTGGTCTCAGATTTGCTTAAAAACCTTTCATTTAATTAGAAATCCCAGTCTTCAATTAATTCAATACAAAATACTACATAGAGTGCACTATACAGGTCATCGGATGTTCAAGATGGGCTTTACGTCTACCAACAACTGCTCACACTGCCAAACCAATTCACCGGACAATTATATCCACGCTCTTTGGTTCTGTCCACCAGTTCAGAAGTTTTGGCGTGAGATATGTGAAGACTTATCAAAGTGTCTGAAATGTAACATTCCAACTTCTCCTTTAGTATGTTTGTTGGGCAGCTTAGATAATGTCACTTCAGAAAAGAATATAGCCCACATGGTTTTCACTGCCCTATGCATAGCCAAGAAAACAGTCCTCATGAACTGGAAAAATAAAAATAATCTTAATTCTAACCAATATAGAAATTATCTATTAGATTACATTAGTCTTGATACAGCCTCTTCCACCACATCAGATCAATTGCTCTGGGCTCCTTTGATCAGCTCCATCACCTAGTGGGGGTGGGGGGCCATAGTTTGGTCCCACCTTCACTGTTGTGATTGGTGTGGGGGTAGGGACAGGCTTAGGGCGTCGGGGGGTTCCCCAGGAGCATCTTCCTTGGGGGGCTCAACCCGGGGTAGCGGTCATGGCCAATTAGGGGCTCTGTTGGCTCTTAGGTGACGGTTTCCTCGTGGCTGCGTGCAGCGGGGCTAGGGGAGGGTCTGTGCTGACGGACGTGGGTTACTGACCTGGTAGCCTGGCTGCCCCTGGGTGGGTCCGGGATGGGCGTGAGGTTCTGGGGGCGCTCCGTCTCTGGGCTGGGGCCCTGGCCGGGCCTCAGGGGCTTGGGTCCTGGTTGGTGTGTTGCCGAGGTTGTGGGCGGGTGGGTGTATGGGGGCCCGGCCCTGGCGCGGGGTGCCGCCGGTGCATCGAGCCACCTGGGGGGCTCTTCAACTGGTGGGGGAGGTTGTCACATCTTGCAGGAGCTTTCCTCTCTTCAGGAACTCTCTCTGCAGGAGGGGGAGATACAGGAGTGGTGGAGGAAGATCTCAGCCTGGGCGTCTATTGTCTTGTGTAGTCTGGAAGATGAGTGGATGATGGGGGTGGGTACAGTTTTCTCTGTGGTGGGGTCGGGTGAATTGTCCCGGGCTCTGTGGGGCCGGGGGGCGCTGCTGCACTGGGCCCCGGTCCGGATGGGCCTGGGCCCCCTTTCCCTGGCGGGTTGCACAGCATGGGGGTGCCTACTGGGGTCAGCGGGGGAGCTGGCCCCAGGGAGGGGTCACTTGCCCCTCCCTTCCTTCCCTCCCCATCTCCAGCGGCCTCCCTCTTCCCGCTCCACCACAATCACCCACACATGCAGGGCCTTGGGGTAGGGGTGTGTCACCAGGGTGCAGAGGAGACATCCCCCCCCTCTGTCCCCTTCTGGCTGCCTCTGCCTCAATTTTATCCCACAACTTAGACATTCACATTACTCACACTCTCATTACACATACATATAGGATCTTGGAGGTGGGCACGCTACACGGATTCCAAACTACCATCAGGGTGTACACCTCACCCCTGGCGTCGTTGCCCACCTCTCAATTTTAAATACATGTAGACATTGAGGGCTAGCAGGAGGGGCTATATGCTTACCTGCTGCTCTGGCAGGTGGCTCCATGCCCTCCTGGGTTTTAAATGCACCTTAGAACACACATACATCAACAGTACATATGAGCGGGTGGAGGGAGGTTTGGAGTCTTCCTACACCCCCGTTCTCTGCGGCCTGCTGGAGCAGGGGGGCTAGGAGGAGGAGTTGGCCGTCCGACTGGGGTCTGGTGTATGGGGCCTCCCTGCTGCTGCGGAGTCGGGGCGGTCTGCTTCTCCCCACCGCAGGGAAAAGGGTTACACCACCTGAGTCTGGGTGCAGTTTCCCCCTCCAGGGGCAAGGGTACCTAGACTCGGGGCTTAGAGTACGCTTGGGGAGTGTGATTGTGTGTACAGCGTCTCTCTATGTCTGTCTCCACGTTGGGTGAGTGTTGAGCAATTGTATATGAGAGCATGAGGGTGGGAATAGATGTTTGTATCTGTGTGTGCCTGTTTGTCTGTGTCTATATGTCAGGTTGGGTATCAGACGCCACCTCTCTGAGGACATCTCAGGCCCTCCAAGGTTTGGAGGCCCATCTCCCCCCACCACTTCCCCTGCCGGTGGCGGACGCCCTCAGACATCGGTGCGTTGGTGGTTCTCTGTCTCCGGGGGTGGGCGCCCAGGTACCCACCGGCTCACTCCTTGGTGGCTGCTTATTGGGGCCTGGAGCCTGGGGCTCGCTCGGGCCACTTTGGGGATGGGGTGCCCTCGGCCTCACGGCCCGGGGCTCGGCCACTCAGGCACAGCTGGCTGCCGGCGGAGCTCACGGGCACGTCACTGCAACCCCCCCTGGCTTCTGCTCCGCGACCCCTCATCTGGGACTCTCCTCAGCTCTTTCTGGGATAGTGGCGCGGCTGCCCCTCTGTTGGTCTTCCTTGGTCTCTTGTGTTCTGGGGGCCTCTGGATGTCTGGAGTCTTGATCTCCTCCATACCTGCTTCATGCCCTGGAGGTCGGGGCAGTGGCCCCCCACACCCTCTAGCAGATCATTACATGAAGGAACCTTTTAAAAACAAGCGCGTTCATGCTCACAGGTGTACACACGGGTGATCACACACACAAATTACACCCTTTTTGGCTCCTACCTCAAAGCACACTGTGCGCTGTCGATCTCACGTGCTGCACAATAATGTTTAATATTTAGTATTTACTGTCATATTCTCATATATCATTGTGATCTTGTTTATTACTCTCGTTTTCTTCTGCTTGCTTTTTTTTTTTCTTTCTCAACAGGTGATCCAGGTGATCGATATATGTATTTTTTGTCTGCTTATTCTGTTGGTTTTTGTTTTTTGCCCTTTTTCCCCGTCCCTCTTCTCAGGTTTTTTTCTTTCCCTCTTTCTTTCTCCACATTCTCTCCTCCAGTCAAGTCTGTCCCGTATTCAGCAAGTGAAAATAAAATAAACAATAAAAACTTGAATCAAATGGACCATTACGGCAAGGCTGGGATGGTCCATTTGGTAAAGTAAATCCGTTGGGCATCTTTCTTCGCCTTTAGACAATAATTCTGATGGCAAAAGAACCAAACGGGACAGGTTAAAAAAAAAAAAAAAAAAAAAAAAAAAAAAAAGAGAAAAGTGTGAAGATGTTCATGCTTGTCTGAGAAAAGTGTATAAAGTATGTAGTGAAGGGTTTTACAGCCTTAAAACATCTATAATAATTGTAAAAAAAAAAAAAGAGAGAGAGAGAAAAGAGAGAGAATACAGTTGGCTGCTTCAGGGATTTCAGCTATCGCAGGTTATTTTTAGAACTACCACGATAAATGAGGGACCACTGTATCAGCTTTAAGGTGCACGTTTGAGAGGTATACCAGGGAATCAGGTACTGATTGAAGTCTTCTTTTTCAGAAGAGCTACAGTATCCAGAATCGTACGTATTGAAGAAGTAAAATTATTGACATGATAATTGACCTCTGTGAGAGTAGCGTTCAGCTAGCTACTCTGCACTATTGGCATAAGGCATCAAAGAAGATAACACTGGAATAATTATATCTTTAAATGTAGTTACAACATTTTGTGAAAGACATGTACTATGATGAAATATATTCCCCACTGCTGTGTAATCCATTATTGTATATTTAAATGTTATTGGGTAATGATCGGACAAAAGTGTGTGTGTGTGTGTGTGTGGGGGGGGGGGGGGGGGGGGGGGGGATCCTGTTATGTTCCTATGACATATGTTTGAACAAGGTCTAGAGTGGGATTAAAGTGGTGTGTCGGTTCTTTTACATTTTGAGAAAAGCCAGTTGAGCCTAATAATACATTAAATCCCTTGTTAAGACTGTCATTTTCAGTATCTACATAGATAGTCAAATGCCGCACAATAATAATTACTTTATCTGAGCTGAGCACTAAATCAGATAAAAAGTCCAAGAATTCAAACAGAGACTTTGAGTAAGGGCCAGGTGGATGATAGATAAATAATGTTGAAATTGAAAGAGTATATGAGACAAAAATTTTAGGAGTAATTATTGATGATAAACTTTGTTGGAAGCCCCACATAGAACATGTGAAATGGACATTATCCAAGTCTATTTCTGTTCTTTATAAAACAAGAGATTTTTTGAATAAGAACTGCCTTTATTTATTGTATACTTCCCTTTGTTTGCCTTATATGACCTATTGTGCAGAAATTTGGGGGAACACATACAAAACATATTTGGATTCAATTTTTAAATTGCAAAAAAGAGCTATTAGAATAATAAATAAAGTTGGATATAGGGAGTCCACCAACCAGATTTTTGTAGGATCATCTATGTTAAAATTCATGGACATTATATATTCTAAAACTTTAGAAATGATATATCAAGTGATGAAAAAGAATGTTCCAATTTGTATTTTAAGTATGTTTAAACTAAGAGATGGAAAATATGATTTGAGGGGGTCTTATAAGTTTGGTTCTCACTTTAGGTATTTCAATGTTAAGTATAGATGTGTGTCAGTTTTGGGAGTGAAATTATGGAATTGACTTAATGATGAACTGAAGATGTGTTTGTCTTTGTCATTTTTCAGGAAGAATTTAAAAATTTGTATCATTCAAAGTTACGGAAATTTGGTTTGATGAATAACTTTGTGTTGATTTAATTTCTTGATTTATCATTGATTTCTTTTCAAACTGTTATATAACTTATTTATCAATGCTATTTATTTTCTTGGTTAAGGATTTGATTATTCCTATGGGGGTAAAGGATAGGATAATTATAAGCCACAAGGCTTCAGCTTATTCCTTTTTCAGTTACTGTATGATTGAGTACTTTTATGTAAAATGATAATCTGTGTTGTTGTTGTTGACCGAAATAAATTTCACTTCACTTCACTTCACTTCAAAAAATATAGAGATGTGCTACATATATACCGATGTGTGGTAAACCGATCTACGGAGTGCTATGAATATATGTACAGTAGTGGAAGCATAGTGGTCTGAACAGATTGTAATAGTGAACAGTGTATGTACTATAACAGACACTATGCTATGTCAGTGTCCTAAACTCTGTCCTAATATAATAATAATAATAAGGGATTGCATTTATATAGCGCTTTTCTAGGCACCCAAAGCGCTTTACAATTTCGCTATTCATTCACTGTCACATTCACACACTGGTGCAGGCAAACCACAGTTGTAGCCACAGCTGCCCTGGGGCAGACTGAGAGAAGCGAGGCTGCCATATCGCGCCATCGGCCCCTCTGGCCAATAGTATATAGTATATATAGTATTGTATAGTACTCTGGTTCTCAAACTGTGCTACACGTACCACTAGTGGTACTTGAGCTCTCTCTGGTGGTACGCAGGAAAGCTCCAATTTTTTTTAAGATTAAATAATATACCATTGTAGAGTTATGCAAAGACAACACAAGAGTTCCCGAGGGTCTTCTGGGAGCTGGAGTTGACCAGAAAACGTTTCCCCGAGCGCGAGTCCTCTATGAAGAGCAGCCTTTCCTTATCGCCAGCGGTCGCAGCCGCTACAGAGTGCGGGCAAGCTTGTTTTCCTGGGCCTTAAAACTGCAAAGGCGGAGGACAGCGCCTTGCTGCGGCGCCAAAATGCTGATGGTAAAAACACAGCCATTTTCCTCAACGATGGTGGCTGGGATTGCGGTGCCGCTGTGCCGCAATCCGCACATGTTGTTGGCTGAAATTCCACAGCAAAAATTTAAACCTACAGCTCTGCTATCACGTCCGACATAAATGAAGACAGAAAACTAAACAGCAGTGGCGTTTGTAGGGTTACTGAAGTTGGGCGAGCTGGTATATAATGATGTGCTGCGTGGTGGCTAGCTACACAGCTATGGTTAGCCTAGCATAAACACAGTGAAGCTGGAGCATGAACGCTAACTTTTTTCTACTCAATAAAAGTTAATGTAAGGGTTCCTGATGGTTAGGGACTAATGTAATTGCATGGCAGGATGCTGTAAACGGACCAAACTTCAGTGAGGAGAACAACTGCAATTAAAAACACTGTTGCATGGGCTGGGCTGTAGTTACATCGTAACGTTTTAAAAACTGAGCTTTAAAATGAATAGTGATGAGTAGGGATGGGTATCGAAAACCAGTTCTTATTGAGAACCGGTTCCCACTGTTTCAATTCCTTGGAATTGTTTGCCATTTTTGCAAACGATTCCCTTATCGATTCCAGTCTCCCCGAATGACGTCACCGCGTTGCGGAGCGTCATTTACCTGGCAGGAAACATGGCGGCTCAAACGCTAAAAAGTTTGGTCATACTTTACAAGAACGCATGACAACAGGGCAACTTGCAATACTTGCAAAGTAGATATTTCATTTAAGGGAGGAAACACTACAAATATGCAAAAGCATTTGCTCACAAAACACGCGATGACCTTAAATGAATGTCGTCTTTTTAATTCCACTCCGGACTCGTGAATCTCAATCCAGCAGCAGCGGTAACGTTTGCACGTCCTCTCCCGTTAATACGGCAGGTAAATAATCAACTAACAGTGCATATTATGTCAGCGCGATCTGCCTTATTACAAAACCTGCCATTACTGTGCGCTGCATTTAGGTGACCATGATGACTGATGGCTCAGGTGCTGACAGTTCTCGCTGCAGTCTACTGGTAGCGTCTCCTTTCAGGCCAGAATGTCACCGAGCAGTGACTAAGTTTGTGGTAAAAGGCATTTGCCAGACCAGATGCCCCCGATTTTCGGTAAGTGAATGTGTTTAATTGTAGGCAGGGAGATTACTGGATATTCTTGTGTAATTGCTACAGAATAATTTATGTTATACTTTGTTATTGTTACAGAAGAATATTTATTTTATTATTTTACATTTACAATTTTTTTTCCCGGGGTCCCTGTGACACCCCATTGAAGAGCCGTAGGCTGTGGATCTCGTAAGATCTCACTGTTGGGTTTGTAAGGCCATGTTACTCCTAAATTTCTATCTTGTTCAAAGAGAAGATATAAAACAAAGTTCTAAGCTAATCGACCTTAGTGTTCTCCTTTTTAAAAAAAAAAAGGAATCGATAAGAGAATCGATAAAGAATCGAATTGTTATACAGAATCGAAAATGGAATCGGAATCGTGAAAATCTTATCAATACCCATCCCTAGTGATGAGAAAATCCGAGACAGGTCCACAGGGATCACTGACTTTTTTTAGGGGCTTGTTCAGATTAAATAGAACAAGATACAAAGCATTAGAACATGTTAAAAACACAACAGCCTTATTAAACTCAGAGTAGTTTGGACCTGGAAGCAGGTTTCATCAGGTCATCTCTTAAAGATTGGCTATCCCACCTGCTGTGACTGTTTTAATGCAGTGCAGTTGTTATCATTATCACTTGTCAGATGCTGTTTTTGTCAGTTAAAATAAATAACATTCATATAAGAAATAAAATTGTCTCATGGAAAATGTATATGGTGTTAAATAGGCCTATGCTACTGTACTTTAATATCGGTCATAAGGGTGGTACTTCAAGAGCCATATATTTTATGTGGTGGTACTCCTTTTGAAAGGTTTGAGAATCACTGGTATAGTATAGTATAGTATAGTATAGTATATAGTTTATATAGTATAGTACTGGCATACTACCTTAAAGAATCAAGTGCACTGTAATAATATTGTGGTGTTGTGCCGAGGTTTTCTTAAACTGTAATCCAGTTAGCATAATGCATTCCTGTTGCGAAAATACAATTAGTAGCAAATCTACTATTTCGCGCAAGGTAATCAGTGACATACCGGTCAACTGTAGTTTTAGTAAAACTCTATATTTTAAATATTTCCTCACAATTAATGTTTTTTTTTAAAGAAAATATCTTAGCCTTGCCATCCAAAACAAGCTGTTTCTGTATTCTCTTTCTTCTGGACTGGAGGGATGATAAATGATCCTGCAAAACATCTGTGACCTCTCCAGGCAAGCCTTAATATAGTCTCTACTTATATGGTTTTTACAAAACATAGGTATCTATAAATATGCTACATATTCTGTGATAATGCATACTGAATTATTTGGTTGATTTGGGAGAAACTGCATGAACAAGCAGATGTTGTTTATATTGACTAGAATAATCTGGGTTTTTTTTTGTTTATTTGTTTTTTTAACTCTTTTTAAGACCGAGTCACTCAGAAATAAGCGGGGATTTTCAATAATCCTGTAAATAAATAAAAAAATCCCAGTGCAATTTAACAAAGGTTTTTATTCATTGTTTGTTTGTTTTCAATTCATCCTTTGTGGCAGTTGTAGCTGTTGGTTAAGGAGCAGCTTAACGTATAGCAGCAAGAAGCAAAGCAAGGAGCGTTGAATTCTGCAGAAGTGCTGGATTCTGTAGAAGAGGTAGTAGCAGGGTAAGACGATTTAGGGAAGTCCCAGTAGTCTGCAAGAGAATCAGTAATATATATTATTACATGTGATAATGCATTCTCTGCTGAATAACTTCTTAGAGATATGTAAATATAGAGAGTCAAGTGTGTCTAATGTTCAAACCTAGAAAGACAAACATGAGACTCACCCCCTCCCTAGATGAAGAACGTGCATCGCGCTCGTGTGCTGAGTCATTCTGTTTAAAAACACATGCAAATGAATTGTTTGGATATGATAGGATAGGAGCACTGATACAGTCTCTGGTTACACAGTTACACACACAGTGCAAGATATATTCAAATATTACAGATAACATCACTAGTACAGTCTACAGTCATATTACACTTACAGGATTTGCCAGAGCAAGGCTCAGCAGGCATCCAAGCAGAAACACAACCTTGATCATGGTTTCAGTGATTTCACCTGTTAACAATATTTCAGATGAGATGTGGTCAAAACCATCTGCAAAATCACCATTCCACCAACATTATACTGAAAACAGAGAAGCAATAAGAGATTGATGAGAAATGTTACCGTCAGGTCTTCACAACTTCAGCAGACTGTCTCAGAGATGTGGATGATTGTGGTAATGCTGTACTGACAGTGGAGCTTTTTATACACAGTTGCAAGAGATGATTTAATCTCATTTGCGTAACTGTTGGGAAATTGTAACTCTTAGAAAACATTCTCATCTTAACAAGGGTAAACACAATTGGGCAACAATCAGGGACACACCTGATTAATCTTTTTGGTGCAACACAGTGATGTGAGATTGACCACGTATGAGTCACATACAAAACTAAACGTTGTTTGTGTATGTTCCTTTAAGTATAATTGTCTACCCTTTAAAATGTAGGGGTAATGGTCACCAGGTCCTATCTATCTATCTATCTATCTATCTATCTATCTATCTATCTATCTATCTATCTATCTATCTATCTATCTTCTGGCTTTTTAGAAAATGTAAAGAAACTAGAAAATAATCAGGTGTTGTATATTGCCACTGTTCAGGGGTGGGTCTGTGATCCAGCATTTTGTGTTATTTTATATTGTTGATTTCTTATATTAATAATATGTTATATTCATGTGCTATTCTTTAGTAATGGTATAGTTGAGTTTTTTGAATTCTCTTAAGTTCTATCATTATTATTTAAAGTGGTTAAAATCACACACAGGTATATCACGTCAGGTGCACAGGATCAGTACATCGTTACCCAGCTTTATAAAGGAGACTTGTCCTTTTGAAACCTCAGATTTAGTTTGGTATGCTCCTCACTTTTGAAGTGTTGAGTTGAGCGCCATAGTGAGATCTAATAGCTGTCTGATGCCCTAAGAAAGAAGACTGTGGCCACTTATGAGTCTGGTAAGGGATTTAAAAAGATTTGACATCAGCCATTCCACCATCTGGAAAAGTATTTACAAGTGGAGGACTTTCAAAACAACTGCCACCATGCCCAGGTCTGGCCCTCCAAGCAAATTCACCCCCAGAGCATACCGCAAGGTGCTCAAAGAAGTCATCAAAAAGCCTAAAATGTCATCACTGGAACTACAGGAGGCTCTGGCTGCTGTCGATGTGAAAGCGCATGACTCTACTGTCAGAAAGAGACTACACAAGGCTGACTTTCATGGGAGGTGTGCAAGCAGGAAACCTTTGCTCTCTAAGAGAAACATTAAGACCAGACTGAAGTTTGCCAGGACGAACGTAGACAAACACCATGACTTCTGGAATAATGTTCTTTGGACAGATGAATCTAAAGTGGAATCATTTGGACACCAGAACAGTAGACATGTTTGGCATAAACCAAATACAGCCTTGCAAGAAAAGAACTTCATACCAACTGTGAAGCATGGAGGTGGCAGTATCATAATTTAGGGATGCTTATCTGAGGCACCACCTGGCCAGCTCACCATCATAGAATCCATCATGAAGTCTACTGTGTGTCAGAGGGTGCATGAAGAAAATGTGAGGAGTGGGGCAAACTTTCTTCTGATCGATGTCAGAGACTGTTAAAAGGCTTCAAAAGGTGTCTCACTGAAGTTATATCAGCCAAAGGTGGCAACACTAGTTATTAGGGGGGGTAGAGTGTCCTAACTTTTTCCTCCATTAAAATACACATTTTTGTTCTTTTTTTTGATGTGTAAATTTTTTTTAAAATAATTTTTGTGGTTTAATTGCAATTAAGTTGCTTACTTTTCCAGTAATACATGAGAACATGATTAGAGAGTGATATGTGAACATTTATTTCTTAATAAAGAGCTGATCATTTAATGCGGTGCCCTTATTTTCTCACATGACTGTTGTAAAAGTACCAGACACACACGATGATTGTGCTCACTATTATTGCTTTTTCTTGACAGTTGTGAACTCAAGGAAAACAGTCTGTTCCAGTCGAGCTCTCTCTCTCTCCCCGCTCGACTCTGGCTTCACTATATAGAGAAATAGAAAAAGACTCCATCATCAGTCAATCACCACCACCTGTGGCTCACCTGCCTCCCGGTACTGACCCCTTGAGCTCACTGCACCACTCCTCCCCTGCAGCTGCACCAGGGACCACACCTCAGCCACAACTGTATTTCTTGTGTAACAATTGTAAAAGATCTTTTTTTTTTTTAAATTTGCTTGGATGAGTCATTTCAGTACATCTTTATTATCTTCATTATCTTTTTTTTCAACACTTATTGGTTCCACAATAAGTGGAACCATGCTGGAGGTATTTCTGATTGGATGCTTCCTGTGCCTCACTCTAGTTCAACCTGTAAGTATTATTATAAGTGATTATATATGCAGATACTACTTGAATATGCAAATACAAGTACTACAATACTTAGGAATTTTCTACCGATTGTCAATGTGTATGAAAAGTATGGTGGCTCTCACCACGGCTGATATGAGGTGAGTGCTTTCCTTATCCTCCACATTTAAATCACACATGAACATCACTTTCTGTAAAACATTTGGATTTGTTTTTCTCTCTACACATCACCACCAACAACAATGTTTCCCTGCAGCAACTTCTCTCTGCCCTCCCTACAAGCACCTGCTAAAACCACTACAACAGCTGCACCAGCTACAACAGCTGCACCCACTACAACTCCTTGCAATCTGAAAGGTAACCAAAAATCGAGCCAGCATTGCATTTATTGTGCTGTCGCCAAAAATGCAATGCTGGCTCGATTTTTGGGTGCAGCTGTTGTAGCTGCTGATTCTGCGAAGAAGATTGGGCCATCCCCCCAATGTTAAAGACTCATTGCCTGCTATCACAAATGCTTGACTGAATTTCTTGGAGTCAAAAGTGGCACAACCAGTTATTAGGTTTAGGGTGTAATTACCTTTTCACACAGGACCACATAGATTTGGATACATTTCTTCATTCTACTGTTTCTATGTCACCAAATACACCTTTTCAGATCCTTTTTTTGTTTTAGCTCAGAATGTAGTAGCATAATTTTCAAACAATAAGTCAACTATACCATTACTTAAGAATAGCACATGACTTTAACAAAATAATAACAAAAGAAATCAACAATATAAAATAACACAAAATGCTGGGTCACAGACCCACCCCTGAACAGTGGCAATATACAACACCTGATTATTTTCTAGTTTCTTTACATTTTCTAAAAAGCCAGAAGATAGATAGATAGATAGATAGATAGATAGATAGATAGATAGATAGGACCTGGTGACCATTACCCCTACATTTTAAAGGGTAGACAATTATACTTAAAGGAACATACACAAACAACATTTAGTTTTGACTCATACCTGGTCAATCTCACATCACTGTGTTGCAGCAAAAAGATTAATCAGGTGTGTCCCTGATTGTTGCCCAATTGTGTTTACCCTTGTTAAGATGAGAATGTTTTCTAAGAGTTACAATTTCCCAACAGTTACGCAAATGAGATTAAATCATCTCTTGCAACTGTGTATAAAAAGCTCTGCTGTCAGTACAGCATTACCACAATCATCCACATCTCTGAGACAGTCTGCTGAAGTTGTGAAGACCTGACGGTAACATTTCTCATCAATCTTTTATTGCTTATGTGTTTTCAGTATAATGTTGGTGGAATGGTGATTTTGCAGATGGTTTTGACCACATCTCATCTGAAATATTGTTAACAGGTGAAATCACTGAAACCATGATCAAGGTTGTGTTTCTGCTTGGATGCCTGCTGAGCCTTGCTCTGGCAAATCCTGTAAGTGTAATATGACTGTAGACTGTACTAGTCATGTTATCTGTAATATATGAATATATCTTGCACTGTGTGTGTAACTGTGTAACCAGAGACTGTATCGGTGCTCCTATCCTATCATATCCAAACAATTCATTTGCATGTTTTTTTAAACAGGACGACTCAGCACACGAGCGCGATGCACGTTCTTCATCTAGGGAGGGGGTGAGTCTCATGTTTGTCTTTCTAGGTTTGAACATTAGACACACTTGACTCTCTATATTTACATATCTCTAAGAAGTTATTCACCAGAGAATGCATTATCACATGTAATAATATATATTACTGATTCTCTTGCAGACTACTGGGACTTCCCTAAATCGTCTTACCCTGCTACTACCTCTTCTACAGAATCCAGCACTTCTGCAGAATTCAACGCTCCTTGCTTTGCTTCTTGCTGCTATACGATAAGCTGCTCCTTAACCAACAGCTATTACTGATATGTAGGATGAATTGAAAATGAACCAAAAATTAATAAAAACCTATGTTGAATTGCACTGGGGTTCTTTTGTCATTTATTTACAGGATTATTGAAAATCAGTGATTATTTTTGAGTGACTCTGTCTTAAAAAAGATTAAAAATGTTGTTGTGCCAACTGTGCAGTGTAGCTAGCTGAATGCTACTTCTTCACTACGTACAACTCTGGATACTGTAGCTCCTCTGAAAAAGAAAGGCTTCAATCAGTACCTGATTCCCTGGTATACCTCTCAAATTTGCACCTTAAAGCACATAATGTTGCTTGTTTGCTTTAGTTTTTCTCTTTTCTAAACTGAATCTTGACTTTTTCTTTAGTCTTTCTGCTCACTGTTGTGTTTGGTAGCTGCAAAATAAAGTTCATCAGTGAAAATCAGGCAGACACAAAATTTGTTTTGGGTTTTTCACAAACACCTTTTTATTGTACAGTTTGGCCCATAAGTTTTTGGACAAACCTTTTGTCATTTTTCCTGAATTTTTCCTACTGAAAGTAGCTGTACATAATGTTACATCTGTGAGATAATTATGGGCAATTTTTTCTTCAATGTTTAAAATTTTGCACGTGAAGAAATTCATAAAGTCATTACTAGTTGACGTTAAACGACTGTTGGCTCAACAGAGCCCCGGGTTTTCTCAGTCTGGCTAGAGTGTTATAGAGAAACCTAGTGTTGTTCTTATTTCCATCAATCAGTGATGAATAGTAAGATGTTCTCTAGTTTTATTAAGGCCTTTTTTTTTATACAGATGTAAACTGGCTTTCCAGGCTAAACGATAATCTTCTAAATTAGTAAGGCGCAATTTCTTCTGCAGCATACGAGTTACAGCGGTCCCTTGCTATAATGTGGTTCACCTTTTGCGGCCTCGCTGTTTGGCAAATGTTTTCTGGTGCAATTTTGCATAGTTTGCTTTTGTTTTTGTTTGCACAGCGCATTGTGTTCTGCGTCCAATCTTGTGCCGGGTTTCCTGTACAGTACAGAATGCGTTCAGCTTGTCAAATTTACAAAAATGTTCGATCGCTAGCAGTGTGACTCTGAAGTGCTGTACTATATGTTTGTAAGTTTTCTCCCCAACAAACACAACAATGTTGACGAAACGTTTTGCACCGTCAAAGGCACCTGCAGTAGCACCCAAAAGGCGGAGGAAGCTGCTAACCATCGCACAAAAAGTTGGACTTCTGGATATGCTAACGGAAAGTAGAAGTTACCGTATTTTCCAAATTATAAGGTGCATTAAGCGAAACAAAACAGTCAGAAAAGTCAAACTTTACACAACTCATTCTTCTTGCTTCCTCTACTTCCATACCATTGATGCATTAATGTTGAATTCTCTTGCAGCTGCTCTATTCCCATGTTCTAGACCTGAAAACAGTTTTTTAGCCTTGATTTCATTCTGGAATACTAGACTTGTTTTTCTACAAAGGTTTGAACTTTGAGAGTGTTTAAACAAGAGAGAAAAGTGTGAAGATGTTCATGCTTGTCTGAGAAAAGTGTATAAAGTGTGTAGTGAAGGGTTTTACAGCCTTAAAACAGCTATAATAATTGTAAAAAAAAAAAAAAAAGAAAAAAGAGAGAGAATACAGTTGGCTACTTCGGGGATTTCAGCTATCGCAAGTTATTTTTAGAACGTAACTACCACGATAAATGAGGGACCACTGTATCAGCTTTAAGGTGCACGTTTGAGAGGTATACCAGGGAATCAGGTACTGATTGAAGTCTTCTTTTTCAGAAGAGCTACAGTATCCAGAATCGTACGTATTGAAGAAGTAAAATTATTGACATGATAATTGACCTCTGTGAGAGTAGCGTTCAGCTAGCTACTCTGCACTATTGGCATAAGGCATCAAAGAAGATAACACTGGAATAATTATATCTTTAAATGTAGTTACAACATTTTGTGAAAGACATGTACTATGATGAAATATATTCCCCACTGCTGTGTAATCCATTATTGTATATTTAAATGTTATTGAGTAATGATCGGACAAAAGTGTGTGTGTGTGTGTGTGTGTGTGTGGGGGGGGGGGGGGGGGGTGTTAAGGAAATCCTGTTAAATGTTATGTTCCTATGACATATATTTGAACAAGGTCTAGAGTGGGATTAAAGTGGTGTGTCGGTTCTTTTACATTTTGAGAAAAGCCAGTTGAGCCTAATAATACATTAAATCCCTTGTTAAGACTGTCATTTTCAGTATCTACATAGATAGTCAAATGCCGCACAATAATAATTACTTTATCTGAGCTGAGCACTAAATCAGATAAAAAGTCCAAGAATTCAAACAGAGACTTTGAGTAAGGGCCAGGTGGCTGAAAAATAAGACCCAAAAAAAAAACAGATATAGGGTACAGGCAGATATACAGATGTACTATGAAAAAGTTAAATAGATGGTTTGTATTTAATAAACTATCATTGAATAAAAGTAAAATAAAATTTATGTTATTTGGAGTTAGTAAAAGTAATATTAAAGTAAAACTGAATTTAAATAATGTTGAAATTGAAAGAGTATATGAGACAAGATTTTTAGGAGTAATTATTGATGATAAACTTTGTTGGAAGCCCCACATAGAACATGTGAAATGGACATTATCCAAGTCTATTTCTATTCTTTATAAAACAAGAGATTTTTTGAATAAGAACTGCCTTTATTTATTGTATACTTCCCTTTGTTTGCCTTATATGACCTATTGTGCAGAAATTTGGGGGAACACATACAAAACATATTTGGATTCAATTTTTAAATTGCAAAAAAGAGCTATTAGAATAATAAATAAAGTTGGATATAGGGAGTCCACCAACCAGATTTTTGTAGGATCATCTATGTTAAAATTCATGGACATTATATATTCTAAAACTTTAGAAATGATATATCGAGTGACGAAAAAGAACGTTCCAATTTGTATTTTAAGTATGTTTAAACTAAGAGATGGAAAATATGATTTGAGGGGGTCTTATAAGTTTGAAATACCTAAAGTGAGAACCAATGTTAAGTATAGATGTGTGTCAGTTTTGGGAGTGAAATTATGGAATTGACTTAATGATGAACTGAAGATGTGTTTTTCTTTGTCATTTTTCAGGAAGAATTTAAAAATTTGTATCATTCAAGGTTACGGAAATTTGGTTTGATGAATAACTTTGTGTTGATTTAATTTCTTGATTTATCATTGATTTCTTTTCTAACTGTTATATAACTTATTTATCAATGCTATTTATTTTCTTGGTTAAGGATTTGATTATTCCTATGGGGGTAAAGGATAGGATAATTATAAGCCACAAGGCTTCAGCTTATTCCTTTTTCAGTTACTGTATGATTGAGTACTTTTATGTAAAATGATAATCTGTGTTGTTGTTGTTGACCGAAATAAATTTCACTTCACTTCACTTCACTTCAAAAAATATAGAGATGTGCTACATATATACCGATGTGTGGTAAACCGATCTACGGAGTGCTATGAATATATGTACAGTAGTGGAAGCATAGTGGTCTGAACAGATTGTAATAGTGAACAGTGTATGTACTATAACAGACACTATGCTATGTCAGTGTCCTAAACTCTGTCCTAATATAATAATAATAATAAGGGACTGCATTTATATAGCGCTTTTCTAGGCACCCAAAGCGCTTTACAATTTCGCTATTCATTCACTGTCACATTCACACACTGGTGCAGGCAAACCACAGTTGTAGCCACAGCTGCCCTGGGGCAGACTGAGAGAAGCGAGGCTGCCATATCGCGCCATCGGCCCCTCTGGCCAATAGTATATAGTATATATAGTATTGTATAGTACTCTGGTTCTCAAACTGTGCTACGCGTACCAGTAGTGGTACTTGAGCTCTCTCTGGTGGTACGCAGGAAAGCTCCAATTTTTTTTAAGATTAAATAATATACTATTGTAGAGTTATGCAAAGACAACACAAAAGTTCCCAAGAGTCTTCTGGGAGCCGGAGTCGACCAGAAAACATTTCCCCGAGCGCGAGTCCTCTATGAAGAGCAGCCTTTCCTTATCGCCAGCGGTCGCAGCCGCTACAGAGTGCGGGCAAGCTTGTTTTCCTGGGCCTTAAAACTGCAAAGGCGGAGGACAGCGCCTTGCTGCGGTGCCAAAATGCTGATGGTAAAAACACAGCAATTTTCCTCAAAGATGGTGGCTGGGATTGCGGTGCCGCTGTGCCGCTGTGGCTGAAATTCCACAGCAAAAATTTAAACCTACAGCTCTGCTATCACGTCCGACATAAATGAAGACAGAAAACTAAACAGCAGTGGCGTTTGTAGGGTTACTGAAGTTGGGCGAGCTGGTATATAATGATGTGCTGCGTGGTGGCTAGCTACACAGCTATGGTTAGCCTAGCATAAACACAGTGAAGCTGGAGCATGAACGCTAACTTTTTTCTACTCAATAAAAGTTAATGTAAGGGTTCCTGATGGTTAGGGACTAATGTAATTGCATGGCAGGATGCTGTAAACGGACCAAACTTCAGTGAGGAGAACAACTGCAATATAAGGGTAGTCATTAAAAACACTGTTGCAGATACATCGTAACGTTTTAAAAACTGAGCTTTAAAATGAATAGTGATGAGAAAATCCGAGACAGGTCCACAGGGATCACTGACTTTTTTTTAGGGGCTTGTTCAGATCAATAGAACAAGATACAAAGCATTAAAACATGTTAAAAACACAACAGCCTTATTAAACTCAGAGTAGTTTGGACCTGGAAGCAGGTCATCTCTTAAAGATTGGCTATCCCACCTGCTGTGACTGTTTTAATGCAGTGCAGTTGTTATCATTATCACTTGTCAGATGCTGTTTTTGTCAGTTAAAATAAATAACATTCATATAAGAAATAAAATTGTCTCATGGAAAATGTATATGGTGTTAAATAGGCCTATGCTACTGTACTTTAATATCGGTCATAAGGGTGGTACTTCAAGAGCCATATATTTTATGTGGTGGTACTCCTTTTGAAAGGTTTGAGAACCACTGGTATAGTATAGTATAGTATAGTATAGTATATAGTTTATATAGTATAGTACTGGCATACTACCTTAAAGAATCAAGTGCACTGTAATAATATTGTGGTGTTGTGCCGAGGTTTTCTTAAACTGTAATCCAGTTAGCATAATGCATTCCTGTTGCGAAAATACAATTAGTAGCAAATCTACTATTTCGCGCAAGGTAATCAGTGACATACCGGTCAACTGTAGTTTTAGTAAAACTCTATATTTTAAATATTTCCTCACAATTAATGTTTTTTTTAAAGAAAATATCTTAGCCTTGCCATCCAAAACAAGCTGTTTCTGTATTCTCTTTCTTCTGGACTGGAGGGATGATGAATGATACTGCAAAACATCTGTGACCTCTCCAGGCAAGCCTTAATATAGTCTCTACTTATATGGTTTTTAACAAACATAGGTATCTATAAATATGCTACATATTCTGTGATAATGCATACTAAATTATTTGGTTGATTTGGGAGAAACTGCATGAACAAGCAGATGTTGTTTATATTGACAAGAATAATCTGGGTTTTTTTTGTTTTTTTTAAACTCTTTGTACGACCGAATCACTCAGAAATAAGCGGGGAGTTTCAATAATCGTGTAAATAAATTAAAAAAATCCCAGTGCAATTTAATAAAGGTTTTTATTCATTGTTTGTTTGTTTTCAATTCATCCTTTGTGGCAGTTGTAGCTGTTGGTTAAGGAGCAGCTTAACGTATAGCAGCAAGAAGCAAAGCAAGGAGCGTTGAATTCTGCAGAAGTGCTGGATTCTGTAGAAGAGGTAGTAGCAGGGTAAGACGATTTAGGGAAGTCCCAGTAGTCTGCAAGAGAATCAGTAATATATATTATTACATGTGATAATGCATTCTCTGCTGAATAACTTCTTAGAGATATGTAAATATCAGAGAGTCAAGTGTGTCTAATGTTCAAACCTAGAAAGACAAACATGAGACTCACCCCCTCCCTAGATGAAGAACGTGCATCGCGCTCGTGTGCTGAGTCGTCCTGTTTAAAAAAACATGCAAGTGAATTGTTTGGATATGATAGGATAGGAGCACCGATACAGTCTCTGGTTACACAGTTACACACACAGTGCAAGATATATTCATATATTACAGATAACATGACTAGTACAGTCTACAGTCATATTACACTTACAGGATTTGCCAGAGCAAGGCTCAGCAGGCATCCAAGCAGAAACACAACCTTGATCATGGTTTCAGTGATTTCACCTGTTAACAATATTTCAGATGAGATGTGGTCAAAACCATCTGCAAAATCACCATTCCACCAACATTATACTGAAAACAGAGAAGCAATAAGAGATTGATGAGAAATGTTACCGTCAGGTCTTCACAACTTCAGCAGACTGTCTCAGAGATGTGGATGATTGTGGTAATGCTGTACTGACAGCAGAGCTTTTTATACACAGTTGCAAGAGATGATTTAATCTCATTTGCGTAACTGTTGGGAAATTGTAACTCTTAGAAAACATTCTCATCTTAACAAGGGTAAACACAATTGGGCAACAATCAGGGACACACCTGATTAATCTTTTTGCTGCAACACAGTGATGTGAGATTGACCAGGTATGAGTCACATACAAAACTAAACGTTGTTTGTGTATGTTCCTTTAAGTATAATTGTCTACCCTTTAAAATGTAGGGGTAATGGTCACCAGGTCCTATCTATCTATATATCTATCTACTGGCTTTTTAAAAAACATGTAAAGAAACTAGAAAATAATCAGGTGTTGTATATTACCACTGTTCAGGGGTGGGTCTGTGACCCAGCATTTTGTGTTATTTTATATTGTTGATTTCTTATATTAATAATATGTTAAATTCATGTGCTATTCTTTAGTAATTGTCATGGTTCTGGGTCGGTTCGACCCAGGATTTTGAGTTTCTGATGTTTTGGTTTATTTTTGCATTATGGGTTGCTTTTTGATACTCTTGTGCTTTGTTGATAATTATTAGAATTCTATGTTTCTGTTTATTTGTTGCCTTATGTATAGTTTGAGTTCCATGTGTTATTTTCTGTCTGCCTCTCAGTGTTGAGGCTGTGTATTTGTGTGATGGTTTCTTGTTTCCTGTTTTATTGTGAAATTCCGTGTCTTATGTGAGTGTTTTCAGTTTGCCCCCTGACCCCTTGAGCTCACTGCACCACTCCTCCCCTGCAGCTGCACCAGGGACCACACCTCAGCCACAACTGTATTTCTTGTGTAACAATTGTAAAAGATCATTTTTTTATTTGCTTGGATGAATCTGTCATTTCAGTACATCTTTATTATCTTCATTATCTTTTTTTTCAACACTTATTGGTTCCACAATAAGTGGAACCATGCTGAAGGTATTTCTGATTGGATGCTTCCTGTGCCTCACTCTAGTTCAACCTGTAAGTATTATTATAAGTGATTATATATGCAGATACTACTTGAATATGCAAATACAAGTACTACAATACTTAGGAATTTTCTACAGATTGTCAATGTGTATGAAAAGCATGGTGGCTCTCACCACGGCTGATATGAGGTGAGTGCTTTCTTTATCCCCCACATTTAAATCACACATGAACATCACTTTCTGTAAAACATTTGGATTTGTTTTTCTCTCTACAGATCACCACCAACAACAATATTTGTCACGGGCTGCGTGGCAGACCGTGTGGATGAGGAAAATAGGACCCAAAATGCAGGACTCTTCACTGCAAACGGTGCATTTATTTACAGTGTGAAAACAGACAATAAATCCACGTGCTCTCCCTTCACTCCCGTGCCATGTCTTCTCTGAAAAGTCTGTGTCTTTGTGTTCTCCGCTCCCGTGTCTCAGCACTCCCTGTGCTGGCTGCTGTCTGGCGCTTCACACTTCTCCTGGGGAAACAACAGAAGCAGCCGTCAAGACACTTTACAACTCCGGGCATACACACACTAACTTAACTGAGTTGAAGACTAACGTGGAGTGTCACCCAATAATCCCGCGTCGAGGAGCTCTCAGCTACACCCCTACGTAGCTCCCCCGACGAGCCAGATCAGCTGCAGGTGTGTGGAATGTTCCTCTGCAGGTGTAGCCAGGCTCTTGACAGACACACCCACACACACCCACCTAGAGACAAGAACCTGGAAACAGGGAACAGCAGCACCAAAAACACACATGTCCATAACGTCTTGCAGGCCCTGGGTCACCCAGACCCAGGTCCCATGACAATATCTCCCTGCAGCAACTTCTCTCTGCCCTCCTACAAGCACCTGCTAAAACTACTACAACAGCTCCATCCACTACAAAATCGAGCCAGCATTGCATTTATTGTACTGTCGCCAAAAATGCAATGCTGGCTTGATTTTTGGTTTAATTTCAGATTTCAAGGAGTTGTAGTGGGTGCAGCTGTTGTAGCTGCTAATTCTGCGAAGAAGATTGGGCCATCCCCCAGCGATGTTAAAGACTCATTGCCTGCTATCACAAATGCTTGATTGAATTTCTTGGAGTCAAAAGTGGCACAACCAGTTATTAGGTTTAGGGTGTAATTACCTATTCACACAGGACCACATAGATTTGGATACACTTCTTCATTCTACTGTTTCTATGTCACCAAATACACCTTTTCAGATCTTTTTTTTGTTTTAGCTCAGAATGTAGTAGCATAATTTTCAAACAATAAGTAAATTATACCATTACTTAAGAATAGCACATGACTTTAACAAAATAATAACATAAGAAATCAACAGTATAAAATAACACAAAATGCTGGGTCACAGACCCACCCCTGAACAGTGGTAATATACAACACCTGATTATTTTCTAGTTTCTTTACATTTTCTAAAAAGCCAGAAGATAGATAGATAGATAGATAGGACCTGGTGACCATTACCCCTACATTTTAAAGGGTAGACAATTATACTTAAAGGAACATACACAAACAACGTTTAGTTTTGACTCATACCTGGTCAATCTCACATCACTGTGTTGCAGCAAAAAGATTAATCAGGTGTGTCCCTGATTGTTGCCCAATTGTGTTTACCCTTGTTAAGATGAGAATGTTTTCTAAGAGTTACAATTTCCCAACAGTTACGCAAATGAGATTAAATCATCTCTTGCAACTGTGTATAAAAAGCTCCACTGTCAGTACAGCATTACCACAATCATCCACATCTCTGAGACAGTCTGCTGAAGTCGGTAACATTTCTCATCAATCTCTTATTGCTTCTCTGTTTTCAGTATAATGTTGGTGGAATGGTGATTTTGCAGATGTTTTTGACCACATCTCATCTGAAATATTGTTAACAGGTTAAATCACTGAAACCATGATCAAGGTTGTGTTTCTGCTTGGATGCCTGCTGAGCCTTGCTCTGGCAAATCCTGTAAGTGTAATATGACTGTAGACTGTACTAGTCATGTTATCTGTAATATATGAATATATCTTGCACTGTGTGTGTAACTGTGTAACCAGAGACTGTATCGGTGCTCCTATCCTATCATATCCAAACAATTCACTTGCATGTTTTTTTAAACAGGACGACTCAGCACACGAGCGCGATGCACGTTCTTCATCTAGGGAGGGGGTGAGTCTCATGTTTGTCTTTCTAGGTTTGAACATTAGACACACTTGACTCTCTATATTTACATATCTCTAAGAAGTTATTCACCAGAGAATGCATTATCACATGTAATAATATATATTACTGATTCTCTTGCAGACTACTGGGACTTCCCTAAATCGTCTTACCCTGCTACTACCTCTTCTACAGAATCCAGCACTTCTGCAGAATTCAACGCTCCTTGCTTTGCTTCTTGCTGCTATACGATAAGCTGCTCCTTAACCAACAGCTACAACTGCCACAAAGGATGAATTGAAAATGAACCAAAAATTAATAAAAACCTATGTTGAATTGCACTGGGGTTCTTTTGTCATTTATTTACAGGATTATTGAAACTCCCCGCTTATTTTTGAGTGACTCTGTCTTAAAAAAGATTAAAAATGTTGTTGTGCCAACTGTGCAGTGTAGCTAGCTGAATGCTACTTCTTCACTACGTACAACTCTGGATACTGTAGCTCTTCTGAAAAAGAAAGGCTTCAATCAGTACCTGATTCCCTGGTATACCTCTCAAATTTGCACCTTAAAGCACATAATGTTGCTTGTTTGCTTTAGTTTTTCTCTTTTCTAAACTGAATCTTGACTTTTTCTTTAGTCTTTCTGCTCACTGTTGTGTTTGGTAGCTGCAAAATAAAGTTCATCAGTGAAAATCAGGCAGACACAAAATTTGTTTTGGGTTTTTCACAAACACCTTTTTATTGTACAGTTTGGCCCATAAGTTTTTGGACGAGGTTTTTGTCATTTTTCCTGAATTATTTCCTACTGAAAGTAGCTGTACATAATGTTACATCTGTGAGATAATTATGGGCAATTTTTTCTTCAATGTTTAAAATTTTACATGTGAAGAAATTCATAAAGTCATCACTAGTTGACGTTAAACGACTGTTGGCTCAACAGAGCCCCGGGTTTTCTCAGTCTGGCTAGAGTGTTATAGAGAAACCTAGTGATGTAAACTGGCTTTCCAGGCTAAACGATAATCTTCTAAATTAGTAAGTCGCAATTTCCTCTGCAGCATACGAGTTACAGCGGTCCCTTGCTATAATGTGGTTCACCTTTCGCGGCCTCGCTGTTTGGCAAATGTTTTCTGGTGCAATTTTGCATAGTTTGTTTTTGTTTTTGTTTGCACAGCGCATTGTGTTCTGCATCCAATCTTGTGCCGGGTTTCCTGTACAGTACAGAATGCGTTCAGTTTGTCAAATTTACAAAAATCTTCGATTGCTAGCAGTGTGACTCTGAAGTGCTGTACTATATGTTTGTAAGTTTTCTCCCCAACAAACACAACAATGTTGGCGAAACATTTTGCACCGTCAAAGGCACCTGCGGTAGCACCCAAAAGGCGGAGGAAGCTGCTAACCATCGCACAAAAAGTTGGATTTCTGGATATGCTAACGGAAAGACATCTACTATGATGAAATATATTCCCCACTGCTGTGTAATCCATTATTGTATATTTAAATGTTATTGGGTAATGATCAGAAAAAGGTGGGGGGTTTTTTTAGGAAATACTGTTGAATGTTATGTTTCTATAACATATGGTTGAACAAGGTCTAGAGTGGGATTAAAGTGGTGTGTCGGTGTCTGAAAAAAACAGGTTTTTGACTTTTCCAGCTAGGGTGGAAGGCTAAGTAAGCATATTTACTGATGTAAGCATATTTCAAGTTCAATAGTATTTGCATTGTGAATTAAGTTACATTTGCTTGTAAGCCTTAAGGATGAATGTCGCTCATTGCTATGACTGTTTATATTACTGTTTAAGCTGCTGATGTTCTTTATTGTGATATAATTTTGATAAAATAGTTGATACTGGTACAAACAAGTTACTGTAACTCTTGTAACTTGGTATAGCTAAAGGGATTGCCAATTGTTATTAATACATTTGGAAAAGAAGTTAATGAGCTCATGTTAAGAACACAAGATGGGAAAGAAATTCATTGTTCTGCACTGTTTGTGTAGATTGGTTTTTTGAACTACCAGAAAGGATTTGGAGAACCACTGACGGCGAGAACAGCCCAAATGAGATCCTGGATGATCGTGAAATGGTGTGGCCAGCCATGCGATTGTATTGTGGAACTTGCCTGAGAGACTGATTCAAGCAACCCTGGATTTCAGATAAGCCCTATGCACTACTTTTCCTACCCAGATAATAGGGTCTGCACACTGACAATTCCCCTACAGTACACCTGTTTGGGTTTCAACAACTTTAAAGGACAATTCAGACTGGACAATTCAAACTTCACAACGGGAACACTTTAATCTGTTTCATTCATTAAAAAGAGCTCTGATACAGTTCAGTATAAGTCTTCCATTTAAGTGTCTTTATTTTATTTTGTTCTGTTTTACATCTATTCACCTTTAAAATGCACTATTAGTGTGCAATTTGGTTTATTGTGTTGTACATGTTTATGAATGGTATTGAGGCAATAAAGGTCCCAGTTATTCACTTCCAAGCCAACTCCTTTTGTGAGTCTCCAAAACAAAACCTCCTTCTGAACCTAGTAAGATGTCTAGGGTCTCTATTTGAAGTGAAAGTGTACTGGTCCTAGAGGCGCTACATATAGTATATATAGTATTGTATCGTACTCTGGTTCTCAAACTGTGCTACGCGTACCACTAGTGGTACTTGAGCTCTCTCTGGTGGTACGCAGGAAAGCTCCAGTTTTTTTTAAAGTTAAATAATATACCATTATAGAGTTATGCAAAGACAACACAAGAGTTCCCGAGGGTCTTCTGGGAGCCGGAGTCGACCAGGAAACGTCTCCCCGAGCATGAGTCCTCTATGAAGAGCGGCCTTTCCTTATCGCTAGCGGTCGCGGCCGCTACAGAGTGCTGGCGGGCTTGTTTCCTGGGCCTTAAAACTGCAAAGGCGGAGGACAGCGCCTTGCTGCGGCACCAAAATGCTGATGGTAAAAACACAGCCATTTTCCTCAACGATTGTGGTTGGGATTGCGGTGCCGCTGTGCCGCGATGCCAGACACCATGAGTTGGATGAGTTATAGGCCCCCACGAGAATCGGTGGGGGCACGGGAGATGCTGTCGTTAAGTCAGGAAGTATCGCCTGGATGCCGAAGCTCCTGGTAACCAGGAGAATGCGATCCGCTTCTTCTGCAAGTGAGCGGTAATCCTTCACGGCCAGAAGCGGGGAGTTGGCGTGGCCAGCTCACACCAGCAACTGTCGGAGGAAGATGAGAGTAAAGAGAAATCAGACGTCATCTGTTCCTAGCAAGGACAGCGTGCTCTCTGTGAGCTCGAGAGCGGTACCATCATCCAGACCAGAGAGAGAGAGGAGTTTCTCAGCCGGCTCTGCATCGGAGAGGCAGCAGCGGCTTCAGTATGATGTATTTCCCTTGGGTGGGAGGATGTTGCGAAAATACAATTAGCAGCAAATCTACTATTTCGCGCAAGGTAATCAGTGCCATACCGGACAACTGTAGTTTTAGTAAAACTCTATATTTTATATATTTTCTCACAATTAATGTTTTTTTTTTTTTGAAGAAAATATCTTAGCCTTGCCATCTAAAACAAGCTGTTTCTGTATTCTCTTTCTTCTGGACTGGAGGGATGATGAATGATACTGCAAAACATCTGTGCCCTCTCCAGGCAAGCATTAATCTAATCTCTACTTGTATGGTTTTTAACAAACATAGGTATCTATAAATATGCTACATATTCTGTGATAATGCATACTGAATTATTTGGTTGATTTGGAAGAAACTGCATGAACAAGGAGATATTGTTTATATTGACTAGAATAATCTGTTTGTTTGTTTTTTTTTTTTAACTCTTTGTACGACCGAATCACTCAGAAATAAGCGGGGAGTTTCAATAATCGTGTAAATAAATAAAAAAAATCCCAGTGCAATTTAATAAAGGTTTTTATTCATTGTTTGTTTGTTTTCAATTCATCCTACATATCAGTAATAGCTGTTGGTTAAGGAGCAGCTTATCGTATAGCAGCAAGAAGCAAAGCAAGGAGCGTTGAATTCTGCAGAAGTGCTGGATTCTGTAGAAGAGGTAGTAGCAGGGTAAGACGATTTAGGGAAGTCCCAGTAGTCTGCAAGAGAATCAGTAATATATATTATTACATGTGATAATGCATTCTCTGGTGAATAACTTCTTAGAGATATGTAAATATAGAGAGTCAAGTGTGTCTAATGTTCAAACCTAGAAAGACAAACATGAGACTCACCCCCTCCCTAGATGAAGAACGTGCATCGCGCTCGTGTGCTGAGTCGTCCTGTTTAAAAACAAACATGCAAATGAATTGTTTGGATAGGATAGGATAGGAGCACTGATACAGTCTCTGGTTACACAGTTACACACACAGTGCAAGATATATTCATATATTACAGATAACATCACTAGTACAGTCTACAGTCATATTACACTTACAGGATTTGCCAGAGCAAGGCTCAGCAGGCATCCAAGCAGAAACACAACCTTGATCATGGTTTCAGTGATTTTACCTGTTGACAATAATTCAGATGAGAATGTGATCTAAACCATCTGCAAAATCACTATCCCACCAACATTATACTGAAAACACATAAGCAATGAAAGATTGATGAGAAATGTTACCGTCAGGTCTTCACAACTTCAGCAGACTGTCTCAGAGATGTGGATGATTGTGGTAATGCTGTACTGACAGCAGAGCTTTTTATACACAGTTGCAAGAGATGATTTAACCTCATTTGCGTAACTGTTGGGAAATTGTAACTCTTAGAAAACATTCTCATCTTCACAAGGGTAAACACAATTGGGTAACAATCAGGGACACACCTGATTAATCTTTTTGCTGCAACACAGTGATGTGAGATTGACCAGGTATGAGTCAAAACTAAACGTTGTTTGTGTATGTTCCTTTAAGTATAATTGTCTACCCTTTAAAATGTAGGAGTAATGGTCACCAGGTCCTTTCTATCTATCTATCTATCTATCTATCTATCTATCTATTGTAATATTTAAAGAAATTAGGTCACTGCTGAACTGTATATAACCATCATCCTTAACATTACATTAATTATCATTTCATCAAAGTGTTTATTGAAGCTGCTGGCATTATGTTATAAGTTATATTATAGGGGTTATCATAATCAAATATTAACATGTTTATGACAGGTGCAGTTATAACCACTTTAAAATGATTGAGTTAATATATATATATATCATAACTCAGAGCCTGAGTATATTGTTACAGTAAAATAGTAGCTGAGCAAAGGCCTGAATGTATTCAGCTTCTTGTGGTATTTGAGTTTGCTTAGTTACAGGTGACACAAGGAGGACAAGTCCATGGAGACCTCAAAGGCCTGAGATCATCACCATATTTTGATGGATGCCAGAAAGGGGAATTTCTGTGTTTGCAGTTATCTCTTAAAATACATGAATGTTCTGTATATGCAAATTATGTGACTGTAAACGCATGAGGGGGCGTCATAATACCCTGATGTTATAAAAGCAATCTAGAGTGTATTTTGGGCAGAGATGTACAACTGATGTTTTGCAGTTTACACCTCTCCACGCTGCGTGCATTCATTAAAATCAATTGTTTGACCGACCTCTTCTGGACCATCATTGTTTTACTCTCGTCCTCAATTTCGAACCCGTAACACTATCTATCTATCTATCTATCTATCTATCTATCTACTGGCTTTTTAAAAACATGTAAAGAAACTAGAAAATAATCAGATGTTGTATATTACCACCGTTCAGGGGTGGGTCTGTGACCCAGCGTTTTGTGTTATTTTGTACTGTTGATTACTTACGTTAATATTATGTTAAAGTCATGTGCTATTCTTAAGTAAGGGTATAGTTGAGTTATTTTCTATTTTGTATTACTTATGAGACAATGTTAAGTTCTAGTAGTATTATTATTAGTTGGTCTTTGTTGGGTTTGGTCTGGTTTATGTTTTTTCTATGCTTCCTCGTCTATGTAGGTCCCCTTGTGTCTCTCTCCTCTGTGTCCCTCTGCCTCTCTCGCTCCCTCTCTCTGTTTTGTCAAGCTTTCATGTCCCAGTTCATGTCTGTCGATATTTCCTGTTTCATTTTGAAAGTCTTGTTTCTGTGGTTAATGTGCTTAGTTTTACTTACCCCCTGTGGCGTCATGGTCATTTGTGTCAGATGTTTCTCCCCAGGTGTTTACACTTCCCTTATTACCCTTCTGTGTATTTACGTCCTCAGTCTCTTTCTGTTCTTTGTCGGGTCATCTGTGTGTTCATGTTCATGTTCATGTTCATGTTTCATGTCAGTGATTTGCATGGTCCTGTCCAGATGTGATAGCAGGCAATGAGCCTTTAACATCTCTGGAGGATGGCCCACTCTTCTTTGCAGAAGGTTGGAGTAGAAGGTTAATCAGTGTTCCAACTTTTCTCCATTTGCGGCTTACTGTTCTTTAATTGATGTTTTTTTTTTCTTTTAAAAAAAAAACTCACCTGGGTGTTGTCTGTTAACTGCTTAAGCTGCTAAGTCTTCTGATTTGTAATCATAGCAAGGTATTTCCATCTGTTTACCAGTTTGCAAACACTAAAGGGTGGAGACCGACATTACAGTGCATATGCAATGTTTTCTGATGACATAAAGATTAATGTTTACTTTAACTACTGGACAAATCTATTAAAATGTGTTATTTCTGATACTTGTGCTTAAATGAGTGCAGCATAATCATATCAGCTTTGACCACAAAATAATTGCCAGAAATGTCTACGTTTTGAAAATTGAGTGTTTGTTGAACCTTCTCATGAAAGGTTTTCAAAAACACATTAAATGTTAATTTGCATACGTATTTTCATTTGTATTATATTTGACAAATCTATTTTTGTTTTGTTTGTGAGCGGGGTTTCAATTTCTGGCTTAAAAACTATTTATTTAGGGGCTTTTTTGGCAGGGGGTCAAAGTAATAATGTTGAGGATGGACATAGAGGACCATTTCTAAACAAAGCTGATCCAGTAAGTGTATATAAAAAGCACTCAACATTTGGAACATCACTACAACAACCTCTTTCTCTCTCTTTTTTTTTTTTTTTAGGAAATACTGTTAAATGTTATGTTTCTATGACATATGTTAGAACAAGATCTAGATTGTGATTAAAGTGGTGTGTTGGTTCTTTTACATTTTGAGAAAAGCCAATTGAGTCTAATGATACATTAAATGCCATGTTAAGGCTGTCATTTTTAGCATCTACATAAATAGTCAAATCCCCCACAATAATTACTTTATCTGAGCTGAGTACTAAATGATATAAAAAGTCTAAGAATTCAAACAGAAACTTTGAGTAAAGGCCAGGTGGATGATAGATAAGACCAAATAAAACAGGTTTTTGACTTTTCCAGCTAGGGTGGAAGGCCAAACATCAAGTTTTGAAATCAGTTTAAACTCTGTCTGGGTTTTGAGAAATAATGATTAAAAAAAAAATCCAGCAAGACCTGACAAAGGTCTTTAACAGACATTGTCCGGTAACAGGTAGCCCTGACACTTACTCTCTCTGATAAGCATTAGAGACCATTCATGTTATGCATTCACTTAAATCTCAGGAAAAATTCTATACTGATTGCTAGTTAGGTGCTTAAGGGTAGACAGTACTAGATCTAGCATGCTAGCTAGATAATGTCATACAATTCACCTTCATAGCTGTTGATACAACTGGTTATATATATATATATATATATATATATATATATATATATATCTCAAACCTTTTGCCCTTTTGGAGCTGATCTAGGAACTTGTACTAGACTATGTACATCACTAGTCAAGTCAAGTGGCTTTTATTGTAATTTCAACCATGTAAAGTGGTACAGTACAGAGTGAAATGAGACAACGTTCCTCCAAGACCCTGGTGCTACATATGAAATATGTAATAATGGACAAAGACAGGACTACGTAAAGTGCAATGTGCAAGAATTGCAAAAAAAAAAAGAAAAAAAAAGACAAGGCAGTGCAACACTAGACAGATCAGGACGGTACAGACAAAAGACAGTGCAATGGAAGTGTGCAAAATACTGAGTATTGTTCAAAAGTAACTTGGTGTCTGAAGGTGTGTGAGTGTGAGATATTGCACATAAGTGCTTGGTAGTGACGTGTATGAAGGTGTGTGTGTCTGTGTGTCATTCTACTCACTGAGTGTTCAAGAGTCTGACGGCTTGGGGGAAGAAACTGTTCCGTAATCTGGCAGTGAGGGTTCAGATGCTCTGGTACCTCTTTCCAGAAGGCGGCAGGGTGAAGTGTGTGTGAGGCCTCTGTGGGGTCCTCCGCAATGCTGGTAGCTTTGCGGATGGAGCAGGTGCTAATATAACTGGAAATATCTGGTATCTGGTAAGCTTTAAATTAACCAAGGGTTAATAATAATAATAATAATAATAATAGTAATACATTTTATTTAAAACACTCAAGAACACTGTCCACAAGCAATAACAACAACAAACATAACAATTTACAAAATAATAAGGATAGAGCAAATAAATAAAATAAATTACAGTAGCAGGATGGAAAAGTTTATGTGGAATAGGCTATTGTGAACAGGTGAGTTTTGAGTCTGGACTTAAAAAGAGGGAGGGAAGTGATGTTTCTTATCTCAGGAGGAAGGGAGTTCCAAAGACGGGGGCAGAGCAGCAGAAAGCCCTGCGCCCCATGGTGGTTAGCCGGGGGGAAGGGACGGAAAGAGAAAGAGAGGAGGAGGATCTGAGACACCGAGAAGGAATGGTGATTTGAACCAGGTCAGAGAGGTATGAAGGCGAGAGATGATGGATAGCCTTGAATGTGTACAAAAGTATCTTGAAATTGATGCGGTATTCAACCGGAAGCCAGTGAAGCTGCTGCAGGGCAGGGGTGATGTGGTGCATAGAAGGGGTCCTGGTGATAATACAGGCAGCAGAGTTCTGGACACGTTGAAGCTTATGGATAGATTTTTAATTAAGACCAAAAAGAAGAGAGTTGAGATTAAGACGGTTAATGTTACGGAGATTGGAAATATGCAGGCCGAGTGATGTTATTGATGTGTGAGTTAAAAGATAGAGTACTATCAAGGATGACACCCAGACTTTTCACACATGGGGAAAGGGAGGTCGACGAGTTATTGTTATAGAAAAGCTACTAGTTCTGGATAGTGTTTGTTTAGTGCCTACCAGGAGAAGCTCAGATTTGTTACTGAGCTTGAGAAAATTGGAAGAGAACCATGAATTTTGTTCGGCTAAACAGAGGGTGAGAGAGGACGGGGGGAGAGCAGAATCAGGTTTAGTGGACAAATAAAGCTGGGTATCATCAGAATAACAGTGACAATGAATATTGTATTGTATTTATGAAAAATGTAGAAGGTAGATAATGAAAAGAAGAGGCCCCAGGACAGATCCCTGGTGCACGCCTGCGACCAGAGGAAAGGGCTGAGAAGTGAAGGATTTAAGTCGAATAAACTGAGTGCGATCAGACAAGTATGATTTAAACCAGGCTAGTAGGATGTGGGAGAGACTGATGGAGGCTAGCCTACTGAGGAGAATTGAATGAGAAATAGTATCAAAAGCGGCCGTCAGATCAAGAAGAATAAGAATGGAGAGTAAACCAGAGTCAGCAGCCATGAGAAGATCATTGATTATTTTTATTAGCGCAGTTTCAGTGCTATGGAAAGGGCGAAAACCAGACTGGAACTGTTCGTACAGATTATTATTAGTTAAGTATGAGTGGAGCTGTGCGGCAACTATCTTTTCAAGAGTTTTTGATAGAAATTGTAAATTGGAGATAGGACAAAAATTATCAAGGTTATTGGTATCTGAGCATTTTTTGTTTTTCAGTATTGGGGTGATTACCGCAACTTTGAAGGGAGCAGGAATAGTTCCAGTGGTAAGTGAGGAGTAGATGATAGCAGATATGAGGGGAAGCAGAGAGGGTAGACCTCAATCCATATAGAAGTGAAAAAAGAAATCAAAATAGAAAAGACTGACTGTCAAGTGTTCTCTGTCTGTGAGGTGCCCACACTTGAAAAGACCAGACTTTGAATTTCACTCAATTTTTGACCAGTTTCAGGTTCATTCAGTCAATCAGGTAGTTAGCTAGCTGTTTTGCTAGGTAGGTAGGTGAAAAACCTTTAAACAAAAAAGAACATTTCATTAATCATTCAGATAAATTAAATGCATTATACAGAATACAAACAACAATATATACACTTCAGTAAAGCCATTTAACAGACAAAAGTTCAATATAATTTTTTAAACTTAAATGCAGTAACTATTTCCCAAAGCATAAACACATTTCCACAATTGAGCTTCCATAGTTCCCAAACATATAAGCAACAAATATGAGTCCAAGAGCTTACGGATAGCCCGTCTAGCTCAAAATCCTCCTCACAGTGGAAAGTGGATTGTGCTTTGTTTGCTGTCCTCTCAGTATGTCGCACCCGGGTCAAATGACTGCTGCATGCATTTTAAGGTCTACTGGGCACGCCAGCCCTTGATTGCTCTAATTCAGCTCACCTGGCGGAGTGGCGCGCACCAGGCCGCGCTTAGTTGTAGATTGCACACAAGGTCTAATCAGCGGCCACGCGCAAGTAGCAGCACAGAGCAGGTAGTGGACAGGAGGAGGAAGAGAAGAGTAACAGCCACACCTACTAGGTCAGCGCGACAATGACAGTGAGTCAACGTGTCAAAGCAAGGGATTTCCTTCGGGATTCCCTAATTTCCTTCGGGATTAATAAAGTGTTCTGATTCTGATTCTGATTAGACAGGCTTTGACCAAAACTGTAGGAATGGGGTCTAGCTGACAAGTAGAAGATTTCGTCTTACAGATGAGATCTGAAATATCAGTGACAGAGGGAAGTTGGAAAGCAGAAAAACAGTGTGATGGGAGAGGAATTACAGAGGGAGAACTACAGGCAACTTCAGAGGCCAGGACTTGGTGTATTTTGTGGATTTTCTCAGATAAAAATAACATTAGAGAGTCGCAAAAGGAAGATGAGTAAAGGTGAACAGGGAGAGGATCTGGTGCTCTAAAAGAGGAGTTAAACAGTGAAAACAGTATCTTAGGGGAATCTTTGTTCGAACAAATAATGGTAAAGTAGTATGCAGATTTTGTTTGACTGATACATTCCTTATAATGCAAAACATGATTATTAAACATTTCCTTGTGGACAGAGAGACCAGTTTTCTTATAGAGACGCTCAAGCTGTCGACCTTGTGCTTTCAGACGCCTGAGTTCAGATGTAAACCAGGGTGCTGAGTGGGAAAATGATACAGATCTGTTTTTTAGTGGAGTAACAGAGTTTAAAATATTATTGAGACTGTGGTTACAATAGAAAACCAAATCCTCTAGGGTGAGCACGTTATTAAAATGCAAACAACCAGAGAAGGCAGTAGAAAGGGTATCAGGGTTAATTTTCTCAATATTCCGGAAAGAGATGGAGCAAGGATTTTTGGTTATAGAAAGTGTCATTTTAATATTGAAAGAGAGAAGCAAATGGTCAGATTTGGTACTTCATCAGCTTTGCAGTTGGAAGGAGTAAGTCCAATAGCACAAGAACAATAGCAACAATACTATATAATAAAACATGGCAAAATAAAATTTAGACATAAGGTAAATAAGAGAGAAAAAAAAAGCATGAAAGTATAAAAGCAAGTATAAAAGCTGAGCAACGTAAAAATGGACTAAGACAGAATCAGGTGTATGCAATTTTGAATAGATGGGTTTTGAGACGTGATTTAAAAGTGGTCAGAGAGTTTGTGGTCCGGAGATCTGGTGGAAGTGCATTCCAAAGTCTTGGGGCAGAACAACTAAAGGCTCTGAGTCCTATGGTAGTCAGGCAAGCACAGATGTACTATGAAAAAATATACAAATGTGCTACGTATATACAGATGTATCGATGTGTGGTAAACAGATCTACAGAGTGCTATTAATATATTTACAGTAGTGGAAGCGTAGTGCTCTGAATAGACTATAACAGTGAACAGTGTGCGTACTATAACAGAGACTATGCTACGTCAGTGTCCTAAACTGTGTCCTAATATATAGTATAGTATTTAATAAATATAGTATAGGAAAGCAGTGTAGTATCAGCATACTGCGTACTATCTTACAGAATTAAGTGGACTGTAGCAATATTGTGGTGTTGTTCTGAGCTTTTCGTAAACTGTAATCTAGTTAGCATAATGCATTCTTTTGGGGAAAATATATCTAGTACCAAATCTACTATTTCTACTATCTACAGAAATGAAGCAGTGGGTAGAGCCATGACTACTCACACTGTGTTTATTGAACACAATATGGATAAAATCATGGAAAAACCCATGACTCTACAACATGAAATAAATTGATCTGGGGACCAGTGATGGACATTAGATCAACTGCGAAATTGGAATGCAGTTTTTCGCCCTAAATCCAACCCGAACAACCACTATCTGAATGCAGTCCCCCCTTGCCAGCTGGAAGCCAAGGCCAAGGCCGAAGCAGGAACAACCCTATCCTCCTACTTCCTCAAGGTCACCTGTGTCGGCTAGGGGATTGTTGACTTTCGCTTAAAACTGGGTGAAAGGACACTCTCTCTCGAGATGGAGTGTCCACCCTCCCCCCCAATGCTTAAACCCACCCGATGCAGTCTGTGGCCAGCGCCTCACTGCCTACCTGTCCAGGCAAGCCTTAATCTTTTCTCTACACTTTGGTTTATAAGAAACATAGGTATCTATTAACACGCTACATATTCTGTGATAATGCATACTCTGGTTGATTTGGGAGAAGCTGCAATGAACAAGGAGGTTTTATTCATATTGACAAGAATAATCTGTCTTACAAAGAGTTAAAAAAAAAAGAGTCACTCAGAAATAAGCGGCAATTTTCAATAACCCTGTAAATAAATTGTAAAAGATCCAAGTGCAATTCAACAAAGGTTTTTATTCATTGTTTGTTCATTTTCAATTCATCTTTTGTGGTGTAATAGCTGTTGGTTAAGGAGCAGCTTATCGTATAGCAGCAAGAATAGCTGCAAGGAGCGTTGAATTCTGCAGAAGTGTTGGATTCTGTAGAAGAGGTAGTAGCAGGGTAAGACGATTTAGGGTCCCAATAGACTGCAAGAGAATCAGTAATATATATTATTACATGTGATAATGCATTCTCTGGTGAATAACTTCTTAGAGATATGTAAATATTAGAGGGCAAAGTGTGTCTAATGTTCAAACCTAGAAAGACAAACATGAGACTCACCCCCTCCCCAGATGAAGAACGTGCATCACGCTCGTGTGCTGAGTCATTCTGTTTAAAAACAAACATACAAATGTGTTGTTTGGATATGACAGTACAGGAACACTGATACAGTCTCTGGTTACACAGTTACACACACAGTGCAAGATTTATTCATATATTACAGATAACATCACTAGTACAGTCTACAGTCATATTACACTTACAGGATTTGCCAGAGCAAGGCTCAGCAGGCATCCAAGCAGAAACACAACCTTGATCATGGTTTCAGTGATTTTACCTGTTGACAATAATTCTGATGAGATGTGGTCAAAAACATCTGCAAAATCACCATTCCACCAACATTATACTGAAAACAGAGAAGCAATAAGAGATTGATGAGAAATGTTACCGTCAGGTCTTCACAACTTCAGCAGACTGTCTCAGAGATGTGGATGATTCTGGTAATGCTGTACTGACAGTGGAGCTTTTTATACACAGTTGCAAGAGATGATTTAATCTCATTTGCGTAACTGTTGGGAAATTGGAATTCTTAGAAACCATCCTCATCTTAATATAAGAGGAAACACTATTAGGCAATATTTAACCTGATTAAATCCTTTTGCTACAACACACTTAAATAGCAACAAGCTGCAGCAATGCTGAGTCTCCATTTCAACTCCGTTGTTGTTGAAAGTTCCGATTTCAAACTATGTGCCAGTTTTTAAATTTTTCTGATAGGCCACTAAAACCAGAGTTTTGATTAAAAACAAAAAACGGGATACTTTTTTCTGAATACTATCGTCACGTTCAGTGTGTGAAGAAACTGTAAAAAAAGGCATCTTCTAAGGACATTGAAAAAAAATCCCAACCCTTTCCTATTGGTTGATTTGTATCCTGTCAACCAATCAAAAGATTATATGGCAACACGTGATATTTGTTTTTTTTAGGAACCCCTGAAAATTTTGGAGGTGACGGCAGTGAAAGAGAGAAAGAAATTACCAGAGAGATTAAAAGAGCGATAACAATAGCGAGCGGATTCCATAAACCAGGACCTGCTCTTGATGTTCTTTTAATTGATTTTTGTCTTCTTATCTATTAGATAAACTTAATTTACCTTTGTGCTATAACAGCAACTCATTTAAAAAAAAAGAAAAAGAAAAACACTGTCAGACTGGGTGTTGTCTGTTAACTGCTTAAGCCGCTAAAGCTCCTGATTTATAATCATAGCGAGGTATTTCCATCTGTTTACCAGTTTGCAAACACTATAGGGTGGACACCTACATTACAGTGGTAATATGCATTGCTTTCTAGTTATATGAAGCAGTGTTTCCCAAACTTTTGGAGCCACGGTCCATATTTCACATTAGAAAAATCACACAGCACACCACCAAACAAAAATGTCACAAAAAGCATATTGATAATTTTCCCAGGAGCACCCGTAGCGGAAAGTATTCGGTTCGTCCCTAGTTCGTCACTAGTCATGTTATGGCCTTCATCTTTGTCAGAATTTTCTCCAGGACCCAGGTCAGATTGACTACTTTTTCTTTTCAAATATTCATCTATTGCTATGTAATTGTAATTTCTTCTCCCTGTCCTTCTGTTTTACTGGGAGTTGACAGCCTATTTAATTAGAGCAGGTAGTTGTACTGCCCTCTAGTGGAAGAGAAAGTAATTGTTCTGCCTGTTACTCATGCCCATTGCTTAGAGTACTAATCAGGTGGAACCAGATAATCTTCCAGGGCACACCTGATCATTTCTCCAGTGGTTGGCAAACACTGATATTGTCAAGGGAAACGGGGTGAGCCGTGTAGAGGAATAAATGAGGACCCAAGAACAGGCATTCGCTGAGATGTGAAGGAGGTTTATTGCAAAATAAAACACAAGGAGAGAATGGCAAAATAGTACTAAACATAAACTAAACTGGGAGAAACTAAACTACAAAACAGCAAAGCAGAACATGAAGGAAGGTGGGCGAAGGGACACACGGTAGATACACCGACGGACCAGCAATCAGCACACAAGTAGACACGACTTAAATACACACTGAAGAACACAGGGAGAGTACACACATGTGGGGAACACAGCTGGACCTGATGAGCCTGATGAGACAGGGGGAAGCAAAACTGAATACATTGATGTAAAACATGGACCTTCAAAGTAAAACAGGAAACAAGAAACAGTTCACAAAGACGCAGACTTGACACTAAACTAAAGCTACACTAAACACGAGGGCACAAGACACAAACCCTAAGAACAAAACCCTAAACCAGAATAAACTGAAACATAGAATTATAGTATTCAAAACAGGATAACTAAAGAATCATGTTGGCGACTGTCAAACCTTTGAGTCGCTGAGCAGCTGAATAGGGGAATAATGTTGACGTGCCCTCTCTTTAAAACGTAAGTCAAAGTTCCAGTTTAAAAACTCCTTTATTTGTTATTCAAATCCTTAAATTCCATAGAAAAAACAGTGATCAAAACAGCAAAAGTCGACTTCCCCCATCACCCACTCATTCACAGAAATTCCCTTGGGCCGCGAACAGTTGATATAGCAATCACTACTACTATTACCGACACCACGTGACCCAAAGCTACGCCTATCCACAACATTCCGGCCCCTAATTATTACATCCTTACAGTAATAATTACACATTGACACCATAACTCAAGACATACACTACATCACATCACATCACAGGCACCCAGTGAAACAGCATAACATAGTCAAAAGTCCACCAAAGTTATTTTCTCCTTTCTTCTCTTCTGTCTGCACATGGTCAGTCATTCATAGGCCAGAGGTTACCAGCACTTAGCCTAAATATAGTCAGTCTGTGATGTACATCTCATAACGTTAAAATCAATTCAAAGTTAGTTATGTCACGCTGTGTCAAAATGTCATCGTCATGGGTCAGAGGCCTCCTGAAGAAGGCATATCTTTGTGATGGATCTGCACTCATGGCTGGTTGGGGTCTTAATCCAGACCTGACATACAAGCCCCCTTTTGTCTGGCACAGCTCCTCTGACTCTGCCAATGATCCACAAACCGTGTGGTTCAGAGTCATCCACTATGAGAACCACATCTCCAGGAACAAAGCTGCGTTTAATCCTTCCCCATTTCTGGCGCTGCTGAAGTTGTGGCGAGTATTCTTTAGTTCATCTTTTCCAAAACGGGTCAGATATATATTGGACTTGTCTCCATCGTTTACATGCGTAGACATCATCTTTCTGGAACTGACCAGGTGGTAAACACGGGTTGGATTTGAGAAGGAGGTGGTGGTTTGGTGTCAAGGCTTCTAAATCACATGGATCGGTGGATTCCAGCGTAATTGGTCTACTGTTGAGGATTGACTCCACTTCACAAAGAGCAGTTTGGAGCCTTTCTTTGTCCAAATGCTGTGTTTGCACAGTGGAATTAAGGACCTTTCTGACAGAACAAATCAACCGCTCCCATGCTCCACCATGATGCAATCCAGTTGGAGGATTAAAGATCCATTTCACTTTCATTCAAAGATAGTGCATCAGAGATCTTTTCCTGATTCCACTCTTCCATAGCTTGTCTCAGCTCGCGCTCTGCGCCTACAAAGTTGGTCCCATTGTCAGAGCCCAGTTCTTGTACCTGCCCATATGGAAAAGATATATATAAATCTTACAAAGTTTGTATCTGTCTTGTGTGAAACTTATATGAAAAGCATACAAGAGTGAAAACAGATATAAGATCCCTTGAAAAATTATATAAATGAAACTTGTATGTTTTGGATACTTACTAAAACAATATATGAAAGTATTGAGAAAGTGGCCACTTTCATATAAGCCTTATATGATTCACTATATGAAGTAAGCCAAATCTTAATGAAAGAGTCAGTGTCAACAGATGAGGCAACCTCAATATGTACTGCTCTAATCACCAAACAAGTAAAAATAACACCATACCACTTCACAAGACTTCTCCCACGCTTCACTTCAAATGGACCAAAATAGTCCACTCCAACAAAGCTAAATGGGGGTTTCTCAGGGGTCACTCTGCTTTCAGGCAAGTCAGCCATATGCTGCTGGCCTGCAGCTCCATGAAACCTTCTACAGGTCACACACCTCGACATAATGTTTCGAATCAAAGTACCAGCACCAGGAATCCAGTATTTTTGATGCAGCTTCGACAGTATGTGGTTCCTTCCACCATGACCCACCTCTTTATGAATATGCTGTAGAATGAGATTAGAAATGTGAAGCTCTTTAGCGATTATGACAGGATGCTTGGAATCTTCTGACATGACAGCCCTACTGAGACGTCCGCCAACCCGCAGCACATCATCCTCCAGAACAGGATACAACTTATATATGTGGCTGCTTTGTTTCACAGACTCTCCCCTTTGGAGACAGGAAATTTCTTCAGCATATCTCTTCCTGTGACAGAACTTGATTACTTGCATTTCAGCATCCTCAATCTCTCCAAATGAAAGAAAGCCATGCCAGAACTCAACCTTATGTTAAGCACCTTCAGACTGAATTGTATCAGATGCAGACTGGAAATGTATCTTCCTACGATGCAATAGCAATGTCTTGAACTTCAAAATCCAACCCATCACCCTGATGAGACGAGTCCAGGATGAGGCACGATGGATTAAAAGGGTCAGAGGATGATCATCATGTGCTTGTGAGACATCGATAGCAGCAGACACCTTGTCTTCAGGATCTTCATGTTCTTGCAAGTTCTCTGGATTCACAGGCCAATTGTCCTCTGGCTGTGTAAGAAATGCACGACCAGATATCCATTCAGTGTCGCATAGAAAGGTCTCTGCCTTCATACCTCTGGAGGCGAGGGCTGCAGGGTTATGTGTGGTGTTCACATACCTCCATTGGGAGGCACCTTGAGGATTTCTGACACTCTGTTCGCCACAAAAACACAGAACCTGGAAGTCTCATTGTTTATATATTTCAACACTGCCGTGCTGTACGTCCAAAACACAGTTTAGGAGAGGTAGTCTCAACTCCCTCCTCCACATTCTATCCATGCGAACTGCTACCACTGCTGCTGTCAATTCCGTGCGAGGGATTGTGACTGGTTTTAAAGGTGCCACCCTGGAATTTTCCATTATGAAGGAACTGTGTGTCTGTGAGCGACTTTTGTGCAGCAACAGGTAGGTAACAACGCCATAGCCCTTCCCACTCGCATCTGCAAAGTGGTGCAACTGAGAAGTGGTCGTCTATCCAAAATCAGGAGGTTTTAAACATTGTCTGATGCTGATGTTGTCCAACAGATGCAATTCTTTTACCCAGCTTTTCCATTCTTGAGCAACTGCTGATGGTATAGCATCATCCCATCCTATCCCCCTCTGGCACAAATCTTGAAGGTTCCTTTTGGCTGTGAAGATAACAGGAGCAAGGAACCCCAGAGGGTCATAGAAGGAGCTTACTGTGGATAGGATCCCTCTCCGAGTCAATGGCCTGTTTGGGATGGATATGCAGAACTTAAATGCATCTGACTGTAGGCACCACCTCACTCCCAATGCTCGCTCAACAGGTAAAAGATCACAATCCAGGTCTACGTCCTTAACTTCATTTGCTCTTTCCTCCTCAGGTATAACTGCCAGAACGCTGCGGCTATTACATATCCTCTTTGTTAAGTGGAAGCCACCCCTGGCACAAATGTCTCCGAGGTCCAAATAAAGATTGATGGCTTCTTCTTCAGAGCCTATTGAAGCAAGGCAGTCATCCACATAAAAACTATACAGAATGATGTCAATCACCTGCTGGCTGAAGTATGCTTTGTTGTTCTCTGCGCATTTCCACAGGGCATAGTTAGCACAGATTGGAGAGGACGTTGCCCCAAACAACTGAACACCCATCCTGTACTCTTGCATGCTCTGATTGAAGTCACAACTGGGCAACCGGAGAATTCTCAATAGGTCAGCATCTTCCTCTGGCACATGCACCTGGTGAAACACAGCCTCGATGTCAGACATCAAAACAATAGGCTCTTTTCGGAACCTCCTCAGTATGCCAACCAAACTATTTGTTAAGTCAGGACCACTCAGGAGCTGCGCATTAAGAGAGACACCCTGGAATAATGCTGCACAGTCGAAGACGACCCGCATCTTCCCCTTGGTAGGATGGTAAACCCCGTGGTGAGGGATCACTCCGCTCTAATTCTGCGACTGGCACTCTCTTCGCGTATCCTCTAGATATGAGATCTCGCATGAAGACAGTGTAGTCTTTGTGAAAGTCTTTATCTCTGATGAACCTTTTCTTCAAACCTTGCTCAGCAATTGCATGGTTATCAGGCATTCTTATGTCTCGGTCTTTCAATGGCAGGGCAATGCTGTAGTGCCCATCCCGCAAGGTCACTGTCTTGCCGGCCAACTCCAGGAACTTTAAATCCTCCTTTGACAGCCCCATCTGCTCATCATGGCTGCTCTCAGGAAAGTCCATCTTGACCTGCTGTTTCCATAGCTTGTCCAGTTTGAAAGCAGAAACTCTGTTAGCAGTAACTTTTGCCAAACATTCTGGCCTTCCACAGCATTCTCAATTAAGTGGCCCATTCACTGTCCAGCCAAGCACAGTCTTAACCCCATGGGGTCAACGGAAGTGCCGGCACGTCAAAATCACATGACCCATTTAAGACGACACAGCAACAAGATGCAGCAACCCAGAATCTCCATTTCAACTTGGGTCGAAATTGTGGACTTCAAACTATATACCAGTCAGTGTTGGGTAAGTTACTTTAAAAAAGTAATTAATTACTAATTACTAATTACTTAGTCAATATTGTATTTAAAATACTTATCTAATTACTGTGTCAGAAAAGTAACTTAATTACTCAATAAGTAATTTAACTAAATACTTCTTAAAAATCCCTATAAACCTTGAGTGGACAAACAATAGAAATTAAACTCTTTAAATAATAAATATTTTTTTTAAAGACGGAGACGCTACCCCATATGGAAAAGATATATATAAATCTTATAAAGTTTGTATCTGTCTTGTGTGAAACTTGTATGAAAAGCATACAAGAGTGAAAACAGATATAAGATCCCTTGAAAAATTATATAAATGAAACTTGTATGTTTTGGATACTTACTAAAACAATATATGAAAGTAATGAGAAAGTGGCCACTTTCATGAGTAAATCATATAAGTTTTTACTATTTCTTTTCCATATGGGACAGTACGCAGCGGTAGCATCTCTTCCAAAATGTAGCCTGCAATCATTTTTTTAAGCTCACCTTCAGATACTTTCTATGCTGCTGAAGTAAAATCAAGTTTTGCCTGCTTAGCAGGAGTTGCCGCGGTGTTATCCATGGATGATGAACAAGGATCACTCAGAAGTGATCGTCTATGCTCTCGTGTCAGGCGCTTCAGTAGATTACTTGCGCTATTAACAGCAGCCGATAGTTTTTTCTCCCCAGGACATAGCTTACATGTTACTGTAATGTTCTTGTCTGCTTGTTTCAGAAACGTGAAGAGACAGGAATATGTCCACTTCATAAAACAGCCACTCGCTTCAGCCAATCCGACATCTTCCGCTTTAGAATACGACTATGCAGCAAACTGGCGCAAAATGACGTGCAGCTGCACTACAGCGACGTTAAAGCGGCAGAGTTTACTTCTATGTTTAGAAGATAAATTATTGAAATTAAATAATGATATTCAGCGAGTTTAATTATTTTACAATGTACTTAGTAACGCATTACACCCAACACTGATACCAGTTTTTAAATTGTGCTGATAGGCCACTTAAAACCAGAGTTATGATAAAAAAAATACATGCAATGTTTTTTTCTGAACAAAACAGTGGTGTTTACAGCGGGAAGAAACGGTAAAAACACTCTCTGCTAGCCAGTGAAAAAAGAAAAAGAAAAAACACCCCTTCCCTATTGGTGATAAAGCTTACCATGTCAGCCAATCAAAAAAATGATATGGCAACATGTGGCATTTGGTTGTTTAGGAAGAGGGGGCAGTTTCAGGAGTGACAAAAGAAAGAGAGAGAGAGCGAGTTTTCACAAGTGAGACATTAGTGACATTTAGCGTGTTTGCAGGCTATAGTTAGTGGCATTGAAAGGCTGCTTCAACAGAACTTATGCCACATTCACCCATATTAACTTTCCTAGCTAACATTCACACTTGGGCCAAGTATTTTGCATGCAGACTGGGGAAGCCAGGGATTCAACCACTAACCTTCCTAATCAGTAGATGACCTGTGCTGCCTCCTAAGCTACAGCCACCCCTTTTTCAGTCTGTTTTTGCACTGTGACACATTAATCAGCTGAGCAAGAGTAGAGAGTAAGACATTTTTCATTGAAAATGGTCTGCTTTCTGAAAATAATTCAGAATTTCAAAAGATTTTTGTTTTTCTGTTAAGCCACAACACTGACCTATGAATCGTGCAAGCTTTTTTAAACTCTCTATAAGACCAAGTCATTCAAAAATAAGTGGAGATTTTCAATAATCTGTGTGAATAAATTATGAAAAACAACAATGCCATTCAACATAGGTTTTTATTCATTGTTGGTTCATTTTCAATTCATTCTTTGTAACAGTAGTAGCTGTTGGTGAAGGAGCAGCTTATCGTATAGTGGCAAGAAGCGCTGCAAGGAGCGTTGGATTCTGCAGAAGTGTTGGATTCTGTAGAAGAGCTGTTAGCAGGGCAAGAGAACTTGTGGTAGTCCCAGTAGTCTGCAAGAAAATAAGTAATAAATATTATTACATGTGATAATGCATTCTCTGTTAAATGGCTTCAGTGAGTCCAGTGTGTCTAATGTTCAAACCTAGAAAAACAAACATGAGACTCACCCCCTTCTCAGATGAACGTGCATCGCGCTCGTGTGCTGAGTCATTCTGTTTAAAAAATAAACATGCAAATGCGTTGTTTGGATATAATAGAATAGGAACACTGATACAGTCTCTGGTGACACGATTACACACACAGTACAAGATATATTCATATATTACAGATGACATCACTAGTACATTCTACAGTCATATTACACTTACAGGATTTGCCAGAGCAAGGCTCAGCAGGCATCCAAGCAGAAACACAACCTTGATCATGGTTTCAGTGATTTCACCTGTTAACAATAACTCAGATGAGAATGTAATCTAAACCATCTGCAAAATCACCATTCCACCAACATTATACTGAAAACACAAAAACAAAGTTTGATGAGAAATGTTACCGTCAGGTCTTTACAACTTCAGCAGACTGTCTCAGAGATGTGGATGATTCTGGTAATGCTGTACTGACAGTGGAGCTTTTTATACACAGTTGCAAGTGATGGTTTAACCTCATTTGCGCAACTGTTGGGAAATTGGAATTCTTAGAAACCATCCTCATCTTAATATAAGAGGAAACACTATTAGGCAATATTTAAGGACACACCTGATTAAATCCTTTTGCTACAACACACTTAAATAGCAACAAGCTGCAGCAATCCTGAGTCTCCATTTCAACTCCGTTGTTGTTGAAAGTTCCGATTTCAAACTATGTGCCAGTTTTTAAATTTTTCTGATAGGCCACTAAAACCAGAGTTTTGATTAAAAACAAAAAACGGGATACTTTTTTCTGAATACTATCGTCACGTTCAATGTGTGAAGAAACTGTAAAAAACAGCATCTTCTAAGGACATTGAAAAAAAATCCCAACCCTTTCCTATTGGTTGATTTGTATCCTGTCAACCAATCAAAAGATTATATGGCAACACGTGATATTTGTTTTTTTAGGAACCTCTGAAAATTTTGGAGGTGACGGCAGTGAAAGAGAGAAAGAAATTACCAGAGAGATTAAAAGAGCGATAACAATAGCGAGCGGATTCCATAAATCAGGACCTGCTCTTGATGTTCTTTTAATTGATTTTTGTCTTCTTATCTATTAGATAAACTTAATGTACCTTTGTGCTATAACAGCAACTCATTTAAAAAAAAAGAAAAAGAAAAACACTGTCAGACTGGGTGTTGTCTGTTAACTGCTTAAGCCGCTAAAGCTCCTGATTTGTAATCATAGCGAGGTATTTCCATCTGTTTACCAGTTTGCAAACACTATAGGGTGGACACCTACATTACAGTGGTAATATGCATTGCTTTCTAGTTATATGAAGCAGTGTTTCCCAAACTTTTGGAGCCACGGTCCATATTTCACATTAGAAAAATCACACAGCACACCACCAAACAAAAATGTCACAAAAAGCATATTGATAATTTTCCCTGGAGCACCCGTAGCGGAAAGTATTCGGTTCGTCCCTAGTTCGTCACTAGTCATGTTATGGCCTTCATCTTTGTCAGAATTTTCTCCAGGACCCAGGTCAGATTGACTACTTTTTCTTTTCAAATATTCATCTATTGCTATGTAATTGTAATTTCTTCTCCCTGTCCTTCTGTTTTACTGGGAGTTGACAACCTATTTAATTAGAGCAGGTAGTTGTACTGCCCTCTAGTGGAAGAGAAAGTAATTGTTCTGCCTGTTACTCATGCCCATTGCTTAGAGTACTAATCAGGTGGAACCAGATAATCTTCCAGGGCACACCTGATCATTTCTCCAGTGGTTGGCAAACACTGATATTGTCACGGGAAACGGGGTGAGCCGTGTAGAGGAATAAATGAGGACCCAAGAACAGGCATTCGCTGAGATGTGAAGGAGGTTTATTGCAAAATAAAACACAAGGAGAGAATGGCAAAATAGTACTAAACATAAACTAAACTGGGAGAAACTAAACTACAAAACAGCAAAGCAGAACATGAAGGAAGGTGGGCGAAGGGACAGGAAGGTTGACAGCAGGGAGAACACACGGTAGATACACCGACGGACCAGCGATCAGCACACAAGTAGACACGACTTAAATACACACTGAAGAACACAGGGAGAGTACACACATGTGGGGAACACAGCTGGACCTGATGAGCCTGATGAGACAGGGGGAAGCAAAACTGAATACATTTATTTAAGACATGGACCTTCAAAGTAAAACAGGAAACAAGAAACAGTTCACAAAGACGCAGACGTGACACTGAACTAAAGCTACACTAAAAACGAGGGCACAAGACACAGACCCTAAGAACAAAACCCTAAACCAGAATAAACTGAAACATAGAATTATAATATTCAAAACAGGATAACTAAACAATCAGAACATAAACCATAATAAAATTTCATCTAATCTAATCTGATACATGTAAATACCAAAATACAAGAAACTGAAAATGCTGGATCAAATGACCCAGGACTGTGACAGATATAAAAATTAATGTTTACATTGAAGTATTGGACAAATCTATTGACCTGTATTATTTCATCAAGAACATCCAGAACACCACTACAACAGCCTCCTTCTCTCTGAGGCAGGTAATTAAATCTTTACACTCAGTGTTTCTCATGTAAGGATTGTGAAAGATAATTGTTTCTTTGATTTGATGTATTTGTCATTTTAGTATATCTTATTGTCTTTAATGTATTTATTATCTTTTTTTCAACAGGTATAATAACTGAAACCATGCTGAAGGTATTTCTGCTTGGATGCTTCCTGCACTGAACATTCAATATGTCACTACAACAACCTCCTTCTCTCTGAGACTGTCACAGTCCTGGGTCGGTGACCCAGTGTTTTGTATCTGTTTAATTTGCGTTTCTTGACAATTTGTTATTCATGGCTTTCACTGTTAGTGTTTTGGTTTCTGTCCTAGTATTTCTAGCTCCCTAGTTCAGTAGCGTTTCCTGAGTTCTAGTTCTTAGGTTTTGTTATTTGGCTTCCCTGTGTTCTGTGTTGTCTACTCTGTGCCTTCCCATCCCACGTTTCACGTTCCTGTGTTCTCTGTCTCCCCGGTCTCTTTGTTAAGTTTACGTATCTTGGATTCAGTCGCTATGTTTCCTGTTTTACTTTGAAGGTCTGTGTCTTATGTCATTGTATTCAGTTTTCCTTCCTCCCTGTCTCGTCATGTTAATTAGGTTCAGCCATATCTCCTTCCTGTGTTACCTCTGCATGTCTTTCCGCATGTCTCTCTACAGATGACCAACAACAACAACTTCTCCCTGCAGCAGCTTCTCTCTGCTTTCCTACAAGCACTTGCTACAACTACTACAACAGCTGCACCCACTATAACTCCCTGAAATCATAAAGGAAACTAAAAAAAACAAAGAGTGGTTTTAAGCCAGCATTGCATGTATGACGCCAGCACAATGTTGCTTGTTTTGCTTTACTTTTTCTCTTTTCTAAATTGAATCTTGACTTTTGACTTTCTGATCACTGTTGTTGATAGGTTTGTAGCTTGAACCTATTCGCTGGAACGTTGAAGGCAATGTAATTACACAGCAAGCAAGACACGAGTAGGCAACATTCTTTATGTTTCACGTGCACGGGAGAGAACTGGACAGGCGCCGTTCCTTCGCTTGACCCCAGTTGCTCTCGTCCGCTCCCCCGTAACACTGCTCTTTTATTGTGGTTACATGAATATGCATAGCTTCATTAACATATGACATCTTATATAGGTATGCATGTGAACAAAGAATACCTTGTGTGTGTGTGTGTGTGTGTGTGTGTGTGTGTGTGTGTGTGTGTGTGTGTGTGTGTGTGTGGGGTCAAAATGTGACCCCGTGAAGACTCCCCAAAGCTGGTGCCAGGAGTCTAACGGTACATCTGAACAAAAGGCTCTTAGACTCAAACAGATATACGTGTGTTTGCTATACCATATATCAGCAAGAGAAGATACGACCTCTCCTAGGAGGTGTGTGATCTATGCCAGAACACTCTGAAGAGGAGTGAACACACTCCCCTCTTCATGCTACACAGAGTTGTTACAGACCTCCTAGGATGAGACATTCTTTCAATCTACAAATGATTATATACTTCTAAGCATATATGAGTAAATATCTCTAAGCATAAATGACAATCACAATACAAATCTAACAGTTGTGTTTAGTAGTTGCCAAATAAAGTTCATCACTGAAAATCAGTTAGACTCAAAATGTGTTTTTTTTTTTTGTTTGTTTTTCACAAACACCATTGTATTGTATGGTTAGGCAATAGTTTTTGTACACAGATTTTGCCATTTTTTTCTCTGTACACAATCACAGGGAATTATAAATCAAACAATTGAGTTAATATTGCAGAATTACAGATGTTCACCTTTAATGTGGGTGGGTCTTTACAAAAATATGGAATCAACTGTTTAAGTATTACAAACATTTGTATCTTTAGTGCCCAATTTTCAGCAGTTCAGTAGTAATTGGATGGCCTGACATCATTTTATATACATTTTATACACAAACATCACTTTTTATGACTGAAATACTTAAATCTATACACTATGAACATCACGAATACTGTGTTTTCTCCCTTCAGATGTTCTTCTTGGCATTTACTACAGGGTCTTCGGTTGCTGCTTCTCTTTGGTTCTCTTTATCTTCAGTTTTGTCTTTAATAGCTGCTGTATTGCTTTGGTAAGTGGACTGATTCTTATATAGTGCATTTCTACTCTCCCTGCTTTATACAACATGCCACATTCACCCATATTAACTTTCCTAGCTAACATTCACACATGTTCATACTCCAATGGATGCATCAGGGTAACTTGGGGTTACTAACTTGGGCCAAGTATTTTGCATGCAGACTGGGGAAGCCAGGGATTCAACCACTAACCTTCCTAATCAGTAGATGACCTGTGCTGCCTCCTAAGCTACAGCCACCCCTTTTTCAGTCTGTTTTTGCACTGTGACGCATTAATCAGCTGAGCAAGAGTAGAGAGTAAGACATTTTTCATTGAAAATGGTCTGCTTTCTGAAAATAATTCAGAATTTCAAAAGATTTTTGTTTTTCTGTTAAGCCACAACACTGACCTATGAATCGTGCAAACTTTTTTAAACTCTCTATAAGACCAAGTCATTCAAAAATAAGTGGAGATTTTCAATAATCTGTGTGAATAAATTATGAAAAACAACAATGCCATTCAACATAGGTTTTTATTCATTGTTGGTTCATTTTCAATTCATTCTTCGTAACAGTAGTAGCTGTTGGTGAAGGAGCAGCTTATCGTATAGTGGCAAGAAGCGCTGCAAGGAGCGTTGGATTCTGCAGAAGTGTTGGATTCTGTAGAAGAGCTGTTAGCAGGGCAAGAGAACTTGTGGTAGTCCCAGTAGTCTGCAAGAAAATAAGTAATAAATATTATTACATGGGATAATGCATTCTCTGTTAAATGGCTTTCTGTAGATATGATAATATCAGAGAGTCCAGTGTGTCTAATGTTCAAACGTAGAAAAACAAACATGAGACTCACCCCCTTCTCAGAAGAACGTGCATCGCGCTCATGTGCAGAGTCAATCTGTTTAAAGAACAAACATGCAAATGCGTTGTTTGGATATAATAGAATAGGAACACTGATACAGTCTCTGGTGATACGATTACACACACAGTACAAGATATAGTGTACATTATATATTAAAACATTAATACAGCCTACAGTCATATTACACTTACAGGATTTGCCAGAGCAAGGCTCAGCAGGCATCCAAGCAGAAACACAACCTTGATCATGGTTTCAGTGATTTTACCTGTTAACAATAACTCAGATGAGAATGTAATCTAAACCATCTGCAAAATCACTATCCCATCAACATTATACTGAAAACACAAAAACAAAGTTTGATGAGAAATGTTACCGTCAGGTCTTCACTACTTCAGCAGACTGTCTCAGAGATGTGGATGATTGTGGTAATGTTGTACTGGCAGTGGAGTTTTTTATACACAGTTGCAAGTGATGATTTAACCTCATTTGCGTAACTGTTGGGAAATTGTAATTCTTAGTAAACATCCAAATCTTAATAAGGAGAAACACCATTCCATAATAATCAGGGACACACCTGAATTACACCTAACTCATAGCAGGTATGATTTCTGTCAGAAATTATATACCATGGTTGGTTTTGTCTAACATTCAAAGGTGAAACTGTGGTGTACATTGTCCTTACTTGATGTCAATTTTTGTCTGACATACTTAAAACTAAAGGGTTAAGTACCGGTCTTCCAGTCAGCATTCAGTGATATTTTCTTTTGTCCTAGAGGTCTTGAATGTGAAGAAATGTTGTATTTCATAGAATAATACTGGGGATTTGTGGTCTGTTGTGTATGCAAGAGCTAATCTTGTTGCTGCACCACAGTGATATGAGATTTGCCAGGTATGATTCACATACAGAACTAAAATATGTTTGTGAATGTTCCTTAAAGTACAACTGTCTACACGTAAAAATATATGAAGAATGGTCACCATGTCCTCTCTATCTTTATATCTTCTATATAATAATGCTTTGTGTATTACCACTGCAGTTTCAATTAAAAGAATTTTTAAAAATGCAAGTATCCATGACCATTTTTAGTTATCTTCTAACATCCAGGGATCCTCATGATGTGTTTCACAGTGTCTAACAAGCTTTGTAAAGTATCTTGATGCATGCTCAATCATCCTGGTAAGGAAGTCCAAAAACTGAATCTGTTCATCTTGATGTGGCGTTTAGAGTAGGAGAGCGCAGTGTTTAGAGAAAATGCTTCTCAGCTGTTCCGATGCTCGTAACACCTAAGCAATCAGTAAGGACTTTCACTTGAAAAAAAGTAGTTGTCCTACTCTCCTGTCTTGCCTGGGGCATTCTTTAATGAAAATCAATGGAGTTTGAGGACATGAACTAATAACTTTCTCCTTCAGGATTTTATGGTAGAGAGAAAAGAAGTCACTACCACTGTCACAGTTTTATCACTGTCACTGTTTTACTTTTGCACCAAAGGGACTGGCCTAATGCCTCAAACCTCTCAAAAAGGTCAACCTTTGTCTCATCAGTCCAAAGAAGATTTTACCAAAAGTTAGACGCAACAAGTCCGATACAACTTTATGAAGCTCACTTCTGTGTGATGACAGCGATACTGCGGTGGGTTGTTGAAGATATCCTGAACTTTTGTCTTTGTAACTGCTGCTGATTTTAGCTGTTAACTGATGTTAGCCAGCATTAGTGAAACTTTCTCTGAAGTTGATGTAACAGTGTTGGACTCAGCCTCTTGACAAATAAACTCTCATACAATGTGAGAATGTAATGAAACTGCTTATCAGCGGGAAAGTGTGATATATGTAGTGTGATAGGGTATTCGAACCTAATCCTAGCAAAATGTTAGCTTATGACCTGGCTGTTTTTGTTGTTTAGTCAGCTCTTTTTTGGTGTGGTATAGCTCTAATTTCAAAAACACAAGCAAGGACCCACCTTTCCTGTTCTTTAATTAATAATAATAATGGATTGCATTTATATAGCGCTTTTCAAGACCCTCAAAGCACTTTACAATTCCACTATTCATTCACACACTGGTGGAGGCAAGCTACAGTTGTAGCCACAGCTGCCCTGGGGCAGACTGACAGAAGCGAGGCTGCCATATCGCGCCATCAGCCCCTCTGACCATCACCAGCAGGTGAAGTGTCTTGCCCAAGGACACAGCAACCAAGACAGACAGAGCTGGGGATCGAACCGGCAACCTTCCGGTTACAAGATGAGCTTCCCAACCCCCTGAAACACGGTCACCCAAATTGATTAACTTTTAAGTTTTATGTCTTCTTATCTATTAAATAAACTCAAAGCTATAACAGCGACTCATTTCCCAACAAACCCTGATGCCACACTGGGTGTTGTCTGTTAACTGCCTAAGCAGGTAAAGCTCCTGATTTGTAATCATAGCGAGGAATTTCCATCTGTTTACCAGTTTGCAACCACTACAGGGTGGAGACCTACATTACCATACTTTGGATGATGGTGAGTGCACACGGACACTATGGTGACTCTCACCACAGCTCACATGAGGCGAGTGCTTTCTTTCGCCTCCACATTCAAATCACAGATGAACTGTAAAAGCTTTGGGGGGGTTTTCTCTCTACAGATGACCAACAACAACAATATCTCCCTGCAGCAGCTTCTCTCTGCTCTCCCACAAGCACTTGCTACAACTACTAAAACAGCTGCACCCACTATAACTCCCTGAAATCGTAAAGGAAACTAAAATTCAATGGGTGGTTTTAAGCCAGCATTGCTTTTATGATGCCAGCACAATGTTGCTTGTTTTGCATTAGATTTTCTCTTTTCCAAATTGAATCTCGATTTTTTTATTAAATCTTTCTGCTCACTATTGTGTTAAGTCACTGCCAAATAAAGTTCATCACTGAAAATCAGACTCAAATTGTTTGTATTTATTTTTTACATACACCTTTCTATTTTTAAGCCCACAAGTTTTTGTACACAGATCTTTTTCATTTTTCTCTGTACACAATCACAGTGAATTTTCAAACAAACCATCAAGATAATGTTGAATAGCAGACTTTAAGCTTTAGTTCAAGAGTCTTTAGAAAAATACTGCATTTACTGCGTAAGAACTACAAACCTTTTGTCTGTAGACCCAAATTTTCAGCAGCTCAAAAATAGCTGGATGAATTGACATCATTTTATATACAAACATTATTTTTTTATACTTTGATGGAAATAACACAAACCATAAGCATCAAAAATACTGTTTCCTCTCTTCAGATGCTTTTTAGGCCTTTACGACAGAGTCTTCAGGTGCTGCTTCTTTGTGGGTCTCTTTTTCTTCAGTTTTGTCTTCAGTATCTGCTGTGTGGGTTTGTGTCGGGTGACTGACTTGGCCATTGATGAATATCCCATTTCTCTGTATTGAGAAAATCTTTTCAGTATGTGTTTGCACTGTGAGAGAGGAAGAAAAAAATTCTGGCATTGGCTGCTTTCTGAAATGAATTCAAAATTTCAAAAGATTTTTGTTTCAAGCCACAACACTGAACTGTAAATCATGCAAGCATGAAAACACACCTCAATAAACGGACGAACCAGTGCTGTGTCTACTCATTACCAACAAATGTGCAAAGAACTAACGATTAAATTGTATCTATAGGCACTTTGTTACTAGCAGTCTAGCACAGATACAGTTCATTTGTACTATACTGCTATGGTAGCCAATGTTTCAAATGCAGGTTTAACAGGTTTGTGAGTGTACACTTTATCCAAAACCTAGTGACAGTTTACTCATTTTTGCCAGTGGGTGGCTGTAGCTCAGGAGGTAGAGCAGGTCACCTACTGATCGGAAGATTAGTGGTTCAATCACTGGCTCCTCCAGTCTGCATGTCAAGAGTATGAATGTAGTTAGGAAGCACTCAGTTTAGAGAAAGCGTGTGATTTGTGAATGGGGCATGTTGTATAGGGCACTCTGAGAAATCTGGGAGAGTAGAAAAGCGCTGTATAAGAGTCAGTCCATTCACTGTCTGAACAGAGTCTCGTCGTGTTACTTTTGCACTATTATGTTCCGGCACATGTTGTTATTACATGGCTTGACTGAGGTACACATTAGGCTGACATCTGGGGCCAGAGCTGAAACTGTTCTGGGCCAGCACAGGGCCAGCAGTGTGTCTGCAACTGGCCCGTGGTCGCACACAACTTACACATGGCCCACATACCGCAAAGAATGACGGCCCTTTGGTGGCCCAGATCAGTTTTGCCAGAGGTAATCCACACATGGGTCAGCACAGGACCACCAGTGTGTCTGCAACTGGCCTTGTGCTGGCCCATGTGTGGAGGGTCGTCCATCTGCCAAAACCGGTTGGGGTAAGGGGAGGAAGACAGGAAAGGCTGAAGGCTCTGCCTCCAATTCTACATGCTAGCTTACCATAAGTAAGCCTGCAGTCTAACAGCGAAGTCCTCTAATTAGGTGATACAATTCTATGAGATAAAATGGCGCCTAATTATTTAACACTTTGTATGAGACGAGCAAGATTTTGAATTCGATTTTGGATTTAGAAGGGCACTAATAAAGAGAAGCCAATATAGGAGAAATATGCGCTCTCTTTCTAGTCCCTGTAAGTACCCTTGCTACAGCATTTTGGATTAACTGAAGGCTTTTCAGGGAGTTTTTTTAGGACATCCTGATAATAACAAATTACAGTAGTCCAGCCTAGAAGTAATAAATGCATGAACTAGTATTTCAGTTTCACTCTGAAAGAGGATATTTCTAAATATAGGCATATTGTGCAAATGGAAGAAAGCAGTCCTACATACAGTGACTTGCAAAAGTATTCGGCCCCATTGAATTTTTCCACATTTTGTCACATTACAGCCACAAACATGAATCAATTTTATTGGAATTCCACGTGAAAGACCAATACAAAGTGGTGTACACGTGAGAAGTGGAAAATCATACATGATTCCAAACATTTTTTACAAATAAATAACTGCAAAGTGGGGTGTGCGTAATTATTCAGCCCCCTTTGGTCTGAGTGCAGTCAGTTGCCCATAGACATTGCCTGATGAGTGCTAATGACTAAATAGAGTGCACCTGTGTGTAATCTAATGTCAGTACAAATACAGCTGCTCTGTGACGGCCTCAGAGGTTGTCTAAGAGAATATTGGGAGCAACAACACCATGAAGTCAAAGAACACACCAGACAGGTCAGGGATAAAGTTATTGAGAAATTTAAAGCAGGCTTAGGCTACAAAAAGATTTCCCAAGCCTTGAACATCCCACGGAGCACTGTTCAAGCCATCATTCAGAAATGGAAGGAGTATGGCACAACTGTAAACCTACCAAGACAAGGCCGTCCACCTAAACTCACAGGCCGAACAAGGAGAGTGCTGACCAGAAATGCAGCCAAGAGGCCAATGGTGACTCTGGACGAGCTGCAGAGATCTACAGCTCAGGTGGGGGAATCTGTCCATAGGACAACTATTAGTCGTGCACTGCACAAAGTTGGCCTTTATGGAAGAGTGGCAAGAAGAAAGCCACTGTTAACAGAAAACCATGAGAAGTCCCGTTTGCAGTTTGCCACAAGCCATGTGGAGGACACAGCAAATGTGGAAGAAGGTGCTCTGGTCAGATGAGACCAAAATGGAACTTTTTGGCCAAAATGCAAAACGCTATGTGTGGCGGAAAACTAACACTGCACATCACTCTGAACACACCATCCCCACTGTCAAATATGGTGGTGGCAGCATCATGCTCTGGGGGTGCTTCTCTTCAGCAGGGACAGGGAAGCTGGTCAGAGTTGATGGGAAGATGGATGGAGCCAAATACAGGGCAATCTTGGAAGAAAACCTCTTGGAGTCTGCAAAAGACTTGAGACTGGGGCGGAGGTTCACCTTCCAGCAGGACAACGACCCTAAACATAAAGCCAGGGCAACAATGGAATGGTTTAAAACAAAACATATCCATGTGTTAGAATGGCCCAGTCAAAGTCCAGATCTAAATCCAATCGAGAATCTGTGGCAAGATCTGAAAACTGCTGTTCACAAACTGCTGTCCATCTAATCTGACTGAGCTGGAGCTGTTTTGCAAAGAAGAATGGGCAAGAATTTCAGTCTCTGGATGTGCAAATCTGGTAGAGACATACCCTAAAAGACTGGCAGCTGTAATTGCAGCAAAAGGTGGTTCTACAAAGTATTGACTCAGGGGGCTGAATAATTACGCACACCCCACTTTGCAGTTATTTATTTGTAAAAAATGTTTGGAATCATGTATGATTTTCGTTCCACTTCTCACGTGTACACCACTTTGTATTGGTCTTTCACGTGGAATTCCAATAAAATTGATTCATGTTTGTGGCTGTAATGTGACAAAATGTGGAAAAGTTCAAGGGGGCCGAATACTTTTGCAAGCCACTGTATGTGTTTAATATGTCCATTGAAAGGCTTTTTCTGGTCAAAAATGAATAAGATATTATGGTCAACAGTATCGAACTGTTGTGCTTGTCCTGAGGTCTAGCAGGACAAGCACAAAGATGAGTCCACTGTCAGAGGCCAGAGCTAATGGTAAAGGAGATATTAAAAATTGTGAGATATTTAGATTTCTGAGTATCACAACAAAGCATAAAAAGAGTTACTCAAGCCTAGTTTTAGCACCTTAATATTTCAAACAAACTGTGAGCCACTTATAAGGCTTGTGGTCATGATGAGCCAGAGTGAGAATTCATCTTATATATACACACAAACACACATTTCACTTTGAAAGCTTTTTGAATGATCTGAAGGATAAAAATTTACTATGCAAAAGAAATAGGTCAAGAGTTAATACAGATCTTTCTGGGTGTGACACACCACACCAATTATAATCTAAAATCTTTCACTCAGTGCTAATGGACTATTTTTGTTTAACTCCTTGAATTAAAGGTGAAAGTCTGCACTTCAATCACATTTGATTGTTTGATTTAAAATTCACTGTTGTCGCTCATAGGGGGAATATAAATTGTGTCATTGTCCAAATATGTGTAAATTTGGACTTAGAGTAACACAGAGGTAGAGAGAGAAAAAACAAAAAGACAAAAAACGAAATCTGAATCTACGTGATTTTCACATATGAACTTTATTTGACAGCTAAAGACAATAGTGACCATAAAGACTGATTAAGAAGTCATGATTAAATTTTTTTAAACAAAAAACAAAAACATAACAGGCAAACACAACATGGTGCCTATGTCAGAAATTCGACACAAATGCAAAGGCTTAAAACCACTCTTTGATCTTTGGTGTCCTTTTATGTAGTGGCTGCAACTATTGTAGTTGTAGTGGGTGCAGCTGTTATAGTAGTTGTAGCAAGTGGTTGTAGAAGGGCAAGCTAGAGCTGCAGGAAATCAATAAAATTGTTGTTCACCTGTAAAAAAAAAAATGTTTTAGAGAAAGTGACGCTCCTGTGTGATTTAAATGCGGAGGATAAAGAAAACACTCACCTCATTTGAACTGGAGCCAGAGCGGACCAGGCATTCATGTGCCTTGTCCATCTGTAGAAGATTCAAAAGCATGGTATTACTTGTACATACTTATACTCTTATAGTGTCTGCATATAGTTTCCCTTATAATGTAATTGAATCATGCCTAATGATAATACTTACAGCCTGAGGCAGAGTGAAGCACAGGAGGCATACAAGCAGAAATACCTTCATCATTGTTTCAATGATTGTAAATGTTGAAAAAGATAATGAGGATAATAAAGATGCAAAATGAAAACACTCTTCTACAATCCTGACGCAGAAAATACTGAGAATAAAGATTTAATTACCTGAATCTGTACAGCTGCAGCAGACTGTCTCACAGTGAACGAGGTTGTTTTAGTGATGCTCTGGATGTTGAGTGCTTCTTATATACAGTTACTGGATCAGCTTTGTTAAGAAATCCTCCTCCTCCCCATTTGAAGGTGTGGCTGATGATTAGAGACAGAAATCCCACTTAGACAGGATTATATGAAACTGTTGCACTAATTTCATCACAAACATCAGAAATAATAGAGTTTAATTGATTTGTCTAAGGTTTTTCTTTATGAGTGTTAATTTTTACACAATCAGAAAACATTTTATATTACTACTTTAATGTACGTCTCCACCTTCTCGTGTTGTCAGACAGGTAAACCAATGAAAAAGTTGGCTATGATTAAAAGTCAAAAGACTTAGTGGCTTAGGCATTTAAAAGGTAACACCCAGTGAAGTTTGTATTTCTGTCTGACTTTTCTCTTAGGAAATGAGTTGCTATTATGGGCTTAAGCTACTGCACTGTACCTTGTACAGTAAAGTCATGTAACAGGACATTTTTAGATCTATCTATCTCTCTATCTATCTCAAAAACAGTTTTATTTGTTGTTATCTATCGTCTACCTGGGCCTTACACAGAGATTCGGACTGAATTCTCAGACTTTTTATCTGATTTAGTGCTCAGCTCAGAAAAGATAATTATTATGGGTGATTTGAACATGCACATAGATGCTAAAAATGACAGCCTAAACTCAGCATTTAATCAGTTATTAGACTCAAATGACCTCTCAAAATGTTAAAGAAACTACACAACACTTTAATCACACTCAAGATCTGTGTTTGCTAATAGCATTTAAATTTACAATAATGGATTACACAGCAGTGGGGAGTAGATTTCATCACAGCAGATATCTTTCTGTCTCTAATCATCAGCCACACCTTAAAATGTGGAGGAGGAGGATTTCTTCTTTCTATGTTTTCTGACTGTGTAAAAATTAACACTCCAACCAGCAGGACATGACCTGCCGCAACACCTTACTCAGGAGGCGACAGCTTTGGGCTACATCCACACTGGCCCGGATAGATTTGAAAACGGCGTTTTCATCTGAAAACGCTCCGTGTCCACACTAGCGTTTTCAGTCGTTTTCACAGAGTTGTGCGTCCACATTGAAACGGCCGAAAACGCTTACGTTCCAGTACTGCGCATGCGTGAAACGCAAGAAGATTCGACCTGCCTCATTTCTGTCTGCCGTTTATTTACTTTCCAGCTCTTTGAAAGGTTGCAGCAAAATGTTGAGGAAAAGCACAGAGTTTTTTAAATGGACTAACAATGAGCTGGAGTTGCTGCTGCGAGTAACACAAAAGTATAAAGTTGCAAAAGCGAGTGAGAATTAAAGAATTTGAAGAAAAGTTAACTGAAGCATGTACAAACTGATATTAATCGTTAATAGGGCTGTCAAAATTGAGAGCAAACAAAACAACTGCTGTATAATGCCCTCCGCTATCTTTGTTTAATTGGTCACATGACTGCATCACATGACTAACATACGTCATTGTTTTTGAAAGTCTCCGTTTTCGCTGTCCACACTATGACGAATAAGCACCGTATTCAAATGTATGCGTTTTCGAGAGCGTTTTGAAAACGCTGCATTTTCCTTCAGGGAAAATCCCATTTCAGTGTGGACGGGAGGCCAAAATGGAGAGAAAACGATGGGTTTTCAAATGAAAACGCATTAGTGTGGATGTAGCCTTAGCCATCTCCTTTCGATGTGGATGGTAGCTACTTTTGGAGTGAGTTAATTTCCACCACTCCACATGTAGGTGATTTAAAATGTTATCTGAATCTGAAATCTTAATCTTAAACTCTTTCCAGTATATAAACGGTCTTAAATAACGAGGCATACTGACACTTTTATGTCCTAACTTGCCCCTTGACCCTCCATTGCTAAACTGTTTGACTATGAATGTTCCTACTGAAAAAAAACCGCCAGGAATATAACTTTCATGTTAATGCTACCAACCTCGGCAGCAGCTTCTAAATATTAGGGAAGCACAGTCTACTCAATTTTAGAAAACTTAAGAAAGTTTATTATGTAATATCGTTGATGTACCATAATTTAAACTCTATTTTAGATCAACAGTGTTCATTAGTAAACACCTAAATAGCTGCTCACATCACATGTGATGTAAACTCTTGATTGAAAGGGGAATATAATGGTTAGCTGAGGGACTTAAATTTCTTACAAACAGAAAAACACACATTTTCTATTCATAAATTTTATTTGGTAGACACTGCTATGTCTCATTAAAATATCACAAATTGACAGTTGCACCGCATGCTAACTTTCATTCAATAGTTAAATGTCAGTTTTTAACCAGTTACAGCTGGAGCAGGGGTGGTTGCAGCTGTTGTAGTGGTTGCAGCTGTAGTAGTGGTTGTTGATGCTAGGCTGGCAAGTAGTAATTGCATGAGTAGCTGCAGCTGTTGATTGTTTAACTGTGGCAGTTGATTGGCTTCCTGAAAAACCACAAATAAAAATATTTATTATCAAATGCAGAGAAACGTTACATCTGAAAAACTAAAAACTTAGATATTTAGGAGGTTTGATAAATCACAAAGCAATAATCCACAATCTAATTCAAATCACAGTACTCTGACTTGTGCATCAAAAATCATTTGTCATTTTGTAATGGCAAAAAATAAGAAAAGCACTCACCCCTGACCCAGAGTAAGATTCAGAGCTTGAGCGGACAAGTCTTTTGCGCGCCATACCCATCTGTAGACAATGATCAAGTTCAATACTGCCTTCATTTTATTGTATTACAGTATTATTAATGGTATCTGAATGCATAAGTGCAAATAAATACGTAAAAATATGTGATAATGTCAGACTTACAGGTTGAGTCAAAGTGAGGCTCAGGAGGCATCCAAGCACAAATGCTACCTTCAGCATGGTTTCAGTGATCGTACCTGTTGAAATAAAAATGGTAATAAAGATTTAATCAAATCAAATATCCTATCCTGGCAAAGAAAATTTTGACAACAAAGACTCATGTAATTACGTCTAGTCCACTGCTGCAGCAGTCAGTCTCAGAGTGAAGGAAGTTGTTGTAGTGATATTCAGAAAGTTGAGCTCTTCTTATATACAGCTACCAGAGCACCTTTGTTAAGAAATGTCCCACCTCCACAAGGTGTAACTAATGATTAGAGCCAGAAACCACATAATAATCTTGTCAGCACCCAGACACGGTAAACAAAAAGCAAAAAAACAAAACACTATGCTATATGAATTATAACTGGATCAGATTATTAGGAACCAAACTGTCAGTCAGTAATTAAACAACACACCCTGAAATTGTTCAAGTTTGTGCTCAAATATTGCACTGAAAATGAAGAAAAGCACAGAATAATCTGCCAAATTGTATTCAGAGGTTGTTTGAAATTAGAGCGGTACAGTATGACTCAAGCATGTTTAAAAAGGTATGCTGTGAATTAAAATCTTCTCTTCTTGTTCAGTATGTAAATGAAAAAAACAATTGCGATAGTAAACAATCAGAATACTTTATTAATCCCTAAGGAAATTATGAAAATAAACTGAAATCTGATAGTTATTGCTTAAGAGACAATACTTTTTGTCTTTATTTGTTGAGAACATGATGTATGTGAAAAGGTGTAATATATTAAAGGTCATTCATTATGACTGGCACTTTTTACTAAGTTGTTCTTGTTGTTTTTTTTGTTTTTAAATATCATCATTAAAATTATCATGTGAATATGTTGCACTTATTTTACATTCACCTGCATCAGAATAATGCATTTTCTTAGACTGAAATATGAACATAATGGAAAGATTACAGGATTTCAGGAAATTAATTGCCGTTATGAATCAAGCTAGTCAATCAAGTTTAAACAGTAAACCTACTTAGGTATTAGCAAACACCTTGTCAAACTGTAATCGTAACTAAAACCACAGAGAAGACTTTGGTAAGGCATTAAGTCCAAAATAGCAATTATTGTTTTACTGCAAGAGGGGCTGTTAGAATCATTAGGAAATATGTGTTTCTTAATATGTCTGATACAAGTATCAACACATGATATCACCAGATTGGCTTAAAAAATATTTTTGTATTTTACTTTGCTTGTTCTCATGTCTTTATTAAGCTGTTGCTTGTGCTCAATATTAAAGAATATATTAGATAATTAATGTTGCAGTGGATATGCTGAAGATTGCAACAGCATGTTAAATTGTATTCATTATATTAGTTGATTTGACTTACCGTATTTTTCTGACCATGAGGCACACCGGCTTATAAGGCGTGCTGTCAATGAATGGGTCTGTTTTATACATAAGGCGTAGCGGATTATAAGGCGCATTAAGCGAAACAAAACAGTCAGATAAGTCAAACTTTACTGAACTCATTCTTCTTGCTTTCTCCATTTCCGTACCATTGATTCATTAATGTTGAACTCTCTCACAGCTGCTCTATTCCCATGTTGTAGCAGTATATTAATGACTAACCTCGTATTGTGGATGGATTATCTCAGTTGTTCTCCTAACTGAAGTTTGGTCCATTTACAGCAGCGGTCCACAACCTTTTTTGCACCAGGAACCGGTTTATGTCCGACAAGACTTTCATGAACTGGCCTTTAAGGTGTTGCAGCTAAATACAACAAAATAAAACCAGTACCAGCTAGTCCAACTTAGTAACCCTACAAACGTCACTGCTGTTTAGTTTTCTCTCTTCATTTATGTTGGAAGTGATAGCAGAGCTGCTGTACGTTTTAATTTTTCTGAACATGGTATATCATGTTTGGGTGGAAACTAGCAAGCTAACTTTCTGCTAACTTCTAGCTCCGTTAATTTAATAAATTCTGTTTTCATGGACACCTGGATGTTAAACTTAATTGTTACACCTGGTTAAGCAACAACGCTGATCATGATATTAAAGATGAAAGAATTTAGACAGTTTTTAACTCTCAGTGGCGCTGCAGTGTTCGTTTGACTTTGGGACCTGAAGCAGACAGAGGCTGTATCCCAATTCAGGGTCTGCAGCCTTAAAGTACGCAGCCTCAACGATCCTCAAAGGCCGCGTACTCAAAGACCGCTAAGCCGGAAGTGCGAGGCTTGTGAAATGGGACGGTCTAGCCTCCGTCGCGCTGCCCAGGTTGCCTAGCAACCATAACACCAACCGCTGGAAACGTTTCATACAGCTTTGACGGAAATGAAGGAGAACATATTTTGTTCGTGTGTTTGTTTCTACACGAGCTTTGTGTGATTTAATAAGTATCTGAGGCTGAGACCACAGGACTGTAAAATATGATTGTTGGCCTTCATATGTGTACTGAACAGTCATTTAAGATTAGCTAGTAAATAACAATTAGCTAATGTTGTTCATGAGACTAAAGTCAGTGTAAATATGATATGGCCAATATTATAGTTATTATATTAATCATTATAAGTTATTACAGCAGTGAGTTTGAACTCTCAAATCAAATCACTTCTACTGTCACATCACATGTGCAGGTACACTGGTACAGCACATGTGAGTGAAATTCATGTGAGTGAACTCTGTGTCAAATACTGAGCTTCAGTAAAGATTCAAGTTGCAGTTATTTATATTTCCTATCACCTTAAATCTTCACTCAAAGACAAGTATCTTTGACAGTGTATATGTAGATGTATTATATATAAGAGACAAATATTGTCCGTGTAATATGTTGGCATTACTAAATTTGGCTCAATGCTTACATATATGTGTAAAAAGGAAAATGTACGAGCTGTGAAAACTGTTTCTGATAAACAAAGAGTAGACTGATATATTAAATATTCCTTTATTGGGTGAGAAAATCAGACCATGTCATAACTGCTTTAAGTCATGCAGAATAGATATCAGAGCCTTAAACAGGCTGACTTCTGCTAAATGGGTCAAACTGGGCAGAAAGTACACAAACACATAACATCCTTATAGAATATGATGTAACACTATAGATCAACTTACCTTAGAATATATAAAGCATATAAACAATTACAGCAATATGATGCAACAAACACAGCAGTACTACTAATCCAAAATACTCAAAGCTTCATAGAACTGAAACAAACATTTATTTTTAGCTCCATTCTGCTGCTGATACATACTTTAGGTTTCTGAATATTAAACTTGTTGCTGCCTTTCATAGTGTGTAACTTGAAGGCCCTGAGTACTTTCTCCCACACTGAAAACACTGAAATGATCAAATTATCTGAACATTACCTAATAATGATTCAGGACAGATAATTAGTTATTTTAAATTTTTCTAGCAGTCCTTTACAAACAAGGAACAGTCTGTCTTTACTCTCCATCTGTCAGCTGCTGCTGGCTCTTCCTCCTCCTCTTCCTCACACACTGCTGAGTTTGTCCTGGTGGATCATCAGGGTTGCAAAGCCTCACAGATGATGTGCAGCAGTGGGTCCCTCAGTCTGTCCTCACTCTGGACACTTGCAGTTGTCACACATGGAAATCAAATGTGTGATAAGCTGCAGGATTCAAACACAAGTGTAACTTATAAATACATGTTCATACTTTTATTCCACAATCAGAGAGAAAGAAACAGAGAGAGAGTGCAGGACAGACAGACAGGTGACAGTCTCAGGTGTATACACTGCTACAAAACAGCACAAGAGAAGTAGGATTTAGTGTTTGTGTTATTACAGGTGCTAAACAAGAAGAGTTCCAGATGGTCCAGTGGACACATGTGTGACTCCTGTGATTAAACCATCTTTCTTTCAGCTTAACGAGTGAACCGTCAGCTCGTTCAAACACACGTTAAAGTCCGTTTGTCTCGACACCACCGAACAGAGGCAGCAATATAACATAGCTAACATTAACAGTGCAGTGAATCCTGCTTGTGCCGTGATATCCAGGACTGCAAACCGAGCAGCATCACTGACTTTCAGCTTGTTGTGTTTGTGGATATATGACTGACTTTAATTATCCATAAAATCATCACATTCTCTGTAAGATTAAGGTCAGCTATTGTATTATTATATTTTAAATGCTTTAAAACCAAGTAAACGCTGAAAGTACAAACATCGCTAATGGCAAATAACTTTGCCGACATGTGGCCAACAGTAATGTTTTAATGTTCCTCATTATTAAACATTTGCACATAAAAAAGTGACATAATATTCAGTACTTACGTTTAACAGTTTACTCTTCAGCCGCTACGCTTCTGCGGCAAAATTATCCACAGTGACTGCCGCGCTATGAATTGTGGGATATGTTGGGCCACGAAGTCTACACCGCCACAGCCTTAAAATTCAGGGAAATGAAGGCCGCATTTGAGTGCCGCATTTCGAGCAGCCTTTGAATTGGGACAGCCTTCGGCGCGCCGCTGTGACGTAATCGGCCTTAAAATGCAGCCTTTAAGGCTGCAGACCCTGAATTGGGATACAGCCAGAGTTTTGGACCCAGATTACTCTGTGAGGCTCCAGACTACGGTAGCCGTAATGCTCCAACAATCCACCAAGTTGTGCGACTTTGTAGCTTACCAAAGTCGTACTAAAGCATTTTTGGACAGATTTTTGAGCGTACCACATAAAATCAGTTCGAGGTCAGGAAGCACAACCAGAATTCATACGTAAGGCACATCGATGTCAATTTTTGAGTCTGTGAAGGTACATATAAAATAAAGTTTGTGCCAGAAAACAACATTTTTCCCTGTAAAATTAACTATCAAAAAAAATAATAAAATACAATTTTATTCTGTAAAAATTGTATTTTATTATGATACAGAACCGTTTTTAGACTAGAGTGCTTTTAAGTGTTCTACTCTGTAAGCTTAATACACAAACCATGATTTTATTCAAATTATTAAATGTAACACAAAAATGTCCACCTTAAATTTCCAAAAAAGTATTTTATTTAACATCTTTGATGTTTTGAACATCAAACATTTACATTTTTACTCAACAAATCACAAATAAGTTATCTCCATGACAGTAACAGTGAGGAATCACAGAATTCTTACAAGTTCTGTTCAAACTGTGCAAAACCAGTGCTGTAAGTTGAGCACACATTATATTTCACATTACCTTTAGCAGAAAATTCAGACACCTTTAAGTGTTTTTGGTGCTGTTCTCACTACATAAATGTCAGTACACGTAGAATCATGACTTTTCAAATTATCCAAATACAAATATAGAGAATGAAACATTTTTTCTATAATTGAAAGAAAATCTGAATTGAAGAAATTACAGGAACAAGTTTACACCCACATATTTTGCACACAGAACTGAGCAGTAAAGCTGAAAATGTACATCTTCAAACTGCATCAGGTAACAAACAAAAACTTTACACTTGTTTTGAGAACTTCAACTGCAAATTTTTGGATAACTACAAAATGCCAGCAATGTACATGCAGCATACTTTTACACTATTGGAATACAAATATCTTTAAAACTGGGAAAATTAAAATCCAAGAAACAAAATCGCAGGTTTACCACATTTTTACCAGATACATTTTTCATATATAAAACAGTGAATCAAAAGTAGAACATGTACTTTTAGAAATTGTGTCTAGTAAAACTTCACATTGTTAAAAACTTCCCACTCACAATCAGAAATGTAACAATGTTTCAAAAACAGAACATCTGTAGAGTATGTAACATAGTATACCTTTATCACTTTGTCTCAAACAAGAGGGGTAGGACTAGATCCACTCATGGTCAGCAATGTCTGAGATGAGAGTGAGGACTCTGGGATTGACTGAGAACACTTTTTTCTTCTTGGATTCAACCTTGGTGCCTCTCTCAGGATTTATGGAAAAGAAACACCTTCATGAAAAAAAAGGGCAAGAGAGATTGAGGAAATTAACAACCTGAGGTGGGATATCAAATGGCCAAGTTTGATAAGCACAAAAATAAATCCATAATAAAATAAATTTTATCGTTGAAGGAACTCCAGTGTTGATCGTAGTTCCACAGGGTAGTGTATGTTAAAGCAGTAGTAACTGCCAAACATTAGGCAGATAGCAGAGGTGAAGGTTGTGATGCGGTCGTTGACAATCTTCTTGTCAATGCTCAACATGAATGTCTCAGCAGCAAAGCAGGAGGAACCTGAGAATTAAAACAACAACAACAACAACAAATTAAAAACTTTAATAACAAGAGCTTTAATGTCAGTCATATATACAAATACAGAGATACTTGTTACATGGATCATAGGATGAGTTATGTTACTAGCTGAACTTATATGGTTGTGTTATCCAGTGTATTAGTGTGGAAATGAAACTAAACAAGCCAAGAGTACAAGAACGTAGCAGTTACAACAGGAAAAAAAAAAAAAAAAAAAAAAAAAAAAAAAAGTTGAATTTTGCTCTTCCGGCTTACCGCAAACAATGATGAAGGGCGTTGGTGGCACTTTCTCCATCTGAACATCTTCTGCAAGGCTTGTCATCTCAACGCAGCAGAACAGAAGCTCTCCCTTCTCGTCAAAATGAGCCAGTAAAAGAAGCATCATCTCAATGACTTCTTGCAAGCAACCACTGTGTCACGGCCTTTTATGTTCCAAACACCAAAAAAGTCCAAGAAAAGGCCGTGGGTGGCAACGGGAGGTTTGTTTTAGAACGCACTTCTGACTCCATTGTTTAAAAATCATATGCCATTTATTTCGTGGAAAATTATAAACAAAAATCAGCCAACTAACTTCTTAAAACTTAAAATTAAACGAAAGTTAACTTAATTTGCTTTAACAACCTCAAAAGTGGTCAAAAAATCATTTTCTAACCCTCCCGTCTTCCCATCTGACATTTGGCAAACAAAAAACAAAACATCTTTACCACACCCATCCAGGGTGCTCTTAATCTCTTGATTAATGGGAGGGTCCATAAGCTAATAAACCAATGACCTTCCAAAACCTTTTCCAACAATTAATTACAAATTTACATAACAAAACTATATTCTATCAGTATACATCCTATTCAGTATATTCTTACAACTTTAAAGAAAAAACTAAAATGAATACAAATTGCATTTTGTAAACAATCAACAAAAATGGCCACAACATTCCGGCCCCTAATTCCTGTGTAACATGAATTATTTCTGTCTAAGTGGCCATCACAAAATGCAATACCAATAATTTTCTTCAGTAGTCCATATAGGTCTTCTTAAAAAACAAACAAAAAGAAAGGTCAATGTTCTAAGATTTCAAGTCTGTTGTTCATGTGTTTGCTTTGTTTGTATTGAAAAAAGGTGTATGATGCATAGTTGAGTGTAGAGCAAAGTGAGTGTCAGTGTAAATGTAGAGCCAGAGGTTCCAGAACTTGGCTCAGTTGGAGGCAAACATTCATTGTTTCCTCTAAATGGCCTCCACCAGGAGACATATTTTGTTAATTGGCCTCTCCAGCTCATTTGTTCGTGTCTTAACTCTAACACGGCGAACTACTCCGTGTGCATCGGCCATGGTTTCAGTGATGCGGCCAATGGGCCAAGAATTTCTTGGTGCAGGCTCCATCAACAATAAGCACAACATCACCAATGCAAAAGTTCCTATGAATCTTGTTCCATTTCTGTCGTTCCTGGAACATAGGAAGGTATTCTTTCACCCACCTTTTCCAGAATAGATCCACAATATACTGGGTTTGTTTCCATCGTCTTCGCAGGTACAGATCCTCTTTTTTGAATAAACCTGGTGGCAGCACAGGTTTGCCTTTTAATTGGAGCAAATGATTTGGAGTAAGAGCTTCTACATCATTGGGATCATCAGATGAAGGTGTGATTGGGTGGTCATTCAGTATAGCCTCCACTTCACACAAAGCTGTATGTAAGGTTTCATCATCTAGTACTTGCTGGCTTGTGATAGAGCATAATATTCTTTTTATTTCTTGCACCAAGCGCTCCCATACTCCACCATGATGGGCCCCATAAGGTGGGTTAAAAGTCCACTTTATGCCATCCTGTGCTAAACCTTTTTGGATTTTACTTTGGTTTAGCTCTAACATAGCTTGTTTTAACTCACGATTTGAGCTGACAAAGTTGGTTCCATTGTCTGACCGGATTTCCCTGACTTGTCCTCTGCGGCAGATGAATCTCCTGATGGCATTAATGCAGGAACCTGTATCAAGAGAATGTGCAACCTCAAGGTGAACTGCACGACAGGTTAGGCATCTGAAAAGAACTCCATACCTCTTAACAAGACTCCTGCCTCTCTTTACTAATATTGGTCCAAAATAATCAACACCAACATAAGTAAATGGTGGAAGATCAGCTGATATTCTGTCAATAGGAAGATCAGACATTTTCTGCTCACCTGGCTTTTGCCGTTGTCTTTGACACACTATACAGTCTCTGATTATTTTTCTAGCTGCTGAATTAGCATGAGGGATCCAGTATTGACGGCGAAGGGTTGAAAGCATGTGATTTCTTCCTCTGCGACCAATCTTTTTGTGAATATGCTGAAGAATAAGCTTTGAAACATGGCTTTCTTTTGGCAAAATTGCAGGATGTTTTGTTTCCTCAGGTAAATCTGCTTTGCTCAGTCTTCCACCCACTCTCAAGACACCATTAGTAACTACAGGATCAAGCTTATACAGATGACTTGACTTCCTTACATTGCCAGAGTTTAGGGCAGTCATTTCATCGGCATAATGTTTTCTCTGCACAAAGTTCACTATAGCTTCCTCAGCCATGGACAAATCATCAGTTTTGAGGAGAGTGTTCCATTTATCATCTTGTTTAGCACATATTTGACTTCCACAGTGCGTGTCCAGCAACTTCTGTCTTTTCTTTGTTTGCAGTTTAAGTCTTTATTTTACTTTCAGGATCCATGCCACACACCTTTTTAATTTTGTCCAGCTGGAGAAGTACATCAGCAGCTTAGTAGTGGGACACACATCTTCTTTCAGCACAGCTGCACACATCAGGCCCTCCCCTTTTATTTCTGGGTCAGCTTCCAAATGGACAGATACATAATTCTTGCCTACAGGCCAGTGAACAACAGGTTTACTGAGAAATTCTGGACCACTGATCCAGGTGGAAGATTTCAGGAAACAGCTAACAGTCATTCCTCGAGAGGCTGCATCAGCTGGATTCAGCTTTGAGCTAATGTACCTCCACTGCTCAACTTTTGTCAAAGCATGAATGATGGAAACTCTATTAGCTACATACGTTTTGAACCGTGTGGTTGTGTTTGCAATGTACTGTAGCACAGTTGTGCTGTCAGACCAAAAGACTGATTCACTCAGATTAAGCTTAAGTTCAACTGATAGCATTTTGTCCAAGCGCACAGCTAAAACTGCAGCAGCCAGCTCAAGACGTGGGATGGTGACTTGTTTTAACGGCGCCACCAATAATACCAATAATAAAGGAAACACACACTTCCTGCTTGCTATTAGATAGCCTAAGATATGATACAGCACCATACCCAGTTTCACTGGCATCACAAAAGTGATGCAGCTGTGCACTTTTTATCTCCCCAAATCCTTTGGGTGTGACACATCTACTAATACTAAACTTGTTTAGAAGAACTAAATCCTCAACCCATTTTTGCCAAGTTTGTGCCATTTCTGCTGGTATTGTCTCATCCCAGCCAAACCTCAGTTTACATAGATGTTGCAGAATTTGTTTTGCAGGCAGAATGACTGGAGCTAAGAAACCCAAAGGGTCGTAAATGGAACTGACATTGGACAGAATACCACGTCTTGTAAGTGGTTTGTCCTTGTTCACAATACTGAATGTGAAAACATCATGTTCAATATCCCATTGCACACTGATGGCTCTTTCTGTGGGTAGCTGATCCCGACTAAGGTCCAGCATCTTTACACCTGTGGCTCTATTTTCCTCCAGGATCTGACAGAGGACAGAGCGATCACTACATACCCACTTACTGAGCTTAAATCCCCCCTTGGCACACACCTTAGTAAGCTGCTGATAAAGTGAGATGGCCTGCTCAACAGACTGGGTAGATTTAAGACAGTCATCTACATAAAAACTGTGCCTGATTGTATGTAAAACCTCCTCTGGGTACAGATGTTGGTTGTCATCAGCAGTCTTTAGTAGTGCATAGGTGGCACAGCTGGGGGAGGATACTGCACCAAAAATGTGGACTAACATTCTATGTTCCACCAGCTGTTTTGTGATGTCACCATCGGGCCACCAGAGAAAACGTAAAAAGTTTACTTGTTCCTCAGCTACTCTGACCTGATGAAACATCCCTTTAATGTCTGTCATAAGCGCTATTGGACCCTGCCGAAAGCGAATCAGCACTCCTAATAAAATGCTAGTCAAATCTGGGCCTTGTAATAACTCTTTGTTCAGTGATGTTCCAGCAAATGTTGAAGCACAATCATACACAACACGCAGTGTTTTCTTGCGGGGGTGGTAGACCCCATGATGAGGTATATACCACACCTTTCCTTCCTCATGCTTCAACTGTTCTTGTGGTATGATTTCTGAATGTCCCTCCATACTAACATTGTGCATGAATTCTTTGTATTCTTCGAAGAATAACTGATCCTTCTGAAACCGTTTTAGCAGATATTGCGCCCTCTGCTGAGCCACCTGCTTGTTGTTTGGCATTCTTACTTCAGGTTTACGAAAGGGTAATTTCAAGTAATAATGACCATCTTTAAGTACAGCTGACTCTGACATTATGTTCATGAACTGTTTATCTTCTACAGACATTTCTGCACACTCATTACACTGGTTCTCCACAAAATCTTGATTATACTGCTTAACCAGCATTTCCTCTAAACTACTTATAGAAATGCGGTTTACCTGGACAAAACTAGCATCATGCTCATCCTTTTCACTACCCTGATTGAGTGGCCCATTGACAACCCAACCAAGACGAGTTAGCACAGCATAGGGTCCATTACCCTCACTGTTAATGATTCTCCAAGGTTCCAGCGCTTTGGGAGAATTTACACCAATAAGCAGCCCAATGCCAGCATTTATCAGTGTCAACTCAACATCTTTTAAGTAAGGCCATTTTCTTAAGTTTTCTTCTTTAGGGATATTTTCTTTTGTGACAGGAATAGACTTTTCAGCGTACACATCAGGCAACCTCAAATACTCATTCTGTTTTAAAGCAGCTACTTCCATACCAAAAAGTTTATAGCTACTTACTGGCCTTTCCTGTCCCATAGTCTTTAACATGATTTCCACTTTCTTTCCAGATGCATTTAACTGCATCATCAACGCCTCAGTGCAAAAAGTTGCAGAGCTGCCGGGATCGAGAAAGGCGTACGTCTCCACAACCTTCGTCCCATTTTCCAACTTCACTTTTACTGGAACAACTGACAAGGCATATTCATTAGACCCGGCCCCAGTATGGCTACCAAAGTTCAAAGAAACAAGAGCATTTGAGACTGATGATTCTTTACATTCAGCTTTAGCTGCTTGCCACTGCCTTTCTTTTGAATCTATGTGGAGAACAGTAGGGTGATTTTTATTACAGGTGTGGCACGTCAAACGATGTGGACAAACTTTACTCATGTGGCCTCTCTGTAAGCAACCAAAGCATAAACCTTTACTCTTAAGGAATGTCACCTTTTCTTTGTTGGCTTTTAGTTTGAATGAGTCACATACGTCCAAAAAATGATTTTGGTCACAAAACAAGCACTGAGTTTGATCTAACCCTTTATCTTCATGGCTTATTTGAATCCGTTCCAGTTTGTGTTTGTCATTGTTCTGTTCTGAAACTACAGCAACAGAAGTAGCAAAGCTACTGCTTTTAGTTTTAAACGGTGCCTTTGAAGGTTTTGAAGCCATCTTTTCTTTTGTGTTTTGACTCTCTCCAAAAACAGGATCTAATCCAGCTCTTGTTTGCTTTTCAAGAAAATCAAGAAGATCTTTAAATCTTGCTCTGCGATTGCACTTTTCTGTTATATCAATAACTATTAGTCGCCATTTATCACGAAGTCTAAAAGGCAACTTTGAAACAAGAATCCTCATATTGGTTGAATTTTCCAGCTCATCAAGAAACCCAGCTTCATCCATTGTGTTGAAGCAGCTTCTTAGAAAGAATGTGTAAGCTCGTAATGCTGAAGCATCATCAGACTTTAAAACTGACCAGTTAAGAGCCTTGTCTATAAATGCAGATGTTATCTTTGCTCTGTTACCAAAGTTCCACTCAAGCTGCTTTTTTGCCTCAACATAAGCTGTCTGTGGACTCATATGCATGCAACTTCTCACTAAAATTCTGGGCTGTCCTGTAGTAAACTGTTCTAAATAATAAAGCCTATCCTGCATATTATCAGTCTTGGATTCTATTCCTTGCTCAAACGCCTTAAGAAAGGATCTAAAATGCAAAGGATCACCACCAAAAACAGGAATTTCTATAGCTGGAAGCAGTGACAACCTCTGTTGTTTTAGAGCATCTGAGTAATCTCATTTTGCTTTCTCATAATCTCTGTTAGGGCACTGCTGTGAACATCAACCTGAGAAGAGATTGGCCTTGGGCTTTCCCCTTCTGGTTTAACCTTAGCAGGTGCATGTGTCTCTAGGGGCATTGGCAAAGGTGAATGAACTAAAGGGGCTTTCTTTGTTCTTGGAGCCTTTTAAACTGTAGCAGCAGGTATGAACTCAGTAGATGTTCCAGAAGGAGCTGTATTCCCGCTGTCTGATTCAACCTCATCCCTGGAACCAAAGCTCTGCCGATCCTGAGCAGAGGTGAAAATTTGCATTTTTGCATCAGCTTTAACCAACTTAGTTCTTAGAGCCAATGCTTCTTTTCTTGCTTTTAACTGAACTTCTTCCAGTTCGAGCGCATGTTTTTCTTGCAGTGCGTCCACCTCCACTTTCAAAGCGGCTCTTTCCACTTCAGCTTCCATCAGTGCCATTGAAGCCGCACGCGAGCTTTTACTCCTTAAACTTAAGGCTGCAGTAACATTACTGGGCGCTTTACTAGAGCCCTTGCTGACAGGTTTAGCAACTCGTTCAGAAATCATGTCGCTCGTTTCTTGCGCTACTTGTGAGACACTATCATGCGGCGCAATGTCACTGTCATGAGATGCTACCTTTGATTCAACATTAGAGGCTGCAACTTCATCCTTTTGTGGATCAGGGTCTGCATTTATCCAAGTGTCGATTTCATGCAGAAAGTCTTTAAAACCGATCAACTTAGGTTCATACCAATCGCTGTGATCTGTTTCCTTTTCATCATCGTTCAGCAATCTTTGAACTGAAGTCTGTAAGTCCATAAACCCTCCCAAATAATCATTAAATGTTTTCATGTGTTCATCTATGGAGGCTTCTGATTCTCCAGCATCAATGAGAGCATTAATGTCATTTCGTTTTCTTGTCAGAACGCCAAGCTTCGCTCTGCGTTTTTTAATTAAATTAAAAAGCTCTCTTTCTTGTTCCTCCATTTTAACCAGAAAATTCATTTCACAAGGTCCAAAAGATAATTGTTTAATACAAATGTTTCATGTTGCAGCTCAGCATCTCGGCTCATCCAAACAAAGTTTTGCATTTACTCACGAACTTTGCGTCATTTTTTCAGTCCATTCCGCGAAGATCCAATCTTCCAAGTCCAATCTTCCAAGTTTTCCCAGCTTCCAAGTTGACATCCAAGCGAGTCAAAATGATTTTTTGACATAAATGTCATGGCCTTTTATGTTCCAAACACCAAAAAAGTCCAAGAAAAGACCGTGGGTGGCAACGGGAGGTTTGTTTTAGAACGCACTTCTGACTCCATTGTTTAAAAATCATATGCCATTTATTTCGTGGAAAATTATAAACAAAAATCAGCCAACTAACTTCTTAAAACTTAAAATTAAACGAAAGTTAACTTAATTTGCTTTAAAAACCTCAAAGTGGTCAAAAAATCATTTTCTAACCCTCCCGTCTTCCCATCTGACATTTGGCAAACAAAAAACAAAACATCTTTACCACACCCATCCAGGGTGCTCTTAATCTCTTGATTAATGGGAGGGTCCATAAGCTAATAAACCAATGACCTTCCAAAACCTTTTCCAACAATTAATTACAAATTTACATAACAAAACTATATTCTATCAGTATACATCCTATTCAGTATATTCTTACAACTTTACAGAAAAAACTAAAATGAATACAAATTGCATTTTGCAAACAATCAACAAAAATGGCCACAACACACTGGACTGACCTCTGGTAGATGCTGGCAGAAGATGCTGTCCCTGTAGTTTAATGTAAAACATGCATACATTTCTGAGATACAGGTCACTGAAATTAGACCCATCCATACCAGGGTCTTCTGTATCTGATACACTGGCACCTTCCTGTATGGTGGCACTTGTAGATGGACTCTCTGAGTATCTTTGTTTAAACCACAAATCACATTTTCCAAACGTTTGTGTTTTCTAGACATATGGGAGGTAAATGTAGATTTTACAGAGAACACACTTTGGCATCCTCTCACTGGACAAGTTACATGCCGTCCCTCTTCTATGTGTTCCTTTAAGTGAGCAATCAAAGCTTTAGTTCCCTCACATTGGCGTTCACAAAGTGAGACAGTGCCAACCCATTAAGGTAGCATTCTGAGAAACAGTTGCGGTACCAGTGTGGTGGCGGTAGAAGTGAGACTTTAAAGCAGCATATCCAGAAAACACCTGCTTACAACTTACTTCAACACATTTAAAAATACACCGGGGTTCATTACGATGCAGTCTGCAATGCAAAACATAAGCTTTCACGGACTGAACCGATTCTCCACATATACTGCAAAAATACATAGTCAATATGACACAGCTGCGAGGCTAGCTAACTTAAAGCTTCAGCCAGATGTCAAACAAGGCGGGAAAATCCAGGCCGCATTTAGACAAAGCATTCAAATATAGCTATACTAATTAGACGGTTTCCATTAATACACCCGTCTCCAAAACACGTCTCAAAAAGCACACTGCTGGTTTTGCAAGGCTCTTTTCAGCCTAATGTAGATAACGCTAATGCTAGAAACGAGCTAAAGCTAACGTAAATTTATCATTTGCGCCTTCACTGCCTGCAACACAATGCTGTCGATAAATAAACCAAGTTGGCTTATTTTCTTACCGTAGTAACTGAAGACGAGCTGTGGCAGACGTTAAATGAAAGAAAAATGAGAAACAAGTCCACGAAAATGAAGATAGCGTGCTGCCGTAGTCCAAAGCAAAACTTGTGTGGAGCTGTACAGACGTTGTCTGCGGTGGAGCCTGATGCAGTGCGCTGATTGGCCCGTTTGAAATCAGGCGCCTTGATGTGAAACGGTGCTCTAAACTTCAGGGGAAAACGCCTAGTTTTGGGAGGAGGTGCTTTTAAAATCTTTTTTCTTCATATGATAATTAACTATGAATAAATAGAACAGACAACAGATTATTATTTTAACACTTTTGGGATTATATGAATTCACTCAATAATATAGTATGTCTATCATTAGCTGTAGGTCTCTCAAGTTGTTGTTGGCTTTTACATTTTAAGCTCATGGTTTATTGAGTTCAACAGAATGTAGATTTAACAGCTACATCCCATATTCTTTACAAAAACTACATCCAAAAATTGCCCTAATACATTTCTAGTATAAAGATCTTGGGACATTTACCTGTTATATTACAATTTGAGGAAGAATATGCTGTATTAAATGTGCTATGAATCAAGAATGGATTTAATGTAAAGTGCTTTGGGCTTCTTGAAAACCGCTATCTAATCCATTATTATTATTATGCGAAATTAATGCAAAAATCACAAAATCATATTACAGCATGTATCCATTACCAGCACAACCATGCTTACATTCAGCAATTAAAACCTGTATTTTTTTCAATAAATAAATGTAAAAAAAATTGTGTTTGCCTGTTCTAAACTTAATTGGAATCTTCCGTTAAAAAAACTATGCAAGAGTGATTTACAGTAGGTTTATGTATTTTTTTTCAGAGAAAAAATGTACATATTACGGTTTTTCCACATTACTTTATTTACAGCAATTTCACATCAAATCAACAGTTTTAAACTGTTTTATACTTAACAGGTTTTTCCTGTCGTATTTTTACTGTCTTTCACTGTTAAATATACGGATTTTTTTTACAGTGTACGTGACTTCCTGGTTACAACTGTTTAACATCTCTAGTCATAAAAAAGGGTAATCTCAATCCTATAGAGCACCTTTGAGATGTGGTGGAATGGAAGATTCACATCACTGATGTGCAACCAAATTTGCAGTAATTGTGTGATGCTATCATGGCAGTGTGGACCAAATACTCTCAGGAATATTTCCAGCACTGTGTGGAATCTGCACCGTAAACATTTAAAGCAGTTGTGAAGACAAAGGTAGGTCCAATTCATTACTAGGAAGGAATACCTAATAATGTATATTGTCCTTCACTTAAATTTTTTCTAACACATATTAATGTTATATTGGGCTGTGACATTTTAATTGTTGGTGCAGTGCTGTCATAGAAATGCATTATTTAAAAAAACCTAATTTAACTTTTGGTTGTTTTTGTGGCGTCATCTTTAATGAGAGTCTTAGTAAAAATACTCATACTCCTCTATGGGGAAACTTTGCCCCTCCCCTTTCATCCGTCCTCCTGGCTTCAGAAAATAAATAAATAAATCAGCATTACCAGGATAAACTGATCCTGGTTCATCCAGTTTATTGTGCATATTTTCTAGGACATACAGAGAACAGGCACCAGGAACCCTAAATCCAGTGTAAGGTCTTCACAGCTACCTGTTTAATATTTTTGATAGTCTTATTAAGAGAAGTAGAAAATACTTCTAGTGTCTGATTCATCAACAGTATGGTGAAAAAAGACCTCACATAGCCCACAGAAAGGCTACATCTGTCAATCTGTAGAACCAGCAACGAATACAGGAAGTCTGGATCGGCTCTTTGTTGAAAAAGTCCAGTCGCTGATAATATGAGTATTACCCAGTAGGCAGTGCAGAGCTTGGATGAGGACGATGGGTGAGGGGACTCATCCAGTTCTAACTGCCTCTATCCTCTGGATGTCTACCCTGCCTTTTGTACTTTAACACAACTTATTAGTAATTCCATCACATATGAATGTTCAGTCACATATGAATTCATTTCCCTTGATGTTTCATTCATTTTATAGCATTTTACTTCAATTGTCTCAATCTCACATGAACATCCATTTATAACATGATACCTTTTTAACTAATTTAAAAGAGTACTTTTCCTCACTTTTTCTCTTCAAACCTCTGTGTTTATTAATCACAATATATTAGCTGTAGCTGTATGTCTTAGTGAGGCTTTAGTCTAGTTAATGTTATCACCATGCTTCCTTGTTTAGTTGTAATTTCCGGTTTCCTGTGTAAGTCTGTCTTGTCTTCAATGCATGACTTTTAGTTATGCCCATGCCTCGTCTTCCTTATGCGTTCCCACGTTCCTCTCCTTATGTTCCGTTCCTTTCCATCTCCCCAGTCTGTCATGTGTTTCATGTCTGTGTTTTTTTCATGTCCTATTGTCAAGCTCATGTTGTCACAGTCTTCATCTCATTATGTTTCTTGTTTTATTTTAAGCAGTCTCATGTTTCCATGTTCAGTGTATTTAGTTTTGCTTCCCCTGTGGTGTCATGTTCATTTGTGTCAGCTGTGTTCCCCAGGTGTTCTACTTTCCTCATTACCTTTCTGTGTATATAGGTCCTCTGTCTCCCTTTGTTCAGTGTTGTGTTATTTGTTTATCTCGTCTCATTGCTATAGATTTTTATGTCACTTCAGGTCTCAGGTTTTTCATGCTCCTGTTATGGTTTCTTCACGTCTTTGTTTTTGCATGCTCCTGTTCAGGTTTATGTTCATGTTCATGTCTAGTTCTAACTGTTCCCATTTTAGGCTATCATTTATTCTTTGCCTCTGTTTGTCTTTGCCTTTGTTTTTGTTTTTTTTCTCTACCAGCCTAAATAAACAGCTTGTTTTTTGTTGCACTTCAGTTTTGCCTCCCGTGCGTTCTGCTTTTGGATCCACACCAAAACACACCAGCTACTCAGCTGGGACAATAGCTTATTTTATTAAATTATACATGTCAAAATCAGACATTCTCTGAATGTTTCCTTAGTCATTTTGACCGAACACTAATAGCCTCAGACAAGATCTGGGCTGTGTGCCATGTTTGCATTCCCCACTGGTTCAAACAATCCCAGCCCAGAAACACACACACAGAAAAAAACACAGTAAAAGGCCAGGAAGTCAGGTGTTAGAAACATTTCACTACTCAAACTGCATTTCTCATTAATCACATTAATCAGACTTACATTTTTATATATTTGATCAAGAATATAGACCTTTTACTTTTTGCAAAAGCACATAAACTCTGTGATCGCACTCTTTAGTCATTTTGTACCTAAAAGGCTAGTTGATAAGTCTTTTTAAGTCCTTTCTCAGATGTAATGAGAGGTAAACCACAGCACTTCACTGTCTTGCGATCCCACCTTTCTCGACACCCCATAATGGTCCTAGTTGGATAAGCCATGGTGAAAATGGATAGATGGCATTTCACTGAATTAGAAATGACCAGTTCTCTTGTTCTCATGCTGCCATTCACCAAGGCTTTCTGTCACCATGTGCATCTTACCAAACAATTTTGCTATCTTAGACCTTAGAGCAGAACCTGAGTCAGAATTTACTGACTAATATTAACTATGTTGCTTGTTTAGCATTTTCCTCACAAAAAAGTTTGATTGTTAACCTTTTTAAAATCTTTGTTTTTTGTGATATATTCATAAAATTATTCCTGCAATTCAAGCTTTTATTTCTGTGTACAACAATGAACTTTCTGACACAAATTTATCTGACAAACGTTTTTATTTAACATGGTATGAAAGCACTGGAAAAAAAAACAGTAGAATTTCTGCAAGTTTCAGTCAGGCTGTGGCCAAATACAGAGTATCTCATTTGTTGCCTAATGATCTTACGGCTGTGACATCTAAGGCTCAAACAGGAATGGGAAGTTAACCTGGCCCTAGAGAAATTAGAAAAAGGTATATTACTGAAAATCAAATTTCCCAAATGACATCAATGAAGGACTCTATGAATATGCAACATGCATTAATTCCTGTGCATGTGAAGCCTTTAAAGGGTCTGTACTTGTATAAAAATCATACCTCATCAACCCCAGGGCCAGATGCATCACCACGAGGATCCGGAGGAACTGTGGCAGACTCTTTCTTTGACCCCAGTGGCCATGTCTGTCACAGAGCAAAGTACAAACATGAAGCAGTTAAACAAAATGTTATCTTTTTTTTTCTTTTTTTTTTTTAAATTCTAATGTCTAATTTAGGTGAAATAAATAGCAGAGAACACTCACATTTTCTGTCTGTGGCTTTGGCTTGGAAGCCTGCTGAAATTAGATGATAAGCATAAACATTAGATTACAAGCTTCAAAAGTCATAGCAGAACATACCATAAACAGTAATTAAGTAGCAGCATTATTTTTTTTAAATACCCATTAAACTGTCCATGAATTATATGCATCATTTGCATAAAAGTAGCAGGAAATGAGCTCTGCCATGAAACAAAATAAACTTACATAAGTTGCACTGATAAATAATTACATGTGTGACCCAGCACTGAAGTGCTGATGTGCCACTGCGCTGGCATGAATTCAGCAGTTATCTGCTAAGACAGACTGACAGTGTGGTCAGTATGCCAGACAGCAGTCATTGAATAACAGCTAATGTACCCACACAGTCATGATTCATCTGCAGCTATGTTATTACAAGCCTTGCCTTTGACTCATCATTGTCTGTACGTCTTAAACTTCAAAGTAGTACAGATGCTTGGAGCAGCATTTTTCATCATTTTGGTTTGTTTTACTAGTGGCTGTTTTTGCTGAATACATTTGCGCAAAGTCAGTAGAGTGAGAAGGTGTGTTTGGTCTTATATCAGGTAAAAATGTTGGTCCAGTTTTTCCTAAGATGCTTATAGTAAGAGTAGAAACATTAGAATGATTTAAGTACAAGTACACACTGCAATAGTTGTACACCCTTAATATCTGCATGTCCTTTTCCAGAGAAAACAATTTTATGTTTTATATAGATAGATAGATGTAGATATTGTATTATTTAATACTGTTGGTACTTTAACCTTTTCGCTACTGTCCTTACTGCCTTGGAGCAACTGTGACCACATAACTTCTCCTGGTTTTAATAAAATATTATTCCTCAAAATGTAATTTTTCTTAAAAATGGGATTCCTTCAGTTTGTTTTTGATCATTTTACAAAGAGCATGTGCCTTTCTGTACTCCAGCTTGTATTTATCATGTCTGACCTGCAGAGGGAGCTGTGGTCTCTGTGTCGTTCTTTCCAGGTTCTGCTGGCCGTTGTTGGGCTGCAGCCCTGCATTATTCCTCTGCTGGGGATAGCCATAAGCTGGTACAAAGTAAGGGAAACCCTGTGGACGACAGAAACAATTTAAATCTCCACTGAGCATGTAAATAAATGTATTAACTCTTGCAAAGAGGGCAGGATGTTTGATTTCATACCTGAGGCCTATGAAACTGAGGAAATCTGTAAGATGGATACTGAAACTGTGGAAACATCTGAAAATAAAAGTTTAAAAGGAATGGTTAATTCCTAATTTTTAGACTGAAAATAAATTTCAGCACATCCAATCACATCACAAATCAATGATAAAAACAGAAATGTGTTTTTAGCCTGCCATATTCTACCTGCATAGGGTTTTGTGCCTGCTGAGGAATGTTAGGATTGTTGGGGTCCGGTTGAGGTCCAAGCTGCTCTTGTTGACCATTGGGGAAAAGCATGGGTGTAAACTGGTTGCCCTGGTTGGGGACCAGTAGTTGGGGTCCCTGTGGACCAAAAGGGCCTGCTACTTGAGGGTTTAAGTTCACCACCTGTGGGGTAAGCAGCACCTCAGGCTGCTGCTGCTGCAGCACAAACTGGGGCAATATTGAAGAGCCCTGCAGAAAGAGTGTCTGCTCATGTCAATGTCAATGGGTTTTTTTAAAAATGCAGATATTTTAACATTTTACTGAAGAAGGCACAGAGTTATTCAAGGCAACAAAGAGCTGCATGGTAATTGGCATCTCATAAGCATGATGCATACCTGCGCTTGTCCCATAGCTGCAAGAGCTAATGCATTCAGTCTCAGGATCTGAATATACAAGAAGAGCAGAATTATTATGACTAATGTTGTTTCTTTAGCTGCCCAGCACATAGAAAGGCTTTAGAAGCTCATTACCTCATTGCTATTGCTCGCAATAATTCCAATCTGGACCTATTGTCAAAGAAACAGTTGTCAAAACATTAAATGTGATGTTTAACACAGCACTTTATGTAGATACACTATAAAGCTATAACTTACTGGCAGAGCAAAGCTTGTCCTAAACAGACAAATCAGCAGTAGAGCAGTGTGCAGCTTCATGATGTCCTGCAGTGTGTACAGACAAACTCAGTGAAAGCACAGAAGTTTGCTGAGCATCATACAACCACATACATTTCACAAAGAATATGTCCACAGAAGCAATGAGTACCAAAAGCTCATGTTACCTTTTCTCTGGTTCTGTGTCCTCTTTCTGTGTCTGCCTCCCGACCTTCTCTGCATCACGTTTAAATTCCTCCCACCTGAGCTGATATAGTCCACCACCGACCCATCCAAACAATATGCGGTCAGTGTGACAGACATTTCTCATGGCAACAGACTCAGACACTTACAACACAGAGCAGGTAAGTGTGTAATTAGGTGTAAGTCATGTCTCTAAATACCATGACACATTCTGTTTCAAGTTGTTAAAAAGAGTCCAAATAATCTCAGTTTAAAACTTTATGCAAATACAGAAATTACAAAATCACCAGAGCTGCATGTTGAGGTCATCGCTGTAGCGTCCAGGTGTACTGTGTACATTCTGCACTTTGGTGCATGTGGAGATGTGGAGCTTGTGTAAAGTGTAACACTGCATAATTATTATAATTCCAAAAGGAACTTTTGCATGTCATGAGAAAAAGAAAAGAAAAGCAGAAAGTTTGAGCATATATTCAAACATTTGTCACATCCCACTCAGTCTGATGTTGGCATCTAATTGGTGAATCATTTGTACTAATGGTTGAGTGTACTCAGTGTTATGTTCACCATGTTTCGCTTACACCAGCCATTATACCAGCCTATTTTTTTATACATTGTGCTCACTAATATTTTATTACAGTTAAAGAAGTCTTCAAATTTTCCTGGTGCAATCTCACATGTTAAAGTGTTCTTGGGAAAGATTCACAACCCCAAATTTCCCCTCATGGACCCATTTCTGTGTGTGCACAGAATAAAAGTGGGTGTGAATATCACTTGTTTTGTAAAGAATTATATTAAAGCGCGACATAATTGCAATCCAATCCATTTGCATGGTTTAAATGGCTCCGTTTTATTCATTTGGCCACACCAGTGTGACTGTGAACCAACTTGCACAATCCTGAAAGTGAAGCAGCTTGCTTGAACTGAACCATCATTAGTTTTTTGCGCACCTTTACATAATGCCAGTAACTAACGCTTTTTTATGCCGCACCAGCACATCTTGTGTTCTAAGTTCTGGGAATTTGCTGATAGTGCAGAGACATAACTGTCTCTGTATGTCTGTATATGCTGAAAGGCTGTAGGAGGAGCTGTTTGAAAGAACTTCAGAACTGCATCATGTTTGCTGTATCATGTGTGTTCACTCATTCTTCTTGACATCAGTATATCTGTATTATCTTTATCAATGGAATTAGTGGCAAGTGGGTTGGTAGTCATTTTTGTTATTTTGATCTTTGTTAAAATCTTATTTTATATTATTTTTGATAACATTTTATGGATGTCCGCTTCACTATCGAACATGAGTTGTAGTTTTATGAAACTATTATTATATATGTCCTTTAGATGGCAGCACAGATCCACTGTATGACTAATGGTCTATGGCATAAAACTCATACAAGACACATTTTATTTAGAGTATGATTAATTTTATTAGAAAGTGAACACACTGTAACAAACCACTTTAACAAGATTAATCAATTTATGAATAATCACAGGAGTTTACTTTTATTGTTATATTATTCAATATCTCTTGTAGATTCAATTCAAAGCTAATGTTACAGTAATGGTGTCAGCTTAATTATCCTTGTTGCAGGGTGCTGCTGTTGGTGATGCAGAAGGAGTGGAAGAAGGAATCTGAGGAAATAATAAGAGAAAAAATAATAATTTTTCTAGCAGAATATGGTTTTTACAAACTGTGAGTAACTTTTTTAAAAATTGTTTTTATTGTTTATTTTGCGCCATCTCACCTGAGTGTCCACAGTACTCTTCACGGTGTTTTCCGCTTTCATAATCTGGCGCTGTGGAGTCACAGAGCAACATTTATCCAGTCTAGTTTTCATTCATATTGCACAGCCTATGAGACTAAAGTTTCATTGTTTCCTACCCTGAATCTTCCAAGAGGATCAGGCTGAACTGGAAGCTGCTGTGGAGCAGCACCAGCAGGGTTCCCCTAAACAAAAACAGGAAATGTAACATTTCTGCAAACAATAACCACTGATACACTGAAGGTAAAGGTTGATTACCATCGCAGGTTGCTGAGGAGCATTCATTGGTGCCATTTGGGGTACTCCCATGAAAGGAACCTGGTACTAAAGAAGCAAGACAGATGATGCTCTTAAACCTGCAACAATTTGTGTTGTTAACACCACAACAGTAAGTGCCTCACTAACCGCATTGACTGCAGGGACAGCAGGGAAAGGGTACACATTGCCGACCTGAGCTGGAACGACAAAAGCAGGAACTCGAGGAACAAACTGTGAGAAGGAAAAATAAGTGTTACTTAGATTTACTGCAAAATATCTGTGAAAAGTCACATTGTCGCTCTAACTTAAATCCAGTGGACTGACCTGAGCAAACTGGGGCTGCCCTATAACGCCTGCTCCACCGCCAGCTACAATGGGTGGATTCAGACCACCAACCAGCATCCCGGGGTTTGCTCCATTTAAGAGTCCTCCATTTAAGAGTCCTCCATTCAACATCCCTGCATTCATAGCTGCCAGCAGCCTTGCAGTCTGCATGGAGCAGGAAAAAGACTTATCGACTGTGGCCTAATTTCCATTATTGTGCAAAGTATGCATACATCCATAGTCTGACTGTATCTTACCTTGCCTGCATTGACCTGAAATAAATTTAGATGAGATATACACATTAGTATAGATATATACACGGATGGATAGATGGATAGATAGATTGACTACTCACATAGCTGAAGGTTGCTACAAATGCTGCGAAGAGAAAAAGCTTCATTTTGCACCTTGAATCGTGTAAAAACACACAGACCTTGTACGTTTTTGCTCTGGCTTCAACTGTTATGTGCCCAGAAAGCTGACAGTAACTCTCTGTTTCAAAGACGCCTTTTATCAGTCAAAGAGATTATTATGAGCCAATTAGAGAGGAGAACACTGCCTTATTCACATGCTATATTTGTTACCTGTGTGTCATGGGAAGTTGCAATATGGCATCTGGTTTCTCTACAATACAAGATTTAAAGAAATGTAATGCAGCAAAGTCCCTGTTTTCAAAGAAACTTCAGCCAGTTGACACACTGACATTGTTCTTGACAGAGCTGAGTGACCACAAAAAAATAACGCAGTGATTCATTGTCGCGGGAAGGGTTTCCAGAGGCTTCTGGAAGCTGACTTAAACCCAGCATGGACCTCGTTAATGTTGTGGGTTGTGGTTACAAGAGGCAAACAACTGACATCATAGTCATCAAGAGCTTTTGTAGATCACACTGTAAAAAATATGTGCATGTGTGTGTTCAGGCTTTACCCCGTTAAGCCTGAACAACAACATAATTGCCAGAAAATTCTCATTTTGTCTTAAGAGTGTTTATTGAACCTTCTTTCTATTTTGAAAGAAATAAAATATCAATTTGCATGTATGAGTTTTAATTTTTTTTATCATTTTTTGCTGCGTCCAGCATTTTTGTGCAATTTGTTGGTCACAGTTGATGAATTTTAAACAAAAAGAAGTACAAATTCGGTTTTGGGATTGTTTTTTTAAATCACACTGATGATGTAGAGGTATCAGAACCACATGTATCTAAAACAATACGTTATAGTGTTAAATTTAATCGAACATTTCACCTTTACTGTGTCAAGCTGCATGCAGACTGTTTATGAGAAGATGTTTGTGACTTCATGAAAACACCCGGGCATAAATGGCATCTTGTGATTTGATTCATGTCTAGAGGTATAAATGGCATGTTGCCTGCTGCTGTTTTATAATTAAAAGTTAAAATAAGTGCCTCAGACATGGCTGGGTGCCTTACTGTAATTTGTGATGACTTTATAACAGTGACAAACTTTTTATTTGCCCACCCACACGCCACACTCTCAACCAATGTACACACTCACTCACAGTGGCCCTCGGGAAATCAGTTAATCAGTAATAAAATTCTGAAATTTAACAAGAAAATGAAAACAGAAAGCCTATAGCTTGTTTCATGAGCACATGTTCAGAGCCATTACATACATTACTGTTTGGTTGGATGGTTACTTTGTCATATACCGAAGCAGTCTGGGAATGTTTTTCCTTCTGCTGACTCTGCAGCTGACAGCAGACCAGGTAAACACCCTCTGTGGAAGTTTGGTCTGGAGCTAATTACACACTGTCATGCAGTTACAATTAAGAAACTATTTTTTTCTGTTTTCAGTTTTAAAGGACAAAAGGTTCTCTCTAATGCAAATGCAGTTGTTCATCTGATTTATATTATTTTACTGTTTTATGTCACAGGTACTGTTTTTTTCCCAAAAGAAAACAAGCTGTACCAGGAATTTCATGCTGATGTGACGGATTTATGGTTTTCAAATGTTCAAGTGAGACCATCTGGAAGTAGCTTGAAGCCGTGTATTGTAAACAGAAGGCTGTGTGTATTTTTATCAGCCTCTTATATGAAAATAACAGCCATCAGATGGAGGCACACCCATGACCCTGCTGAATTTATTCAGTGTTTTGTTCAAGACAGATTTGACAGATTTGTTTTGTGCAATAGGAGTTCAATCATTTATTGGTCATTAGTTACAGTGATCTACAACAGTAAAATGTCAACAGGTATTAAGGAGAACCACAATCAGTGTTTAGCAATGAATCTGTGAGAAATGCTTCGTCTCATTCCACTTGCTTCTCCTCAGTATCTACCCCAGAGCATTCTTCCTCATCTTCAGCTGGCGTAGTCTTCATCACCGGAGACTGCGTCCTCCTGAGGCGAGCTGCGACTGACCGTCGAAACCTCAGCTTGCCGCTCAGCTTTGCAGCACCAACAACACCGCCCAAGGGTTGTGGGTTATTTTGCCCGACTGCTGACATCAGCTGCACTTGGCCAGGGGTCAACACGACACTCTGAGGCCCTCCGCCGACATTTCTCTGTGGCAGCACCGCAAACAGCCCACCTCCAGCTTGCTGCGTCCCTGGCCCTTGCAGATTCATGGTGGCTCCTCCTGCCTGGCCCATGAGAAAAGCTCCACCTTGTGGGAGAACTGCAACTGGAATTAGTTGTTGCGGTGGAGCCTGACCTACAGGGTTCCCAAGTGGCTGGATAAACAAAGTATTACCAACTTGGACTACTTGTGCCACAAAGGGCTGACCAGTCAGTGGAACCCCATTTTGAGCACCAGCGTTTGCACCGTTGGCAGCTCCTGGTCCTCCATTGTTGTTCACTCCCCTATTGGCAAGTGCCTCAGCACTCCCTGAAGACACACCACTCTCCACCACGAGGGCCAGGCTCTGAAAGATAACCCACAGCATGCAGTACATGTTTTAGCTCAGTGCAAGCAGCAGATGATCAGCAGGTGAAGCGCCGCTTCTTTCTTTACTTATATAGAAGGCGTCAGACTCGGCGATCACCAGAAAAGGTCCAATCAGAGTGCTTTATCTCATAAAAACGAGATGCCGTAATCATCATGACCAAGCAGCAGGTTATTTTTTGCTTTGTCGCCTTACAGCAGGCCATTATTTAGGATCAAGCGGCAAACCAAAATCAACTACCAGTGACTTGCATTCTTAAAAACCATTGTTGAAGAGCTATTCATCTCATGAAGTAACACAAACACACGCAAAAAAGAAAAGGAATGAAGAAAAGATATCAGAACATGAAATGATATTTACCAGGGTCTTTTTGTAGGAGACTTTATTTCAGCACAAACATCAATAAGCAACAGAGTTTACTGAAATATTCTGAAATTGTGAATTTCTTTGCTGTCTATTGCCTTTAGTTAGCAGTGTAAGGAAACATAATATATGAGGACAAACATGTACACATTTGCTACTAAGTTAGCCAATACAGGTGCTATTTTACATTTGCTAGTATCAAACAGGAATCTGCAATTGTCTGCTACTAATTGTGGTACTACCTGGCACTGTATACTGCACAATGTTTTTTCTACCATCAAGCTGCAATAACGTTGCCCCAGTTTGGAATGCATTGTAGTAAAGATTTTGAACGCAGCCAGCAAAAAAATAACTACTTCTTTCTTCTAATAGACGGTTCTAGCAGCTCAGTCTAAATTACAGATCAGTGAGTTAAATGTCCATGCTTAGCCTTACACAAAGCTTTGTTTATAGCGGGAGGTAACATGGGTTTGTTTCATCTGTACTTGTCAGAGCGTGTACTGTATCATTTTGAATAGACAAAACTTCAACAGCCAGATGTTCAAGCTACAACACTGGAGCAGCTTTTGCAAGCTTATGTAGTAGATGAGGAACAAAGCGAAGCTCAGAAAAGCAGGTTGGCATCCATGTCCTCTGCAGAGAGACAAGTTACAAAGAGTTAGAGTTTGCATTTAAATTATCAACTAACAGTACCAGAAAACATCAAATTCTGAACATATTTTAGAGCAACATGCTGGGTTTTCATCTTAAATCTTGGAAGATGTATTCAGATTGGAGCATCACATTTCTGAAACCTCTACTATCTATGCAATTATATAGGCCTTGACCATGAACGTACTACATCATTTATGGGAAGGTTTCTCACAATTATAAGAAACGATGAACCTCTCACCATTCCTGATATCAAAACAGGTGATCCACTCCTTAAATGATACCAGTTTGTCTTTGTCAGCATCGCACTCCTGAAAGAAGCGAGAGGTGCAGTGCTCCATTGGCACCAGGGGGACCCTGAGAGGGGCCAGCTCTGAGTGGGACAAAACCCTGTGGAGGAAAAAAAAACTGTTTTTGATCACTGTGAGCAAACAGAGTGCGCATGATGACTAAGTGTTTTCCTGACATACTAGTTATTGCTATTGTTGTTACAGGTCATTGAAGCCTTTAGACCAAAAATCGTTTGTGGGTCCTTGTTCTGGACTGAAAACTAAAGGACACCACTACATTTGAGATCTGTGCATGAAACTTTTAAAGAGCAGCTCACAACATATTTTTATAAGCTTGCTTTTAACTAGTAGATATTATTAATGTGTTTTAATAGATGTGTTTCTGTTTGTTGATTGTTATTGTGAAGCACTTTGCTATTCTAGACAGGTGCTATATGAATACTTTTGATTTACTTTTGCTTACTTGTTACAGTTATTTTTGCCTATTCAATTATTATTTATAATATACTTTTGTCAACAGCGTCTCCATAGCATAGTGGTTTACACATTCACCTGACATGTGCAAGGTCTCTGGTTAGAGACCAGGAAGAGGCGCAAATGCCCTTTGGTGTTGAAACAGGAGGGTATCTGGTGGAAAAAGCTGACAAATCAAGTGGAGCTATCTGCTGTGGGGACCCCGTGTGAAAAGGGAGCAGCCAAAAGAAGCGTCTTCTTATAACTGTGTGATTAAGGATGTGTTTTTTACAGCCTGTCGGTCATCTATGACATAACCAATAACTCCCCTATCTAGCTAGGTTTTTTTTAAAGAAGATACCATATGCAAAAACAGTGTATAAAAATGTACCTATCAGATGGGTGCTGGTCCAGCTGAGCAAACTGCCAGTGTACTGGGTAGATGTACATGTTGTAGTTCTTCTCAAAATCCTGTGCGAGAAGCTCAACAGAGTGATCGCCTGCATGAAGGCGCCTCTCACTCTCAAAGATTTTCTTCACCTGAAGAATACAGGAGACCACACTTTAACTGGTTTCAGTCACTTAAACATAGTATGTGTAAAGAGCTGTTGGAGTAGTAAGCCTTACTCTGAAACGCTGTTTAGGAGTGAGGAAGCCAGGAGTTATGGAGTCATGTTCGTAGAGCTGGAGCAGCACGTTTTTGAGCCAATCTCTCATTCGTAGAGGAAACTGCACCAGCTCAGTGTCCACACATGGAGGTATCACTGAGGCAGAGAGGACAGAAAAAAAGCACCAGATGTTTTAATTAATTCTTTCTTCACCATACTAAATTATACAGTTTGTACAGTGTTTAAATACAGTCTCACATTTGCATGGCCCAGTGTAGTCTAGGTGAAGTCTGTGTCCTTTCTTAGTGCCCTCTAAGTTGCATTTAGTAGCAAAGAGTTCACATGATGTGTCATACGTTTTGTTGTCTGTCCCACAAACCTAAACAAAAACAAAAGTGTTTAAATAAATGAAGAGAGAAGATCAACTTTTAGCCAATGTCCTCGAAGAGTTTATGCAGGCAGGACTTGTGAGGACATGAAGACACAATACAAAGATAAAATTCCAAATTTGTGGTTTACAGCTCACCTTCAGCCTACTATCAGACCCTTGACCTTCTCACAACAAGCAATCTGGGTCAAATAATATGAAAAGAAAACCTGCTGGCTCACCATAACAGGCAGGGTAGTTAGAGCTAATATTAAAACAAAAGTGTTCTCTGCTTTGTCTTTCAATTAAGTAAAAATACCCACAATGACATCTGTACTTTTTCCTTTTTCTCCTCAATAAACAATATGAAAGCTTCACAAGGCTGCTGCAGACAAGTTTGTCACAACCACAGAGCATCACATAAAACGTATGAGTATAAATGAATAACAATCAGTAAATGTGACATTTCTTTTATAGGCATCAACATACTTACATAGTCAAACTCATTCACACTGGGAGGACACTCTGACGGTTCTTGACACACACAACCTGGCTTATTGTCCGCATCAAGTTTGCATGTTTTTCCACGTTTGCAACGGAAGTTTTCACATGGATCTGGAAGAAAACGCAAACACTGGTTGGATCTCTGACCCATAATTCACCTGATTTCTAGAAACAGAGAGATAAATGATTTATTTTCCTAGCTTGTTTTAAAGTTTTTCTTGCAATAGAACCCAGTACGCTACAATAAGCTCACATCATCCTCTACATTCCTTTAGTATAGAGTTGGTATAGCGATTAAATTCGACTTGATCTCTCTTATTCACTCTTAAGCCTGCAGAGCTGTGTTTTGGTAGTGACTGTGAAGCAGAGAGGCACTATTCATGCGGAAGTTTGAGCAAAATGATTCAGTCAGCAGATTCCCCATGTGAGACTATTCGGATGGTGTATTAGTCAGTAGATAGTGAATGCTGCTGCTGACCAGACACTCAGCAGTTCTATACTGTAAGAATAACATGTTATATGAACGACACCATTAAATTTAAAAAAAATTTAAAACTTCCTTGAATTGGAGCCTTTCACCATTCTGTATTATTTACATTTATTTCTGACTTGTGTTAAATTAGAGATGTTGTTAATTCCTTTTATCTTTATCATATAATCATGTTGTCATCTTTTGCTTACATAACTGTCAACTTACAGAAAGTATCTGGCTTTATTAATGGACCTAGAAATACCAGTAATTATGTCACAGAAGGCTAAGGAGGAAGCCTTCAACAGAAACAATCAACAGAAAAAAAAACAACCAGTAGGGGTTTCTGGGAGATGTATGCCTCCGCCAAGAGAGGGCCTGGACCTTGGGTACAGATCGGCTGCGGCTCTTATCTGCACCGGATTCACACCAACTAAAGGACCCTGGGAAAGTACAAAAAGACATGTAAAGGCAGAATCATGCATGTATAAAGTCCTTCTCCTTTTCCTCCTCCTAGTACTAATAATATTAGTAATAACGTGAAGGTAATATAGAAAGAGGAAAAATAAAGGTCAAGTTGCCCCAATGAAAACTGCAATATCAGCTTTTTTTGTAAACTTTGGGCTGATTACTGCTGCTAAATGTTGCCAATGCTGTCAATGGTTAGCCGTAAACTTGCAGAGAGCTTTAAAAGCCTTAAACTTGCAAGTGAAATCTTCTTTTTCACTTGCACTGCACTGATCTCTAGCAGGCTAATTAGCTGGGTCAGTTTCACAAATGAAAAAAAGCCCACTGACAGGGAGATATATCTCCTTTAACCACTTCAAGATATTCACAGGTGATTTGTAGATGCCGTGTGCAGAGCAGATTATGTCCTCTGTTACCTCCTTACCAAGGAATATTATTCCAGCTTAAACGCAATAGTTAATTTTAACTATCAGTTCTTAAAACATTTTCGCTGTGGGCTGATTTTAAAATGGCACCAAGACGGAACCGGTTCCACAGAAGCACTAGCACGGAGTTGGTGGAAAAGATGTACCGCGGAGTGGTGAGACTAAAAAACTGGAAAATTGTGGCCTGCAAAACCAATATAATCAGCAGAATCATTTTTTATAACTGAGGGTCACTGAGATTGGCCAGTAACTCTTTGTGTATTCATGACTAAAGGCAACAGATTATAAATTATCTTAACCTTTGTAAGTTTAAAATAATGATAAGCAGGGTGCTGGTTTAGCTCAATGGGTGACCAGGTAAACATATGCCATATAGCTGGAGAGCAGTAGGCCTGAGTGTGAGTCTAAACTTGTCTTCCTCTCTTTCTCTTTCCCTGCTTTCCTGTCTTTCTATCTTTATCCAATGATGCCTAAAAGGCCAAAATAATAATAATGATAATCTACTGTAAAGAAAGAAAATATAGGTAATATAAGCATTACCCATTTTCCTGCCCTTCTCCTCTTTGTCTTTTGGTCTGTATTGTCAGTGCTGCTGCTCTCAGACTCAGGATCCTGTCGGCCCTCTTCTTGTCCGGGTTGTGTTTCCTCCCTGTCCGGAGAGTGCTTCCTTGACCTTTGGTTTTTCTTTTGCTTCCTCGTTTTCCCCTTAGTGTGACTTCCACCCACATTCTTGCTCTTCTCTTCCTCCTTTCCAGATAGAGTGGCCCTCAATTCAAGCTCTGCATCGCCCTTTGGCTCTGGATGATCCACATTTGCTTCAGGTTCTTTCTTGGCGCTTACGTCTTGGTCTGAGGAATCTTTGTCCTGTGTCTGATCAGACACCTCCTCACTGTGTGCTGCCTCTGTGTTTTGCATTCCTTGTTCATAGTCATCAGCGATATTGGCCATTTCTTTCCCACTGGTTTCTTTCTCTCTGATGTCTGTTTTTGAAGTAGGCTTGGTGTCATCAGAGTGGGTTTTGTCGTTAGCTGATGCAGTCTGTAGAGGTTGTAGGAGGCTGCTATCAGCAGCATAGTCCAGATCAACTGGAATCACTGATGCTGTGCTGCCATCTTCCTCTAGCAGTGCTTCAGTAGGCTCTTCCTTCCTTTCTGAATGGGTCATCTTCTGCACCTTCTCCTCTATCACATCTTCCACACTGTCTTCTTTCACTTCTTCCTCATCCAGCAAATGTTTCTTTGTCTCTGAATTCTCATCCAACTTCTCCTGATCCTCAGCGACCTCAACCACCTCACTAGACTCAACCTTGGCTTTGTCAGCTTCTACTTCTTCCTCCTCCAGCTCTCTTACTTCAGCTTCATCTTCCTCTTCAGCCTCTTTCGTCAGGAGGTCTACCAGTTCTTCTTCACTCAACAGAACTGCAGTGCTTTTCTCTCGCTTTTCAGCCCTCTCTCCATCTTCCTTGTTAGCGTTGTCTTCGGAACTCAGTTCCTCGTCTTCCTGCTCCTGGCTGCTGGCCTCAAATGTGACTAGAGTGGGTAAGAGCTTTGGCTTATTGGCTTCCACTGTGATAGCATCCTGAAGCAGGAGAAAAGGAAAAATATTTATTGACTGTATAAAATGACACGATACATTTAGTATTAGAATTTAAAACTCTAGAGGAAGAAGATGTTACTGTACCTTTTCTTTGGTTGTGTGCAAACTCTTATGCAACCCATGATGCTTTCCATGAGGTTTACTTTTCACCTGAAGATAATGAGAAACATCTGTAATATTTATTGTATGGTGAACACATTATCATATTGTGTTTTTTGACATAAATTCTAGTCTTTGATCATTTTTACTCATTGATTTAAGAAGAAGAATATCTTTACTACTCACAGACAGAGCAAATGTTGCTGCCAGTAAGCAAAGGAATACTAAGCAGGCCTTCATACCTGTAAGATCAAAGTGAATCATTTAAACCTTGGATAAATTGTCTAAAAATGGATAACATGTAAGTTTTTAGATTTTGAAACCACTACAGAATTGAATATTTCAGAAAAATATTACACTAAAGGCTAAAAAGCTGTTCATAAGCTATCAATACACTCTACTCTGGCTTTTCCATTTTCACAACAAAGATGTGAACTTGGCACATCTTTCAAAGTGGAAACAACTGAATGCATCTGTATGCTGCCAGCACATTCATGACGAGCAGAGCTGTGGGCCCAGCCTCCACTATCGCCAAGGTTACAGGCCTCTGATATGCACCTCGCTCTCAAAAGTCACATTCAGAGCTAAAGTAAACACCAGAAGCTACCAGACTGGAAAAATTTGACTAAGTCCACAAACTTTTTGTGTCTCTGGAGCCCAACGACACAGATATTAATGGGTCTGTCTGGTAAAATAGCTCTCAGCACAGTTCTCAGATGTGAAAGTTATGCAGGCGAGAGGGTGTACACACCAAAGCGATAAATTAGTCTTTATACTTTGAATAATTTAAAAGTTACCAAAGACTCTACTATAACTACTCTATTACATGATTGCTCCATCTTTAATAAAAATTAATAGACATTATAAAAACATTTAGATATGATATTTCTCCAAATTATATGCACCAAATTAGTACTTCCAAATATGGAGCGTACATTAACTAGTGCCACCACTTTCTACAAAAGTAACAAAGCATCGCCATCAATAGCTCCCCTAAGTAATCAAGCCAGCAGTCGCCACATACAGCAAGCAATAGTTTAAATGCAGTAACTAGTTAGTGAACAAGATGAATGTCAAACGCACATTACTGTTTTGCTACATATAAATCGAGTTGCAAAGCACTATTACTTTTAGCTATTTTATTGGTTCTTTTATTGCTGTAATTTTAATATGTGTGTCCGAAACAGGTCTGTCTTGTAAAGGAGACATTGAGCCTCAGTACAACTACCTGTATAAATAAAGGTAAAATAAATGAGAAATGAAACTCTGTGTGTGTCGGAAATTAAGATTTTACCTGAGGCTGGCAGTCGCAAGAAAAATGAGTATCCCGCACAAACAGCAGCGTTCCTGTGCTGAACCTGTGAAGATGTCCTTTTGTATTCAAGACAGTGCACACTCTGTCCACACAAACTAAGCATTCAACACACACACACAGACACACATACAGGTTTTTTTTTCAGGGTTTAGGATGCCACTGCTAACTTTGGGAGGGCCTTTGGGAAACAGAGATAAAGAGAGAGGCGGACAAAGGGATCCCACTCCCACACTGAGCTTCTGTTGGGCGATATACTTTAAAAAAAAATAGTGTGTCTGTTTCCCAAGAAATGAAAATAAGTTTAAAAAAGAATGCTCCAGGGTTCATAACAGATTTTGACAGGTTTCATTTTTGTTACTGAAGATAATTTGCATGCATGTATAGAGGAGTTCAGGAGAGTGGGGCAACAGAGTCTACAGCCATCTGTTAAACACTACTCTTTTATGGTTTGGGCAGCATTTCAGCCAGTGGTGTTGGGGATCTTGTAAAAATTAATTTATTTACAAGCACAGAAAAGTGCTGTCAGATTTTGATCTACCATCCAGTACCATCTGGTTCATTTTTCAGCAAATGATCCCAAAAGCACTACTGCAGTAAAAGCATATCTGTATAGAAAAACATGCTGTAGAACACTGGACATATGGATTGTCCTCCCCACAACCCAGACCTCAACATTATTGAAGCAGTGTGAGCTCATCCTGACAGAGAACAGAACAAAAGGCAGCCAACATCAAATAAAGAGTTTTGAATGTTCTTCATGAAGCCTGGAGTACTATTCCCAAAGACTGCTTAAAGAAATGACAAGAAAGGTTGTCTAAGACAGTTTAGGCTCTGCTGAGGAATAAAGAAGGTCAAACCAAATATTGACTTTAAAGCTTTTTAGAATTGTACAGACTCTGTTTTTGCAATGATTTTATCATCTACTGAAAAGCAGCACCAGTACAGGGCTTGGCATGATGCTGATCCTGAGAGAAGGGCTTCATATTCATATGTGTCCTGTCAGTAATGTTTCTTTGTTTGTCAGCTGTATTCATCCTTGATGACATCAGCCAACAGAAAATCCATTATCAAACTCAAACTTCAGATTTCCATATGAGTTAGACCAGGGGTGGGCAATTCCAGGCCCCGAGGGCCGGTGTCCTGCAGGTTTTAGATCTCACCTTGGGTCAACACACCTGAATCACATGATTAGTTCATTACCAGGCCTCTGGAGAACTTCAGGACATGTTGAGCTAATTTAGCCATTTAAATCAGCTGTGTTGGTTCAAGGACACATCTAAAACCTGCAGGGACACCGGCCCTCGGGGCCTGGAGTTGCCCACTCCTGAGTTAGACAGAAAACCTCAAATCCCTGGTGAATAGACTCAATAAACCAGGGGTGGGGTCCAGGCCTTGAGGGCCGATGTCCTGCAGGTTTTAGATGTGTTCTTGATCCAACACAGCTGATTTAAACGGCTAAATGACCTCCTCAGCATGTCTTAAAGTTCTCCAGAGGCCTGGTAATAAATTAATCATTTGATTCAGGTGTCTTGACCCAGGGTGAGATCTAAAACCTGCAGGACACCGGCCCTTGAGGCCTAGAATCCCCCACCCCTGCAATAAACAAACGCGTTTGTTCAGATGTGTAGTATTTCTTCATTGACACATTTTTGTGTATTACACCACTGACAAAATAACGAATTCAATTTTATTTATATAGATGTAAATCAAATCAAATGTTTACTTTCAGTTGAATATTTCAGCAATCATTGGAGCATTCATTATGCTTTCTATTGAATGGATTTTGCACACTTTTGGGTATGCTGTGGAAACAATTGGATTATTTAACAAACAAGTGTAAGTGTAACAAAAAATGTACCCCTGATAATGGATGGATAAGCCTCGTAATGAACATAATTTCTGGTTACTGTTGTTTGTGAAAATTTGAAAAGTACTATGGGCAGGTTGTTTATGGCAGAATGAACCCAGTCCAAACCAACATGACCACATTGTTTTAGGACAGAAACAATACATAATTTTGGCCACTAGATGTCACAAAAACTAAAGTCTGTACTCTTAAAGAGGCTAAGAAACTGCAGTATAATGAGGGTAAATGATGAGAGTAGCAAGGACATGACAAAATCGCTCAAAAACTGCAGTTTTACCTTAATTAATTGATATTCAAAGAATCAACACACCAGCTTTAAACACAAGCCTCTTCATTGAAAAAATACACTGCTTTGTAACACTGTTCATCAAAGCTGGGAAGTACAAGCTTTGATTTACATTACATAATGTTGTAAATCAATCAGTCAATTCCACGAGGCATTGATGGAAAGATGCTATCTTATTTTATACAATGCAGAGTACAAAAAATACACGATGTGGCATCAATCATGGTGTTGTTTTTAGTAAAATCATATTTCACTATTCATCACTAACTTGCATTACTGCACTGTTTCCCTTTAATTAGCAACTAATTCAAACATATTTAGGCAAAAAAAAAATAGAAGAAAATGATTACACTGCACGCAATCTCAAGGATCACACTGGTGATGCACCAGTCTGACAAATGCCTAGTTTCATTAAGAATATTAATACCACAGATGCATCCAACGCCTGGCTGACAAAGATAATTACATTATTAAACCTTAAGTAACGTTAGGGTGAACGTACAGACACTGTTGACTGTCTGCGTATCACAACAAGCATCAATCATCTTCTCCTCCACTCCTACCCTGTGGTTTTGGTGGAGAGCGCTGGACTGGTGAACATTCAGTCTAATTACAGGTTTCTTTTGCTTAGCTGAAATCCAAAGTGAGGTTAAACAAAGAATTCTGTAAGCTTATTTTGGGCCTGGCCATATAAGTATATCCAGGAAGCGATTATATGCCACAGGATGGAAATATATAGAAGCCTTTACTTGTACATACTGTACATGCTTAATGTTCCAAAAACACAATTTCCAATAACATCGTTTAGCAGTGAAGGCAAAATATGGTTTGTTTTTGTTTTAATAGACTGAATTAATATTGTACTTTGTCACAGTGTGCATGTATATGTGTGGGCGTGTGTGTGTATCTGAAGTTAATCCAGTTATGTGAAGTTGCCACAAGTTTTATAAAAGGCAGTGTTTAATTTTCTCAATTTAAACCAACCTTATATTGAAAACTTTATAGCCCTTGCAGTTGTACTACTTGTAACCTGTTCCATGTAATCCATCATCTGACAAAAACAAAATTCCAAATAGAAAGGGAAGGAGGGGAAAAGGAAAAGAAAAAAAAGTTTCACCGGAAACAAGCATGAAACTGTCTAGCCCTCTTTTCCCTTCTGAGTGGGTGAGTTTATTTTTTCAACAGGCCACAAACCCTATAGTTTAGTGAGCTAAATTATATTTCACTAAAGACGTGAGAGGGGGTGTAGGAAATTTTGTGACTGAATAAAAGAGCACACAGTATCTATGTGTGTGTGTGTGTGTGTGTGTACAATCATCATCACGCCACTGTGTGTTTTCTGAACTCCCTCTCCGGAACAAATACACCTTCGCATGACGACAAAAAAGACACATCCGGAAGGAAGTGATGCAATCACCTTAAATGAGAATACTTATATACAGTAGTCCTTGGAGTTCCCTCCAGTATATCCACACATCGTGCTTTTACTTCAACTGCAAGCTTCCATTCGAGGTTCAGGACAGACTCCGGATTCTCCTGTTTGCTGCCTTATAGACTAAACGAGGAGCACCAGCTGCATCTTTTTTTATTATCTCTGAAACTAACTGAGGTAGAGTAAATGATTATGTAGTATTATTATCATTATTACTTTTGATCACAACTCTTACTTTAGTGATTACAGCTTTGAAAGATTTGAATTGTCGGTTTGGTTTGTAGTAACTTAACATCTAGAAGTTTAAACCCAAGAGCAAATGGATGTGACCCTATTTTGGGGGGAGTTTTTTTTTTTTTTTTTGCTAATGCACCATAGTAGTTACTCTTACACTGAACTGAACTTAATGAGAATGATAATTACGTACTTTTTTTTTTTTTTACAGAATGAAGGTTCCCATCATTACATTTTGCCTGATTGGAGCAGTCTTTTCCAACCCGGTGAGTATGAAAGCAGAAAACAACAATAAATTATTAAAAAGGTCTCAATTTTGAAATATTTTTTCACCGTAATTTTTTTTTCACATAACTTTCAGATAGACTAAATATTCTCCCATCTACCATGCTGTGTATTTTTGTTTATTTGAAAGTATTACTGAGGTTCAAGGACACAGTTACAACAATAAAAAATCAATAATACTAGGTACAAATAAGCATAATATTACTTGCTATTAGTAAAATAATAGGTGACATGGATCTAAGGCATGTCATAACTATATGTATTTTTAGAAATAATAATAATAAAGTGTCCTTTAAATAACCATCTGTTCCATTTTCATTCTGACAGATTTTACACACTGTTGTTTCACTATCAAGCGAGGTTGCATCAAACTCAGTAAGTAGCATTTTCAAATCACAAATCATTTTTTAATATTTTTTTCCAAATGCTAAATCACAGTTGTATTGGACCTTGTTTCTGGTACTGGGAAAGAGAGAGAGAAAAAAAGTAAATAATTCCACAATAATTCAAAGCTTAATTTAATAATTTAAAATTTCAAGTTGGTTTTTTTTTATTATAGATGTTTAAATTAGTAAGTTTAAATTTTGGCAATGATTTTCTTTTCATATATTTGAGCTTCTATACGTTTGAGTATATTTCAGGAACTATACATAAACTACTAAACTATATAGTCTGCCTGCAGTAAAGCTGAATTCCTCTAACACAGTCAGCAGGAAAAGCTAACAATGGGCGTGGGTACTGGAAGTTTCTCCAGACCTCAAGATGATTCCCATTTCAGAAACTATTGTTTACTATACTTTATGTCTGCACCCATTCAGGCAGTAATAGCTTGCCCAAGCAAGGGTTGACAAGAATGAAATCTTAAATGAATGATGATTGTTGATGTGGCAGTTAAAGCATATAATTAAAATAAATTTTTCTCTGTGCTTACTTTGTTTTGTTTTCCCAGACTGAAAGTGTGTCTGTTTCACAATCGTCTGAAAATGACACCTCAGAGCTTCAGGTAATGTGTACATTTATTTCAGTAATGAGTAAATGGTTATTTTTCCTGACTCTTTCCATCACATTTGATTGCTGAGTTTCATCCATGTGACTCTTTGTTCCTGTCTGTGTTGCAGAGCCCAGAGGAAAACACCTCAAATCAGGTGAGTTATTTTGGTTCTGAAATGTCTTCAGAAAACCTTTATCCTAACACACAGATCAAAATCATTTTTCTGTTTACTGAAAATGTCTCTGTTTTTTTTTTTTTTATACAGAGCTCAGAGTCAGAATCATTAGAATCCACAGAGAACACATTGGAGGACACATCAGAGGACACTTCAGAGGACACATCAGAGGACACATCAGAGGACACGGTGGGTCCTATTAGCAATCCGTGTAATGCTTTACTGTTATCCTTCAACAAAGTTGCTATTTCCGATTCATAATCTTTAAACCATTAGCAAATTGTTAGGATTTCTGGGTGTAACCTTGAATATCAGATGATGCAAATGAATAAACCTGGAATAAAACTGATATTTGCATCCTTAAATGGGTTTCATTTCCACAAACAGACTTCAGAAGAGAGTGACAGTCAGTCGAATGAGGTAAGATGAAGTAAAACCACTTCTTTTACTTACTGTATTATGTGTAGTACAAAATTACACTGTTTCTTCACCTCTCTTTCACAGATGGACTCCATGCTTGACACCAAAGATGATAGTATGGGCAGTGAAGAGAATGTCAGAAAGGTGCGATAAATCTTTTACGTTATCAAATTATTTCATTTAACCTGCTCAAGTAGAGGTTACAGTTAGTTAACACAGTGCTCTCTTTATTCTCTGCTTTAGAGCTGGGTGCGAGTGTTTACAAATACAGTGAAAGCCCTTAGCGCAGAGGACAGCAATGAGCTGCCCAACACAAACCTGCTGGTGAACCCCACAGACAGCAGTGACAGCACCAGTGACAGCATAGAAACCACAACTGCCACCAATGACAGCAATGAAAGCAAAGACAGCTCCAGCAGCGAGAGCAGCGAGAGCAACGAGAGCAACGAGACCAAAGACAGCAGCGACAGCAGTGACGCCAGCATGAGTACAGAGGACAGCAATGCCAGTGACAGCACCGAGCTGAAACAACTGAAAGCCAGGGACTGTGTGAATGGCACTCAGAGCTGCGAAAGTGAGGAGCGTTTCTTCCAGAGTGTAGGAGATGATGCTCATTTCTCAGTGGATAATCTGATGGTGCCAGATGAGGATGACAGGGAGTTAATGCTGCGAAGATGATGACATGCTCTTGTGCAGCCTCTCATTTCCCTCTATGAACTCTAGCACTATGACTAGCCTGAACACTTCAGGATGATAGATTTTGTTTTATAGATTGCTTTATGTTTATAATGACATAATGTTACATGCAGCTGATTTTTGTGTGAAAATTATCGAGGTGATATTATCCTAAGTGTTTACTTTGTTTTTATAATAATAAATAAATAATATAATCATGGATTTGGGGCTTGTGGTGTGTTGGCATACCATTTTAATCAAGGATTTATCCATCATGCAATTTTATAACAGGCCAATACATATTCCTGCACTCTATACTATATAAAATATTTAGAAAATTATAGTAAAGTACATATAATAACTGCCTTGCAAATTCATATTTTGCATGCACAATATGTAGCTTTTAAAATTACAATTAGCTACTGAAAAATAGTGGCAGGACAGCTGAATAAATAAAGAATAAAAATTTTAAGCTGAGTCCACTTCTACAGTAATACATTTTTAAGCAAAATGCAGTCCTGCATATTAGAGGTGGGCGAATCGATCCAAATATCGATAGTATGATAACAACTTTTTGTGTTTACTATCACGTCTATTTTATTAATAGTCTATAACACATTTAAACCACAGAATCATTACAGCCATTTAGAGGTAATTAAAATATGTTCCGAATTTGGCAAATGGATGATGATTAGGCTAATCTCACAGCCTAAATCACGAGGTACTGTTCTCCCCTACATAAGCTCTCTTTATAGGTTAAAAGTATTGTTATTGGTATCGGATCATTAGCAAAGACAGCATTATCGCAGAGTACTGCTGTTTATTACTGAGACTTCTTAAATGAAATACTAGCACATAATACTTGCCTTGTAGTCGAATGTGAAACTATGACGTGTGATATGTATGACTCTCTATATAAATCGTACTTTCTCACTTTCAATTATGGCCGGTTAGCTCAGTTGGTTAGAGCGTGGTGCTAATAACGCCAAGGTCGCGGGTTCGATCCCCGTACGGGCCACAGTCGCCTTTTTGTTTAATTTATTTTTACATTTCTATTGTACTGGTTGATGACGATATCGCCCTATAAATACTGAATACCGTGTGCAGAAGTAGTTCGTCATTAGACAAATCCCGAAAACTGTCGCGGCTTATATGAAAAGTCCCCACTAGATGGTACCAAATCTTCATGTTGTATTGTGTACTAATGCAAATTACTTTTTTATAATCTTTCTTGAGGAAAAGGGCGAAACCGTATACAACAATCTGAATATACACCAGGAAAAACAAATACAATATAAAATTTGATATACTGCACAGAATCAGTCACGAAGCATAGTTTAGACTAAAGGAAATTTCCAGATGATTCACATTGTCCACCAGCAAAATAAGTCTGCCAATGTCCAGGAGACAATTCATCCATATTTATGGTCTAAATATGTTCTCCTCATCAAGAAGGTCACCAATAATCTGTTTAATGACAATGTCAACAGAACTGTCTGATTCAGTATCATAGTACACCTGGTTTTCCATAATGTACTGAGCTAACCGGCCATGCTACAGGTTAATTTACAACGAACTGTGAGGCAAAAAGCGCTTTTTGATTTTCTGGCAGACAGTTTCATTACAAATTTTATAAGATGGTAGTGAGACCTGCTATTATGTGTGGTTTGGAAAAAAAAGACAAGAGGTGGAGCTGAAGATGCTGAGATTTTCATCGGACCAGGATGGACGGGATTAGAAATGATCATCAGAGGGACAGCTCAGGTCAAGCAGTCCAGAGAGTCAAGGATAAGATGGTTTGGACATGTGAAGAGGAGGGAGATGTATTGTACAAAGCATGTTGAATATGGAGCTTCGAGGCAGGAGACCACGAAGGAAGGCCACAGAAGTGGTTCTTGAATGTAATGAAGGAGGATATGCAAATGATTGGTGTGACTAGAGATACTGCGAGTGTGCTGGTGTAAAGAGGCTGTGCTCTGGTAATGGTTTAAACAGATTTCTCAATCACATAATTAGAATGAGAATCAGAATAGGAAGACGTAGGTATTAGCAGTAGGTGGCTGAGCAAGCTTTATCTGTTATTTGCTAAAGGAGTACTGTAATAGCAGCAAAGAAAAAGTACACCAAGTTCTCCCAAGTACCAATGTGTTTTTGACTGTCTGCTACTATTTCAACACATCAAAGCAGTACAGTTTTTTTTCCAGCAAGCTATTTTCCTTATATAAAATACTGTGTAAGTTCGAAAGTTTCCATTAAAACTTTTTGAAACAAATGTTGATTTCTGCGGCAGCTGTGTCGGCTCTGAAAGCGAGTTAATGCATTCACAGTGCAATACATCGACAGCTTCCTTTGTTTTCTGTAAATCTGCATTAAAAATCAGTCTAAATTGATGCACTGCAGGACTTAAAAGATGCAACTTTAATTGAAAAGATACAGGCAGTATTTAGTTCTTAGAAAATATTTATTGAAAAATATTTTAACATGTTTGAAATGGTATTAACACTAAATGAAATCCTGACACCTTGCATTACACTGATGGCATTTACCTTGAAGGTTTTGTAGCTTGACACTCAATTTCCTCTTAAACTGGAAAACCCTAAAAAGCTGAAAAAGCAACAAACATTGAAGACCTTTGGAATTTGTATTCAGGCCAATAATTATGGAACCTACAGGAACTTAACATTGTACAAAAGAATGAATCTATAATAAAAATAAAAAAAAGTTAACATGAGATATGTGATCAATGAAAACCCAAAGCACGAGGATGAGTTATAGTCACATTGTTATCTAGAAAAATGAGACTTCAGGTGTTCCTTCAGTGCCGGTATAGTGGGAAGCTCTTTGCGACACACGTGGCAGCGGAGAGGTAGCTTCAACAACTCACTGGTGCCTTCTTTCACAGTGACCTTTCCATCAATTTCAAGCATCTGAATGACATCTGCAGGAAGAAAAACACAAAGTGTTTTGACTCCACAGTATAAATAATTTGCTCTAAAGCCAAATTATTTCTAAGCAGGTGTTAAAAATAAACTAGAACTGTTCTCACCCTTAGACTCAATGAAGTAATCTGTTGTAAACGAGTTCCAATGCTTTTTGTTCTTTAAACAAGGTGAGTCAAAGTCTTGGCTGATCACGTGGAGGTGAACATGGCTGAAAGGGAGAATTGAACATTTCAAAGCCACATTAAAAACCTGTTTAAGATTAAAAAGTAAAGTCTGAAGCGTTTACATTTCAGATCTTAGCCACAAGATGGCAGCAGATGCCCAAAACAGCTTCTGTGCTCCAAGTTTCGTGGCACTTTTATTCCAAAATAATGTGGGAAGAATCTAGACACTGGCGCAGTATGTAGTAGTTATTTTAAGGTAATGATCGTTGTTTATGTGTCAGACGTTGGGACCACACCACAATTTATTAGATTTATTTTTTAAATACAATAATACATCTGCATCAAATTTCCCTTTAATGGTTTTAAAGACGTTTTACGTGTATTTGAAGTCCTTTATATGAAAAATTAAAGCCAGATCAGAAGAACGGGATAAAACATTAAAAACTCAAATTTGAAAAATCAGAGCCTTTGTAAATGAAAACATAAAAAACAGACATAAATAAAAGTAAATGTTCAATGCAGAAATGATGAGTAATTAAGGTTCATTTAAACTAAGCGTAAACATGAAATGTACTTATTTTAAGCTTAGAGAAGTCTGCATATTTTTTTAAATTAACTTTTATTCCCAGAAAGTTAGGATATCCTTTCAAAATTGCTTCCAAATGTATTCTGTTGACACTTTTGTTTTTTAGCTTTTAACGACTACGTGACTGATTTCACAAGCTTTTGGGTCAAATTGAAAATCCTTAACCCTAACCTCTTAAACTCATTAACTTCAGAGCTTCTTTGACCTTGAGTACCACATTAACTGGAGCTCGGTGTCTACCTGGTAAACAAACAAAATTTAAAAAAAAAAGATGTTTACTTTGATTTTTAATTGACTTCGAGCTGTCTTTTATTTCCTGAATTTCTCTCTACAATTTATTGGTCTTAATTTTCATTTTATTCTGCCCTGTACTTCTTTATTTCATTCAGACTTTATTTTGCTGCTCTCTGAAGCACTTTTTAAGGTAGATTTTGAAAAATTCTCTATAAAATCAACAATTATTATCATTATTATTACTATTCTTATTCTAATTTAAAACTATATGTTTTTTGTTGTTTTTAATTGTTTGTTATAGCAGTCTCAATAAACACGTCCACTAAAGCCTCATCAGTCAAATTGTAGTAAAAGGACTAAGTCTAAGCATATTACCTCCATATTTTTATTTTAGTTTAGTTACTCTCCCAAGTTCACAAAATTATTTCATATAGTCTAAATTTTTACCTCATGCTTGGGATGGCGTGGTATCCCGTGCGGAACCGCACTGAACTACAATCTGGGTGCTGTTGAATCATTTGGTCAGCAACTTTCTGCATGTGTTTCAACAGATCACAGTGCTCAGTGTGCAAAGCCTTCAGGCTGGGAATTGACTGCCACGGGAGCACAAGCCAGTGGTGGCGAGCTTTGGGGTATTTATCTTTAATAACGACCACTTTATCATCCTTGTACACCTAGTTTAAAAAAGTTAAAAATTGGATATTAGAGACAAAATCCAGTTCTATACCAGTCAACATCACATCGTGAATCTCTTTTATAGAACGGCTACCTGCATGTTGGGGTCTTGCATTGATGTCTTAAGACCTTGGCTCCAATGTCCAGCATTTTCCTGCAACCGATATTAGGGGACATGTTTCTTCTGGATAATGTATTCATTCAAACTCAAAACATGAAAACAATCCAAACTTTTTTTTTCTTACATTTGTTTTTGGGGAATCAGTGTGACTGACTGACACTGAGATCCTTTCTGTTTGTTTGGCTGCTTTCATACTCTGAGCGTCCCTCTGATTCTCTCGGTCCTCTGAAGTGGACTCTCGCTGCCTTTTTGTTCCACTTTGGCTGCCAGCGGGATCCTCTTTGAACTGTACAGTGTAGGGGTAAAGCTGATTGACAATATGAAGGCGCTGCCCAGGCTTTATTTTGACCTCACTGTCTTTACCGACCACCACGGAGTCTACAGAGGTGGGGTTTAAGCCCAGCTTTGGAATAAAAATGGGGATATAAAAGACAGATTGTAAGATTATATAGTAAAAAGTGGAAGATGGGAAAAAGTTTAACCTCTTTATAGATATTCAAATTATGAATGTGTAAGTATCTTACCTGTTTAACTTTGACATAACCTTTGTTGCATTCTGCTTTCAGCTCCACTGGTTGGAAAAGGATAACATTTGCAAAAGTCACACTTTCCACATATTAATGATAAAATCTTTGGGACATTTATAATAGTTTAGAAAGTCGATTAAAAATGCTGTAAATGGGTTTGGGTTTCCTCTGGGTCCTCCAGCTTCCTCCCACAGTCCAAAGATATACATGTTAGTGGTGATTCTAATATACCCATGGATGTGAGGCAGATACGCTGTTTGTAGTGGATAGTTTAATGTATGGTTTTGGCTTTGTGTATGGTTTTGTCTTAGCTTTTGTGGCTAAGACAAAAAAGTGCCTAAACCTCAATATTACAGAAATGCATTCGGCCCTTCAGTTGATCCATCAACTGTTAATCAAAGCCTCATCATAAATGGTGTCACTGGAGAGGTGACAGTCATGAAAGAAAGAAGGGAAATGGGGAGAAAGGGTTTCAGTTCAGGTTGAGAACTGGAATGAAAACTCAAGGGCGACGGGTTTTATGTAGTGTTAAATCCAAATTTAAACATTTTGGTTCAATTTGCTGCTAATATGTAAGAAGGAGGTCAGGAGAAGCACAACAGTAAATGTCTACAGGCATATGTAAAACACAGTGGAGGCTCGGTCTGGTTTCAGCCAGTGTTGCTGAGATCTTACCAAAATTGATTGAATTATGAATGCAGAGAAGTACCATCACATTTTGATTCACCTTGCATCTGGAAAGCACCTGATTGGCAACAGCTAAATTTTTCAGCATCAGCTATCATCCTTGTTAAAGCAGTCTGTGATCACCTTGATTGAGAACGAAACAAAAGGCGGCCAACATCTAAAGAAGAGCTTTGAATGTCATTCAAGAAGCCTGGAATAGTTCTCCAGGCTTCTTGAAGATCGCTTAAACAGATTACAAGAACACCTGCCTAAGAGAGCTCAGGCTGTGTTGACGTGGCCATAGCCTTAGCGGTCATACAATACATCTCTTTTTATTTTGATTAAAAAAAATTAATTACTTCAATAGTTGATCTAATTGTTAACACTGCTAGTGTTTCAGACTGAGATGCTGTTACCTTGTTGCCGAGAGCATTTTTTGTCTTTGATGGTTGTTTCTGGCCCTCGCCCCAACACAACAGTGTGTAAATGAGGGAGCTGGATGGGTTTATGATTCCCCTCTTCGCTGATAAGCCAACAGAGTGGCATTTTATCATCGTTTGTCTTCGGCCTCGCAACCAGGGTTTCTGTTTCCAACAGTTCACGCTTGTTTGGGTGACTGGGGGCATCGTCGCAGGAAATAAACGTCACCGGACGCGACTTTCATTTACGATAGAGGCGGGTTAGAAGAACCTTCCAGAAGAGTTTCTGTGAGCGGAGGTTGCGAGGCGACATCATTGTCTTCATATAAGGTTGGAAAACAGTAATTATCTGTACACACGGTGTTTATCACAAGTGTCGTGTATTTTTTGGTCGGTGTTTAAGTTGAGAAAACAACAAAGCTAACCTTTTTTTTTTCCTTAGCCGGGCTAAGTAGCTCAAATAGCCTCGTAGGGCCCGAGCAGCCCCAGTTTGTGCCCCTCATGTAACAGCATACATTTAACCACTGGATTATGTAAAACTTAAGTAACTGGAGATGTCTGAAAAATACAAAAAAGAGCGTTTGACAACAGTACGAGTTGTTTTTATTGATTTATAAACACCTCTGAAACCAACTGGATACAAACATCTTGTCCAAATATACTGTGATCGCAACCTTCCCACTAATAAAAGATTACAAATAGTTGAGTCGCCAAGTTTTACTATCGCTTCTAAAACAAATATGGCAGCGTTGAGTAAAGCGAAGGCACTACTGGTCTGTGCTCCTTTTTGTAATAGAAAAGGTATGTTATGTAGGACTTGCTAATTATCTGGCTGTTTTTAAAAGGGCTGGATTTAAGTCATTGAGTGTCTGGTAATTATTTTGTTAACAGAAATTGTATTAGATGGTGAAAAAACAGGAACGTTTTTGTTATTTAGTTCTTTACTTACTACTTTGACGTACTATAAATGGCCATGAACGTATGAAAATACAATTAGAAGTCCAAAATTAACGTCTGTGTGCACATTTTCTAAAGCTCTCCGGTGGGCTAAATTGGAGTCTTTGCTGGGCTGATTGTGGCCCACAGGCTTTTATGTTTGAGTCATCACCTTCCATCTAATCACGAAATAATTCCAGGTTGATAGTTTAGGTTGACAGTGTCCATGCAGATCACATGCAATGCCCTCTGTGGTCACAAGATCTCAGCCCAGCTCAGCTCAGATTCACCAGAAGCTGAACATTTATGAACTTTATTTTATTTATGAATTATTTATTTATTTATTTCAGTTTCTCAAGGCAAACATGGTCAAAGAAACAGGTTTTTATGACACTTTGGGTGTGCCACCCAGCGCAACTCCAGATGAGCTGAAAAAGGCCTATCGCAAACTGGCTTTGAAATATCACCCCGATAAAAATCCCACAGAAGGAGAGAAGGTGTGTACTATTTTCTTACTCTCATTAACATCAACAGGTGAGGCACACATGTCTTCTGACACTGTTTGTCTTCTCTTTTTTTCTTTTCTTCAAGTTCAAGCAGATCTCACAGGCCTATGAGATTTTGTCAGATCCAAAGAAGAGAGAGATTTATGACCGGGGAGGTGAAAAGGCTATAAAAGAAGGAGGAACTGGCGGTGGAGGTGGTGGGGGCTTTGCATCACCCATGGATATCTTTGACTTGTTTTTTGGTGGAGGCAGCCGGATGCACAGAGAGCGAAAAGGTAGGCAAATGTTGAGATAATATGGCTGTGAAATAATATGTAAAGCTGTTTAGTTTGCCTGTGTTAAATATGTTCTCTGATGCCATGTCATATGAAAGAAAACTGGTGCTAAAGACTCAGACACAGAGTTTGAATCTGTTAAATCTTACCGTGGCTTGGTGCTGTATGATCTTTAATACACCCCACCCCCCCACCCCTAATTGTGATGTAGAGGGTTTTTTTTTTTTTACAAGGGTTACCACTAGAGGTCAGTCATGATACAGATAACACAGGTCTGCAACCTAAAAACGGCACAGGATTCTTTGACTGTTTCTTATAGATTTTTACTCACTGAAACCGGGGAAAATATTTTTAAAATTCAATCTCGTCAGGTTTTCTTGCAAAACTTGTGTTTTTAGTGTAATTAAGCGTACAATTTCATTTTTTAAACTGAAAGCTGGTATCCTATACTTGAGTCAAAAAAACATATCTAATAATGATTTCTTACATTCATTTAATATTTCTAAGAGTGAGACTCAAGAGAAATACAAATAGAAAATACGAGGAATTGAGGGAGGTAAGTGGGGGTTATTTTCTTCATGGCGAAAGGTAAGGAATCTTAAAAAAATATGCATAGTTAATTGTAATAAAACATTTTAATTGATTTTTTTTATTACTGTTGTGCTTTTTTTATGTAAACTCCTCATGTTTTGCAAAAAATCTGTACATGACGGAGGGAAATGGAGATCGTTTTTGGATTCAGCACTCTAAAAACAATAACATTTACCAAAAATATCCCATGCAACTGAAAAATCTTTTTTTTTTTTTTTTTGCAGACTTGTGTAATTGGCAGAGCCAGAGAAGGCCAAGCAAACAAAGATTGTATCTGCACTCATAGTTTTAGCTGAGATAAAGTAGAACAATCTTTAAAAGCTGGAAAGTTCATGCTCATACCGTAAGAGACTTGTTAGTCACGGGTACACGTGCTCTAAAAGCATGCCTGATTTATGCTCTAGATGGGACCATGCTTTGCAAAGTTAACATCCTTCTGTTTTTGGTGAAGTTTTACAGAGGAAATGGTAGTAGGGGCATCTTCCTCTTAAATCTCTTTAACTTAAACAAACAACTTTAAAAAAATCTGTGCTGACAGGTGTTTACAGGTTTAATAGAGGAGAGTGACAGATTACCAAAAAAAGTACCAACAGTCTAATAAACTGAACAGAAAAACAGTTTTATTGAAGATAAAGTACAAAGGCCAGAGCAGATATACATAACCATAGGAAATGTACTAGATTTCTTAAATCACAGTGTGACCCAGAGGTTTTCCCATCTCATATCAGAATAGTGATGTCTTTACTGCAGAAGATTTGCAGATTTGTCTCTTTAGAATTACAAAGAGACAGTGTGAGAAATGCTTTCTGAAAAAATGTCTCACTCTCCGAGCGTAGAGAGTGTGAATGTTTGAGTTTTGGAATTTTTTTTCTACTTATTACTGCATTTCAAATGTCACATATACAGCAAAATGAATGAATTAATGAAAGCTTGTCTTAGTGGTTTCTCTGGGAGACCTCTCAGGCTTAAGTGTTACTGCTGAAATATGTGATATAACTAACTGTGCAATATTGTTGCCCCCCAGGGAAGAATATTGTTCATCAGATTACAGTGACGCTAGAAGAGCTTTATAATGGAGCAACAAGAAAACTTGCTGTCCAAAAGAATACCATTTGTGACAGATGTGAAGGTATGTTTCTCTTAAAAAGTTGCTTAGATGTTAGTGAGATGTGTCACATCAGTCCGGTGCAAGTTATCTAACCAAACGGTTTCTCCTGCATTTCTCATTTGGCAGGTCGTGGAGGTCGTAAAGGAGCGGTACAGGTGTGCATGTCTTGTCATGGCACAGGGATGCAAGTCCGCGTACACCAGTTACTTCCAGGTATGGTACAGCAGATGTCCACAGTGTGCCACAGCTGCCAAGGACAGGGAAAAAGAATCAGCCAAAAGGACCGCTGCAAAGCATGCGGAGGCCGGAAGATCCTACGACAGAAGAAGATCTTGGAGGTCCACATTGACAAAGGTGAGAGAAATGGAAAACTTTTTTTGTGTCTGTTTGGTGTGCAAACAAGGAAAACAGTAAACCTGTACATATGTTACCCGGTGACATTTGCACAGGAATGAGAGATGGCCAGAAAATTGTTTTACATGGAGAGGGAGACCAGGAGCCGGGACTCGAGCCAGGCGACATCATCATTGTTTTAGATCAGCGAGACCATGCACAATTCACCAGGTAAAAAGAAGCCGCTCTTAAGTGTCTTTTTGTTGTTTTGAACAACAAAACGTTGTTAACGTTGATGATAAACCAAAGTTTGTGCTTTACCATCACCCTCTCATCCTTTTGTGCAATAAAAATAAAAGTAATTTCCATGTCCATGCTGTAGGCTTAGTTTGACTTTCTTTTTGCTTTTCTTTTCTTTTTTCTTTTTTTTGGTCTTGATTTTTGTCTAACCAGGAAAGGAGAGGACCTCATCATGTCCATGGAGTTGCAGCTGGTTGAGGCTTTATGTGGTTTCAAGAAGCCCATTCAGACACTGGACAACAGAACTCTCCTCATCACATCACATCCAGGTAAATCAAAGTGGGAAATGCTTTTCGGGAGTTGCTTTGATTGGCAACCAGATTAGTGTATGAAAATATTCTTATGCATAATGAGGTAACATCAGCAGGTTCAGGTCTATTTTTCTTTGGTTTTTTTATTATCCTGCTTTAGAGGATATGAATATATTATTGAAAAATGCATCCAATGAATAACACTAGTATCTCACGCTACCCTTGCATATTGAATTTAGAAACTGTCATAGTGCTTTTTAAAATAAATTCCAGGTCATGTTTGAAAGATTTCTCTATGAGATGTGAACCGTGTTTTAGATGTGTTGTGTCATTGTGATGTCCTCCTTTTCCAGAACAGTTAAAATCGTTTTATTTGAAAAATATGAATAAACAGTGATGATTTTTTTTGTTTAGATTGACTTAATTTGTAATGGGCCTAATGTTATTGTCAGCCAAGCAAGCTACATTTGGTGTGGCTTGTACTTCACAGTGAAACTTGGCCACCTTGTCAAGACCACTGGACCTCTACTGTACAGTAGTTAAAATAAACTACAAACTCATTCTTACTCAGTTCATTTATTTTGATGTCGTATATATATATTTGTTTGTTTTTTAAATTACAGGGGAGTTGATCAGGCCTGGCGACACTAAGTGTGTCCTGAATGAAGGGATGCCCACGTATCGCAGGCCGTTTGAGAAGGGGCGTCTCATTATTCACTTCTCGGTAAGAATCTCTTTGACATTTATTGTTTTTTTTGTTTTGTTTTTTTTAATGTCTTTGTCTTTTATATTTTTATGACTACATTACACATAAATAAGCAAAGCACCTGATAAGGCCCATATTTGCAAACATTGACACCATTAAAATAACATAAAGTGTTAGCATTTTTCTGTATTATAATATGCGTGTATGGTCTATTGTGGAGCTGCAACTGAATCTATTTACGGATGTTTCATTAGGTGGTGTTCCCAAAAGCTAATTTCCTCCCCGAACATAAACTGAAGGAGCTCGAGCGCTATCTCCCAGAAAAGATGGATGCAGAGCAGCCAGACAGTATGGACGATGACCTCTACATCTATGCTGACCTGGAGGACTGTGACTTTGAGAACAGGAGAAGATACAGAAATGAGTGCTACTACATGGACGAAGACGACTACGCCACCACTGGTGGTGTTCAGTGCCAGACATCTTAAGCAACAGCTGGCCTTTGTCTATTCCAGAAGCTCAGATCCTCATCTCCAATGCAAAGCACCTTTTTTTTTATCTGTGCACTTTTAACTTTATTTTCCTTAAAAATCAATTAGTCTCTTTAGCTTGTTTGAAGTTGGTTCATAAAACTGTTTCCCAGTGCCCTGTGAATGTTAAAATTGCAGGACTTGAACTTAGTGAAATTCCTCGTCATCTGGGACCTTTTTTTTTTTTTTTTTCTTTCTTTTTTTTTTTTTCTTTCTTCTTCTTCTGTCATTCACACTGTGATTAAAGACGAGGGCTGGTATAACAGAGGCTTCAGGGAAAAGCGTGACAGCCTGCTTTTTGTGCAGTTACACTAAAACTGATGACAATAATAGGTAAATAACCTATATATATATATATAGAGAGAGAAAGAGAGAGAGTTGTTAAATCAGGCGTTGAAAACCACTTTTTGAAGACTCATCCATTTTTGGTGTCTGTAGCCCTTTCAGACATGAAACTTGTAACAGCGCTGAATCTGTCACTCTTAAAGTAACAGCATACTGTTGTTCAGTCAATGTTCCTCATGCCTTCATTCAGACATCCCTGTGACTGTGACAGAGAGAGCCACGGTATGTGCACGATATCAGCTTTATTTGTAAAAGTCTTTGTATTTACGGGGACGTGCATTGTCAGTATTGACTCTAGCAAAGTCTAATGACAATTGTCATTAAGAGCAGGGACATCATCCCCAACCCTTTTCACAGAGGCTAGAAAACTTTATCACAGAGGAAATTTTTCTCTCTGAGCAGTTTAGAAACTGAGCTGGTGTTTTGCGTTCTATAGTGAGCTGATCGACCCACAGAGCTACAACAGAGACGTGCACGCTTGTAATAGTGTGGGTGTCTCTCTGTTGTGACTGCATGCAGTCAGCCAAATACACATATTTTCTAACCTAGTGAGTTTGCTGCTGTAACTTTAACTCTTTAACTTTTAAAGCCTACTAGGAGTAACCCTTGAAGTTCTTTTGTGAAGAGTGGTCACATTTCAGGCCTGGTTACAGTACAGAATCACAGCAACACTTCAGAAAAACAGGAAACTATTTTAATGGTTGTAAAACCACATCTTAATTGATATACAGTGAGATGTCAAGACTCGTTGTTAAGGGAACAGGTGAGGTCATCAGATGTCGTCTTTATGGGGGAAAGAGTTAATGAAAAAGCGATCAGAGTGCTGATTTATACAGCTCATGCGTGCGTGTCTGAAAGGGGCTCACGAGGACCAGATGGTGGTGGAGGTGCTTGGAAACTTAATTTAAAACATTAAAGCTGTTGTACCCTTTCAAGGGCTATTTTTTCAGACTTTTTATGAAAAAACATGTGACAGGTTTGAAATCAGTGTAGTCATGATTAAGACAGGGAAACGTGAAGTTCAAGCCACTTAATTTCCAACTAATGTTTGAGTTTAGTGTTTTGTTTAGTTTTTTCCTGAGCTGCAGTGAGTTGTCTGTGACGATGCCGCGCACGTCTAGTATAGTGTAAGTGTGAGAGTGTGTGCAAAGGTATGTGCAATCACCTTATATTTTGAAAGGCTATTTATGATTCTTGTTATACTCATTTACATTTCATAATTCTTTTTTTTTTTTTAAACTAGAATAGGTTTACATGCTAATATTAAAAAACAAAACAAAACATATTCTTCCTGAAATGCTCATCCTGAAAGGTCCAGCCTGCTCTGATTGGTCAGAAAAAGCTGTCTGTGGATTAAGTCTCAAGTTTCTCAGGAGCTGGGAGTGCATGAAGACTCCTGCATTCAGTCATTGTGACAGTAACAGAACATTTTGTGTGCTTTGCCTATGGCTGAGACATTTTAGAGACATTTCTTTCTGTGGAAAGAAGAGAGTAACTTCCTTTTTGTCCTTCTCTTTCTTACCCTTGTGTGTTCCCTGACATTTTTTTCCCTATCACTGCTGGACCCGTTTTCATTTTATAAAATAATAAAGCATAACCAGGGCTATTTTGAATAGGTATGATTTTTCTTGGGAAACAGTGGCATGGTTGTGGCAACATTGTACTCGAAAAGGTTTCTAATGTCTGCCTGTTTAGTTTTGTTGTGGGTTTAAAATCATTAGAAGACAATGAGATCAGACTCCAAAATCTGGAGTTTAAATGACAAATGAAACCAGATATTAATATTTTTCCATATTCCTTGTGAACCTTGTAACAGCCAAAATGAGTAATGGGAGTTTATGGATGGGCTTTTAAAATAGATAAACCTGCAAACTTTATACCTCATTAAAGTGTCTGCCTGTTTGAAAGCCTTTTCATAACTTAACTTGAAGTTACTTGATAATGCAGTTTTATTTTTCTTTCTTTTTTCTCAATGGTGTTTGCCTTGGATGTTGTAAAACAGTCATGCTCACAGAAGCAAGGGTCTCCTTAAATAATGTAAGTAGTTCTTGAATGCAGATGTGAATTTGAGTGCTCATAATGTAAGGGGATTTCCTTGCAAAGAGTAATTCAAGTAAATGTTGCCAAGGTTTTAAATTAACTTGATGCATGTTTGGACCAGTGGTCTACTTGTTTGTGCTCATGTTTTCTAAATAAATGTGATTTAATGGTCTTTCTAAGTTTCTGTGTAACAGTGCTTGATATCTTTTAGAAAATCTGTCTCTACTGTTTTTCATTAAACTGGATTTTTATACCAAGATATTAAAATTCAGACACCCTGTTACAATCTAAACCACTGACTCAAAGTATTTTTTTCCTCTTTCCCTGTACATCTCACACTCTAGTGATTATTCAGTTGGATGTAAATTAATATAAAAATAGTTTGTTTTTTTTCTAAAATTGAATATTTACTGGGTTTTAATCTACAGTGACCATATATCAGATACAGTCGCGATAGCGCGCCCTTTTTTTCTCCCCAGTTCAAAGATTTTACATATGAGGGGGGGGTTTGTTGTTGTTGTTTTGTTTGTTTTTTTTAATCTCCTGGTCCTTAGTGGGTTCTGAAATTAGGTAAATACAACCTTTAAAATTCCAAATTATTTAATCAAAACTAAAACAAAACACAAAAATGGTGTGTGAAAGATGAGGTATACGCCATGATTCAGTAGTTTGTACAACCACATGTAGCAGCTTTGACTCATTTGTTTATGCACAGCTGTCTCAGGTTTTTATCCCTTCTGTTGTAGATTTGCTGCTGTGTTTAGGATCATTGTCCTGTTGCATGAAGTAATCTGGGGCAAGTTTGAGCTGTCATACAGATATCCTCACATTTGAATCTAGATATACAGAGGAGTTTATGGTTGACTCATTGACTGCAAGGTCCTGTCCATTATGTTGTTCATCATTTGTAGTTAAATAATGTTAGAATCTGCTGAGGAACAGATGATTGTAATTATGTTTTGATATGTGAAACATTAGAACTGAAAGAGAATGTACTCTCTTTTTACTATATATATAATTACACAGGAAAAAAATGGATGATATTCTTTTGGACTTTGAAAATATTTTTTTTTCTTCTGTTTCACAAAAATTTTGACTACAAGAACATGGCAACAAAAAGCGGCTTAGGAAGATATAACAGTTCATACTTTGTAATACAACTTACAAACCCGTCGGGTTCTACAACCAATCCTGTTACTTTCAGTTTTATTAATTCTTCCACATCTAGGACCTTGTTAGTGCCGAGCAGCAAAAGATTCAAATTAACTGCCCTTTAAAAAAAAAAAAAATGTTGCAGATGCAGTACTTGGATAAATTGCCATGTCGAACAAATCTAGCACTAAAGCGTATTATTATGAAATAACAGAAACACCAGATTTTGAATTTTATTATCATTTGTCATGTGGTTGGAGATGTTATGTACAGCATAATGAATATACCAAAAATAAATAATTTAGTTGCTAAACAATATCTCGCAGTGATAAATGACGACAGTACCAGGTAGTACGAACAGTTACCGCTAGAGGGAGTCTGTTGCAGGTATATGTACCTATCTATGCACAGGAACATCAGACACAAGACAATAAATGTGTAAAATACATTTGTTGTTTATGCACAGGATACAGAATGTGTCACTGGAGCTCTGTACAGGGTTATCAGTCATCATGCATATTTTAAAGGACTACAAAAATTACTGTAGAGACATGTAGGCAGTGCACTGAGGTAGCATGCAGGGAACGCAGAGAACAAATAAATCATGACATCAGAATCGTTATTTGGATAAAATCTAAAAATTAAGAATAAAAAAACATTATTATAAACCAAAGCAAATCAATCATATACCTGATATTGTTTGTTTATGCCCAAACAAGAGGCGATTTCTATTATAACTATTTTCACAACAGTTCACCATCATGCATTTTCATGTCTAATAAAGACAGAAGAGATGAAAATGGGGATTCAAACTGGTGAAGTTGGATTCATGAGGAAGAAGGTGTAAGGTATGGAGGACCTAAACAGCGTTGCAAATGCTAATGAATTACAAATAGATTACCCCATAAATAAATAAATCAAAATATGGAAGGAAAAAACATGTTTAAAGTGCAGCTGCTTTAGATTATTTTTTTGTTGAGAATTTGCTGACTTAAAGAAAACATGAATATTGGCATTCTTACCTTAAATTTTCCACAAGGAATTTAAAAAAAAGAAACCAACATACAGAATCCTTTAAAGTGGGGGGAAAAACTTTGATTGGTAAATTTATTTATAATTTAAAGGTGGTTTTTCATATTCATTGATTGTTTTTTCAAAGCATTTTCATGGCACAAATAGATTTTAATACACCATGTCAACAGCTGTGTAGGTCCTCCACAATATAATGCAGGTGACACTTTAAGGCTTCCATAGCCTCAGCAGACCGTCTTCACTGTACGTGGCAATCAGATTCTCATGTGGGTGGTGAGTGATGCCAATTACGTCTTTCTCGTGAACCTGTGAGTGCAGGGAAGACAGATCAGCACACATTCTCCATCACCCATCAGTTGCTCCCACCCACCCCTTACCCTGTTATTGTTACTCAGCAGCAGTGATATAGCTAAACAACACTTAAAAAAAAAACCTGCTGCGAAGATCGTGGAAATTATTTACAGTAATATAATGCCACTTTGATGCTACAGATGGGCAATTTTACACATTACTAGGTGATTTCTAGACATCAGTGTACCACGCCTGGTTGGAAACTAACAGAGATTTAGTGTATTAAGGTAAGATTTTGTGTTTAGACTGTGATTGATATGGATGTGTAATGGGTTTTTTCCTCTAGTGGATTGCCTAGGAACACCTTTAAAGTTTAGCCAGCATGGTGATTTATTACATCTGGCCAGCATTCACCTTAGACTAGTTGTGAAAATCCATTTCTCTAAATGTGCAGTAAGAAGAGTAAGTAATATGCAACAGAGCTAAATGCTTGTAACACCTCAAGAAAGGCAAAAAATAATTGTTAACAACTTGCAACAAGATGCACTGGCAAAGATGTGCAGCTATATTTTACGGTGATAAACTGTTTTAGGAGGTCACAGTAGAAACACTGAAATAACAGTGATAACTGGTTGAGACCAACAGCTGACAGCAGAGCAGGGCGATATGACCAAAAATATTTATCACGATATACATTTGAAAATTTGCGATAACGATATAACTGACGATATAATTGGCACTAGACAAAATACTTTACAACTCCACAACTTTATTAGTGCAAAAAAAAATACCATCAATGTATTTTCACTTAAACAAGCAGCTGTTTTTATGTGCATTAAAGTTCTATAAAAATTTAACAGTGCAAATGCAAAATCCTTGCTGACAGTTTAACCAAAAGGCATTTCCAGTGGAAATTGGCTGACATATCCTGAGCATAACCATGTATAATATTCACAAAACTTAAAAAGAGGTTATACACACACAATACGGTAATATTATGTTGAAGCACAATATGTATCACTCCGCGAGGCTCCTGCCTACAGTAGCCGTAATGCTCCAACAATCCATCAAGCGGTGCGGGTTCGTAGCTTAGCAAAGTCGTACTGAAACATTTGGCAGATTTTTGAGCACCGTGTACCACATAAAATCGTTTCGAGGTCAGTAAACACAACCAGAATTCATACATAAGGCAGACGGGATTATAAGGGGCACTGTCGATTTTTCAGAAAAATCAAAGGATTGATTTTAAGTGTGCCGTATTTTCCAAAAAACACGGTAATAACGACGGCCCGCTAGCATGCTCTACCAAAAATAGTGCTTTGTTGTGTATCTGACGGACGAAAGCTAAGCTAGTTCCACACCACTGAAGTTGCAGCATTTTTACAAACCAATTCTGATTCATCCGTTTCTTCCGCTTTCACCCTTCTCATTCTCCGTCGCCACCATGCTTTTTCCGCCATGTGCGTATGAAAACAAAGGCACTGCGCATGCGCGTTTTACCCATATTCTATCGTGATATTTCATTTTCTTATCGTTGCCCAACATTATACCGGTATTACCGTGAAAGGTATGATATGGCCCAGCCCTAGCTGACAGTATGCAGTAAAGCTCATTTTCTACACAGCATGTTTTGGACAGTAAGTAAATAAAAGTTTCAAGCTGCCAAATCTACTTTTTTGTAACCTAACATGGAAGCTTATTAGAGTGTAGATGAAAAACACTAGCAGCCCAAATTTTAATAGATGCGAAACAGTTTTAATAATAAGTGAATATTAGCAGCAGAGCTTACAGTCAGCGTTTTCTCCAGCCTTCCTGTTGTATAGCTGAAGCAGTAGAGCACTAAGTCCTCCCCCACACAGTAAATCCACTCCCCGCGGGGTGACAGGGTGCAACACACAAAGTCTGCTCCTTTTCTGTCTGAACTGAAGGTCTTCACAGTCTGAGGAGATGAGAGAGAGAGAGAAAGAGATGTTAAGCTTCCACAAATATATTCAAGTGTGAATCTAAAACACCAACAAAAGGTTGAGATAAACAATACATTGTAAGTAACTTTGAAAATGCATTGTCTTTTCAGTTAAAAGAACCATTTGGGGGTGATTGTTTTGGAGGGAAATGCACCAAAATGTGCATTCTTTCCAAATATTACATACCACTGTCCTTTCTTTACGTGGACTTAAAACCTGAAGTCAGTCAAACTTTGCCTTCAATTCAGATTTGCTCATTCATTTTAAGGAGCTAATATGCAGGTTTTGTTACATTTTGACAAAGACTAGAGAGCTTTTCTTACATTTCCTGTCATAGACTAGTGGATTTGTCCACTAGCGATGTTATTCACTTTTTGCAAACTACTTTTCTGAAGTCTTCAATTGAGTGTGTAAGCCATCATCTGCTGTTTTGTAGTACATTTTACTGCTAAAAGTACCACAAATTACAAAATGAGATGTATTTGAAGCAGACTTAAAACTGCTAACGAAGATCATAAACGGATTAGGAAAGTGTTTACTGAGACCGAATAAGTCACCCCACACTGGCCATTAGAGAAAATTTAGGTTTATGACATCTCCACAGAGGAGCAGCATCTTGGCCACCAGTGGTTCCCCTCAGCATCCTAGTAGACACACCTATGATGTCAGTTTCACAACCCTATGTCACCTTGTTCTGAAGTTATCGAATTCAAAAGGTTTTGACTAAACTTGACCTTGAGGTCAGAGGCCACTTAGATTCAAACTCATCCAAGATTTTGAGTAGTTACAACTATGGTCTCAATTTGAAAGTCTTACATCACTTTGTTCTCGATTTTTATCACAGTCACAAACTTGAGTATCAACGCTGCCCGCCCTCCTGGTGGGCTGATGACAATACCCAATCAGCCTTTTATGGCTGAGGGGCTAAAATGCCTGTAATTTTTTTATCTAATGATTATTTATTATCTAATTAGCTGATTTTTTTATAGTTGATGTATGATTTTAGTCATTCTGCAACAAAAATGTATGTAATGTAATTTGTGTACTGTAAGTCAAACAACTATTGATAAGTCATCACCTTTAGTCATACATTTTTTTTTTTACAATTTTCTGATGACTAATTGAAAATTGATTAGTAGATGAAACAGTAATAATAACACTGTTTAATGCAGCTGCAATTGCATTAATAATAAGCATAGCAAAGTCTCGTTCTTTAGATTTAAATAAGATTCTATGAGAAGAGTAAGTTGCTCTCACCTGGCCATGCATGCTCATGACGACCACAGCGTTGGAGTGGTTACAAACCACAAAGTGCTCTGGATTTTGGGGGAGAGGGATCACGTTGTTGACGGGGACATCCAGTGTCCTCGACAGACATTTAAAAGTGTGGATGCACTCACAGGACTTTGTGTTCCAAATCTGAACAATACACGAGGAAAAATCTCAGATTTTAGAGTAGCTCAGCACTTTCTCAGCTGTCGTGTGTAATGACACCAATCAGAACAGATCTGAATGACTTTATAGAGTCGACTGATGTGGCTCCACGCTGTTAATGCAAATTGTACCTTCACAGTGCCATCTGATGAGGCGCTGATGATGTGAAATCCATCTTGAGTGAAGAACGCATCGTTTACGAATGATGAATGGCCACTTAACTCCTTTAGCGTCTTGCCTGACTTCAGCTCATGGACTCTGGAGATGACATTGTTGAGGAATTGATTGAGATAAAGGACACTGAAATGAATTAAAAGGGCAGTGCTGAGTCATTCTAACAATCCCCTCTTCAACTCAAAGAGGGGATTTTACTCGACAGCGGATGAAATGTGCCACTGAGCTGCTGATGTGCTATTTTTAGCTCCTCTGTGCGGCTGGGTGCAGATTTACTTAAACCGTGACAAAACGCCTAATGCCTACTGATTCGCTTCCTGTCCTGCAGGACGATATATCATTTGTAAACAATCCACCCCGCGTGTGGAATTTCAAGCAGAGGAACACGTTGCAGCTTTGTGCCTGAGCACATGGTTCCTCGGCTACACCCACACAGCACATGTGCTTCCAACACTGCGGAGAGGTTCAGCCCACACCCCCAGGAGTCAGAAATAACATTCAGCTCCACAACGGTGAAGGGGATTCAGTTCGTGCATGAGGGTGGGAGCGAAAGGAAGACATCTTTGTGCTTTGTAGGCACTGCGTATTTACAGGTGCACAATGTATGTGAACAACATGTGAGGCCAGGCATCGACTGCTGCCAGTAACGAACTGCCTTCACCTTTCACTGGCATCTTGCACTTTTAGTTGAGCATGTTTTTTTATGACTTTTTGGGGGAAAAGTATGATTTCCAAACACGGATTTTGTAGCTAAAGTGGAAAAATGCTGAGTCACTGTAGGCACAATTTCCAAAATGTGCTCTAGCAGACAGTTTAGAAAGCATTAAAGGATTTAAACTGCCAAATATCCAATCTACTTTTCAGTTTTTTGCTAATCAGCTGTGGGATGTAGAAAGAGAGCGCTGCTTTCCTCCTGCTGAACTGACGCCCATGTGTGCACCTTCAAAACTTTTGTGAATCATGTCTGAGGGCAGTCAGATCTCTCGCTTGCCTCCCACGGTAGACGAGGCAACTCTTGCCACAAGGCTCTCAATTTAAATGGTTTCCTCTTTGCTTTTGTTATGTCTCTAAATGTTTTTTTTTTTTTAATGAAAGCAGATTTTATTTTTCATTTCATTTTCAAATTAGTACAATTTTAAGCTATTTGTGTGGAGGGCTTTACATCAACCACTTAAAATCTACATTCAAATATATTTTCAAATGTGAATATATTACTTATGTGAATACAGTCAGTGTTAACCCTGCAAATTTAAACTTAGAATTTTAACAATGTTACATGTAAGTTATGTTAATAATGTAATAAAATATAAACACACACACACAAATTCTCTACATTATGTTGTGCAAGAGGAATAGCTGCAGTCTGCAGCGTGTTCACTACACAGAAACCATGACAACATCGAATCCCACCTGATGGTGTGGTCGAAGGAGGCACTGAGGATCTGGTTGCCGTCTTTGGAAAAGCCCAGACAAGCCACGCCTTTGTTGTGAGCATGCTCAAACCTACGCAAACACAAGCCACTCTGGATCTTCCACACCTTCCCCAACAACACACACACATTTCAAAAGAAAAATCAAAAAATAGATTACGTCAGCAATATATTCATAAATCGTATGGATACAGTTATTGATCGTTTATTTTATCTGGAAAGTACACACACAAATATGAACCCATCCAACCTTTATTTTGCCATTTTGAGCTCCAGTAGCCAGTAGATCTGTATCCTGACTGAAGCACATACACAGCACAGCATCATCCATCATCATGAAGCTGTCTTGGGCCTGATATTTTAAATCCTGGTTCATTCATTCAGCAATGAAAACACAAAATTAGGAAAATGTGGTATTACACAGTATGTAGGAGGTGATGTGTTTAATAAATCTTAGTATTTTTAGTTTCCTGATTTGAAATATATTCACCTTGCTAATTTTTCCACTGTTGAAGTTCCAGACCTCAATAAAGCCATCTACTGACCCCGTAATTAAATACTTTCCATCGGGTGAGAAACGGGCACATTCCACGTGCGACCGCCGCCCAAACTGCACACACAGAAAAGCTTATTAACGCTCGCAGCACACGTGCTTTCCTGTTTGATTTGCAGCCTGAGATTCACACTCAGACAAGGAAATAAGGCACTAATTAATATTAGGAGACTCCAGGGAGACATAAAGTTTTTCAATAGCCTGCTGTTGTGTGGGCTGACTATTCTCACTTAATAACCTTGGGCAGAGAATAAGCATGGATGAGCAACTCAGGATAGAAGGATGCTCCATCTGGATAGAAGTGATGAGAGCACAGCCAGAGACTAGATGAAATGCCTTCAGGTGTACAAAGTAATTAGTTTGCAGTGTTTGTGTGTGTGTGTGTGTATTGGGATAATAACCAAGGAAGTAACAACCTCTTCTTTAACCTTCAAATGATGGACAATCATTTGTACAGTTATGATATATTCGATCATACAAATGTGTCCTATTATTCATTTTTCTGCCTACTTCTCCAACCACTTGTTGTGAGGCTGTTGGGTTTTTTTTTATTATAGGTGTTAATTTTATTTTCATTCTCCATTTTTAATCAGTATATTGTAATGTTTTGCAGTGAAAGATCCAATTCAGTTAGTACATGTTGTTTAACAACAACTGAGTAGACAAGCAGGTAAGCCTGCTTCTTTCAGGGATATTTGGACAATGTTTGTAGGCTTGTTGCCCAGATAATATATTGTCGGAGGCGATCTTTGTGTGGATGAACAGCTGGCAGCGTGCAGAGGCAGGTGCACTTTCATGTAGTACATCCCTTCCAAACCAACCAAGCATAAAGATCTGGTGAAGCTGTGATGCCAAAATTCCTTTGGAATGGATGATTAGGACTAATGAGTTTTGGGGTCTTTTAGAATTCTGAAAAAAGTCACATTTCTGGCAAAATCAGTCAGTATTCTGAAAAAAGAATTCAGTTTTTGAGAACAATTTGAAATTATAAGAAGAAAGTCTGTATTTTGATTTTAAAAAGTCAGAATTTGGGTGCGGAGGGGGTTTCAGAATTCTGAGAAAAAAGTCCAAATTATGATTTTTCCCCCTTCAGAATTAAAAAAAGCCATGACCTCACGTATTTTTTTCCAGTGGCCCTAATCAGCTTCCATGATTTTTGCCTAGAAAATACTGAAAATTGTCACTAATTATATTATAACATGTTAGAGTATCTGCACATAAAGGAAACAGTGTCTGAATGATAAACACAAAAAGAGCCATAAAAAAGTTCTCCTTTATAAAACGTAACAGTGTCATAAATCACCCCAATGGATCATTTAGTTGTTAAAATAAATTTGGTCACTTGAGTGCTCTGCTAGAAAACAAAATCATTTTCCAAGTGCCATTACAGACCTTGATGTGGCGATACAGCTGGTTTGGAAAGGTCTCTTTCTCCACATATTTCTCTTTGCTGGCAGATGTATCAATGGTCATATCAGGGGAGAGGTGATCTGTATACTGCTGTAGTTTCATAGACTGAAAGACGGTGAAAAAGAGTCAGCAGAAAAAATAAAACAGTGACAATCTCAATAAAATCAAGAATATTAAGAACTACCAACTTTATTTTTTTATTTTCATGCTGTGTCCAATAATGTAATGCAACTTCTGGCAGCAAGAACACAAGTTTCCCACTTTGATATATTGTCCAAGTCCAGTTTCTTTCTTGTTTTTTCCCTTATTTTTAACATGACTGTTATTAGCCTCCTGGATTAGACAAGTTATAACTTAAAGTGAATGGAGGCTATTCAGAACTTTGCTGTTGCTGGCAGCACTTGTGTAACAGCTCACTAACAAAAATAGCATCTTGCACAGGAGGATGTACAGTAAAGTATGTCTTTGAGAATGTAGAAACTCAGTTTTGAGAAACTCACTATGTTGCCACGTCAATCACTCAAATTAAAGAAAATAACTGAGCTTGTTAATATGTCAGGGATGAAACTGCTAAAGAAAATGTAAAAGAAAAAAAAAAGTTAAATATAAATACAAATGAGGGCCTTGCTCTTGTTTTACGACTGGTGTACTGTTCTTTTGTTTTTGTAGCTTACCTGCATCCTTTAAACTTTAAATCTCTCAAAAAATGGTTTCAAATTTACATTACGTTTTGACTAAATGTGCAGAATTTGGAGGTATAAAAACGTTAATACATTTTTCAGTATTTCACACGGAAAGAACTCTGTTAAAGGTCCTGATCAGAAGACACAAAAGTGTGTGTGTGATCTATTTCACCTGGAAAGCAAACAGCCCAGTGACTGTTATGTTTTATTGGGATTTAACCAAAACTGTCTGTTTAAAGTGAAATTCTGTGTCCGTGTAAGACAGTCGGAAAGTTGGAAGGACTGCAGAAAAGTGTTTGTTGCCCTCAGGAAACCCTAATTAAAGTGGGGCTGTTGTATAAAAAATACATAAAACCGAGGTCATTTGTTTGGTATCTTTGACAAACTATCGCACAGTGTTGTCTCCATCGATTAAGAAGTGTTACTTGCCCTGTAATTAAAGCGGGTTTTTCAGAAGGATATCAATCGGTGCACTTACACCGACTTGTTCCAGGAGTCCTATGAGGCGGGAGGGGGGCACCACGCTGACCTCCCTCACCAGAGACTCAGCTATGGCTCTGCGCCGCTTCTCCTTGCTGCTTCCTTTTGGGTACGCCTGCAGTGGGATTGAAAGGATGTTAGCTATACCTATGAAGCGCTCTCTGACGCAGCTGTCCGAGCACTTTGCTTTCTTACCTCACGAGGGTCAAAGTAGGAGCAGGTTAGCAGGTTCTCCAGGTGGCCGTACCTTTCTGGCTGGGTCTGCTTCAACATGATCATCGGGTCGGTTTGCCTGAGGAGCGAGCGAGCTGCGCCCACCTCCCTCATTTCAATGAGCTCCATAACAACCTGTTGGAGAGAACGTGATCAATTGAGAATAAACAAATAAAGCCAAGGAAAGCATTAGCTGAACATCCAAAGACTTACCTGCTCATAAAGGTCAATAAGTATGTTGTCAGGCAACTTGAGAGATTCAATAGCCAGCAGGACAGAGTCCCAGTGACCCTTGTTTATATCTGCAATAAAGCTTTCGATGCTTTCCACTGTGTTGAGGGAGACGGTGGTTTCCTCCTGTAATGTGGTCAGCGTCCGGTAGAGGTTGTTCTCTTTGAGGTACTGCATTATCAGGCGGATCACACTACGGAGAAAAAGGGGAAATGTTCACAGAAACAATATCTGATTTGGGATGGTGCCACACGTGGGCACAGCCTTAAAAGGAAGAGGTCGCAGCACAAAAGGCCTGTCTCATGTGGACTTTTGTTCCACTTTAGAGCCACCTGCTGGGCATAACGCTGTCCTATCCACAATCAGAATCAGGATATTTGATCAATCCCAGAGGAAACTGTGTGGTCACAGTTGCTCCAAGACAGTAAGAACAGTAACTAAGTAAACTAAATTAAATAATACAATATACAACAAAGCTACAAAACAAATATACTAACTACAAATAACTCTAATTATAAATATCCCAGTATATTACAAATTTAAATTTCTACAATTGACAGTCAAGGTGCCCCTTTTATCTTCCTCTCTGCTGGACGTTCATTTTTATGGTTTCACGTGCACCAGTGGCACCTGCAGATTAAACGAACCTCACCCACTGATTCCACGAGCCAGTGCTTTTGTACTAAATTAACTCCACTTTAAGCAACACAAAAATTTGACATTCCTGCAGTTGTCTATTCCTGCACTCCCCACAGGAATGACTAACCACCACCAACAACAACAACAACAACAAGCACACCCACACCTTTACCAGGGGGGCGGAGAGCATCTTAGATCAACAGGCACATGTGGAGGAAGCAGCAGCCCCTGACTGCAAAACAGTCCGAACCCCCCTCACACACACACACGCACACAGCACGACTACAACCATTTGAGCAGCCTCACGTGTCAAATTAACCATACTGGTCGCAATAAACTGGATATCAATAACACTGGAGGTTTCACAGCAGACAGGACAGCAAAAAACAGCGCAGTTTCGAACACAAACTCTAAAGGCTCCGTTTACGCGGCTTATTTTAAAAGGGGAAATAAGCAACGATCCCACACACAGACGCAAAGATATGTCACCTAATAAGCGATGAGTGCATGACAGCAGATAAACCTTATTATTTTCTCTTAAAGTCAAACAGGTGGTACAGTCCGATCACTTTTTTGTGCACACAAACAAAGGCAAACAGAGAGCGCACTTACTCCGCGGGCTCCATCTCCACAGCCATACTGATGCTGATGTTGTCTCCCTGCTGCTGCAGCACCGGACTGACTGTTGTGGCGGCTCAGCTCTCCTCTATAAGCCACGTGAAAGCCGTGTGCTGAGGACCACCCACTCCACGTGCTTCTCCTGTGTCTCCCATTATTTTATTTTATTATTATTTATTTATTTTTGCGGTAGGCACCATTCCCAAACCCTGTGATACACCCCCCACCACCACCCAACACACTCCCTCCCTAGGAGTTGGGGGGGGGGGTGACTGAAAAAAAACGGTTTCGGAGCACGTCGCGTGCAGGAGACGCGTCTGCCGCAGCCACAGCAGCAGCAGCGCTACAGACAGAACCTCGTGGCTCAGAGCGTGCTCCTCTGTGGGGGCCAAAACATCACTCTTCATCACTCTGGCCGTCCTCTAACGGAAACCGCCTTTTTGTCCTCAGCTCATCGGTATGCGCACACAGACCTGAGTGCGCATTACGAGCATCTTTACAGTATCAGTCCCCGTAGAGCACACGCGGTGATTAACTTGCCTTCCCTATAATTAGGCGCTACGGTTATAAAGATTTTCCCTGGCAGTGGGTGTAAATCAGCCGCGACATTTGCTTTGTTTAAACGTTTAGTTTTTTACAGCCTGCTTTTCGGCATATAGGCACACATTGCACAGATCTGCGAAACAAACCCGTCGGAAAGCCTCGTTAATCCATAATTGGGTGTTTACCCTCATTAATTCTGCGGCGCATTGGGAAAACTAATAACCTCCCAGAGCTCGATTATCAAACAAGCAATCTGTGGCAGCTCACACCTAATTCTTCTCACATTTACGTAATATTGTAAGTATTTAGGCCTTTATTTCACTCTCTTATTTTGACAGCAGGCCTGTGTGAGGTGATTAAAGCAATAAATGAATCCCATAATATGAGTATTGGCTAATATTTAGAGTTAGGTATGAACATGCGGCTACTGCTGACTCCCGTTGTCAGCCCCATGTGGCATTCTTCTTCTTCCTCTTTAATTGGTTGACCTTTTTGTTGATATATAGCTGTGATGGCCGAGTGGTTAAGGCGTTGGACTCGAAATCCAATGGGGTTTCCCCGCGCAGGTTCAAATCCTGCTCACAGCGTTAGGGTCCTCCACCGGACAGGTGAAGTATTGCAACGTCACCCTTTAATGTCGGAGGTCAATAAAAAAAGAGGCATTATTATTCTCTGTAACAACATTAATTAAAAATCCTGCGGGTGATTTTCACACTTATGGAGCTTAGACCAGTATGGCTATTGTAAGCAGACGTTTAATTTGTGACCTTATTCTTGCTATGAAATCACGCGAGATTACGAGGAGAGTTAAGAACAGGTGGGCCACTAATTGACTCTCCCACGCTATTTGAGCGGAGGTTTTCGCTCTGGTTGCTTTATTTCATTTTAGCCTTTACACTGAATATGTGAAGTTGCCGAAAAAGATTTATATTTTAAATTGTTTTTGTTCTTGTTTTCTCAAAGTGTACAAAAGATGACAGTAAACAACAACCAGGTGAGTACAATCAAACACTCTTAGTCCCTGAGTCCTATACTTTTACTCAAACACCAAATGTTTTTTATGCTCATTTGGCATTTAAACGCGAAAGAAATGAAAACACTTCTTTCACCATGGCTTTCACACCAACTTGGCTTTCCGACTCTCTGCTATCTCTTTTGCAGAAAGCACCCAGTGCAGCTGCCAGGCTGGCGAATCTGCCCGTTGTTCGTTCGGCTTGTGCCAGACTATCGGTCTTGTACACGGGCACAAAATCCAGGCATCCCGGCCTGAAGTCTGCGTGTGAAGTGCTGGAGAGCAGCGTGACAGCTGTAGGCAGAGCAGCTTGTTACAGAGCGTCACCTGTCATTGTTAAACTAGAGCCCCAGAGTAAGTAGCTACTGTTAGGACTCTTCCATAAAGATGTAGGAAATGACATTAGAGCATCTGGTTTTCTCCGTCTTTCAACTACCTTAATCTGTACAGAAACTGGTGTAAACACCCAGATCCTTCTGCAATGCAAAGGGTTTTTGTGAACATTTTAAAAATATTTTTATTCGGATTGTCTCGCACAACGAGCTGTCTAAAGTCGGGTTTGGAGTTGGAGAAGTTTTAACCAGCACTCACTGCCACTTTAAGTACTGCTGTAGCCCAGCTGCTTCAAGGTCCAATGTAGTGTATTTCAGATGATTGTTTGCATATTTTGATTGTAACAAGTGGTTATTTGTGTTACTGTCCTCTTCCTGTGGCATTAACAAGGCATTTTCATCCAGAGTTGTTTCTTTTTTCTATTCACTGTTGTGTGGGGAAAAATCCCAGTAGTTCAGCAGTTTCTGAAATACCCAGACCAGCCCGCCAGGCACTACCATCATGCCATATTCAAAGTAATTTCAATCATCTTTCATGCTGGGTTTGAACTTCAGCAGATCGTACTGACATGCCTGAATTTATTGTTTTGCTGCCATGTTGGACTGATTAGGCATTAGTTTACAAGCAGTTGAACACGTGAACCTGACAGATTGCAGCATCAGGATACAATGCATTACATTAAAGATGAGACTGAAATGACATTTTTCATTGACCATCAGGTCAAAGTTGCTTTTTGGATAAACCCCAACACTATTCATGGGTATATTTCAGTTTCCTATGCAAATGATGTTGCCTGCAAGAGTCTCGACTGGCTGGAGGCTTCATTCTCTGTAATTCTGTCATCCACAGAAAAGGTAACACTTCCTTTCCTCGTTTAAGTCCTTATAAGTCACAACAGGTCTACAAAGTCTGGAATAATAAAATATTTTATGTTATGATTTAATTTTCTTTGCTCAGATTGTTATCCCTGCCAAAAACAAAATGAATGAGATTCAGGCTGGGATGAGCACTGCAGCCAATCAAACCATTGACTGGGTGATGAGGAGGATGAATGATGGCATTAACCAATCACCTCTGAAGAGGGTCGTTGGTGTGACAGCTGTGGGACTGGACACAGCTCTGAGCTTGTCAGAGGCTCTGGCGGACCAAATGCTTCCCCCAACACAAGAAGGTAACCTAAAATTCATTCATTAGCTTTCTGTGTGATTTTTGCCATTTAGTTCCATTTAGATGCCTTTCTTTTCTTCGTATCTCTAGAAGAAGCTCGCTTGATGGAAGGTTTTGAAGTGGTCACGCTCAGGGGCCGTTACCCTGAGCGACTGTGCTCACTCACTGCTAAAATGTGTAGAAGGCTTTACCATGAAACTGGATCCAAGATTCAAGCTGTTCAGGTGTGCTGTTAGCTGTTCTTGATGTGTTTAGCACAGAAAATGTACATAAAACATTAACCTAAGTATCTGTACCTCCCACTCTGCATGTATGTTTTTACTTCCCACTGTCTCCAAAGTGCTTGCTCATAGGGGGTTGTCTGATTGTTAGGGTTTTCTCTCTATTATTGTAGGGCCTTTACCTTACAATATAAAGTGCCTTGAGGCGACTGTTATTGTGATGTGGCTCTGTACAAATAAAATTGAATTGAACTTGCTGAAATTTGTTTTTTACTCAGGAGGTAATGAGGAGTTCACCTGGGCCTTCAGCTCTGGTTCAGAACTTGCAGACCAGCTGGCTGGCCCTGGTATGGAGTGTCCAACGGCTGCCTCAGTACCTGCAGAATCAGGCGTTCTCTGGGTTTTTCTTCATCATTCAGATGTACAACTTAAACTCCTTGCCAACCCAGAAGAAGCAATCTAATCAAGGCAGAGGTTATCTTCGTACCTCCGTGCCTCAAAGGGGTGTAGCCCAGAAGGGGAGGGCTACCAAGAGGTCTGGATTTGACAGCTAATGTAACATTAAGTAATGCATGCGTCATTGATGTCATTTACTGTAACTTTTTGATATATGTGAGTATATGTGAGCTGAATTTGTCATCTTACTGGTCTAAAATAAATATCTGAAGATTCATAGACTTTGATCTTGTCCTTTCAGTTGGATAGCTGCTCTGCAAACAATCACTCAGTGGCATATTCTCCAGTTGCTAAGCTTATAAATGACTCTGTTCTTGGCATTTAAAGTGCTTATAAACTAAGGCACCTTAATTGGCACAGACTGAGACCATAATTAACTGGAGGACATCCTCCCAAAGCCCTGTTCATACAAACCAGCTGACTGCCGATTTGGGAGGCAGTCGGATATATTTCTAATCTTTCCAACTTTCTTGCTGAGTAAATACAATAATAGTAAAAGGAAGCTGAAGTTTGTTATTATGGTTGCACGCAATAGTCCTTATATATTCATGTAGTCTGTTATTTCTGCTGCTGTTCTGTCTGGTAGCAGTCTTTATGGATGCATCCCTACTGAAACCCAGACTGGCACACTTGTTTTAGCCCATATCTGACAATTCCAGCTATTTTTAGCAAGTTATGACACTTGCTATGTCACTTCACATTTTCTCTTGTACAAGATTTTTAAAAAACAAATAGCTGGCAAAAAAAACCCCTCTTTCTCAAAACATACTGAAGCTTCATTTTCTTTGTAGTTTTGATGATGATCACCAAAATCTGCAAAATGTGACTTTTTGACAGTGTGTAACTTTTACTGATGGACATAGTGTTAGACATACTAACCTCATTTGACTATATTGAAAAGCTTTCCTTCACATGCACTCGATAAAACCAGACTCCAGAAAAGAGTGTTTCCTGCAGAGCCAGTGAAAATGTGGAACAGTTGGGTAAGGAATATGAATTGTGTGCAGAACACACCATCGCAGCATGTGCAAATTACTAAGCCAGGCATAGACATTAAATCTGTTGTGTATGCCTATACTCATTAAAGAGATGTAAAAGAAGCATCAAGTAAAATAAACTACACACTAAAAGTGATCGTAAGCAACAATAATGATGATGATACTGTTGTTTACTGACACCTCTCAGCATTTGGCTGATTGTTTTTTCTGTCCCTCTCTGCTACACATTTACTTTTTATCTGCTCTGCGTGTCTGATAATACTGCTTTCCTGTCAAAAGAGAAGGGCTACATGGCCGCTTATTTACTCGCCATGGAGACTGGAGAGGCAGGAAGTAGTCTGTGATGAGTCGTGCCAGGCTCAGGTCCTTTGGGGTGTGGAGAACCTTAACATGTCACAGTGATGGCTTGTGCAATCTTTTGTTTGTATCAGCTGTAGAGGTGGTAACACGGAGAGAGACAAAAAGCAGTTTTAATAGAAGGTGAAGAGGGCCAGCTCTCCCCCTACACCCATAGAGGAGTTTCGTGAGAGGAGGATGTTAGCCAAGCACATGTCCATTATGGACAGTACCTGTCACCCACTGCATGAAACCGTAGAGGCTGGGAGCAGCTCCTTCAGCATTACTGTCCTTCATCCAGACTGTATGTATGTATTATCAGTCCCACTGAACTTTGTGCACAGAGGAAAAAAAATCATAACTGGAATTTCCCCAGTGAGAGATTAATAAAGTCTACATCATGTTGTAAGTGGCAATTTAGCACATGACCCAGTTTAATCATTGAAGAGGTTAAACTTTTCCTACCCAGCATGAAACAAAACATTACCGGTAGTAACATTACTTATTTTGATCCAGCTTGTTAAAACACAAGACAGCGTTGCAGACAGCCTAATTTCAATCCAGCCCCTACACACCTCCAGCCTGTTTGCAGCCAGTCTCTGGTGGGGGTAGGGTATGAAGCCCTCCACCATAGTGAGCCTGCATCAGTGTAAACTTTACCCACAATCAATGAGGATTCAGCACTGACACACACAGCAGATATTTTGAAAATATTCTGTTTATTCATTTGAGATTCTTAAGGTTAGATATTTAAGATACATAATTCCACTCTTCCGGTGATTTACAGAATATGAGCTTTCAATATTCATTCAGATGTGTTCTAGTTCTAAATTTTCTAGATACCTGTCTAATGACCTTTTGTCATTAGACAGTTTTTCTTATGTAACTTTTCAAGATGTTCAGTATCTTGAATATCAGAGAAAAATATTAGAGATTTGCAGACATTCAGAAGTAGGTTCTTCATTGCGAGGAACATCAAACAATGATGAACGTTCAGAAGGAGGTTCTTCATTTGGAAGAACATCTGACATTGGCAGACTTGAAGGGGCTTGAAGATCTTATATATGTGGTTCTTTGCTACATCGGAAACTGTCTTGAGCAGCACTGGTGCAAAGTTTGCAATGTTGTTAAGTAGAATTTCTTGAGGATATTTCCCTCTGATTTTTGTCAGGATGCTCTGGACCATGTCATCTCTGATGGAACGGAAGCCTGACTTTCCATCGCTGTGAGAGTTTTGGAGACGCGATCCAAAGTGGCCTTGGTAACACTTTTTGGAGAGTATGCTCAGACTCTGGGAGGCCATGTTCAAGAGGGGGTGAAGAGGAAGCTCCCAGAATGCAGGGAACTACCTCTATCACCACTTCCTGTGTGGTGAGCAGTTTGGCCCTTTGTGGTTCCTGCTGCTTCTCTTTAAGGATTTCAAGATAATCCTTCATCTGAGGAGTTTAGGCATTCAGTGTAGCTGGACTGTTATAAACTGTATGTCAGATGTGAGTCAATGAAATTTAGGAGGTATGGCCTCTGGAAATTTAAGGAACATCTGAGCTTGAAATTTCAAGTTCTTCAAAATCTTCTAATTCAAACTCCCAAAGTCTTCAAAAGAAAACACATCACAAAAAGTCTTTCATTTGTCACTGCTCTCTGAGTGTCTCTTTGCTCTTTGCCAAAAGATCTCTCAGATCTTCAGCAGTGATGCCTAAGGAACTCCATCATTATTGCAACCTAAAAATAAAAGGAGACATTTAATGACCACCACTCTCAGGTCCTCAGATTATATGATATTTTATGTCAGTTTTGGTTTGCATGGATCTGGGTCTTACTTGAGCCCCATAGCCAGGAAGATGCCAGCAGATCTTCACAGCTATGTCATAAACGGATGTGTTGAACAACACCTGTCAAAGAAATAACAAGTTACTCATTGTTACTTAAATTTATTCTCAGTTAGCTTTTAAAATTACATCAAATTCTTTAAACTGTTGAAATGCAGTAAAAACAAAAACTGTGACATACCCAGATGGGTTTGTAGATTCCTCTACTTGCTTCCATTGAAATGTTGTAGTTGTATCACAGTCGGGAACAAAAACTGTCAAATGCTCTCCAACGATTGCATAAGGTATATTATCTGCCTGCTTATCTCCGTTTTCTTACTCTAGATGCGAACTTAAGCAGTAGAGCAATGGCTTACAACACAGTGGACTGTGGAGGGGACTGATGCATATATTTGAAGCCTGACACCATCCAGTTTATACACAGCTTTGGTCATTTGGATAAACTGGCCCTTTAATCCGCCCAGAGGAAGAGACCTCTGTGTAATCGGTAGAGTCCAAAGTCCCAAGCACAATACTACTACTACTACTACTACTACTACTACTAATAATAATAATACCCCAAATAATTAAGTCACTAATTACTAGGATGCCTTCTGATATGTTTTCTTAGTTACTGTTTAGAGGCCACACTCGTTATGGTTAACAGGAGTTCAGGGGTGAGCGATGAAAGTGATACTACATTAGAGTCTGTCTCTGGACTGGTTGTTTGACTTCAGCAGGAGGTGGTTAACCCACAGTTGCCAATGGTTCCCTGGTGGGTGGGAGGATCATACTTCAGGTTCAGTATTATAGTTAGGTTCTTCCTGGTCTGAACCTCAGGCAAGAACTGAGTCAGTTTTTTAAAGTTCTGGTACCGAAAGACAACTAAGACAGCCACACCATCACCTGTATCTGACCACTCACCGTTAATGATTTGTCTTCTCAGTGCTGCCATAATATTTTCAGTTGCTAAATACAACTAGAGCAGAAAATTCACTTTTGAAAATTCAATACTAAAGTCCCACATTATGAAAAGTTACTCCAAACAGTCTACAAAGGTTTTATTTCTGTCTACCAAAGCACATATAATTGAAGAGATTTTTGTAACTTCACTTGCCCAAAAAGCAAATAAAGAGATTAAACAAATTTACTCAACGACAGTCAGAATTACCAGAGTTAGCAGAGCTACTGTAGCTCGGTTTATGGACTTTAATTAGGAGGCATAAGAATGGTGAGATTTTACATGGTGTAACTTTAATGATGCTTGAAAATAGGCAGGGACTGCACTGCTTCTGTCTGAGCCTGTTCAGTCAGCACACAGTCTGTGTAATATGTGAATAATAAATATGACTTTTCCTCCCTTTCCTAATTAAAAGTTCCCAGTAGGGTTTTTGAACTTTGGGACCATGGAGCTGTGGTTTAAAAAAAAAAACAACCCAAAAACCTTGCACTGTGATTACTATACTTCTAATTTGTGAAGAATTACTCTAAAGCTTTTAGCAATGTGGACAAGACAACCATTAACTGAAGTATAAAATTATGCGCACCAAGGTTCACATCTCGACCAATGGGGTCAGGAGTAAATTGGAGTTAATCACTGTGGCAAATAAATTCAATTTACCACCAGAAAAAGACAGAAATGGCAGTAATACTTTTTAAAACGCCTAATGACCCAAATCAGGTAACTTAGGTACCTGCTTAACTGCTCAGTAATACAAATATCTATATCTATCACAAAATGGCCTCTGTGCGATGAAGTATTAAGTTCTAATAGTGACTAGGAGAAAACCACCACACTCACACTGAAAATAGGGTACACAAGATGTTTTTCCGCCAAAGCAGACTAGAGGCAGAAGACATTTCTGTCCTGCAATCCAAGGCCCAAAGCCACCACGTTCAGAACTGTTAGTCTCATCAGGCCTTGTGTTGTTAGGGAGTGGGTTTCCACACCAGATCCTAGGACTTCAAGTTCTCAAGCTCTTCCTCTCGAAGTCTTGAGCAATTTCCTCTCATTGGTTACCTCCTTTTTTGTTTTGGCAGTTGTCAAACAATGATGTGGTGCATTACCACCACCAACTGGCTTGGAGTGTGGACCAGAATTCACTTACACCAAATAATAAAAATACTATTGCAGTACAGTATAATAGCAACCACTGATCTGAGGCTGTATCATGCACGACTGTAGGCTCAGTGTAGACCAATTTCTAATTTCCACAAAGTTTATTCATCAAACTTGAAGGATGGTAAACTTTTCTCCCCACACTTGTCACCCTGCTAAATCAAGGCCTCGATAGCCCCTAGTGTTTGATCTCCAGTGTGTCTGCTTTTCTAAATTGTTCCATTTAAATTGTTTCTTACTTTCATATACTTTTGTTAATACTTCTGTGTAGTTTCCTTGACTACCTCTCATTAAGTCAGAAAAAAACAGTTATTTATACATTGGACTTCCATATAGTCTAACTCAAGAGTTAAAACTCTTCAGGCCAGATTATCCACCACTAACTAAAATTTCTTGTTGCATCCGCATGCATGTAGGTACGCAAGGGACTGACAAAAATAGTCTAATGCGTCACTTCATAGGCAGATATCTGGAAGAGAAAATAAGTGACAACTGCACAACACCGTTTCAGCAAAACATGACTTTATTTGATTCCATTTTACTTCTGGCTGGACTCTGACTTGGATGTGGATGCCCTCAGAGAGGAGAGGCGGCGCCTCTTGGCAATCTGTTCCTGGCGCTTCTCCTTGGCCTCCTGTTTACAAGAACAAATGCGTGTCAAACAGTTTCCACATGTCCTACTTTATGTCTCTTTAACATTTCACCATCACGTGCTCGAATGTTTTTCAGAAGCAAACCTGCTGAATGCCATTACAGCTATATCATGTAAGGCAACTCAAAACGATAAAAAACACAATCCTATACTTTAAATTTCAAGTGAATAAAGATTAAATCATAACTTAAAGTGCATTTAAGGACATTTATTACAATATGTTGTTAGACACAATGTAGTTGATGTAATACAGCCGCTCCAACACTAGTGGAAATATCACACCTGCCAGAAATTATTTGTCACATTATATTCATTGATCTAAACCACTAGAAAAAATTTTTTTGTGTTCAGCTACACGACAAAAGCAAAGTAGTGTGATCTTTGATGCTGGTTAAGGATAATAAAGGCCTAGATTAACACATACCTTCATCCTCTTGGCCAGCAGCTTTGCATACTCTGAGGCCTCCTCCTTGTTCTTCTGGGTGCGCTGTCTCTTCAGTGCGATGCGGCGGCGCTTGTGCTGCAGCACACGAGGAGTCACCAGTCTCTGGATCTTGGGAGCCTTAGTTCTGGGCTTCTTACCTACCAAAGCGAGAGGATTGAAAGAGTCAGTACTGACACAGTTCAAGGTCAAGTGTGGTAATGAGAAAGAAGCTTAATGTACCTAATTTCTATGTCTGTACACACAACTCGTACTGTACTACCTCAAAGGAAGCACATTACTTACTTTCCAATTCTACAAAAGAACAGTAACTTTGATCTGTCTGCATGCTGGCACCCTGCATTAATCAAAGCCTTGCTGATGATTCATTACTAGGCAGAACACAATTCACACAAACTGAATATTTCCAATACAGCACACCTGGGAGTTACCTGCAGTCTCCACTTCTGCTGAATCAAGTTTATTATCATAAAATTCATTTTTCAGCTTGTTCCTGATCCCAGCTCTTTTACACCAAATTTGAATAACCATGTGAGCTCATCAACAAGACTATATTTAATGGCACTCTCTTTTTAGTGATGAGTTTAAATGGCTTTACCACAAACACAATCTTACAAGCACAGACATCACACAAACTCCAGAACAAACAAATGCTTACACAAGGAAAATAATGTTTATTACTTCTTTACATACACTGGTCAGAATCCATACAGAAACTTCCACAACTCAGTTTTAGTCTGCCTCATGCTTGTTACATACAACACGTCTATCTTCTTCATCTCACCAAGGTTGTGTTTACATAATGGAGTCCTAAAAAAGTCTACAGATGCACTCACTGGCGGATGAGCATCAAAGACCTGTTTTTATAACTGTTCCCGCTCTTACGCTTCAAAAAATAGGAAGGAATTAAAAAAGACCTCCTACTGCACCACTGTTGAGTTTGTCAGGAGTTAAACTCTACAAGAGCCAAAGTGGGAAAAGAAAGCACTTACACCTCCAAAAATCCCAGAAAACTAAGTACTGACCACCCCAGCTAAACCCCACCTCCACAAATTTTAGTCAAAAGACATTTATGTAGGACCTTAAGCTCACTTTTAGTTTATTCTGAATGCTACAGTAATTGCCAATATAGATGTGCCGTTTCAATTTTCTGGAAAACCTTTAACATTAAAGATGTGCTCCATACTATCATTATCATTAGACTGGTCAACATTTACATATACAGTCAGCATTATAGTGCCACCTGCTGGTCTGGCATGCTTCTGGCAGCGCTTTACATCATAATTTTGTTTCCACATGGAGGGAGACATTTCTCAAAATGAAAAAGTGTCTTACCTTCTTTAGTAAGGGGTCTCCTCACAACATACTGCCTAACATCATCCTCCTTGGACAAGTTGAAGAGCTTGCGGATCTTGCTGGCCCTCTTGGGACCAAGGCGGCGAGGGACAGTGCTGTCGGTCAGCCCGGGAATGTCCTTCTCACCTGTGAGTTACAAAGATAAGGATGGTCAATCAATCAAGTCTGAAGAATTCTTAAAAGTATTTCTAGCACCAACAGAACAGGATTGTAACAGTCCTAAATACTACGAGTGTCAAATGGCTGAACTTACTATTCAGTTCACTGTTTAACAAACTAATACTTGCAAAGCAGTGAAGCTTAGTTTTGACAGAACGAGAGAAAAGCCTCAACAATTTGGGAAGTGTTGAGGCATAAAATGCTCAAAGTATACACGTCAGAGTCTTATTTTCCTACCATGTACCAGAATTTGGGTGTCTTAGCAGTTACAGAAAGATATGAGGTTTTATCTAAATAAATTACAAATGATTTGTCCACCAATGCAGAAGAACAGAGACAGCAAACCTCATCAGTCAGATTATGGAAAACCCTCCTAGCCAAATTTAATGAAGCTTAGTGTAGCATTGGTGAAAAAACAACCCACTTAAATTGAGTTACTTTAAAATGAGCACTTGAAGTTTATGCATTTGTTTAGTTTTGTCTTCTGAGCATCACACCAAACCAAAAGCTAACTTATGACAGTTAAAGAGACTCAAATAGAGAAAGCTTAAAATACTATATCTGTATATGTTCTCAGTCATCAAGGTCATGGTAGTCTAAGGAGCTTGGAAAGGAAGTGACAGGAGTTCTTTATGCTTCACCTCATCCAAGACGCTTGTAGTTCTCCATTTTAAGAAACCTTTTTAACCTCCTAGGACCTGGCGTCCACATATGTGGACATCACATTTTGGGTTATTTAGACCAAAATACTCAATTTTGCTTTAAAAGGGCCCGATATCCACTTACAAGGACATTATACTGCTACTGTTCTATCAAAATTTTAAATGAATATCCTCATATGTGGCTCATTTTTCTTAGAAACAAAAATTAGGTAAAAAAAAAATAAAAAATCTGGTAATTCTTTGTTTTTATATTCATCAGGTCCCAATCAGCCCAAATATCAAAGAGAAATTAAAAATGCATGCCATGAAAGAGTTCGGGTCTTAGGAGGTTAAGTCAAGTCGCTTTCTTTCCAAGCTTCTTAAACTTTAAAAATACTAGTTTCATTTTTACCACATTATTATGGCAGCAGTTAAAACAATGGGAGAGCATTGCAGTTCAACCAGCCACTGTTACTAGGACTGGTCGCATCTGGTGAGCAGCTTCACAGTTACTCTGGCAACACACACTGTCCCCCCTTAATGAATACAGGAAAATCCAAAAGGGTCTGCTGGCGTGCCATCATGCATCATTTATACACGACTCCAAAGAGATAATCAAAATTATGTGACATATAATGCGCGCACACTAAGCATGTTACCTTTCTTGACGATGACCAAGTTGAGAACGCTGAGGTTGGCATCAACGATGCAGCCACGCACAGACTTGCGCTTGCGCTCACCAGTCCTGCGGGGACGGTAGCAGGAGTGGCCCTTGCTGAGGAGCAGGCGCACACGGCCGGTGGTCAGCACACCTTGCTTCATGGGGAAACCCTGCTTGTCGTTTCCTCCGCTGATGCGCACTACATAGCCCTGCAAAAGCATAGATATGTTGCTTCACATCCTTTCTAGGAATTTCATTTCATAGCAAATCTGCCAAGATGATTAAGGTCAAATTCTCACTGAATACTCACAAGCAAACCAGACTTTTGGCAGGGTCATATCTAGCTTTTCTTTCCACATAATCACTCACATATAATCCAAGTTAACTGCATTAAAAATTGAGGGAGCACAGCTGTTTCAATCATCCATGGTTATATGGGCTGGTTGCATCTGAAAGCAGCTCCACTGTTCCTCTGGCAACACGCCGTCCCCCCTTAACGACTACGGGTCAGTCAGAAAGGGTCTGCTGGTGTGCCACATATTTACCAAACATCACACAAAAACTCACCTTCCACTCATCTCCCAGAGGGTCAGCAGCCACCTCAGTGGCCATTCGCTTCTCATAGAAGGTACGCAGCTTTCGCTCATCATCAACTTCAATCAGCTTCTGGCAGCCAGTAGCGGGAAATGAGATGTTCAGCTGAAAAAAAAAAAGGAGCAATTACCACGTTACTGGATGTGCACACAGGTAACCGCGAGTCAATGTGCATCTGAATGTTGCGAACTGAGCTGCTAAAGCTTTCAATGATTTTTGTTTGTTTGTTTGCTAAAAACAAACAAACAAAAACATTGCTGACGAGAAGCAGCGGTTACCGACATCGTGAGCCTGTCTGGCGTGAGCTAATGTTTGAATCAGGGGGTGAGAAGGTGGCTCGGGGGCCTGTTAGCTTCTCTGCCGGCTCAAAGCTCAGAAAACTCCGGCTTTAACTTTTGACACAGCCGGCTCAGTGGGTAACATTATCACAGTGCAGGGGAGAGGACGTAAAGGTATAACTACGTTTCATTTGAGTAAAACGAGACTTAAACTGGACCCACATTTCGCTCAGAGTGCGGCCATGTTTCCACAGCGTTCTCCGACAGGCTCGTCAGCTAGCTCCCATTTTCATAATCAAAGCTCATCCTGAGCGGCCGAGCCACCATTCCTGCTTTAAATCAGCCCGCTTTAAAGTTTACATTGTCAGCTTTCATCATATCGTAATATTTAACAGAAAGCAACAACACGAAGAGAAACACAGTTAAAGAAATACGTTACCTTCATTTTGCCAAACCGACCCTCCGACGGTCCGCCACGGAAAAGAGACCGGATATCCGCCTCGTGGTCTCACATAGACCTGAAATGCTATCGCGATAACTGGTTCGCTGAAAATTTTAGGGTTATTAAAATGTTATACTATTAACTTATGTTATACAAGAATTGATATGTTATACTATAAAGTATTGTGTAACTGTGTTCATTTCCTAATTATGTGTGTCTATCTATCTATCTATCTATCTATCTATCTATCTATCTATCTATATATATATCTATCTATATATATATATATATATATATATATATAACAGCCAAAAATCTCAAAGAAAGGCACAGAAATGACAAAGAATAGAATATGTATTAATCCTTGTTACAGTGGAGGTGTTGTGGATTTAAAACAATCTGCATATTGAGGGGATTATTATTGAGCCACGGAGCATGCGTCGGCCAGAGGGTGCCAGAGAGTGCATAAGGAGCTGAGATGTTAAGATAATTCCCATCCCAGTCTGGCGAGAGATACGTTCTTTGAATACTGGCCTAATCAGCTTCAAAATAAACAGACTGTATCTGTTTGAAAAACACTTAGCCAGTTTGATAAAGGCTACCATAATTAACTGCTCACTTGTACAACACCCTTAGAAAAATACTGATAAAAATAGGCATGCAGCTATGTTAGCTGTTGATGCAGCTTTTGAACAAAGTTACTCATTTTTATTATGAGATGACAGGCCTTTTTTACTCTTTACTGAAAACTTGATATTATCAATTAATACAGCAAAGGTGTTTTTTTTTAAAGAGGTGCAATCTAAAGGCAAGTCAAGAAGTCAAGAAAACCAGATAAATTAAAGTAGTTAATCGTTCCTATTTCTGGAATAGTAAGTTTTAAACTAAATATTATCACTACAATGTAAAAGACAGCTTTCTTTTGCATGTATCAACCAGTGTCAATACATGTGAGTGCACAATAACAGGGCTGTCCCACACAAAATTGAGCAGAAAGAATAGACCAGAAGTCTCAAACATATTGCACAGAGGTTGGACAGGGCCTGCTAATTTACTCAGTCATAGCTTTTGATAGTAAAAAATGTGTGTACATTTTGGATTTGTAACTGTATTTAGATCAGATTTAAAGTCTTACAAAGACATCACCCACTTTTCACACCAAATGTATTAAGTAATAGTTATGTCATTTTTGTTAGTATTCTGTTATTTTTATTTATTTAACAGGGTCAACGCATATGAATGGACACTAGTAGATGAAAATACAACATGTAAACATTACATTTTAGCAAAACGTCTAATTTCCAGGCACATTACATAAAATTTACACAAAAAACATACAGATATAGAAAATATAGCATATCATGAAAACACTAGTTATTTTATTGTATTTTTTATTTTGTTTTTGTTTTTCTTACTTGGGTCTACTTTTAAAGAACAATAAAACTGTGGATTTGGTTCAGTTTGGTATGGAAGCTTGTTGCTAATAAAAAACAAAACAGATAGAAATAAGTCAAAATTAAAAAAAATAATTGTGACTTAAAAAAGAAAGCTCGATTTGTTTATGGAAGGGAAAAGGGTAGAAATGTATTATTGTCATTCATTATTCTCGAGAAAATCGAAATTTGGAGATATTAACCGTAATTCTGTTTTAGAGACAGCAAAAAAAAAAAAGAAAGAAAGAAAGAAAGAAAAAAGCTGCTGAACTTCCATACACTGGGCAACATGTGGCTCACTTCATATAAAAGTCTGCTAGAAAATATAAAGCATCAGTATTCTTTGACTACTGCTGACTTGAACATACAAACTTTAAGTATCTCACCCCCCACCACCACTACTCTTTTTTTAAATTACCATGACAAAAATAAGTAAACTCTTCCTTCCTGACCTACGTTTGACCGAAGAAGGAAGCAGGCGGGAGCGAGTTCTCTTGCAGCCTGAGCACTCTTTGAGTCGCAGACCGAGCAGCTGTCAGTGGACGAGGCAGAGCGTCACGACGAGCAGGAGGCTTTGTGGAAGAAGGACGTGCTCAAAATGCAGCTCCATAACGATTTCCCCAGTGTGTCACAGGCTCGGGTGGCCGATACGTGCCAGGACTCAGACGTTAGGATCTAGCGTGCAGCCAGCGAGCCGACGGATAGCGACTTTCCCCTCCTCGGTTGTTTTTATGTGCTGTCTGCTCGGCGCTGTCCATCCGACAGAACTAGTTCAGACATGAGTAACGTTAATGTGATGTTTTGGGACCAGTTGCAGGCTGGTAGCTCCGAGGTGGACTGGTGTGAAGGCAATTACCTTATTTACCCCAGCATCGCTGAGTTTTACAACACGGTCGGTTCTGAGAACGGGGCTTTTTGTAGTTGTTGTTGTTCTCGCTGTTTTGCATGTTACAGTTTTGTTTACAGTCAAAGCCTTTCTGCATTTCCTCTTCTCGCTGTTGTCTCTGTTGCACTGCTTGTTTTGTTTTACTCCCCTTTCCTTTCTTTCTTTTGTAGTTTAATGGCTCTTTTGCTTTACTTCCCAGGTTAACGACTGTTTAGCTGAGCAGTCTGGCTGCTTTTCAGCTTCAGCATCATGATATTTATTGTTAGTAGCAGTTTACAGGTTTTGCATGCCAGTCTCTGAACAGCCACCGAGGCCCGCACACTGATCAACTTTTGACGGGCATTGCTGGCTCTTTGCTGCGGGATCAGTGACAAAGACTTTTCTGTTGTTTATCATTTCAGATCAGCAACATTTTGTTTTTTGTTTTGCCGCCGATATTAATGTGCTTGTTCCGCCAATATGCAAAACATTTCAACAGTGGGATTTACCTCATATGGATACTGCTAGTTGTGGTCGGTAAGTTGGCTGCTGACCTCTCTCAACCCTTCATTTTTATTTATTTATTTTTCATTTCTTATCTGTACACGTGGTACATAAAGCAAGCGTCAGATAGGGAGGCTTCAAATAAATAAATAAATAAAAATAGTGGATGTCATACAGATCACCAGTTGTCAGGCATCTTGGGAAGATTTGCCAGTTTTCTGTTGTTTAGTCTGTCTCTTCCTTTAATCTCAGACTAACTCTGAGATGTTGAGATCAAGGATCTGCGTGGGGGCCTGACCATCTGTTGCAGGGCTCCTTGTTTGATCGTTGTCATTTTTGGGCTTTATATGTGGGTTTGTTGATAGAGGTAGTGCACTGCACTTTTTGCATACATAAGGAGACTCACTAGAAAACCACATCAGCATAATTCAGTCTAGTACATAAGTGCCACTAACACTGCTATGACTGTAAAAAGAAACTGAGCATTATAGGATTCATAAAGGAGGCCTTTATAGCTGGGCTGCTACATCAGATTGCATTAGATCAAGTGTTAAGTTGTTAACCCTAACATACTGTTCATATTCACTGTCTGCATAGTATAAATATAGTATTTGGCATTAATAAATGTATGACTAATCCGTACTTTGTGGATTAGAGAGCAGACAGTGTTTTTTTTATTTATTTATTATTTTTTTGTTTAGGTTTTACAACATTTGTTTATGGAGAAAAATATATAATATCTTACACTCTCATGTCAAGTTTTACCCAAGACACGAAAATGTAACAGCCATATTCATCTAAATATATTTGAACTGAGTTGATCATCGTTACTGTCATTGTGCAGATGCCAAAAGTTATCAAATTTGAAGCTAAAAAAGGCCATTTGAGGTATTTTTACTGCTGTCAAAACGGGTCAAATGAGTGTGTAAGTAAGGGTTAAGGGACTGAGTAAATAGTCCACAAACCAATTAAAAAAAAAAAAATAGTGTATTCCTGTAGGACTTTATTCATAGCAAAAAAATATTATTTTTTTCCTTTATTTTTCATGAGAGTAAGCAAAGTATCTGAGGGGTTTGCACTGTTAACTAGTACAAACCAGAAGGTTAAAGTATGTCGACTTGGTCTCTAGGCGGTTACGATGGACATTTAATTTGAACTAGTTTCCAGGCTTTAGACCAAAGGAGTGATCTGTATACGCTTGTACCGCAGTGGCACTGTTGGGGTGCACAGTTTCTCAGCTGTGGCCTCTATCACCATCTTTAGATTGATTTTGAATTCATTATGTCTCATTCAATATTTAGGCCTTTAATGGTGCTTCTTCATGTACACAGTTCAATAGAGAGCCTTTTCCCATCGATGCTGTTTTGCAAACGCTCGGGTTGCCCTGTCAGCAAAGATAACCCGAGAGCGACCCCACCTCTGTTCCAAGGAGGTAACCTTGGTGGGTGTTGGGAAAAAAAAGTAGTTGAACAAGATTTGCATAACTGACTGAGTAGCAGGATCTATGGGTCAGATTTAAAGAACTCGAGCTGGGTGTTTTCCTCTGTGGCCCATGTGTGGTCCAATGTAAAGGGAAATAAACGCAGTCTCCTTGCTTTGTTGGAGCCTCTCAGACAGTTGAACATTCTTGGTCCATACCATAAATCCTTATCTGTGTATCTTGGACTGCATCCATTTTCTTTTCTTTGATTCTGGAGGCTTTTTAAAACAAAGCCAGTGCCAGCAACGGGTCACATGGTTTCATGTCTTTTCCTCTGTTTCAGCAGTTGTGGTGAACTTTGACTCGAATAGAAAAGCAAGCCTATAGTTTCTAGTTCAAAAACAACATCCAGCTTCTTTTTATTTCGCCTTAGCCTCAGCAGTGTGTGCACATATAGTTTGGCTACTTTGCATCCATATTTTGATCTGTCAGCAGATCAAAAATAAGAACGTGTAAATTAAGGCTTTGAATTAAGAAATTACACCCCTCACTGAGCTGAAGGCAACATATTCATATCCTGTCAAGTCACAAAGAACCTGGATTCTACTTTTAGTTTTAATGGAAAAAAGGACCAGTCTTAAAAAAAGAGCTATTTTTGCTTTTTTAACCATTTCATCTTTACGCATATCTGTTATATCCAACTAGCACTCCTTAGTTAGCCATTTTTTTCTTTGCCTGACTGATTATGAAGGAGCTGCTGATTCATTTACATGAATGCTTCTTTAAGTCTTTTATTGAATGGCTCATTCTCATGCCTAGGTTGAGAACCATGACAGGTTTTCACGATTAGTAACAACTGAGTGGGAGCAACATTTGATAAGAAGTCTGCTGAAATGTTGCACCTGATAATAAAAAGTCTGTTCTACCGTAATAAACAAGGAGGGGAAAGTGACTGCTGCATCTCTCTGCAGCATTTCAAGGCTTCATTTCTAAATAACTGTTTGCAAATTAAAGGCCAACAAAAGAGGCCTTTACATTCACTGTAACACAATGACTGCCTTTCCTCATAAAATATTTGGCAAACATTTGCACAATAACGTGAAACCCACATGTTTAGCAGCTTGAAAACGGCTTCCAAAGTTTCCATCGTAGATAACAGCCGGTCCTGTTCGATGTGTGATGATTGTGGCGTTCCAACTGTGCTCTGTTTTTCGGTTATCGTTTTGAACTCGTCGTTTTAGAGGGGGAACATTTTAACTCTACGTTTGCTATTCTCAGTTATGTTCTGATGTTATAAAAGAGAGAGGGAGCATGTAACAAAACACAGACTGTCTCATTTATCCTGCCCTTTGAATACAAAACTTAAACATCTATCACTGTCCTTCTGTGTCTCTTCCTTTCTCCAAGGTATTGGATCGACTTATTTTCATGCCACCCTCAGCTTTCTTGGCCAAATGCTGGACGAGCTAGCCATATTATGGGTGCTCATGTGTGCCATAGCCATGTGGTTTCCAAAGAGGTATTTACCCAGGATATTCAGGAGGGATCGGTATGTTGATAACAACAACTATTACTATTATTTATTATTATTATTATTGTAAAAAAAGAGCTTCAGCTATGTGCATGTGTAGATATGTAGTCCTGTGAAAAACTATTTACCCCTTTCCTAATTGGGTTTTCTTTTTCTGCAATATTTGCCACAATAAAATGTTTCCCATCATTAAACAAAGTTACAGTCTTTTACATCACTTTGGAGGAATTTTGGCCCTCTCTTCTTTGCAGAATTGTTTTAATTCAGGCACACTGGAGGATTTTCGAGCATGGTTTAAGGTCATGTCAAAGCAACTCAATCAGATTTAAGGTGCAGACCTTGACCTGGTCACTCCAAAACCTTCATTTTGGGGTTGTTTGAGACATTCAGAGGTGAACTTGCTGGTGTGTTTTAGATTATTGTTCTGCTGCTTTTGAGCTCATTTAGCCTACCGGTACTTCATTTTGTCAGACAGGTTCTGTTTAAGTGATTTCTTAATTCAGAAGCTCTACCAGTAATCAGGCCCGAGGCCTATCCTTCATGCTCTTAACTCTTAATTATCATTCAAGCAGCTAAAAGTGTTTAGCTCTGACTGGAATTATTCACAGCTGGTGGCATCTGATGGTAGTGTCTGTGTTACACATACTTATAATGCAATAATTAAGAATAAACACTAAAGCAGATACAGTGTAGGTTTGTCCCGTGCAAGGCGGGGCAAACATTTTTTTCTTCACATGGTCAAATATGTAGCATATGCATTTAGTACATTACTGTATTAGAGCTCACTGTTGTCACATGATATCTCAGCTGCTGTGACACTCCTGTTTAATAATAGGCCTTTCTAAGATAGCTGACACCAGTAAAAGCTGCATCACATGTCTTTACTTCTCCTTGTATTGTCACCAAGCTGCCACGGCTGCTTGCTCTCACTTCAGGCTGCTACTTGTTTTGCCCAGCCTTTTGATTAGAGCTGAGCGTGTTTGTTATGTGCACCTTAAGTGGGTCATAATAATTTCTGGAGCACATCTGAGTCATCCAAACACTCCCTCTGTATTTTACAATTGTGTTCATGGAGTATTGCAGCAATATCTGTCTGTTTTGTTCATTAATCCATCTAGGTCGAGATTCAAAGTGGTCATCGGCATCTTATCAGGGATCACCACGGGGCTGGCCTTTGTGAAACCTGTTGTCAACTCACTGTCACTCATGACTCTGGGAATCCCATGTACCGTGCTGCTCATTACTGAGCTGAAAAGGTAAGACGGAAGAGTATGACTGTGTGTGTTTGTTTAAACAGCACAGATGAGTGTAAGTAGCCGAGTAGGTCTGAGCCAGAAGTGGCACACTGAGTAAACTACATGGACTATGTATCAAATGTGGACATGCTCTGAGCGTCAAAAGAGGGAAGACGATGCAGAACTTTTTAAACCTAAAGTAAGTAAAGTAAAAGTTTATTTTTATAAACCCCTTATAGGAAGCAGGTGGTGAATCTGTTGGCTGATTTATAAAAAGATGTGTGATTGTGCAGAAGTCTGTGAGAAAATTATCTTACTGCTCACGCAACTTATGACCACATGTTCCTAATGGGTTTATGGTCTCAGCCACTAGTTTGAAGTCTTCTTTAACACAGCTTGATGTTTATTTAGATAATTATGGTGCCTTCCTGAGTGTCACTGATGATAAAGCAGAGTATTTCTAAGGGCCTAGTTATGTGTGCAATGTCACAGTCATATTCTCAATCAAATCTAACCCTTATTAGTCATGTCCAGTTGAAAAACACTTAAAAACATGCACTCACACACAAAAGATCACTGCCAAAAGGCTTAAAATGTCACTAAGGGCCACATTTGCTCAGTGGGGATAGTATCACAAAAACAAACCCCTGGAAGTGGAAAGCTTTGCTCTCTCTCTCTCCACTTTGAAATCCTGTCTCAGGCTACGTCCACACTAATGCGTTTGAAAACGCATCGTTTTCTCTCCGTTTTGGCCTCCCGTCCACACTGAGACGGCGTTTTCGCTCATGGAAAACGCAGCATTTTGGAAACGCTCTCAAAAACGCATACATTTGAAAACGGTGCTTTCGCATCGCAGTGTGGACAGCGAAAATGGAGACTTTCTAAAATGATGACGCATGTTAGTCATGTGATGCAGTCATGTGACCAATTAAACTAAGATAGTGTAGGGCATTCTACAGCAGTTGTTTTGTTTGCTCTCAATTTTGACAGCCCTATTAAAGATTAATATCAGTCTGTACATGCTCCAGATAACTTTTCTTCAAATTTTTTAACTCTCACTCGCAGTTGCAACTTTATACTTTTGTGTTACTCGCAGCAGCAACTCCAGCTCATTGTTAGTCCATTTAAAAAACTCGGTGCTTTTCCTCAACATTTTGCTGCAACGTTTCAAAGAGCCGGAAAGTAAATAAGCGGCAGACAGAAATGAGGCAGGTCGAATCTTCTTGCGTTGCACGTATGCGCAGTACTGGAACGTAAGTATTTTCGGCTGTTTCAATGTAGGCACGCAACTCTGTGAAAATGACTGAAAACGCTAGTGTGGACGCGGAGCGTTTTCAGATGAAAACGCCGTTTTCAAATCTATCCGGGCTAGTGTGGACGTAGCCTCAATCTCAAAACCTCCTGAAATTTACTCACTCTGATTGTCTTCCAGCTTAATAGGTATTTTGGTTTATTCTTAATTTTTTTATTCTTTTATCCTTCTTGTAACCAAAATAATTTCCTTAAGAATTATTAAAGTATTCAGATTCTGATAACTCTTCTGTTTGGGTGGTTTCGAGTGCACACTACTTCAGCTGCAGGAAAGTTGATAGCCTGTATAGTGACATTCTAACTTTTCTGTTAGGAATTTATGGGGATTTCTAAAATATGTGTGTTAAAAGCTGAAAACTGCTCTGCGTTGCTGGAAAACGTAACTGCCTGTGGCATGCGCTGTATGCGTCTTGTACTGGGCAGCTATTGTCCCCCTCCCTCTGACAGCCTGCTTTGTTAGAATAAAACTGTAACTTTCACTAACAGAAATATCAGTGGCTCGGCTCTAAAGCAGCTTTCTGTGGTGATGAAGACTCTTTTTCCGTGAAAGTTAACGCAAACCATGTGAAGTCAATGATGTAGTTCTCGTTCACCAACATAATTGAGTCTCACTTAGAAGTGAGAAAGTCCAGCAGTGCTGAAACTTTGGATTGTTTTATATGTTTTGGTTTTATGCGATCACGTTACTTAGCACCCACCTAAATGTTGTCGTCTTCTATAGTGACTCACAGGATGGCTGTAGATCAGGGCTATTGACAGAGGTTTGTTTGGCGGAAACGTCTGGCATGCGCCCAACTGGAAATAACATTGGCTGTAAATAAGAAGCGACTGCAGCATCAAAGGATGTAGCATAAATCACAAAGAATGAATTTTTATCAGCCCCAAATAATGTAAACCAGCAGTCCTCTATGAAGTCTCCGGCTTTGTTTCAGTCATGCCTTTATAGGCAGGGAAATGTGTTCCAGAGTTGATGCATGGGAAGTATGATAACCTGACTTATCAACAATGTGCTTTATCACCTCTTTAAGTCTTGAACTGTTTAAATAACAGAAGTCAAATAGTGAAGTCGGTGCATTGTTAACATGCCACCTTTCACCTTTTTGTACTGTCTGGTGTGTCTGTTCCAAACTTATTATGTGGAAGAAAGTTCCTGAAAGCACAACAAGCCTTTCACTCTGTTTTTCTGCGTGTTTGTGTCCTTAATGCTTCCTAGCCGTCACAGTAACGTGGATGTATGTTCCGTTGCTTCCGTTTCCCATAACCCTTACTCACCACCATCAGTCCCCAAAATTCATCTATTGTTCAACCTGTTAGTAATTCTTCACATTACTGCCAGTGCCAGTCATCCATTGAAACTGCTTGTTTTTGTTGTTCCAAGTGTGAGAGAGTTCCTGTTGCCCCGACTGATGGACTTTTGCCCTCACAAAGGACAGAAAACTTAGTTGTTGGTTTCAATCCAAGTCAGCTTTCAGGCCAGCAAGAACAACATGTTCTGTGAGTCAATTGTGAGCATGCAGAGGGTTTCTGAAATGAAAAGTATATAAAATTACAAACCTGGAATACTTTAATACTATTATAACTAGCCTGCAGCGTTTTTTCAGAGTGGTGTGTAGAAGAAAATTCCATCATGGACACAATTTTTAGTGACTGCAAAGTTATGTACGCAATGTACACTGAGCGTGATGCATGAAACCAATGCAAATGGAGAACATTGTTAGTATTATAGTAAGTTTTAAGATCTTATTATGAATTTGATGTATGTGAAACAGCTCATGGAACATATCACAGATAATAAGGTTAAATAGTAACATGCTTGGGGGAGGAAATAAAAGCATCCTGTTTCTGTTACAAGATGGATGTAGGCACCGTGAAGTCACCCACTGGTGTTTTGACTCCACATATTGAAGCTTCAGTGTTATTTATGACCACTTTATTAGGTATACCTTTCTAATAACCGTTTTCTTTCAAGCAGAGGTTCCGCCCTGTACTAGAGAGGTTTTATTTTTATTTATTTAACCTTTAGTCCCATTGAGACTGAACGTCTCATTAACATGAAAGACCTATTTTATTTGTGGCAAAGATTCAACAAGGTTCAACCAAGCAATTTTGGTCCGTATTTAGGAAAAAAAATAGTTGTTCATCAGCTTTGAAACGATCCACAGGAATGGGAGTCGCTGAAACTTGAGTGATAAATTTAATTAGTGTCCAGCTTTGTGTCACGTATGCCACAGACCTCTGTTTTGTACAGTCGAGTGCGAGGAGAGTCACATCAGGGCTCCACCCTTATCTTTGCCTCCCACAATTATACTCCTCAGATTCCCCAGCACTTTCTCTCAAAGCAGAAGCACTAATCTAATGTCATGTATCTTATCTCACATCCTTCTATAATCTCCTGGCTGATGGGCGGAGGTTTCCAGATATCCGGCTATGTGGTGACGTTTTTGTCAACATATATTTGCTGGCAGGAAAGGGCGTTGGCTTGATAAGAGTAATTTATGTAAAATATTTCAGGCCAACTGACTTGATGTATAAGGTTTACAACAGAAGTAGTAATAATTCTGTGCATATGATGAAGTAAGCAGTTCAATATTTACTTATTTAAGTGTTTATTGGGGATTTCTTAGAGATGATTCTCATAGCTGCTCTTTGCTGCTGCTTTATTGCTCCATGTTTATGATTAAAATGCCACAATTTTTTTTTACCTGTTTACTGAAGCATATTCCAAGTACAGTTATATGATGGGCATGGACATAATGTGTAGACTCACAGCTTTCATTTGAGGGTATCCACATTCAGATTGGATGTAGGGTTTAGGAGTTTCAGCTCCTCAACATGTGCCACCCTTTTTTCTTTTTTCTTTTTTTAAAAGGGGGCAAAAGTAATTGGACAATTGACTCAATTTCATCGGGAGGTGTGGGCAGTTACTGGAGTTGATTTGAGGTGTAGTTCTTGTATTTAGAAGATTTTGCTGTGACCAGACAGTAGACAGTGGAGAGCTACTTGGCCTTTGTTTTCAAAGGAGCTCTCCATGGAGGTGAAACAAGCCATCCTTAAGCTGCGAAAACAGAAAAAAAAACCATCTCAGAAATTGCTACAATAGTAGAACATTGGTGAATGATCGCAGAATCATTTCCATGGTGAAGAGAAACTCCTTCACAACAGCCAACCAGGTGTACAATACTCTTCAGGAGATTGTCTTTTTGATATCCAAGTATACCATAGAGAGAAGACTGTGTGCAAGTAAATACAGAGGGTTCACTGCAAGGTGCAAGCCACTCATCACCCCCAGAAAGGCCAGATTGGGCATTGCTAAAAATCATCTAAAAAGCCAGCACAGTTCTGGAAAAACATTCTTTGGACAGATGAAACCAAGATCAGAATGGAGTGGTGAGAATGATGACAAGAAAAAACTATGGAGAAGGTGTGGAACAGCTCATGATCCAAAGCATACCACATCATCTGTAAAACACAGCGGAGGCAGTGTGATAGCTTGGGCGTGCATGACTGCCAGCTGCACTGGGACTCTAGTGTTTATTGATGATGTGACACAGGACAGAAGCAGCCAAATGAATTCTGAGGTGTTCAGAGACAAGCTGTCTGCTCAAATCCAGCTGAATCCAGTCAAGTTGGTTGGTTGGTGTTTCGTAATACAGATGGACCATGACCCAAAACATATAGCCAAAGAAACCCAAGAGTTTATTCAAGCAAAGAAGTGGAATATTTTTGAAGAGCCAAGTCAGTCACCTGATCTTAACCCAATTGAGCATGCATTACACTTGTTGAAGACTAAATTTTGGACAGAAAGGCCCACAAACAAACAGCAACTGAAAGTCGCTGCAGTAAAGGCCTGCCAGAGCACTAAAACGGAGGGAACCAGCATCTGGTGATGTCCATGATTTCAAGACTTCTGGCTGTCATTGCCAGCAAAGGGTTTTCAACTAAGTATTAGAAATAAACATTTTATTTTCAGTTATTTAATTTGTCAAGGGAGTGTGTTAATAATGTATGTCATTTGAAAGCGCTTTCCCCCATTGTTCAGTAAATTTCTTCTTGTGTTTTTGTTTCATGTTTTTGGTTTTGGTTTTTTTTGGTTTTTTTAATCTTGCCAGACAGCGAGTTTTTCTTCTTTTTTTTTTTAAATGACGCTATCCACAGAGGTTGTTGTTGGGGTTTTTTTGCACTGCATGTCATAATCTCTAATCTGCCAAGTCTGAAGGGCACGCCTGTCTGTCTTTCAGAGGCTTGTTATTCAACTGAAGCACTATGTGCAGCATAATTTCTATTAGGATGTCACAGTGGCTCTAATAGCAGTGTTGTCTCCCCCTGTACTTCCTGATTACTAGCCCATCTGTGCTTCTTCTAAGTTTTAATCGGTTACTGATCTTCCTGTAGCTCATTTTTCATCGTTACAAAGTCTCAGAATAAGATTTCTTAAATTCCTTTGGTAATTCTTTTCCATAGGGAACCAAATCGTGCAGATATACGGATAGAAACTCCCATTCTAAGGTCATTTTATGAACAAATTCATGCAGCTGAAGAGAAATAATCATTTTCCCCCAGTTTTGATTCAATGAATCAGAAGGGTTTTTTTCTACCTTTGCCAGCAGTGCTCACAGGTGTTTTTCAAGTCTGTTTCATTGACTTTCTGTTTTGAGGCCTGTGCATTTTTAATGCATAAGCCCCATATTAAGCTTTCTTTTCTTGCTTTCACATATCTTGTCTTCACATCTTCACAGTTATCGATTAGTTTATATTTTTTTAAGCACTTTGACACTTAAATTGTAACATAAAGAGGTATAGCCACTCTTTTTGTGTTCTGTGATTAACTGGAACAATCAGTATTTTACAGTATTGATGACAATTTAATGACCCACTTCCCAGTGGGAAGATGCATCACTGGCCATCTATTTTTGTACTTCCTGTTGCGGTTTCATAGCTGTGACACCCTTTTTCCCTGCCTCTCTCTGGGCAAGTTATGTAATAGAGACAGTTTACCAGTTCAGTTCACCAGCACACTTACTTTAAAATAAGAAATCTTTAATTCTGGTGTGATGAGTAAGTTTTGCAATTTCTGTAGCTGTTATTATTTTTAAATAAAAGATGTAGAAAAATAAAGATGTAGCACTATTTCTCACTGCTTCCAGGGAGTCATCCACTTCTGAACATACAGTATGCAGATAAATGTACGGGTCCACCGACGTGTTACATCTACAGGAATTGCTTGGCCATGGAGCTCCCAGCACACAGTTTTTGGGCTGATGTTAATGCCAGAGAAAGTCTGGAGCTCTGCAGTTAATGAGTCAGCAGAGCGTTTGCGACTTTTGCACTCTATGCCCCCTAGCACTCGTCGTGCTCCGTAACTGAGTTGACTTAATCCAGCGGTGGCATCCTATTACAGTTTCATGCTGAAATACAGTGAGTTCTTTAGAATAACCCATTCTTTCACCAATCTTTACAAAGTGTAAAGGCAGATTGAATGGCCAGGTGCTTGATTTTATACACCTATGACAGTGGGACTGAATGAAATGCCTGAATTCAAAGGTTAAGAGGTGTGGTCTAGTACTTTTGTCCATATAATGCAATGCTGGCAACCTTAGTATTCCTTACTGGCCAAATTCCACATTTCCACAGGCTTATGATTACAGTGCAAATTATCTTAAATTAATTAAATAGGAAAGGTGTCTTTTTGTTTAAATAAAAATAAGTCAGCTGAGTATTCTCCACATGGATTTGGGGCTCTGAAGGTCAGTGACAAATGTTACATTCATGGTGTCAGAGCTTTCGGAGCTTTTTCGCTTGAATGACTCCCACATTCCCAGAGACCAGATCGCCTTTATCAGTCAGTGTGATCGCAACTGACTGCTAATTAATCTAATCTCTGCTTTCACTGTCAGTGTAAAGTCGTTCACCTCTGCTTAAAAAGATTCCTGAGCCTCTGCGTGAGAGTGATGTTTGCCGTTTAGCTCAATCCGGTTATGTTGCTGAGCTGGAAAGGTTCTATGCCATCCAGGGATTCGTGTCACCTTGAAACAATGGTGACTCAAAGGTAGAGGCTTCTTAAATGGTTTGACTTCATCAAATGCACTGACTTAAGGGCAGGTGACAAACTGCCAGTCCTGTATCGTCAGCACCATTTAGTCACAGTCAGGCTTCTGTGTCCCCCTCTTTGTCTCTGCACTCAGTGTTTGGCCTGGCTCTGACTGGTGTGCCTAAGGAGGGTAAGACTAAGAATAGTTTGGCAGTGGCACTCTGGATTAGCACATCTCTCTAGGTCAGAGGTGTATCCATGAGGAAATTTGTGCAGATAAATCTAGCTGGAGCAATCATCTGTGCCATTAAAATTGCTAAATTCCTCCTGCTTTTAGAGCACCAAAATTGGGCAAAAAGGCCAGTACGTCCTGGAAGCGACCGCGTATGATGAGGAGGAGGCTCAGAGGTTTAAGATTCTTTAGGCAAGAAATAAGATTTTCAGAAGTATTTTATTGATAAAAAGAAATGTAAACATGAGGATCAATGTTTTAATGTTAGTGTGCTAAAACTGAGAAAATTTCCACTATGATTTTGTAGTATTTTTATATTACAGTGGATTAAATGATTATGTAAGTGAATGTCACTGGGAGAGTTGGCAGCTGAAGAGCTAGATATTAGATAATGGAGTTATTTTAAGACAAAAATGCGAACGTGTGCCTCAAAATAAATGTGGTAAAATAAATGTTAATGTTTGTCTGTATAGTCTGGATGTGAAAGAGGAAGAGGAATAAATGATGAATATATATGCTGCCCACAAGTGGCCAACATGGGTTTAGCAGCAGTGTACTTTACATATATGATTAATTGCATTTATTTTGTAAATATTTCAGATTGTTTCGAGAAAATCAGTATGATCTGTAATTCTAGGAAGTGTATTGCTATTTTAACAAAATTGAACTGTTTCTATTTATATGCTGAATAAATCATCAAGTTGGTTGCATTTGTATTTTCACAGCTCACATTGTTCTTCACTGTGTCATCGCAGGTGTGAAAACCCACGTGTGTTCAAGCTGGGCCTGATCTCAGGGATCTGGTGGGCGCTGGCTCTGCTTTGCTGGATCAGTGACAGGATATTCTGCGAAGTGTGGTCATCTGTCAACTTTCCCTACCTACACTGTGCTTGGTAAGCTCAAAGTCGACTCTGAAAACTCAGTGCTGTATAAGGTGTTAATGGTATCACTTAATCACAATGTGTATTTTATCCTGTGAGACTAAAAGGCAAAATAAGTGTTACAAGACAGTTACAGTTGCACTGTATACTTTTTTTCTTAAAACAAATGAATAAAAAATGTCAACCAGTTTTCATTTCAGGTGATTTATGTTTTTTATATGAGGAGGAAGGGGGGAGGGGAACTAGGCAGTAGCTTCAATAGACTGAAGTTAAATTAAACAGAAAAGAGGAATTTGAGAAATTACGTCACGTAAAATAGAAAAACCACCTTTCAGCATTAACTTGAATAACTGGTTTTCCGTATGACTTTATCAGCCTCTCACATCATTGTGGGGGAACTTTGGCCTAGCGTTCTTTACAGTGTTGCTTTATTTAATTGAGGTTTGTGGGTATTTATGCACAGCTCTCTTAAGATCATGCCACAGCATGCTGTCATGGTCTTTTTTGAGATAAGGGGCTTTCTGCTTCACAGAGTGAATGGGTTAAATGCAGAGAGGAATTTCCCTACGGGGATCAATAAAGTATACATTATTATTATTGTTATTATTATTATTATTATAATGTCTTGAACTTTAACATGTGACATGCTAAATGCGGTTCTGAGATGTAGCTGTTGTTATTTTTTTTTTGTTTGCTTTTTTGCAATTTCTCTGCATAGTCTCAGGTGAATTGGCTGTCATTGTGAGAACCAATACCTGAATGTTTTAGACCAGCAAACTGTCAAAACTTCTGGTTTTGTAGAAGTGTTCACACTTACTGGTAATTAGTTAATCAAGTGCAAATGTTTAGCAGAACCTGACTGTTACTTACCCTCTTAATTCCTATGAAAGCCATACAAGTTTGCTTATCTTAATTTTTTATTTTTCAAACTGCATAGAGTCCTGTGAAAACTTTCTTTTTTCACATGGCTGCAGAAGTAGTTGGAAAAATCCCAAAAAGTTGATTCTGTTCATCTGGATGTAGCGTTTTCAGTGGGAGAAACCTTTTGTCACTCATCCAAGTGACTTCTTCAGTCTCAGCTGACTGCAGGCTTCCCCAGATTTGTTTTAGGGAAAACAAGACACTGTTAAACTTTTACAGCTGTGCCTGCAAATCATTTCAGAGGTTAGGCTTATTCATGATCATTTTGCTCTTACAGGCACATCCTCATCTGTCTGGCTTCCTATTTGGGTTGCGTTTGCTTCGCCTACTTTGATGTTGCTACCGAGGCACCAGAGCGAGGTCCCGTCATCATGTTCTGGCCCAGTGAGAAATGGGCCTTCATTGGTGTGCCATATGTTTCCCTTCTCTGCGTCCATAAGTCTACTATAAAGGTGACTTAAAGCAACGCTGATGCTTTCACACCGAGACACACCATCTGTGACTCATCTCGCATCAACTGGTGCTCTTGTGACTTGAGGATATACGTGATGCACGTCTTGGCCGACCGAAAGGATTTTGCATTCGGCACATGTTTATGCAACTCGGTCAAAGAACAACAGGTTGTTTTATACGATACACAACTACTCTTTAATATCAAAGCCAAGAAACCTTTACAGTGTTACAAACGTATCTCAGGCTTTGCATAAGAGGTTATTAAAATCTCTTAAGAGTGTAAGTGTTAGTATTTTACATTTCATACTTCTTTAAAGAGAAGATTTTCTACATTTTCTGGGAACTGAGAAAACCTCACTGTAAAGAGTTATGTTGCCTTTACAAGAGTAAAAAAATAGCACCTCATGAGTGCAGTCATGAAACCATGTTTAGAAACAATAAAGCACTGGATTTATTAACTGTGATTAATGCCTCACGCATTAAAGCGTCACGTTCCTAATACACTCAGCAAATCAACAGCAAGCTTTATTGGTTCATAAAATGTTACTAAAGCGTTACACAAAGGTCACTTATGCAAAGCCTTGTGCTGTACGCCTGCCCGCCCGTGCTTTCAGGCTTTTTGCTGAAAAACGTCAGAAACACATGGGACATTTCTGCTACAGATCTGTTCAGTTTTACTTTAAGCATGCTACTGTAATTTTTCTTTTTTTAGAATACTAAATGAGGAAAGTGTTTAATATATACCTGTATATATTTCCTAATTAAATAGGCAATAATACGCTCAAGAAAATAATACCATTCATATATTAGTGAATGACCAGGTACCTTTTTAATATTGGCACCCAATGTAGAAACCCAAAAATCTGAATGTGATGTGCACGTAGCAATTTAAGAGATAATATCTACATTTATTTAATCAAACAATTAGCTTGCTCATGTTTAGCCTTTAATGCCGAAGGTTTTTGCTTTCAACCCAGACTTCTCAACTGACCCTCAGGGCTATTATTATTTCAAACTTTGTTTGGCCTTAAACACTAAATAATGGATTCCAAAGAAGAATGAAGGTGATTGTGCTTTGCAATTTTAGAAAATGTTTGGAAAGAAGATGCAAAGCCATCCGGTATCTGCTAGCAGTTGTAGTCTTTGGAGGTGTGATTTGTTAATTCCTCCGACCAAAAGCTAAAACTTTAATTTTATTTTTATTTTGCAAAAAAGGAATAAAAATGCATACAGGATACAAAAGGGATGTATTTTGAATGCTGCAGACCAAATCCCTGAAACACAAAGCTCTCCAAAGCATTTTTTTTTCTTTTTTACTTTGTTGGACATGTTCCTGAAATCTGCCTCTAGCCTTTTAACTAATATCATTTTACCCCTGTCCTCCCACAGAGGACTCTGGGAACTCAAACAACCAAAATAAGTTGTGCACTCATGAAAGGTCAAATGAATCATGTTTTACAAAGAAAACGAGTATTTTAGTGATATTCTGAAGCAATAGTTTTGTAACAACATGATGTATTTTCTTATTATAAACCGTTTATATTTTTCTACGTGAAGTGCAGCCAAAGGTGAAGGTGAATAATTTTGATATTGCGTTATTACTAACTTTGTTGATAAACATTTTTAATGTATCTTCATGAGAAGCCTTTTGGGAGAACTGACAATGGAAAATGTGAACAATGCAATGTGTACATAAAACTGTGCTGCAAATTATACAGGGAAACGATGACGGTGGGTTTGTTGAGTGATGATACTTGGGAAGTAAGTCAGTGAATTAGTATCAGATCAAGGACTTTGAAAGCAGCAGCCTCTTTCTGTCTGCATCATGAAGGTTGCCTTGGCTATGACTTAATGTGTTTTTATTAACCTACATGTATATAGATCTCAGCATTTCTCTGCCTGCTTTGACAGTGCAAATAAACTGCACAGAAATATTTATTTTCATTAATGATCCTTTTTTTTGTAAATGAATAGGTGTAATAGATTAGATAATTAATATATTATTTTATGCAATAAAACTCAATAAATTCCCCAAATGACTGTTTGTGTCTATTCCGTGTTTATCTTGGAATAAATAATTTATCAGAAGTGCTTGTTTCACTGTACACTTTTGCCACTGTTCTAGGTTTTCAGCAGGCTGACTTACAGTGATGCAGAACGCAATTTTAGTCACTAGGGGGCGAAATTTTCCCACATCATTGAATAAATCTATAGAACTGTCACTTTTCAATGTAAGTGAATAAAATAAATAATAAAAATTGTCACTGAATTAATCAAATATTTCTTCAATTTCATACCAAAAGTAGTACATGTGAACAGATTTTCTTTTTAAAATGACAAATCCAATAATATGCATGGCAATATAAAGTCATGTGAACAACTAAGTGCATTCTTACTTGTTCAACAACATTAGGCAGGTGCTGCTAATCAAATCCACTTGGTTAAATAAATTAACAATTGCGAGTGCCTCTATAAAAGCAGGCCTCATTTAGCATGTTAAATGATAGTAAAAAGGGGGAGTGGGGGGGGGGGGGGGTCTGGCATTGTTTGAAAGGGTTGCCTCTTCTCTGTCATATGGTAGAATGGTTTAGGTTTGCAAATTCAAGAATGCCGATTCTGTTCATTTGGATGTCCCTTTCTCTGTGAAAGAAACATTTTGTCACTCATCCAGGTGACTTCTTCAAGTCTTCTTCAGACTGAAGAATTCACTTGGATGAGTGATGAGACATTTCTCCAGCTGAAAACATAATGTTCAGATGAACAGCTTTCTGGGATTTCCTTTCCTGGATGATTGAGCATACATCTAGAGATTAGATTTGCAGTTTTGTAAGTTTTCATCTGAGAAAAGTGCAAGACTTCTCCTTTGGATAGAGGAGGCTAGCTAGTTAAAGCTTGGCCCAAATTGTGCACACAACAGGACAATGATCCTGAGCACAGCAGCAAATCTATAACAGAATAGCTGAAAAAGAAAAGAATCAAGGCACTGCAATGGCCCAGTCAAAGCCCAGACCTCAGCCTGAGTGTAACAGTGAGGTGGGACCTTAAGTGAGCGGTGCACAAGTCGATGCCTGCAAATTTCCATGAACTGAAGCAACGCTGTAAAGAAGAGTGGGACACAATTCCTCCACAATGCTGTGAGAGACTGATAAAGTCACATTTATTGCTGCTACAGGTGGTTGTACAAGCTACTGAATCATGAGGATTCTTATTTTTTCACATGACCACCACGTATATTTGCCCTAATCCACATGTACATTATAATAAAGGCCTAATGTATTTTAACAGTATGCCACACGGATCAACTGTAAAGTTAAATGTAATTTCTAAGAAGGTACCGATGTTTACAACAGCAAAATTACAAGTTCAAAAGAACACTGTAAATAAAATATAAAGCAGGGACAGTTACACCCTCCAAAAGGCGTAAACATCACATCCACCTTATAAAGATTAAGCCTAAGAAAGTAGAAAATTTCAGTGTGTTTTGAAAATAAACAATAAAGAAGCATCTCATCTAGGCAGTTTGTGTCTCATTAAACTGGATCTTTATTTTGTTTTTCTTTGCTGACATTTAAACACAAGAGTGAAACATGAGATCCAGCCTGCTTTATTTCTGTGTTCTCTGGAGTTCTTTCTTCATCAGGACTAAACAAGTCTGTGGAAAAGACAATGTGAGGTAAGGTGTTAAAAACATGAAATCTTAAATATTCAATACAAACCTATAAAGGAAACAATTTATATTTTATGTAACTACACTTGTAATTGTACTCTTTATACTTTCTATTTCAATTCTTGTTAATAAAAGCATAAAGTTCGCATTACAAAATGACCTGTAGTCTGGTGAAGCAACTCAATCCTATTTCTGTCTCAAAAATATATTAATTTTAATATTTAACATCAACTAAGATGTCCATATTTATTAGTCTTTGACTTATTGATTGATTTAATACCCTGCAGCCTCAAAAAACTGCATAAATGAATTATTATTTATTCCACGTCAACTTGAATGACTATTTATAGCCTTATTATTGCCTAATAGCCTGATGGTTGTGATGAAGTTTACTTATGTATTCCTGTCGTATATCATACACGTATTTAGTTAATGGGTAATAAATTACGCTATAAATGATTAACTACCTCGTAACCAGTACTATCTCCCACTGTAATGGGGCTAGAGACCCTCTCATGGAGGAAGTCCCGCCTTCTCAGATCACTAAAGGAAATCATTGGTTCCTAGACATGGCAATCAAATAACAGCCATGTCTAGATTACGGGTCAGATAGGAGACCGTCGGTTTTAATCTGGTTGACTTCAGTGTGGTTTATTTCAGCGTTACACCTCTGAGGATCCACGCAGGGTAAAAGCTGAGATCTGTAGAGGGACGCCGACGGACTGTGAACGCTCCCCGACGGCTTCATCTGCGACTTTTATCCGCACAAAATCAGGATGGTGTTAATAATTAGACGCTAGAAACGGCGGCATGTGTTGAGCCCGTAAAAAAAATAATTAAAGGGTGTTTCCAGAGGATCCCGGCTGCCAAACAGAACAGCTGCAGATGTGATTCCTGCTCGCTGCAGAGGCGGTGAAGGAAAAAAAAAAAATCCATCCAGATGATGTCAGGAAAGCATTTCAAGGCTCACGAAGTGAGCTGCTGCATCAAGTATTTCATTTTCGGATTCAACATTATATTCTGGGTAAGTCCCCCGTCTGCTGTTTGCGACTTCAGGCCTGCCATCGTCAGTTTAACACGCTGACACGTCTTTGTTCCCAATCAGCAGCTGTGAGGTGCATTTATGTGTGCGTATGTGTTTGTTGTGGTGTTCTATGTTTTCCTGGGTTTCGATTCGCTTCCACTTTCTCTTTTGCTCCTGTGCACTTGCTCCCTGTCACCCATCAGCCCGCTTTGTTTTCGTGTGTCCTCCATCAGAGTGAGAACAGCTCTCTCTCTCGGCATCATCGCGTGTTTACATGACCGTAGCCTTCAGCTGAGGCCTTTTTTTTTTCTTCTTTTTTTGTGGTGATGTTTAGGTTGAGAAAACAGCAGTCACCTTTTCTATATGCATGAGTGAAACCGCAGGGGAAAAACAAAACAAAACAAACATTCCGTCTTTTAAACCCACAGTCACCGTGGGCCGCCAGTTCCTGGCTTGAAACAATAACCTGCATGGGTGCTTTTTCACAGGTTGTTGATGAGGGAAGGTGGGGTAGGCTTTACTAATGGTTAGTTAAGTTATTAACAGAGCGATGCTCTCGTAGAACCGCAGCGATTAATCGAGTTAAACAGTGACTGTTTTGATTGATTCATTGTTTTAGCTAATTTAAAGCAAAAACGCTGTCAGTGAGTCCAAGTGTTAATGGTTTGATATTGGCTGCTTCTCCAGTACTTGCATTAAAGTAAGTAGAATAATCAGTGGATATAGAGGATTGGTCGCAGAAAACAATGCCTAACTTATAAGTGATGTATGAAATAGTGTGGCCTGGTTTGAATAAGAGACAGCAGGGACATTATGCTCATCATTGATTGTTCTGTCATATTTTTTTAACCGTCAGTCAATAAACAGTTTGGTCCAAATAGTAGAATAAAACTTCACATAATGTACTGATGCTAAACGCTCAAGAAAACGTTGAGAGTAAGGATTTTGTTTTTGAGGGTGTATCGGGCAGAGCTATGCAGCAGTAACCTTTTTGGATAACAGGAGCTCCTGGCTAAAACATGCACCGGCCACTCAGAAGGGACATACCTGCGTCTGAACCCAGGATCGTCTCCCCTTGAGGCCATAGTGCTAACCACTGAGCCCCAGTGCTGCCTGAGACATTTGTTCATTATCATATTTGGTGCCAACAAATGAACTGCTTGCTCCACATCATCATATACGGCATGTTCTTTGGATGGATTAAATATGGGCATGTCTACTTTTGTCTGCATACAAATACATATACAGATACAGTAAATTGTAGCAGTCCTACTGATATGCACCGTTGGCCATATAAGGCCTTTTTAACAGCAGGGATTTTGTCTTGTTATTGTGGGGAAAGCACAGATGCTGACAACATCTCTGATGATATTAGTAACAATTCAAGTGTCCTGGTAAGTCATTGCAGTGTGGGAGTGTGGGACTTTCGGCCCAAGCCCCTATCTTTTTTATTCACCTATTTATATCAGTAATTTTGACTTGTGCTAGCTGACATAAAAAAGTTAAATAAAACAAAGAAGCTAAAAAATACACTCAATTCAGCACATACTACTTAAACCATGAATGGCATCGGTGTGCCCAGTGGTTCTTCACGTATCGTGGACTGATAGAGACAAAGGCCTTTTGGGCTGTGGAAAAGCTCTCAGCCAACTGTACAGCAATCGGCCCCTTTGAGCTTTGTGTCATTCAGGTATCATCAGTAGAAGCTGCTTATGTCACAAACAACTGTTCCCCTGCCTTAACAGCTGTCTCACAAACCAATACTTGAGATGGTCTGTAAAGTTCATTATCTTTAATCTGAAAAAAGTCCTTAGTGCTTCTATCTGGTGAATAAATGGGTCTAATTCAACAAAAGACTTCAGTTAAAATCAGTTATTTAAAAAACTATTATTTCTCATCTTTATTTTAGTGCTTGTTAAAGTCCTGGTATGTTAGTGGGGTTTTAATTTTATTAGTGAAGGTGTTCTTGGATAAAAATTTGGACCAACAATAATTGTTGTTGAAATCCTCACAAATGAAGTGGCTTATAAAGTGTACCGTTTTTCTCAAGTTTCTCTTGTCATGGTTTTTCAGTGAAGATGTATCACAGTAGACACTGAAGTGTAAACATTTTTTGCCGAGTTTGTCTCTATGCTTTTTTTTTTTTTTTAAAGTGCATTGTGGTGAGTAGGATGTAAAAAAGTTATTTCAAATAGAAAGCCAAAACTCACTGCAAGTGAATTTGAAAGTAACAAAAGGCATGGAAATGTGACAAATAAATAAGGTGTTTATTAAAAACATATTAAAGTAATTAGCACAAGATTTAAAAAGTCTTGTAAACACAAACTACCATAAAATATTAAATCATAATACTGTCATAGTAATAATAATCCCGATTACTGCTTCTACACTGTGGCGTACAGTTATGTACAGTCAAGCTGTTTAAAGATGCTTTCTAATGTGGAAGCCTCCTGCTGATCCTGCAGACTGGGATGAGAAATATTTAGTAATGGACCACTGCCAGGAAAATCTCTCTGTGGTTTCTGTCAGTGTGCGTCTGTGTGATGACTACATGTAGCAGTCACAGCAAAATAATCCTGCTCTCTTGTTTCTCTCTTTTCTGCCTCTGTCAGTTCCTTGGAGTAGCGTTTCTTGCCATTGGTTTGTGGGCATGGAGTGAAAAGGTTAGTCGTGTATTAATGTGTAATAACAAGTTGCAGGACTTATTTCTGTGAAGCTTTTTACTTACAGGTATCTGCAAATATTCCATAAACCCGGCATATCGTTGTGGTTTATACTTGACTGTGTGCAAGGAATGGTCACAGTGGCTTTACTGAATCAGAAAGGAATGCTGTGCTTTCCTGTGGGACTCATGAACAATGGGCTATGAATTGATCTGATGCATTTCACAGATTTGTTCATTGTGTACTGAGAGTTCAAAAAGCAGACAGTCTACAGAGAGCACTGTTTCACCAAAGTACATTTGAAGATCTTGATTGTTATCTCATCCTACATACGTGACTACAACTAATATTATTTAATTATTTGTTAACTGCTGAATTATTATAATGAGTTGATTAACTTTAAGATTAATATAATGTCAAATGTATGGTGTAAAAAGTGTGGGTTAAATTAGACTGTTAGCTTTGGACAAAAACAAACAGCTAGCCAGGCTCTATCTAGAGGTAAGAAAATCTACATACAGCTGCGGTGAGAGGTATTTATACACTCATCATGGGCTTGAATGTGTTCTTTTTCCAGCACAGAATTATTGTACAGTATGTACCTTTAATCTTCAGGAAAAAAAATTAATGGCACAGGTTTAAATTTTATTTGGATTTTCTCTAATCCACACAGGGTCAAAAGTATAAATGCAGGTTCAAATATATACATATTAATAATATCTGGTCAAATGTTCCTTAGTTGCACCTTGGTAGCCATCAACAAGCTTCTGACCATTCACCTTGGCAGAATTGGTAAAGTTCATTTAAATTGTTTTTTGTTTTTTCCTGGCATGGACCTGGCTTTTAAGCTTAGTCCATAAATAGCCAAAAGGGTTGAGGTCGGGCTTTGGGAAGGCCACTCCAGAAGCTTAATGTTAGCCTGCTTTATCTATCCCAAAACCAGTTTTGATGTGTGTTTGGGATCATTGCCCTTTTGACTTGTCAAAAGCTGCAAATTTCAATCGAGCTTGAAAGTGTTGATTTTGGACCAGGGGCTTATTTCTGTGATGAAACACTTGCTTGACTGTAGACAGTGACGCTGGTGTTTCAGCAGTTTCCAGTTCATAGCAGGCTTGAACCTTAATTTTTGAACATCCTAACCAATTACCTTTCACCTGAGTGTGACAGTTTGGATCTTTTTCCAGACTTTAGCTGGAACTGGTGGATGTGGTGACACATCCAAATAACTTATACTTACATAGAATTGTTTGAACTGATAGTCTTGAAATGTGAAGTTGTTTAGAAATGACTTCAAGAGATCTACCCAATTTGAATTCCTTCGATTTTTATGCTGTTGTATTGAAGAATTCAGTGAGTGCTGTCAAACAAATCATTTTTATGCTGATAAAGTTGTGATCTAGTTGTGGTCAGTCATGATCACTACCAAGTTAATAGGCCTAGACTTTGCTATACAATTATTCTACCCTGGTAAAAGAGCAGTTCAAAGAAAACAATAAAAGACCAACATGATGGGTGCATGTAAACTTCTGACACAACTTTAATAGCATATCTATAGCTCACTGGTTTACATGCTAGAGCTTGTTTGCTTTGTCACTGCAGAAATTGAAAAATCAGATTAGGTTGGTTAGCTTTGTACAGATCCAGGAAGCTAATCTTAGCTAATATATGATAAGCTAAGCTAAGTAAAACATATTTACATTTGCTCGCTCTGAGCAAGAGTAAATTAGCTTGTTCCCAAAAATCAAAAACAATTGATAATTTTATTATTAAATTCTTTTAAATAACTGCTTACATTGGTTTGGATTGTACTTTATGAAATTTGGGTTTTAAACATGCTTACAAAATTATTACTTTACCTGGGAAGAATGTTAGCAATGTGGTGATATTTCAGTGGTTTTTCAGTTGATTTTGACCTCACCTGCTTTGCTCCCAGGGTGTTCTGTCCAACATCTCATCCATCACTGACCTGGGGGGCTTTGACCCTGTCTGGCTCTTCCTTGTCGTGGGTGGTGTGATGTTCATTCTCGGGTTTGCTGGTTGCATTGGAGCGCTGCGGGAAAACTCTTTCCTGCTCAAGTTTGTATGTTTGTTAAAGGCTTTCTCAGAAATCTATAATTCTTCATATTTCTTGTTTTCATAACAGTTGTTAAATTCAGAAAATTCTCATGTTTTTCAGTTCTCCGTGTTTCTGGGCATCATTTTCTTTCTTGAGCTGACTGCTGGAGTCCTGGCCTTTGTCTTCAAAGACTGGATCAAGGACCAGCTCAATTTTTTCATTAATAACAACATACGGGCCTACAGAGATGACATTGATCTGCAGAACCTGATCGACTTCACCCAGGAATATGTAAGCAACGTTTCTTTATTTGTGGCACCGATTTCTTTCTAGTATTTTTACCTTGTATGTGTGATATATGTTATTGTAGTGGGAGTGTTGTGGAGCTTTTGGGGCTGATGACTGGAATTTGAACATCTACTTCAACTGTACTGATTCAAACCCGAGTCGTGAGAAATGTGGAGTGCCCTTTTCCTGCTGCACCAAAGATCCAGCGGTATGTCTCTCTATCACAAGATAACGTTGTGGCTGTGGGTGTTTTTGTGTCCTTTGTTAGAGTTTAAAATAATTTTTAACATGCTGTAACTCCAAGACTTGAGGGGAAGTTGTGAAGGGCTTTCTTGTGACAGACAGCTTGTTATCTGTGTTCTCCAGAAGAAGCAGTGACGCTATCAGCAACGATGGCTTGCATCCAACAGGACGCTCAGGATGCTGTGTTTAGTCGTGTCAGGCCCTGACTGCAAGTCAGAGTCTGAAAGCGGATGGGTGGGACTCTGGACCGAGGCATTTTTTGGCAGAAAAATACTCTTAACTGCTGCTTACTGTGCGCAGCAGTGACAGCACTTTACTTCAGAAAAACAGACTCAGGAAGGGTTTTATTTGACAATCCAAGGACACGCTGCCCCACCAAGGTCATTCTCTATAAGGGAAAAAAAGGGAAACACTTGGATTTAAAAAAGTTGTTTTTCAAAGGCACCGTGTGCTCTTAATGTGTCTACCATATCAAAACAATTTCATTTTTTTTTTATTTTAATTGTGTTTAATTGGGTTGTGCAGCAGGTGTCTTTTGTGGTTATATTTCAGGTCAGGTCTTTATCATTTGTTTCAAGTCAGTTGAAAGTTGTTGTTTTTTTTGCTGCTAGCTTTCCATCAAAAAGTATTAATTTAAAATAAAAGGTGACATTTAAAAATTAGTTTTGTTAGCATCTTTAAATGCCATAAAAATGACATCCAAAAGCTGAAATACTTTTAGTGGTTTTTTTACATTGCTACAAGTGCTGCTGGAAGTTTGACTTCTTTTAAACGTTTTCCTCTGCTCTATGGATCTAAGGAAAAGGCAAAGGTTTACCAGAAACCTCTGCTAAGCAACCCCCCCCCCCCCCCCTGTTTGTGACGCCACATCCAGTGAAGCCATTTCATTTTGGCTGACCATTAAGGAAAAGATTTCCACCAGACTTTATTCTCAAACATTGCCCTTTGTCAGCGGTGTTTTACACATTTTATTTTAATGATCTGCCCACTAAAGTTTTTTTTTGTTTGTTTTCAGAAGTCTAAGAGAACAAAATTTGACTTCTGGGAGTTAAATGTTACTGTAGTTCAAGTTTCTGCTCCTGTGGTCCCACACTGTCTTATAAAGGTTAACCTGACCAGAAAGGCAGATGCATCCTTGCACACCAAACTTGGAGTCGTTTAATCTTCACAAGTAGAATATAATAGGCAAGCAAACATAAACAAATCCTTGGTTTATATGCAAAAATCTTCACAGTAACTGTATAACCATGGATTGGTGAGTTTTACTTACAATCATCTAGTTTTACAGTTTTTAATGTGTATGCATGTTTTATTGTTTTTCACTGTAAAGGCCAGTCTAGAATCTCTAGCTAATCTAAAAATGCATGTGTATCTTCTCTTCACAGGAGGACGTCATTAACACTCAGTGTGGATACGACATCCGAGCAAAACCGGTGAGCTACAAACGGAAACTTAAATTTATCACCGAGACTGAGACCCTGATGTAAAAAGTAAAAGGAATAGAAAAGAGTAGAAACCATGAATTGCTCTGGCTTATTTTGCCTCAGGGAGGTTTATATGGCTATATGAGGTCATCAGTTGCTCCACCCTGGACACAATATTCCTCTTTCAGTATGTTTCTCAACTCCTCACTCGTGAAAATACAGCAGCTGGCTCTCCATCAACACTTTGGGCCTTGTGGCATTACTCATGCAGCAGCAATGCAATGGGAATTGAAATCCCCTCCCCCGCCTGTCATTAGCTTTGGCCTTACTGCGTGGCCAGCGTAATGTAAGGAAAAAAGGCTCTGTTTGTTTTCTTGACTTTAAATGTGAGCCAGAGTGAAGCGGTTTTAACAAGAGTCAGAGGAGGAAAACAGTGAGCCGAGTGTGTGTTAACGACTACGTAACACTGGATCAGAGGCATTTTGCTGTGGAGGGCTTTTAGGGGAAACCGCAAAATGAAAAGGGGAATCATGTGCTATTAAAAATAACTGTGTTGTTAAGTGTCGTGGAGCAAAATAAAACCAAATATATTTCAGATGAACTTGATTATCACGCTGTAGTATTGGTTTGACTTGTAATTGTTTTGACAGGACTCTGACCAGAGGTCTTTCATCTATATCAAAGGCTGCGTACCACAGTTTGAGAAGTGGCTTCAAGATAACCTGACAGTGGTGGCAGGCATATTTATTGGGATTGCATTACTGCAGGTGGGGATCAGTTTGTCCTAAACATCTGAGCTTTTGTAATTTTTTTCCATTACCTAACAATTTGTTTTCTTCTTTTTTTTTTTTAGATTTTTGGCATCTGTTTAGCGCAAAATCTCGTGAGTGACATCGAGGCTGTGAGAGAGAGCTGGTAGGTAGCAAGGGTCATCAGGGTGACGCATAAAATTTTGTGTCTGAGTGCATAATTTTTGTAAATCAGTTCACGGCTTGTAGGGGTTTATTTTGTAATTTAACTTAACATATTAACCTACATGAGTTAAATTTAGCGGCTCCATATTTAAGAGAGCACTAAAAACCTCTTCAGACAGCCATAAAGTCCCCATGGGCAGGGCTGCTTGTGTATTATGAAATATCCTTTTCACTGTTATTACTTTTGTATGTAAACCTTCATAATAAAAGTCTCACGATTATGGTTGCAACACCCTGACATGGAAGAACATACAAATTATTGGACAGTTGCACAAAAGCTTTAATTATTTGAAAAGCTTTACAACTATTGGTATTCATAAATTTGGACTATATTAACACTTAACAATAAAAAAAAAAGCACAACAAAGTATTTTGCTTTAAACTGTACTATAATTCTTTTGTTTATTATCGTTTCAATTTTTCTTAGTCCTCTTTAAAATGACAGTTGTACCTGACTATAATGATCATAGCGTATCTTTGCTTTTATGTGTCATGTTCAACATATGTAACTCAGTGGTGACGATAATTTGTATCGGCAACGAAATTTTATTTAGTCACCACTAAATATGGAAAGATGAATCACACAAAGTGCAGCAAGCCTGGCAAAAGCTTTCCGTATCCGTTTTTACTAGATATTGTAATGCCCCGAAAATGTTTTGGAACTAAAAAAAGGTTTAACAGAATAAACTCCTACTGTCATGAATTATTTCAATCTAAAATGATGCATTATGTGTGTCATGTCAAATGTGTGTGTCACGTCAATAACTTATAAGCATGATTTCGTTGTTAAAAATCAATAGTTGGCGGCTGTAGAGTTGGCTTTGGGTGTATTATGGTTCAGAATGAAATAAACATGTAATATAATAATAAACGTAACAACGTTTTGAAAACACATTCCAGGTCCACAAATGAAATCCTGAATTTGAAATTGCCTGAGTTTCCCTGTATTAACACCAGCAGGTTGATATCTTTGCTTCCAAGTGAGATAACTGTGTGAATTGTCACATATTGAGTTGCTTTGTGGTAACTTTGGTTATTCAGGGACTTTCTGCAAAGCACCATCATCAGGCTAGAAAGGCGCCCTGATGAAAAATTTAAACGTTGTTGCAAACATCTTAAACTTAAAAACAAAAAGAATCACAAACAGTGTCATCGGTATTACAGTGCTAATGGCAAGTGTAATGTAACGAAACAAGCTGCCCCAGTTATTCTAAAACTTAAAAAACATCCACCTAATTGGAAACTTGAAAATGTGCTGCAGCCCACACAAACCTCTAAATACCACCATCACCCGCTGCTTTGCAAAGTCCTGCTTTGAAGGTTGACTATTTAGTCAGCGTTTTCCTGTCGCCATCTTGGTTATTTATTTCATTCTATATGGGATCATAATTCACAAAATAAGCATCTTGTATTAACTAACCCTCTGCTTCACAGTGTTGCAAACAAAGTTTATTTTGCTTGTGCTTTTTATTGTCTTGGTTGTTTTATTGCTCCGATTCATAAATCTGCTTCCTGTTTTTGTGCAGTTTGTTTACCTAAGACCTCCAGAGAGTTTTCAAAGGCAAGAAAGATGTACAAGGTAAGCGCTTTCAGATCAATATAGCAGTATAAATTATCAATCTCCTCCGATGTTTTTTATTTTTTTATTTTATTTAATTTTTACAGGACTCTGCGGCTCGGATGCCAGCGTTGAAGGGAAGTACTTTAGTCAGCTAAAATGTGCAGTATGAAGAGTCTCGCTCATATGTAAATAGTAAATTTAGAATTATTTTTAGAGTTACTGTATTTTAAATGAAGCACCCCCCCTCTGAAATATACTACTATACACACAAAAACAATGCAAAATAATATTTCAGTATAAGCTACAGTTACAGTAAAGTCTGTGTTGAAGAAGCCAGGAAGATAATGTGTTTTGCCCAGATAACAAGCGGAGACAGCGTTTCTCTGAGGTAGTGCTTCATTTAGAATATGGTCTGTGGTTTTATATGTCTCACAGCTGCAGTTTTTTAACAGCTGCATGTAAAGGGTGTGTACGAAGATAAAAGTGATTCTGGAAATGCACTGCATGCCTTTTGTCTCCTGATAGGACATCGGCTTCTAACTGTGTTAAGTATTTTTAAGCATTTGTAAAATAGTAATTTCGAGTGAATCGGCTGGTTAGCACTTTGTTGAATGTTTGATGGAGTCTACTTAAGAGAACGAACTTTAGATGTGGACACTGTTACAGATTGCAGTTTGACTTATGGGGGATGTAGTCACCGTGTAGTTTCACGAAGAGACGTGATGGATGTGTTCGGCTTTGTAAACTTGCTTTTCTTGGAAAGAATGACAAAATAATGTAATACATATACTGACAGAAACCCAACAATGTGGCATCTAATCAAAACTCAGCCTTAAGCACTTTAATCTTCACAGAGGACAGAGGATAATGAAGTTCATTTCAACTGTTCGGCTTTTTTTCATGACAGACTGTTATCTGGTCAAGCAGCAGCCACTGGAGGGGGCACTTTCCATAATATGCTTATGTAACATCCTGGTACTTCATAAGTGTCACCTTGAAAATGGGTTTGGGGACATTTTTAGTGTAGTTACCTTCTTTGCACACAATCTTTTTGTCCATTAGTGTTCTGTCATACCGTCATTAATTTTCCTTTATTTTTAGTTGTGGCCAGTGTGTTGAAATCGTGAAAACCCTTATTTGTTAGATTTTTTCTTTTTTTTCTTTTACTGCTTGTTAGCACTTAATTGAACATAGAAGTAAATTATTTAATCTCCAAACGCACAGTACTTGAAAGTAGAGCGCGCAAGCTCTGTCATCAGCATTTGTTTTTCAAATTCAGTGATATTAAACAATAACACAAAGTTTTCTCCTAACAGAGTGAAAAAAGCCATTTAATGTAAAGGACGTGTGAACCTGTGAACTTTTCCTCTGCAGCTGATGACAAAATGATATTAATCAATGTATTTCTGGTTTCTACCAAGTGTATAATCTCATACTGAGAAAATGTTAGAATGCCAAAATGGTGTCAGATATCTGTTTACTTACCACTTAGTGCCATATTTGCGATTTCTACATACTCCCGATTATAACCACACTTTTCTTTCACGTGTACTCCTGATTCTTGTAAATGACTGGATTGTGATGAGATGTAGATACATCTGAATAAATGTTGTTCTTTGTATTATTTTGTCTATTTCTGTGTATACTTTGTCTGGATTATATGTTACACTGACACCACACTTACCTCAGACTAAAATTAATGGTAGCGCTGCAGAGGAATTGTACTCCAGTGTGACTGGGTGAATGACAACTCACTACCTCCATCTTGTGTTTAAAACAAAATATATGTTGGACCTTTTTTTCACAATAACCCTCCAACTGGTCTCCAGCTGTGGGTATCACATATTTTTAGGTTTAATTGCGTACGGTTTTCATATACTGAAACTAAAGGCGTGGTACACTCAAGCAATAATAATAATATTAAAACATATGCTGGGGTCGACAACCCCAGGATTATGCCCTCGCTGAGGTCAAAATGTTAGCAGAGAAGTGAGCCTGTTATGGGTGGGAAAGAAAAAATAGGAAAAGCGCTGCTGTGGCTTGTGTCAAGAAAATGACTCCCCAGTTACTTCATTAGTCACACTTTCCTTGTACCAGGTTGGACCTTCAGCTCCTTTAATTCTTTGTGGCACAGAATCAGTAAGGTGCTCAGGTCCTCAGAGGTTTTAGTCCATATTAACATGATAGCATCACACAGTTGATGCAGATTTGTCAGCTGTATACATGATGTAAAGTTCATGTCCCACCACCTTCCAAAGGTACTCTTTCGGATTGAGCTCTGTTGACTATGAATGCCGTTTGAGTACAGTGAACTCACTGTCATGTTCAGTAAACCAGTTTGAGATGACCTGAGCTTTGTGATAATGTGTGTTATCTTGCTGGAAGAGCCATCAGAAGATGGGAACACTGTGGTCATAAAGAGATGGACATGGTCAGCAACAACACTCAGGTAGGCTGTGGGGTTTAAAATATGTTTAGCTGATACTAAAAGGCCAAACGTGTGTCAAGAAATTCTGATCCGAATCTTACAGTAGAAATCAAAACTGCTTTTCAACTCATCTGTTGTTCAATTTTGGTGAATCTGTGAATTGTAGCCTCAGTTTTCTGATGTTTGCTGACAGGAGTGGCACCTGGTGTGGTCTTCTGCTGCGGTAGCTGCTTCAAGACTTAAAAGGTTATGTGTTCAGAGATGTTCTTCTGCAGACCTTGGTTGCAACAAGTGGTTTTTTGAGCTACTGTTACCTTCCTATCAGCTAAAAGCAGTTGGGTCATTCTCCTCCAACAAGGCATCTTCACGCAGAGAACTGCCGCTCATTTTCTCTGTTTCAGACCATTCTCTGTAAACCCCTAGAGATGGTTGTGTGAAGAAATTTCAGTATATCAACAGTTTCTGAAATACTCAGATCAGCCTGTCTGACACCATCAACCATGCCACGTTCAGAATCACTTAAATCGCTTTTTTGTCCCCATTCTGATGATGTTGAAGCTTAAAAAATGCATCATAAAGTATTAAAGTGTTGCTGTAGCTTCAGCCTCGTTAGAAAATTGATCTTTTTCACACAGCTTTGAAGTAGGTGAAGTCGAGCCAGAAATTTAACTTTTGGTTCCCCATTCTGATGCTCAGTTTGAACTTCAGCAGGTCATCTTGACCAATGTCAACTTGCCTAAAAGCTGCCGTGTGATTGGCTGATTAGACATTTGTATTAACGAGAAGCTGAAAAGGGGTACCTAATAAGGTAGCTGGTGAGTATGACAACACAGCATGACAAGTTTCAGATTTTGCTGGAATTAAACAGTTAAGTATTCATCTTTTAAATGACCTTAAAGAAAATTTGAGTTCATGGTAGATGAGATCCTTTCAGTGTTTTAGCTCAGTCATTTCAACATGTAGTTGAAACTATTGATTATGTCCCGTAATCCATTAAGTCAACACATGGAGGTAACAACATACCATTTAAAATTCAATTTAAAGTTTGATTTTGGATAATATCTGAAAAATAAAGTTTAACTATGAGATATGGATTTTAAAAATAAAAGTTTTGGATCCTGTAACAATTGTTGGATGTAACTTGATTTAACTTTCATATAAAGTACACATACACTCCAATGTGGCTTAGCTGCTGTCATTGTTGTTCACTAGCCAGCAATCACCAGTACATTATGTGTTCTCAGTTGTGCTACTCAGTAATTATTTATGATTACATTTTAGCTATTACAAATGCTCAAATTAGGTGTGTATTCAAATATGATGTTAGCCTTCAGATGAGTTAGTGAGAGCAATGGTACATGTGTTAATTAGATTAGAACCACACACACATACACTTATTTTTCTATCAACATATCGCAGATAACCAGCATGCAGTATCTGTTTTCTGAGTTATCAGGAACTGACCTTTGGCATACATTGGGTGTTATCTGCCTCAGTGTGATTTTTGATCCTTTTCAGGCTGTAAAGAGAAAAAAAGGTTGACACGTGCCCACTAATCAGTTAATAGTAATCAGTTTTCCTCTCAAACGTGTCCACTCTTCTGTACTTTGATTATGAGTGCCAATCTAATGGCATTGTTTGGAGTTTGTTTCTTGTTTTTTTTAAATCCAGATTTCCAAGAAGCACACTGAGAAAGCAAACCTCCACCAAGGCAGCTCAGACTCTGGGCAGTATTTACTTTTACTTGAATGTTGTTTGATATTTTAGCTAAATGTTATGTAGGAGTAGGCGATGGAAAAGAGGTACTGATTTGTAAATAACTGGATGTGAATAACTTATATAAAGATTACAGTGTATTTATTTTGTGAAAGTTTGACCTTATTTGACCTTGAAGAAAAGGTCAGAGCTCCAGAGTAATGTGACATTTAGAATCCCCATATGTCGTTCCTATAAGCCTGGAAATTATCACTATAAACAATGGCAGTAAGGAACGTAGCTTTAAATAACTCTATATCGTATCATCATTTTGACCTTGAAGTAGAGGTCAGATGTCAAATGACATGACAATTTAAATCTTTATATGGTACTTTCTGTATATTGACAATACACACCACACTTGTAGCAATAATACTTTTTATGTTATAAGACTTTTTCGTCAGTTTTCGACCAATAAATCATTAAACTAATCTTGGTGGATGGAAAAATGCTAAGGCTATAATTCTTCTTCTATGAATAACATAATCGTAACTCCTTTTTGCAGTGTGGGGACACCAGCATCTGCAATTTGTTTGCATGTGAAAGAAGTCACTGAATAATTAAAACTCATGTCTATGTCATAAAAATGCAGCAACTGACAGAAACTATAAACTCCAGCTGTAACAACTATAAATGGAATGGCTGTTTGTTATTAATAAAAATATCTTGCATCAATCAGAGTTTGCATGTTCTCATTTTCTCTTCGTGGGTTCCCTCTGGGTACGCTGCTCCCTACCACAGGGTAAAGACATGCTTGTTAGGTTTACTCGTGATTCCCATACATGTGATTATAAATCTCTGCGTTAGCCCTACGATAGACTGCTGACCTGTTGAAAGTGGATGTATTTGAATCCACCAGTTTGCTGGGGCCTTTCTGAGTGGAGTTTACATGTTCTCCCCATCCTAAAACAACCACAGGTTAGGTTAACTGGCAAGTCAAAATTCAGAGGTGTGAATATTAGCATGAAGGGTCTGTCTCTCTGTGCTGTTCCTGCAGTAGACTGGTGACCAGTACAAGGTTTTGCCCTTTCTCTTGCCCTGTAACTGCTGGGATAGCCATCCCCACAACACTGAACTGGATAAGTTGAAGAAAATAGATGGATTCTTATGGCAAGACATCTTTTTTTTTTCACTTGGAAAACAAGCCAATACATTTAAATAATATGTAGGTTTAAATTTTAACAATGAATATGTATGCAATATTAAGATATATTAAGACATTAGTAAAATCTGTGTCTCAAAGAGCCACCCTATTTGGTCTTGTTATTGTAATTTTTTCTGCTTTATCTAAGGTATCCAAACTCATTTTTTTGTTCTGTACCTGTGTTTGTACTGTTACTTTTAGTCAGTATGCCACAGGCCATAACACACATCCTTCTCACTTATCTGCAGATAATCTGTGACAGATGTTGAGTCCACCAGAAAAGCCTAACAGCTTTTTTGGCTGCTGACTATAGTTCACAGTATTTACTTTCCAGTTGTTGGAGTTTGTTATCAGTGAATTATGAAATAAAAAGAGGTAATTTTTAAATCTAATTTTATAGAAATCATACTGATCATCATCACCATCATCCCCACTGCTACACTGGAACTGCTGCATCCAGCGTTGATGCATCAGGATTCACTTGTTTGCTTGAAAAAAGTCATGAGATATTTTATTATTACTGGTTAAAAAAAGACATTTTTGGGTTCATCTCAGTAAGGCTACTTCCAGCTGCTCCCTTATTCACAAGAGGTCACCACAGCAGGTAGCTCTGCATGACGGATTTTATTTTATTTTTTATGAATAAAATAAATATGGGTCACTGTGCACCCACCTCCTGCTGATGTGTGTCTCCAGAATTAAACCTGGAATCTTTAAGATAAGATAAGATAAGATAACCTTTATTAGTCCCACACGTGGGAAATTTGTTTTGTCACAGCAGGAAGTGGACAGTGCAAAAGTTATGAAGCAAAAATTAGAATAAAATAAAATAAGAATAAATACAGTATACAACTGTACAGAATAGAATAAAATAAAATACTATATACAGTAGAATAAAATATGCAATAAGATAAAAATAGAATACAAGTGCTATATACAACTCAGTAAAAATACAACGATGCCAGAAAAGATTATTGCACATTAGTGTTATTGCACATGTGTGGATGTGTGTGTTGATCAGTTGGAGTCTTTGTTGTGCAGTCTGACAGCAGTGGGGAGGAAAGACCTGCGAAATCTCTCCGTCCCACACCGTGGGTGCCGCAGTCTCCCACTGAAGGAGCTGCTCAGTGCTGTCACAGACTTGACTTGTGAGCAGATGTGTAAACCACTACCAATGGAGCCACGTGGTAAATGTTATAACAATGGCATGGCTTGTTTCACAGCACGATTTTCTACAAGGATATTTTCCATACTTGCATTATCTCTCCACAACAACACGTCTGCCTAGCAAATAATGCGCTATTTTTTCATTTTGAGTTTTGCTTTTTTGATTATAAAGTTTTTTTCTTCTGACATTGATATATGTGATAAAATTACTTTTATTAACCTGTTATTATTATTATTATTGTTGTTGTTGTTGTTGTTGTTGTTGTTGTCAATAAAGAGAGAGTTCAAGAGACAACAAGGCTGTAAAATTAAAAGAAAAAAACCCTTTACAGTCACAAAGTGGCAGATGTGTTTTCATACATGACTAGAAACTATTATCTTTTTAATTCAACCGATATTTTTTTAGTGTTCAGGCTCTGCTAAGAAACAAACAGCCAAATAAACACTAAATATCTAAACGGATCTCAGTTGAAACACAGTCTGGCCTACAGGAGCCATTCCAAATGGTAGGTCCTTAATCAACAGAGGCTTTCATTAAACAGACTGAGTTTTGCAGCAATTAATGCATCTGCACGAGGGAAACTACACATGTACAGTTATATATCGCGGTAATAACCCACACACTAAATATTCGGGCCCACAGTAGAAATTTGCGTTTTTACAGCCCACACTGAGATGCTGTAATCTGAGCTACGGGGCTGGTTTCTCCGACAGACTGCCCATTTCCTCCAACCAAGACTCGACGACAAAGTCTCGACTGTTCACTGCAGATGAAATGAGGTGAAAGGTGTTTAACGCGAGGACCTCTCCCTCCCTCTCTCTCTCTTAAACTCATTGTCGGGTTCATTCTGATATTTTCGCACTTTTATTTTTAAAGTAACTTTACTCTGCTGATCAGTGAGGGGAATAACCTGGGGAGCTGAAATAAATCAGACGGCTTGTCTCACTTACTTGATGACTTGAGTCAATCAGATAACCCTGTCTCATTGATTAAGCCCTCGCGCAGACTCAGACGCTGCACCGCCTCATTAAAAAGGGGACACATGGCTGCATCTGTGGATAGCAGATGTTCCTGTCAAACCTGTGCTGCTGAGGTTAATGATTTGCTGGTTATCTCGTACTTAGTACTTGAGCGTGGAGTTTGGAGTCTGCCCTCCGCTCCGATAAAACAAAGCAGAAGAAGCTTGGAGCTGCTTTGCCTTTCCTTTTTCTGGCCCTGCGGTGCCACTTCATTCACTGACTGATTTTTAAATTCATCTGGCCGCAGAGAGAGGACGCACAATGCTGACTTTTGTTGTGTTCTTGATTTGTGCAGCCTCATCTGTCTCAGCTTCTGCCAAAGGTGAGTTGATGAGTCTTTCTGAGGGGACTTTGGGGATGTTTAGAGGAAAGCTGTCAGTTATAGCGAAGCCTGATTGAGTTTATTTGGGACTAGAAGATAGGTATCTTGATTTGTAGGAATTGGTCAAAACTCTGGCACTTTGCTGTTGTCTTGAGGCGTTTACAGAAAAGAGATGTTTGTTAGTTACTGATGGGCTTTCTAAGTTGTTCCTTGCTTCTTGCTTCTGAGACACTGAAACTTTTAAAGGCACAAATGAATGAATGCTGGCAGGAAAACAACCACCACATTCAATGTCAGTGGAGTGGCTTCCCATATAGTGCTGTTTGTTGAAATCACCAGCTGATAAGAGGTAAAGGAGACATAACATAAAAGCACGTAATATGTGCCATTTGTAATGATGACTGGCTTCAGATCTCTCTGAAATATCCATTGAGGTTTCCCAGGGAACAAAAAGATCCACAAACTGATCAAATAGGCTTCAGGGTGCACAGTGACCCATGATGAAATCAAATACTGACACGTCAGTCTGTCTTCCCCTGTGGAGTAATCTCATAAAGGGTGTCACTAATAGAGCCCGGGAGAGAGTTTTATCTTCTCTCACTTGGAGCACACCCAGTTAAATGACCGCTGATTGAATCACAACAGCTCTACAAATGTATCCACTATGCAGTTTGTCCATTTATAACAGGGAATTTGTTGCAAAATATATGTTTTTAATATGAACATGTTACTTTGATATAACTGGCAGTGTATGCGGCACCTCAGTTCATCTCAACATTGCTCTGAAGTTAAATTAAAAGCTCTAAACTTTCATATCTGCACATCACTTCCTCTAAGTGTTTTAATAATCAGTCTAAAAGCTATTTATTTGATGGCATTTAAAGTTTTCTACTAAGCAGAAACTTTTCAAATGAAATAAATGACCAAATTATGTCTTAGACTTTCTACAAACCTGAGCTGTTGTGTTATTGATGTGATTTTCTGAGAAACACTATCAGCTTATCAGCAACTATTCCTCAAATGTAAGAATTTGGAGCCTCAATGATTTAACTACACACAGCTGTATTCTCTTAAAAATGACAAACACTTGATTTTTGAAGTGGTGGATTACTATTTCACTCTCATGATAATAATAGTAATCATAATCATAATCATAATAATGATGCATTATCTGAGCTAAAAGTCTTTTCATTGATGATCGTAACCCGATGTTTGTTCACAAGCTGTGCTTCCTGTGTTTCTTCAGGTGCTGCTGCTGGACCCCGGCTGAACAACAACCAGCTGTACAAATTCAGCTACACCACTGAGGTCCTGGTAGACAGAGCCAGGGGGTCAAAAGAGGGCAGTGCTGGCTACAAGATCTCAAGTGATGTGAACGTTAATCTGGTTTGGAGAGATCAGAGCAACAAGGATGACCAGCTGATTCAACTGGCGGTATGTGGACCCGAATCTATGCTGAGAGAGAACATGATGCGATTATATCGTACATTAATTTAATGTTAACTCCAAATTCATCTGAATGAAAAGTCTTACTCAAGCTAGCTTGTGATAGAAAAAGAAGAAAAGAAGCTTTTTCTTATAATTAATCAATCTCTCTTTAACAGATCTCAAATTTGAGGATAGAGCCTGTGTCGCCCAGATCAGAGAAAAAGAACATCCTACGTGGATCCACAACCGAAAGTATTTTGGGAAAAAATAAACTAGCAGCTCTAACAAAGCCTTTCTTGGTGCATCTAAAAAATGGAAAGGTAAGAAAACCACTGTTGTACCTTCAAAGGAATCTCCGACCTAATGTAATTGTCAGCATTTTCAGAATGACAATCATTATTTTCTTCTTCTCTTTTAAATGGAAGGCATGCTGATATAGGTAGTGATAGAAAGTCAGTACTGTCCTTGCAGAACTCACAGCACTGTTGCTGTCATCAGAGAGTTAATGAGCGTACTTTCATTATACTGAAGTGATGATGCTGGCAGCGGAAATACCAGACAGATGTGTGCATGCATGTGCAAAGGTCAGCTGGTTCAAAGGGTCAATAAATGAATGAATGAATGATGGAGTCTGACTAAAAGAGGGACTTTGGGCTTAAAACTTTAATAATTATTTAATAATTATTTAATAATTAAATATAATAATTATTATATGGTCGGTTTCAAAGCTTTATACTTTAGACGAGCATGAAGCGTGATGAGACTGGTGGAACTTTCATGTTGGCTGTTTGTTAAAACAAATGTAATACGACTTTGTAACCAGTTTTCATTTGGAATAATTGTCACATTTAACAATGTATTAAAAATGTATACATTGCAATGCAATACAGTATAATACAAAGACCTGCAATAACTTGTTTGAAGCAGTGTGTTCTACAGATAAGAAGAGAGAGCAACCTGCAAAAAAAGGGTTGAAAGTTAAATAAATGTCATTGAAATAAATTATACAAAATATATAAAAACTGCTCATCTAGAAAATCCTGACTAGATAGAAAAATAGAAAAGCTAGACGATAATATAATTAAAAAATGATTTTTGTGGTTTTTTTTTCTATTTTTCAAATGTTTTTAATTTTGATTTGTTTTTAACACATTTTTAAAATGTGAAAACTGAAACAATCAAAAATATAAAATTTGCAGAGAAAACAAAAAGTTTTTTTTATGTAACTATCTGGCATAATTATATTTGCTCTTTTCAATATGTTTTATATCTTTTTTAACATTTTTAACTTTAACATTTTAAATTTTAATATTTTTAAATATGTTCATATTTATTTTTGGTTTTTTTGCTGATAATAATTTTTTAAAAATTCTTTTAACTTTTTATATATTTTAACATATTTGTAATAATTTATTTTTTAAATTCTAGTATTTTTGCATTTCTCATCTTGAAAAAAATTACACTATTAACACATTAAAACCTTTTGAAGGACTTCTTTATAAAAAAAAAAAGTGATGCAGTTATTTCTCACACCCAGTGTGTGGTGCAGTCAGTGAAGAGTATTTTTGTGTGTTGTTCATAGTGGTTTCAGACATCGCCTTCACTGGTAGATATGGATGCCACACTTCATCCAAACATATTTAAATTTGTGTCTTGTACTGATCTGTAACTTCTGTAACAGGATTCAAGAAAGTCTCACACATTTTAGCTAAAATATCATCTTAGATCCAGTTTGGAGAAAAGTTTTGAGTGTATGTGAAATACGATAGAAGAGTGTCTCCCTTGGTGTTGTTAGTTTATTTTTACCGATGGCAAGCTGTGGCAGGAAAAATACACAGAGTAGCAGTGGAGCGTCTATTTATGGTGGTCCTATCTGATATTGTGGTTGGGGGCCACGAATAAATTACATACTGTAAAGGAGACACTGTAGGGTGATGTAACTGGCTGATCCCTAAACTCATGACTAAGAGTCAAAGTCCATTATTGAGCCAAACTGAAGCCTCATTGGAGAAATTTGTGGTGTGATAAATTTAAATATATGGTCAGTCTGATCTAAGTCATTTCAAGTCTGTTTACCAAAAAGCCTGAGAGTGATACAGCCGCATGATTCACAATATATCTGAGAGCACCATTTGCCATGTGTTGCATGTGTCTACAACATCAATAATACATTTGAGGTGATTTAAAAACACCCTGGATCTCTCAGTGTGCTCCTCAAAGAACTGACATGTTTCTTTTTCAATTGTTTCAACAAACTCAACTCTTAAGTAACTTCCAGACTTCTAGTATGTTTGTTTGTGTTGAAAGTAGAAGTGTGATGTGTTATATATTTTAAACTAGAATGATTTGAAAATATATTATAACATTGCATTATACTATTTCTCCTTCAGGTCTTTTAATTATTTTATGTGCTAATGCTAAAGTCATTCTAAGTTTTTAACATTTTTTATCTGCACTTCAAAGAACAGCGCTAATGCCTGCACGTAATGCAAATAGTCCCTGATGTCACAACTATGCACACATGTTTCTGTACACGAGTGCGCAAAGGAAAACTGACACCTGTAAAGCCATTGTCAGTTGCAGCATGCACAAAACGGAAGGTTGTTTGCCTCAGTTGCTATTTTAACTGCTGGTGCAGTTTGATATGCATTGTTTGAGAGCATAAAATTCTGCTCTGACATGTTGCTTTCTTTTTACATCTACACTGTAGGCAAAAGCATTTTATTCCTACCGGTCAGAACCTGCAACAGTCAAGAATCTAAAACGAGGCCTGGCCAGCTTGCTGCAAGTGCAGCTCAGTACTGGGAAGGTTGTAGAGGTTAGTGACAAACTAATCATCATTTCACAATCATTTTTAACATACATCCATGTACGTTACTAATAAAAACAAGCTGTCTGTTTAAACAGAATGATGTGTCTGGGAGGTGTACTGTTGAGTACAAGGCAGTAAAAGGTCAAGTAACAAGAACCAAGAATCTAGAGACATGTAAGACAGAAGAGACTGGATTTACCACTCACAGTAAGGTCAGTCAACATCCAGGACAACTCCAACTCTAACCATACTAAACACTAACTTTTGCAAGCTGATTTCTGAAGTATTTCTGAATCCCGCCCCCTCCAGGTCCTGGGTGTGAGTAGGAAGTCCAGTTCTGTTACAGTGTTCACACTTGAAAATGGTTTCATCCGCTCAGCTGAGGCTGAAGAAACACACTCCCTGGCTGTTAATGCTCGCAGATCTGTTGCAGCTAAAGTCATGTCCAGGTAAGTACCCTGACTGGGAATTCATCTGAGATTCCATGTTTTATAACTGCACACTTCGAATTGTACTTCCTTCTATCCTAGGCAAAACCTTAAATTGGTTGGTACAGAGGCAGGACCACTGGAGGCTGCCGGGAAAGATGCTGCTGCAGTTGTCAAGTCAATAGATGCCAAACTGGCAGCTGTTGGTATTGTGGCTGAGAAGGTCAAATCTGAGTGCAAAGGCTGCCCATCGGTGAGTAACTGTTTACTTACAAATCTTCACTGTCACACAGCTTTGTTCTCATGGATGCTATAGTTGATGATGGCTGCTCCTCCCTGACCCTGGTTCTGCCAGAGGTTTCTTCCTGTCAAAAGGCAGTTATTCCTTCCTCTCCACTTATAAGGGGAGTTGCCTGATTGTTGGGGCTCCCTCCCTACTATAGAGATGTGTAAAATGCCTTCAGGCAACTGTTGTTTTGATTTGGTGCAATATACTGTAAATAAAATGTAATTGATCTGAATATTTCACTATCTTTTTTCGTTTCTTTTGTTATGGTATTATCACCCATGTATAGCTAACATAGCTTATCTGGCTCTGAGAATTAATTCGCTATTATGTATTTCTATTCACATAAATAACATGTCTCTTTAAATTTGTATTAACAGGACAGGGAAAGGTCTTGTACTAGTGTTTCCTCTCCAGGAGCACTTTTCATGCATTTAAACCTTGTTCTGAATAGGAAAAGTGGTTTCAAGTTGAGCTGTTCAAGTCATTAAAACAAAATGACTTGTAATAGTACATTCTTGGTAAACAGATACTGTTTATTTTTGTACTTTGATTACTAAGTGAAGATGATCTGTGTTCTAATCCCCTCTCCCCTGTGTTCTCCCTCTTAGCTTTTTGAACATTGGCAGGCTGAGAAGAAGCAGCTGGAGCCAGAGAGCCTGTCCAAAACCAGGGCTCCTCGGAGCTTCCTGGCCCTCATCCAGACCATTAGGAAGGCGTCCAAGGAAGAGATCCTCAAAGTGCTGAGGAGTGCCAGCAAGACGTCTCTGTAAGTGAGAGCCTTGCTCCATTTTTTTTTTTTTTTGCATCTTCCTCTTTACTGCTCTGCTCTGTTTAACTTCTTTCTGCTGGTATCAGACCTCAGGTTGTTGATGCTGTAACATCCTCCCAGACCTCTGAATCCCTGGATGCCATGCTTGAATTCCTTAACTTCACTGATGCCAAAGGTTTGGTTCTGCAGGAGAGGTTTCTCTATGCATGTGGCTTTGCTTCACATCCCAATGAGAGAATGCTCCAGGCCCTGCTGGTGAGTTAAAGGAAAGTTAAGAATTTCTCCCACTTAGAAGGTATCGTAAGAAACTGGTGCCCTCTAGGTAATAAGATAATAATGTAGGATTCACTCCCAGTTGGTTGTAAACAAAGAATAATTTTGCTTAAGTTACCTGCCAGCAGTCAGTGTTTTCAGCAAATTGTTATAAGGAACATTTTCCTTTCAGGATATTTCTAAAGGGAAGATCGGCAGTACTGACATCAAAGAATCTGTGGTGATCATTATGGGAGCCCTGGTCAACAAATTGTGTCAGAAAGGAGGCTGCAACTTACCTGTGAGTCATCTAAAGAAGAAGTGACACTGAACAAAGCCCAGCATTTCTTAAGGACCAGAAAGTGTACCCTACCTACTGGAATATACTACAAATGCAATAAAAATGACCAACAGTTAACTGATGATTTTTCTGCTTCATGTTTGCCCCTCAGACCGTGGAGCAGGTCAAGAAGATGATATTGAACGGTCCCGACAGCACAACGGTTGAGTCGGAGGTCCAGATGTACCTTTTGGCCCTAAAAAACTCTCTCCTGCCCGAGGCCATTCCTATTTTCACCAAATATGCAGAATCAGAAGTGGGAGCCTACAGCACCATTGCCCTCACTGCCCTGCAGAGATACGATGTGAATCTCATGACCAGTGAGGTATGTATTGAATATTACTCTGTGGTTAAATAATTACACACCAAAATACTTTCCTGCCAGCTAATCTTTTTTTTTTTTTTAGGTCAAGCAAACAGTGAACAGGGTTTACCACCAGAATCGCCGCATCTATGAGAAAAATGTGAGAGCCGCCGCTGCTGACGTCATCCTCAGTAGCAACCCCACATACATGGAGGTGAAGAATCTGCTTCTGTCCATCGGAAACTTGCCACATGAAATGAACAAGTACATGCTGTCAAAGATCCAGGACATCCTACGCTTCCAGATGCCTGCCAGGTGTGTTACAGGAAAATAACCTGTCTCTGCATCATAGCTCAAAAGGACTTGACAGTTATATGATGACGAGATGTTAAAACTGTTAAATATGTTTCCCATTTTTTTCAGCAAAGTGCTAGGGCAAGCTATGAAGGACATGATTTCTTGTAACTATAACCGCTTTGCAAAGGTTGGATCATCATCTGCATTTTCAGGATTCATGGCTCGTAAGTGAAAAAAGAATGACATATTTTTTAATTGTGATGAAATATAAAAAGTAAGTCAGCTTAATTAAAAAAAATATCAATCTTTGACTATTTTTTTAAGCAAACACAGTTACATGCATACTAACTGAGTACTTCTAATGTCTTGCTCCCTACAGAGTCCCCCGATCTGACCTCCACATACAGTTTGGACATCTTGTATTCAGGCTCTGGGATCCTCAGAAGAAGCAACATGAATATTTTTGGTGCTACTAACGAAGCAATGCTACATGGATTACAGGTGAACTTAAAGAGTTTCATAAAATCACTGAATCCTCAAAAATAGAGCGAATTACTGAAATAAATGGGAACATTTCTCTTCCAGGTGGCGATCGAGGCCCAGGGTCTGGAGACTCTGATTGCTGCCACACCTGATGAGGGGGAGGAAGACCTGGAGTCCTTTGCCGGGATGTCGGCTCTGCTTTTCGACATCCAGCTGCGTCCCGTCACCTTCTTCAAGGGTTACAGTGACCTCATGTCTAAAATGTTCTCCATGACCGGAGACCCCATGAATGTCGTGAAGGGTCTCATCCTGCTCTCGGATCATTCTGAGGTAAGATCCCAATCACAGTTATCAGCTGTTCCCAGAATCAAATCAAATCAATTTATTTATATAGCACTTTTCACTGGATAAAAACCACAAAGTGCTTCACAGTAATATAAAACAGAAATACATAAAATACATTAATAATCAAACATACAGCACAAATCTAATTAAAAGCCAATCTAAATAAATGAGTCTTAAGCTGCTTTTTAAAAGAATAAATACAATCAAGGCAACGTAAAGATGGAGGGAGAGCATTCCACAACCTGGGGGCCACCGCTCTAAAAGATCTATCACCTCTAGTCTTAAAACGAGTTCGTGGGACTACCAACAGCCTTTGATTAGATGATCTCAGGCTGCGAGAGGGAGTGTGGGATTCTAAAAGATCAGAAATGTAGGCAGGGGCATTACAATTCAAAGCTTTAAAAGTCAGTACCAAGATTTTAAAATGAATTCTAAAATGTACTGGAAGCCAGTGTAATGAACGTAACACTGGTGTAATGTGCTCTCTTTTTCGTGTCTTAGTTAAAAGCCTTGCAGCAGCATTCTGGACTAACTGGAGACGGTCAAGATTCCTTTTGCTCAAACAAAGAAAAAGACTGTTACAATAATCTAAGCGAGATGAAATAAAAGCATGAATAACCATTTCTAACTCAGATTTAGACAGCAAAGTTCGCAGTTTGGAGATGTTTCTTAGCTGAAAAAGGCAATTCCTAATCAACTGGCGAGAGTGTTGTTCTAGGGACATGGCAGAATCAAAGATCACACCAAGGTATCTGAGGCTCAGGTGAACAGATGAGCCAAGAGAACCAAGATGCTGTTTGATTAGAGATATCTGGTTGTCGGGGGCAATAATTAATGCTTCTGACTTCTCAGAGTTCAACTGTAAGTAGTTGTCACCAAGCCACTGTTGAATGGAAGCTAAACAATTAATTAAAGAGGACAGTTTATGGACTTCCATCGGCTTAAAAGAGCAATAGAGCTGAATATCATCAGCATAGAAGTGATAAGACACCTCAGGGAACTGCCTAATTATAAGTCCTAGAGGTAACATGTACAAAAGAAAAAGAATAGGACCCAGAACTGAACCCTGCGGTACCCCACATGTCAGATCCTTATAATGTGACATAAACCGATTCGCAAAAACACTAAAAGATCTGTTGGAGAGGTACGACCGAAACCACTCCAGAGCCAGACCGGACACACCGACTATGTCCTGGAGCCTGTTAATCAGGATGGTATGGTCAATGGTGTCAAAGGCAGATGTCAAGTCCAACAAAACCATGACTGAGGATGCTCCGGAGTCAGCTGACATCATAATGTCACTAGAGACTTTAAGTAATGCGGTTTCTGTTGAGTGACTTTTACGGAAACCTGACTGAAATTTGTCATAAATTTCATGTTTTTCTAAAAAAGTGGTAAGTTGATCTGCAACTACTTTTTCCAGAATTTTCGATAATAATGGAAGCTTAGAGATAGGCCTATAATTCTTAAGCTGAGTTGGATCCAAACTGCTCTTTTTTAATATTGGCTCAACAACAGCATGCTTACAGAACCTAGGGACCACACCTGTTAAAAGAGAGGCATTGCATATCTCTACAATAGAGGGGCCAATGACAGAGAGAGCATTTTTGAAAAGCCCAGCAGGTAGAATGTCATTTGCACAAGTGGTAATTTTCATTTTATCCACCAGGAGTGAAAGGTCATGTATGTTCATTGGGTTAAATGCTGACAGTAAATGAGGGGGAGGTGGTCCAGAGACACAAACAGATGGTATTGAAGAACCAATGCTCATACGGACATGATCAACTTTATCCACAAAGAAATTCAGAAACTCATCACTCTCAGATATAGAGGTCACGGGTACTGGGTGGACCACGGGGGAAACAATAGAGTTTATGGAGTCAAACAGTACCTTGGAATTTCTCCTGCTTGATGAGATTAACTGAGAAAAATATCCTGATCTGGCTGTTTTTATGGTTTCATGTAAGGAAACCCAAAGTTCCCTAAGGTGGAGCCTGTGAACTTCGAGTTTAGTTGATTTCCAAAGGCGTTCTACTTTTCTACAGATTCTTTTGGCCTTCCTGACGTCATCATTTATCCATGGATGCGCTCTTTTTGAGGCAGCAATGACAGATTTCATAGGTGCCACTGAATTTAAAATCTCCAAGCAGTGATTGTTAAAACACTGTGTAGCAACATCAGCATCAGTGCAGCCACTGATCACATGAGGGTCCAACATATTAGAAAACTTCAAAGCAACATCCTGATTTATGAACCACTTATGGAACATGAGATTAGAAGGTGGTGTGTACAGAGGGAAGCTAAGACTAAAAGTAACACAAGAATGGTCACTCACTTGTATGTCCTTAACACAGACATTAGTTATGTCTAAGCCAAGAGAAAACACAAGGTCCAAGGTGTGGCCTTTAACATGGATGGGTCCAGAGACATGCTGAATAAAATTAAAAGAGTCTGTAATGGATAGAAAGTCAGAGGCCATGCTACAGCTAAGATCATCCACGTGGAGGTTGAAATCCCCAATCATTAAGACTTTCTCCAGTTTAATAATGGAAGATAAAAAGTCTTTCCACTCCTTCAAAAACAGTGTCAGATTTGCAGATTGTAGTTCACTCTGTTCAAGGAAAAGCAGCACTGATCACAACTTAAAAACATACACGTGTACACTCTGTGTGAAGTCAGAAGTGCCGTCATTGTTGCTACATCACGTTGCCACGTGGATGACTAAGAATGCAATAAGCAGACTTTGACACTGGAGACGGAGGCTGAAGAGGCTTAACGCTGAAGTCAAACTTAACGTAAATGTCAAGAAAGCATAGAGGAGGAAGGGCAGAAAAAGCTCACATGAGTCATGCTGGGCAACACGCGTCTTTTTCACTTGGTCAGATGCAACGAGTATGTGTACACAGACACAGAGAGGAACGGGTCACACTTAATAACTCCAGCTGTCGAGGTGAATGACGCAAGTGCGAGTAGGGTCTAAATATGTGAAGCTGATACAAGGATGAGGTATTGTGAAACAGGTGCTATTTTAAAAACAGTGCTTTTTTAAATTTTACTTTCATATGATACTCTATCCCTTTTGTATTGGCTTTTCGGTGGAAATACATGGAATCGATTCTGACTTCAGTGTATCCATAGAAAAGGGTTACTTCCTGTCTGTGACTGTGACAAGCTCATTAGTTATTTTTTGTCAGCTTGTGAGTATTTATGTTGTCGACTTAATAAACTATTGTTAGTTTGGGTAGTAGAAGTGATTCATTCTCATTCATGACTGATATATAATTCAGTTATATAATTATATGTTTGTCAGACTGTGATGAAGACTTAGAGTTAATATGATCTGGTGTATTTTTTCTCATTTTCTGGCCTAAAATACACAAAGAATAAATGTGATATGAAGTTTAAACTAGAAAAGAAGTTTCTTGTTTTCCTAGGGTTAATTTCCACATGCTTACAGCACTTAATATCTAGAAAGACTCACATTTCTTTCTTTCTTTTTCTTTTTTTGTAAACTATCTTAATTTCAATTAAGCATCCATTGTGGGATTTCTTCTTATTTGCTGTCTTTCAGGTCATCCAGCTCCAGTCTGGTCTGAAGGCAAGTGCGGAGTTTCAAGGAGGTCTCGCCATTGACATTTCTGGAGGCATGGAGATCAGTCTGTGGTACAGAGAGTCCAAGACCAGTGTCAACAACAGGTACATCCCTAAAACATTGAAATAAACAACTTTTACCATAAAACAGCGTACAACACAGCACAAAAAGCCTTTTGATAGACAGACAGTTCTTAGAAAACACTCTCTGCGACTGAACGTCGATTCTAAACCACATCACTCCACTGCAAATAGATTTCTGTTGATGTTGGATTTACGTGAACTTTAGACGGTTTATAAGTGTTGTCTGATTCATTTGTTCCATCTGCACTTTGGATTTGCTCCAGTATTGTGCTTCACTCCTGTCTCACTGGTAGGGTTGTGTGGCTATGACATCAGGTCTGTCTGGTTCTCTATTTTAAAAACATTACAGTCAATGCACAACAGTAACTGCACATCGTCAGGTCGATATCAGTTAGCTCTCGGCATCCGGTGATGAAAGAGTAATGCTACAGATTTTTAATAGTCACATGTGGTTTGATGGACTGCACATCAGTGCTCATGTCCTGCATCTAGAATGTTTAAATTTGAGTCCCAGAGCTGGTTAATTAATTAATTAATTAAGTGATTAAAGAGAAGCTTCAGAATGATTCACTGTGATGATGATGTTAGAAACAATGCCTTGGTTTGTAGACCATTGTTTGGAGGGGTGTTTGCAACTTGACGTTGGACTTCAGGACTGTTTGTGTGCAGGGGAATGGCAGAGGCAGGTGAATGGATCAGCATAGCTGTACCTCTTCCACTCTGATAATAGCGTGGCAGACTATCTATAGAAGCAGAACAAACCACATTGGCATCTCACCATGTCTACATGAGCAAAGTTTTGACTATTTAGTGCTCAGGCATTAGGGTAGACATTGGGATTGGGCTTATGTATGTACCTTTCCCTCTGTGAGTGTCTTCTTAACTGAAACTTACTTGACTTCTGTTCACTTTATCCTCATTCATGTGATAAACCCCACCAAAAAGTAGGCTTATACTGGTGGTATCACCAGTACGTTGATAGCATATTAGAAGGAGAAGCAGATTATAGTCAGTAGTGGTTCTATAGTCTGTTCACAGGGTTCACCTTCAACAAGCATTCATCACCACGGTGTTATAAATAATCTGACATGAAGAAAACAATTCTTACTTGACTGTGACATGTCCAACAGAGGTGGCAAATTTAACGAACTGTAGTGTCAAAGTAGAGAAAAGAAAATATTGAGATGCTAGTGGAAGTTATGTAATAAAAGCACCTCTGCTAACAGTAAATGATAGACTAGACAGCTTTTAGTTATTTAGCATTATATTTAATTATCAGCTACACTCACCAAGTTTAGCTATGTTTTCATTCTCAGAAGGTTAACTGTAAAGCTGGGCGATAAAACGATAACGATATGTATTGCGAAATAACTTTTTCTCGATAGAAAAATTAAACTATTGCGATAGACCTCATCTCTCTCTTGCTCTCTTAAAAAAAAAGAAAAAAAAGAAGAACAGCCAATCCAAATTAAGTAGCGCAGAGCCGAACCAATCACAGCCGCAGCGTCAAGTCACGTGACTTGTTACGTACAGCACAAGTGCCAAGCCGCACATGTGTATTTGTTTGGGAAGCAGCCAGCCGCCGTGCCGCCCGGGTAATGGAGGAAATGAGTGTGCCGACTAAAGAAAAATCAACCGAGAGCGTGAGCGAAGGTTACCGAAGAAAAAACCGATGATGGTTCCAATGCCGGAGAGATTGTCGAACGGAAGGGCCATAGAAGTTGCGTAGTGTGAAGATATTTCGGCTATTTCAAGTCTGACAAAAAACAGAGTAGCGCGCACTGTAAATTGTGCCGAAAGCAAGTCTGGAAATACAATAAACCTTTTTTATCACCTGAAGCAGTGCCACCCACTAGAGCTTGCTCAGTCTCTGATTGAAAGCGCTAATTCGTCATTCGGCTTTTGTCAGACTAAAGTTATATATATATATATATATATATATATATATATATATATATATATATATATATATATATATATATATATATATATATATATATATATGTATACATATATATATATATATATATATATGTGACTCCCAAGCTAGGCAAGTGACTCCAGCAGATCCCGGGAACAACATCGGAGATCTCTGTCCAGAAGAGCGCAGTCCTGGGAACAGCTAAGATACTGCGCAGGACCCTCAAGCTCCCAGGCCTCTGGTAGAGGACCTGAGCTTGAAGGATAAACCGCCCGCAGGGGCGAGATGGGTGGTTTTTTTTTTTATGTTGCACCTAGGATTTGAAGAATGTTCTGTTAGCATCTTTATTTTAAAACTGTTTGAAAAGCTAAGCTATACAACAAGGAGAGATTGAGAATTTCCTTTTCCTTGACAATTTAGTAGTCTGTTTTGTTTGTTCTATTTTGAAACTCAAACGCTTTAGCGGCTGCCTTTTGTGTAGTTTGCAATATTTGCCTTTATTTATCTGAAAAAGTCTCATGTTCCTTAAGTACATCTACCCTGTTGAACTTATTATGGGAAATAAATATTTAAATCAAAACAAGCTGCTGATTATTTCACATTTTACTTGTGAGCAACGGCACATTTAAATCTTACAAATATAGTTATTTGGCTTATATCGTGATATATATCGTTATCGCCTGAAATGAAAAAAACATATCGTGATATTAAAAAATCTTATATCGCCCAGCTCTAGTTAACTGCTTTTTTTTGTTACTGAGTGGCTTTCCTCGCTGTCATTAGGTTTGTTTAAACAGAATCATGCACTCCACTTGCAGTGGGAGGGAGTGGAGTCAGGTGGGGGCCCCAATAAATTAGGTCAGGTCTCTCCTACTGTCACTGCAAACTTTGCAGATTGCAACTACTGTGGTTTAAAGTTTGACATTTTCCTGTCCTGCCTTATGACACTGAAATTTTATGTTGCAAAATGTATTTTTTTTTCTTACTTTTTCTACAAGGAAAATATTTTCCGATGCAGAGAAGAGGTTTACACAGAAATCATTGCACTACCAGTAAAAAGTTTGGACACATGTTCTCATTTAATGGTTTTTCTTTATTTTCATGACTATTTACATTGTAGATTCTCACTGAAGGCATCAAATCTTTGAATGAACACATATGAAATTATGTAGTAAACAAAAACAAAGTGAAATAACTCAAAACACGTTTTATTTTTTAAATTCTTCAAAATAGCCGCCCTTTGATTTGATTACTGCTTTGCACATCATCCCAAACCATCTTGATTGAGTTAAGGTCAGGTGACTGTGGAGGACAGACCATCTGGCGCAGCACTCCATCACTCTCCTTCTTGGTAATAGCCCTTACACAGCCTGGAGGTGTGTGTGGCATCATTGTCCTTTTGTAAAATAAATGATGATCCAACTAAGTGCAAACCGGATGGCATGTCGCTGCAGGATGCTGTGGTAGCCATGCTGATTCAGTGTGCCTTCAATTTTGAATAAATCCCCAACAATGTCACCAGCAAAGCAGGCCAAGGGTTTGCAGTGCTTTCAACAAAGCAGGGGGTGGCTATTTTAAGGATCTAAAATATTAAACACATTTAGTTTAATTTATTTATTAATTTATTTATATTTTTTTCCTTTGCTACATAATTCTATATATCTTGTTTCATATATTTGATGTCTTCAGTATGTATCTACAATGTAGAAAGTAGTAAAAATAAAAACAAATGAGAAAGTGCATCCAAACTTTTGACTGGTAGTGTATTCCAACTTCAGACCTACAAAGCCAAGAGTCCCAGCATTGTCTGTTGAACACATTGTTTTGATTTGGCTGTGTTTTCAGAGCAGCATTAGTAGTCACTGGCAACGTTACTGTGGACATGGACTTTTTAAGAGCGGGTGTGGAGGTCAGCTTTGATACAGAAGCATCACTGGACTTCATCACCACTGTCCAGTTCTCAGAATACCCCTTCCTGGTGTGCCTGCAGATGGACAAATCTACCTTCCCAGTCAGGTACTAAATAAAAAAAAATTGTTGCCATCTTTGAATAATCTCTTATATTACTTAACTTTTTATTTGTGATGCTCTTCCTTCAGTGAATACCTGACCAAGTATGAGAGCCTGCCATCAGGGAAGAGTGTTGTATCTCGCAAAGGCAGAAAGACACTCGTTCCTGGTTCCGAATTTCCTCTTCACCAGGAGAACTCGAACATGTGCAAGAGGGTTTTCGACTCCAACTGGTAGAAAAGAAACTGTCGGTTTTCCACATGCCCAAGTGCTTCACTGCATTCAGGGACAGCAGCCACACCTCTGGTGTGACAAAGCAGGTTGTGAAAAAGCAGTAAAAGACCATAAGAAAAGAAAAGTGGTGCATTTTTTTTTATTAACAACACATGCAATGTTTACATTCCTGTGAGTATTTAAGTAATTGTAATTCAAGCTTTTGTTTCCAATCAGGGATCCTTTCTTTGTGTTTTTATGGATTTATTTGAAAATATATTTATGATGGGCACATACAAGATGTATGTTTTATATGATGTGAAATACTCAGCATGAATAGTGCCACTGTAATCTTCTCCAACACAGTTACAGCAAAGAGAAAGATGTAAATATCAGACTTTAGAGCACAATTTAACTCAGAACACATGTGCTCTTTTCCCGAACCAATTCTTCTTCTTTCTTTTTTTTTTAAATTAAATGTGTTTTAAAGAGGAGTAGTTTATTGTTTTACATCACTGTATAACCCTTGACAAGCTTGAAATCACTTCAGGGTAATGTTCTCAATTAATTCAGTCTTTTACAATCTTGTTGAAGATTTAAGTTGCTCCTACAAAGTTAACAGATTTGTTAGCCTTGTCATTACTTTATGAATTATCAGATGAAAACTGAATCCATAAAAGTGAATCCATTACCATAATTTATTTTTATTTTTTTGTATAGGAATATAATTGGTGTTTGTCTAAAAATGTTTGGGTACAACATGAACTTGATTCCATGTTAAGGAAACAGATTGGTTGACAAAAAGTGTACACTAAAAATATGTTGCTTTTTGACTCAGTTTTCAGTGAAGCAAATTTACATAATGCACAACATTTCTGATCTGTTGTGCCCGTGCTCCACCAGTTTTACATGTTAAAGTCGCTATATTTGTCTATTTACCCCATGAAAGCGATTGAATGTATGCATGTACAGTGCTGCGCAAACATTTTAGAGACAAAAATAAACTCAGGATGCTTCTAAAAACTATTTTATGTTTTAATTTTTGTCCTTATGTTCATGGAAAGTAACACAAATAGAGATAAATTAGGACTGTCTTGTGATGTGATTGCACCAATTACAACACCCGACAACATGTTGGTGGATTCGGTTAGAATGCTTTGTTTGAATATGGCTTTCAATTCGATCTTAATCACACACCTGCAAAGTTTTGTGATGGAGTCAAGTTGAAATCACAATCTAAAATAATATTGCAACTTCTTAATAAATTAACCTTAGATTCCTTGAGTATTTGGCAAGTATGTAGTTCCAGGTATCTTGGAGAACAAGCAGCAGTTAGTGAATTTAAGTAGTCTTCTGTTTCTTTATGCTATCCAATACTGACTCAGAGTTCAAGACGTTAATCTGTATTCAAAATCCAGTGCTCTTTGGGAGCTGTAACATCTGCAGCACTCCCAGTTTTCTGTTTCTGCGGTTGCTTCAGAATAAATGTGGGACTGCTTCATTTCCTCTGTTGGTACTGCATGATAAATAAAAATCTAACTTACACAAAATATGGCTAAATTTGATAAAGACCCTCAAGTAACATCACCTACTTATATTTTCAGAAAGCCTACATGTTAACACCACTGAGCTTGCATAACAAAAACCGAGCTCAGTATTGACTGTTCTTTTATATTTTGTCTTATTAGTCTCCTCATCATTACAAACATGAAGACAACACTGCCCCATGGCTTGTCATCAAGTTTGCGGCCACCTGATTAAACACATCTTTAGAGTTATGCTACTTTAAAAAAAAATCTTTTTATATATATTTTTTTTAAATTAGATAAGCAGAATGAAATTGATTCATAGATGTTAAATGAGGAGGAATGTAGCTATAGTACTGGGCTAGGGCTGTAACGACACTAGAATTTAAAACTTGATACTGACACCTAGGAAAATATTTGTAGTTTTAGATACCACAAGGAAATATTTGACTCTAGTAAGAGGCATAATTTTGTTAAAATAAAGATTATAGTAATTCTGGTTCATCTAGATGTATTCAGCCAAAGCCCAATTTATTTCCTGTGCTTCTGGTGACTTGGCACCATGTTTTTATTACTGATTAGATAGAGTTGGTGAGTATGGAAGCCTGTTTCCGCCACTAAAGAAAAAAAAAAGGATCCATCACTCGAAATTTCAACTTATTTACTCGAAATTTCGACTTATTAACTCAAAATTTTGAGAAAAGTAACTCGAAATTTCGAGTTAGCGCTGCCAATCAGTAATCTACGTGAATGACGTCATTTTCGTGTTACCCGGAAGCTGAAGCCCTCAGGTACAAATGCTACAGCTAAGCTACCAGTATTACATCCAGTCATGAATGCACAGATTGCTGAGTATTTTCAGCGTGGCTTCAAAAATGATGAAATCCTTGTGTTATTAGCTGAATCACATGGCGTTACTATCAGCAAATGTACTCGCGAAAGCGCCAATGTGTTGCGATCCGGTTTTGAGTGCGCGAAAGTGACCTCATTCATGTAGATTACTGATTGGCAGAGCTAACTCGAAATTTCGAGTTATTAACTCGACATTTTGAGAAAAGTAACTCGAAATTGTGAGTTATGTTGCTCCAAATTTCAAGTTATGTTTCTCGAAATTTCGAGTTATGGATACTTGGTTTTTTTTTGTTTTTTTTAGTGGCGGAAATAGGCTTCCATAGATGAGGGAAGATGCCACTGTTTCTGTGCTGGTGGACTTTGCTCAGCTTCAGTGTGGAACTTTAAAAGAAAAATAAGACTTTTTAGATGCAAATAATTATGTTGTCATGTTAAATTAACACTCTGTTAATGTTATAGATTGGCAAGACTGATAATGTTTGCTCCCATTAACATTGTCATTTTGTTATTAGGCACAGCCACTTGTCGCTACCTCAATGATTGTCACGGTGAGTAGAATGAGGGACCAAAAAAGCGGAGGTGCTTCCGGGGTCGGATGCCACCCGGCGTCTGAAGATGACTTCTGTAAACAAACCCCCGGAGATGGAGAGGGAGAAAAACTGGAGGACAACACACGGAAAAACACACACAGGCAGGTTGGCCGGCGGGGACCGTCCAACCATGACAGTACCCCCCCTCCAATGGGAGCCACCCGGCGACCTACCAAACTTGTCAGGGTGCCTGCGGCAGAATTCTCTCACCATGCCATCATCCAGAATTGCAGACTGCGGCACCCAAGAACACTCTTCCAGACTGTACCCTTCCCAATCCACCAAAAATTGAAAGCCCCTACGGCGGTGCCTGTCATCCATTATACGCATAATGGAATATGCCAGAGCGCAGACGATAACCCAGGCGGGTGGCAGGGGCCTGGGGGGCGCTCACAAAGGGCTGGTCCAGACCGGCCTCACCTTGGAGACATGAAAAACATTATGCACCTTCATGTTATGAGGCAGAGTCAGACGAACAGTAACAGGGTTTAGGTCACCTGTACTGGAAAAGAACCAATAAACCGTGGAGCAAGTTTCTTAGATTCAGTTCTTAAAGGAATGTGCTTCGTCGAGAGCCATACCTGTTGGCCAACCCAATAAGCTGTGGTAGGGATGCGATGGCGATCAGCCAGTCTCTTGTTTCGCTCCACAGTTTTTAGAAAGGCTGCTCTGGCAGCAAGCCACGCTCGCCGGTAACGCCGCATGTGGTGCTGGACCGAGGGGACAGCCATATCCCCCTCCGAGACAAAAAGGAGCGGAGGTTGGTACCCCAGGGAGGCTTTAAAAGGCGAAACTCCAGTGGCAGCCGATGTGCTGGAGTTGTGGGCATACTCCACCCAAGCCAGCTGTTCACTCCATGACGCCTGGTTGGAAGAGACCAAACACCTCAGTATCGCCTCCAGCTCCTGATTTGCCTGTTCTGTCTGACCATTTGTCTGAGGATGAAACCCAGATGATAGGCTAACCTGGGCCCCCATGTTAGTGCAGAACTCCTTCCACACTCTGGACATGAATTGGGGTCCACAGTCGGAGGCAATGTCCAGGGGATGCCGTGAAGGCGAAGAACATCCTGCATGAGAAGCTGGGCGGTTTCCAGGGCAGACGGAAGCTTGGGCAGAGCAACAAAATGGGCAGCTTTGGAAAAACGATCAACGATGGTTAGGATGACTGTGTTACCTGATGACGGAGGGAGACCAGTGACAAAGTCCAGGGCGATGTGCGACCAGGGGCATCTAGGGACTGACAGCGGTCGCAGGAGGCCAGCGGGAGGCAGGTTAGGTGCTTTGTTTCGGGCACAAACGGCGCAGGCCGCCACATACTCCTGGACATCCTGAAACAGAGAAGGCCACCAAAACTGGTGTACTGGAGCAAAGCAATGGTGTGGTTCTTACCAGGGTGGCAGGCGAACTTGGCGGTGTGGGCCCAGTGGATGACCTTGCTTCGGGCCGACGCAGGAACAAGAGAGAGCCACGTCTGTAAGTAATAGTGAGACTGAAACGTGTAAAGAACAGAGCCCACCTGGCTTGCCGAGCGTTGAAATGTTTGGCAGCTTGGAGATATGCCACGTTCTTATGGTCTGTCCAAACCACCACCGGGTGCTTGCTGCCCTCCAGCCAGTGCCGTCACTCCTCCAGGGCCAACTTGATGGCGAGGAGATCCCGGTCCCCAACATCGTAATTCCATTCAGCTGGAGACAGGCGCCGGGAAAAGAAAGCACATGGATGTAATTTGCCATTAACCTGTTGGGAGAGGATGGCGCCGACCCCAGAGTCTGAAGCGTCCACCTCAACGAAAAAAGGGCGGTTAATGTCAGCCTGCACCAACACCGGAGCTGAAGGAAACAGAGACTTTAGTTGGGTGAATGCCTGCTGGGCGCTCGAGGACCACTGAAATGACAGTTTAGGTGAGGTAAGTTTTGTCAGAGGCAGAGCAATCTTACTGAAGTCCTTGATAAAACGTCTGTAGAAATGAGCAAATCCAAGGAACTTCTGTAACTCCTTATGGGTCTTGGGCTCCGGCCATTCCACAACAGCTTTTACCTTAGCAGGGTCCCCTTTCAATTGCTCCTGCTCGATGATGAACCCCAGGAAGGAAACAGTTTGGACGTGAAACTGCAGCTAGCGGGCTACCGTTGAGCGCAGCTACTTGAAGTGTCTCTGGTAGGGGCACCACCGAGAGGCCTAGCTCACTGGCTAGTGTCTCGTCCAGGAAACTTTGTTCTGCACCAGAGTCAATCAAAGCACTGCATGGGTGAGTTAGAGACTGAAAGATTAGCTTAGCCGAAAAACTTAGGTGAGGAACAGTGTTAGCGGTAGTGCCCGTCAGTATCCCCACACATACTGACGGGCGGACTCTTTACTGGTGTGGAGCACTTGTCTGCAAAATGTCCCTTCTTTCCACACTTGAAGCACTCACCCCCACGCTGGTCTCTCTTCCGATTGGAGGAGTCAAATCTGGTCCAACCCAGTTGCATGGACTGCTCTCCCTCCTCCGACGGCTCTTCCTCCGGATTCCTCCACTCAAGGGGGGGAAGATCGGTAGGTGTGCCGAAGCCCCCCATGGCCCGTTGCCCCTCACCAGACTGCTTTCCAAATTCCCTCATGTGGTCATTGAGTCGGATACGCATATTTATCAGTGCACTTAACGTATTGGGCAGTTCTTTTGTGGCTAACTCATGTTTGATGTTCTCATTGAGGCAATTGAGGAAAGCTCCACGGAGCGCGTTCTCTTTCCAACCAGTCTCCTCCGCCAGGATCCAGAAGTCCACTGAAAAATCTGCCACACTCTTCTTTTCCTGCTTCAGGGTGAACATATGGTGCACAGCATGGTCTGGATTGAATCCCTTGTCAAACACAGAGTGAAATTTGCAAAAAAAAGTCACGGTATGAGATTGTGGGTTGAACACTCAACCATGCCTGTGCCCACTGTAATGCTCAACCTGCCATTATTGCAACCATAAAAGCAATTTTTGATTCATCAGTAGCATATGCTTGGGTCTGCTGCCTGAAAATTAGCGAGCCCTGTGTGAGAAACCCTCTGCTTTTACTTAACTCCCCATCAAATTTCTCTGGTACAGGTAAAGAGTTTTCATGCTGCGGAGAGGGTGGAGAAGGAGGCAGAGGACAGGCAGCGGCAGCACTAAGTGATGGATCAGGAGACTGAACATTAGCCGTGGCTCCGGGTGTGGTGAGCAACATACCTTTAAGGTCAAGAACTACCTGTCGCAGTTCAGCTTGTTCCTTCATCATATGCCGCATCATTTTCTCTTGACGGTCCAGCGCTTCACCCTGGACCGAGAGCTCTCGCTGGACCGGGGTTGCATCCGCTGGATCCATGTCTGGTGGGAATATTCTGTCACGGTGAGTAGAATGAGGGACCCAAAAGCGGAGCTTGTGGAATGAATAGACAGTGCGTTTATTTACAGTGAAAAAGGATTCAAATAACAGTTCAATGTGCAAGCCATCCTTCAAGTGTTCCTCCCCGTGTCCCAGACGTGTGTGATAGTGCGTCCGTGTCTTCCTCCAAAGTGAATCTGTGCTCGTGACTTCCTTCCCAGCAATCTCCTCTCCATCCTTAATCCTAAGGAGATAAGTACAACGAAGGTAAGTTCACTTCTCTTCACAGTCCTCATATAACAAGACGCTCAAAGCTACTACCAGGCTTGGTAAATATTCCCACGCCGAGTGTCACCTGACTCCGCAGTTAAGTAGCCCTCATAAGATGGCGGATAATTGGGAAGAGCTGAGCACCGCATCAGTTGCCGGCGTGGCGACTCCCGTGCGGAGGTGCTTCCGGGTCGGATGTCACCCGGCGTCTGAAGACGACTTCTGTAAACAAACCCCCGGAGATGGAGAGGGAGAAAAACAGGAGGACAACACACGGAAAACACTCACAGGCAGGTTGGCCAGCGGGGACCATCCAGCCATGACAATGACAGCAGACAGCTAATGTGAGTACCTGCTAATCGTTAAATTGCTAACATTAATGTGTGTGCCAGCCAGATTAATATTTATAACTGTTTAATGCTTGCATGTTGTTGAAATAGGAGCTATACTCACCTCACAAAATTCTTCCAGGGTGTCAGTCTTTAAGATGCTTTGCCAGGTTTGTTGTTCTACTATTCACATGTTCAGCTGCTAGTGGGGGGAGGAGCTGTGTCTGCAGGTGCTAACAGCTGAAAGAGGCAAAGACACCTGCTACAAATGTAAATGTAAAAGTTAGTATCCAAGTAGTAAACTGCCCTACTCAGGACATATGCTGCCAACAGCACATAAGGTACAGAATAAAGAACTAAATTCATTCATCAATTCAAGACAGCATACTCTTCATATAACATTATTTGATCCTTTAGAGCATATAAAGGATTGATGTTTTCTTTATATTCCCAGGTAGCAACCCCTAACGGCCCTTACACACCAAGCGCACTGCAAAAAAGCAACACAAAATTCCAAACTTAATCTGTAAAATATATAAACACTGAACATGCGGCGTTTTTCTGGAAACTTGTCCTCAAGAAAATGTGCTGTAAAAAATGAGTTAGACATTAAGGGATGATGAGCTGGTTCTTATGTTTCTAAACAAGAAAGGGACGAAATGTAAACTCTGGGTTCATTCAGGGAGAATTTCATGGTTTTCATGGGTCTGTCTGGGGGATTTCTTTCCTCCTCTCTTTGTTTCTTTTGCTGCTTCCTGGAAAAAGCTTTTACTCTACCGTGATCTTTCATGACTTTGTGTAAGTTGGAGGTACAGCCACAGTACAAACACGGATCGTAGTTTGCAGTGTTTTCATTTACAGCTGTAAAGTACCTTTGTCTTCCCACTCACAGAGCAGATAGTTATTAGCAGCAGTAATTAGCAGATGCATATCTGGGTGTTTTGCACGCACACTGTTCATGGGTGCATTATGTAAAGACGGCATGCTAGTCTTAGCTGACAATAGTTGTACAAACAGGGTCCCTTCTGGTTCCAAAAGAGCCGAGCAATCAAAAATGATGACATTAAGGCTTTAAAATGAAGAGTCCAGGCTATGTTCCTATCTGTGAAGGCTGTACCAGCATTAGCATGGACTTTTGATAGATCATTGTTTTGCAATGATGATATACCTTAGTGGCTTAAGTGCAACACACACTTGGTGATCCAGGTGAGCTAATAAATCTTGTGTTTTCCCGTGGTACAACTGTGCCATCAGAGTACCTGCTGGCATCCGAGGACAACAACTGGTCCTTAATGTAGATTCTTTAGAAACCACTGAGAGCAGCTGGGGGCAAACCAGTGTCTGCCAGTCTCCCTGCATCCATGGCAACCAAGTAAACACAGCAGCAAACTGTCAGGTTAAACTTAAGCCTGGCCGGGTGATGTTTCAGTGTCACCCGAAAGCTAACCTCACACGCTGCTAGATGCCAAATGTGTACTTATGTTGGCATAAATCTGTTTGACTGCCTTTCACCCTCGTTTTTCTTTTTTTCTTTTTTTCTTTTTTTTTTTTTGCTCAGTGGTGAAACTTTACAGTAATTAGGTCAGTGAAACTGAGTGTACAGCTATGGCAAACGCACAGGGAAAATAAAAGAAAGTAAAACAAAAAGTATATATATATATATATATATATATAGAGAGAGAGAGAGAGAGAGAGAGAGAGAGAGAGATGTATATTACTTTGGTGTGGCACATTTTTTTATTGCTCCTGTTTACCTCATTTACTTTTCAATAACATTCAGAAGGAAAATATAAGTTCCAATCATAATAGCCATTTGATTTATTTATTATTAATCATGTTCAGATCAGTTATTGCCATTGCCATGCTCACTTCTACATGCATTGACTGTCTAACTAGGCACATGGATTTCACACAACATGATATCCTAACAGTGTTTTAGTAGTGGATGAAAGCATTAATGAATTTGTAATTATTCACTAATAAAGCTGCTTCTTGCAAAAAAACGTGTACTGGGTTTCACTTTAGAGTATCTTGATGAATAAGCACAGCTTCTGTTTATTCACATCATTTCCTTGTTGATGATACCACCTATCAAAGATTAATTGAATAAACATTAATTTTATTTAGTTAAACAAATGTTTAATATTAGCGAAGCTGTTTTGAAAGTGGCAGTAAATGCATTTCATTCAAACACAAGGAGGCCTTAAAACGATTAAAATGGACACACACATGTTCAGTAGCTTGTATTTTGAATTTATTGCAAACATATGTAGGCTTGTCAGTCTACATAACAGTCACTAATCATGTTCCTATACTTTCCAAGTTGTAAGTGCAAACACAGCACTCACTTCTCTTTTCAAGGTATCTCTCAGCTGTCGTCCTGACCTCTTCCTGTTTCTGGGGCAGCCTCGCAACACAGTTGACATCATGCATAGAAAAGGCTGTGCGTAATACACAGCTGTATCTCATTAGAGGACATTTCATTGAAACATGTGCCCCTTTTCTTTAACTGTTCACACAGTCTTTGCACTTATCTCGAACCACCGTCACCTCACCGTATCCCTCTTGTTTAATACAAAATCAAGCATTGATGCAATCACTTTCTTACATTAAACCTCAAAATCAGCAGGTGTTGTATTTGTTTGTTGTTTGACAAACATTTTCAAGAAAGTTTTCAAAGAAATTACATTATCTCTACGTTACAGTGCAATATTGGGCAAAATTCACCTGAAAACATGAAAAATGTTATTTTCAAATGAAATCAGATTTTAACAAAATTAAACAAATCTACATTGTGCTGCTACCACCAGTGTTTACAGCCATTCATTGCTGACAATGTTGATGACAGGTGCATTAAGTACATTATTATTATTCACAGATAAAAATCATACATGGTGTTCATAAAATGCATGGGAGAAATTATGCTTTACATTCATAACAACATTAGAATAGCTGGTTTACTGGAGCCTGCGATTTGTAATATATTACTTATTTAAATTTCACAGGGTTTAAAAATGATATGTTAATGTGATAAAAATAAAATCATCTAGACTTAGGAAAATATCACCTTGGACACCTGGGGAAACACATAAAAGTTCAAAACTGGGAGGCAGTGTTATCGTTTTTGTACTTCAAAATAAAAAATGCGTTATTTATTTATTTAAAAATGGTTTTTTTCATCTCTTAGGTCATTTCTGCCATTTTGTACAAATTTTAAATAAATAAATGTTCAGTAGCATCAGTTGCTTTATTTGCACTGCTCTCATTTTACAATGGAGTAAACTGATTTCATTCAGTAGCAAACCTACAATTTTAAAGGAAGTGTTATTAGTTACAGTTACATATCTCAGTTACATTTACCTCAAAATGAATTAAATTTGGCAACATTAACATGCTCCAAAGAGCAGCTCGTGCACATGAATCAGGTATAATGAAATCAATTCATAAGAATAAAAGTTGCAAAAATTGCATTTTACATTAAGGTACATAGACTGTCCAGCATGTCCAGATACCTTTAATCTGTGTAACTAGGAAACGTGACAAAAATAGCAAACTACATGTTGCAGTATTACTACATGTATGCTTGTATAACTGAGTAAAATCAAGCACAATGACACATGATGCCCCTGCATATTCAAATGGAAACAGGTAAGAAAAAAGAAAAAAGTATTCAAATAAAAATATTTGAATATATTTGCTCAGTGATTTAGATTTAAACTGGCATTTCTCCGTATGCTATGCAAAAACACTCAAACCAAACACATGACCAGTCTATGCTCACGTCTGCAGCGAAGTAACATAACTCCTCGTTGTACTCACATAATGCTCAAATGCCACACATAACTTACAGGCACAAACACAGACACACATCAGCTCCCATCTCAGTACACAAAAGTGTAAACTGAACCAAAGCAAATAGAGGAAGTCATCCTCTAAATGTCCCAGCTGGCTCTGACGCATTAGGCCCAACGCTACTTAGTTACCTAAGTAAACTAATAAACCAGAGTCCCAGCTTTGTTTCATCTGACATACACACATAGTGTATTACTTTTCTCCTGAGTATGCTTTAAAAATATAAATGCAGACCACTTCATACAATATATCAGTTATGCAGCAGGTTTGAGCATCATTTCGTGAGTCATGACAGGACGGTTATATAGACTTCAAGACAAGCATGGGCATGGACTGCTCAAAAATATGGAAATGCTGCTGCTGTGCATGTGAAAAATATGTTGGTGAGTTGTAACACAGCACATAGTAATGCCAGCCGATTATTCTTTAACATATATTTAGTAGGGAATTCTTTACAATATATTTATTTTAAATCCAACAATAAATGATTTCCTTTTTTGACTGAACTTACTGTAAAAGAATAAAAATATATACAGATAGTGAGGTCTTAATCTGTCGTGTTTATTTTTAATTAAGTGCAGACAAATGGTCCCTGTGCAAAATGTGGATCATATGATGTACAGCAAAAATGTTTTGTTTGTTTGTTAAAACCAAGACTATGCAACTTCCACTGAACAGCAACCACTGTGGCACAAACATCAAATGGAGGAAAGCAGTACTTGAATGAAAGATATCATCATCATTACACCCATCTGGCTATTTTTCTTGATTAAATAAGATTACATACCTAAACTTTTAAGTGTAAAAATGAATAATATATGATACAGAATTGACTTGCTTGGTATCTATGTTATCTTGTTTATTATTTTACTGGAGCCCATACATTCATTTTCTGTGGCTGATCTTGGTGACAGCAGGCTAAACAAAGTTGCCCATATGTCTTTCTCCCTAGCCACATCCTATGTAATCCCTCCAGGGCATTCTGACTCTGTGCTGTGATCTCTTTCCAGTTGGATCTGTCTGGAATACCTCCAGAGAAATCAGATGTCTGAAGAGCAGAGTCTCTTTCAAATGTCTCAGATCACCCTCTCTTTGCATCACCCTGCGAATGAAACTTGTTTCAGATGCTTGCATCTACAACCTCATTCTTCCGATGACTAATGGGTAGGGTTAGAAAGCAGATCCACCGGTAAGTCGAGAAGTTTGATGCCAGGCTCAGCTTTCACTTCAGCGCTTCCACTCCACTCTGCATTACTGCTGATGTGGTACTAATATGTGCTATCAACCTCTCTGTCCATCCTCTCATGGATGAATTCACTTGGAGTATTAATTCACTCAGAATTCCAAAAAAGATCTGTGTACTGTGGTCTTGGGATCTTCTACATGTTACCTGGCTACTAAGCATCCCAGTGTCCACAGGAAGTCAGAGCCTTTGCTGTGGCTAGAAGTTGCTCAGTGTCCACTGAGCATGGTTGACCTCTTTAAAATGGCCCTGATCCACTACCAGGATGGATCTAAAGTTAGAAGCTTTAACGCAAAATGATGTAAACTTTATGTAGGAAGTTGAGCAATGTGATACCGCAAAAATAAATAAAAATGGGACCCACCACTTGCTACCTGCACTGTCCCCAACATTCACATGGCATTGAGGATTGTCAGTCAAATAAGCCCTACAATGCCCAGGACCTGAGTAAGACATCCTCTGTCCTACCGAGCAACTGATGTGTGCAGATGAAAACAGCAAATGCAAAGCACCTCTTTTGATACCTGCTGATACACCAGAATCTCATATTTGTCTCTAATGCCGTACTGCATTTGCCCACTGGGATAAAGTGGCTACAAGACCGCAATGTACAATACCTAGCTGTTGTCATACGCTTAGAATAAGTGTGACCAAGCATCAACTGCAGGAGACAACCAACATGTGCTCTTGTCAGGTACATCTTTACTTCTTGTTTTACTTTTCTGATAAAACCATAGGGACCTGTGACATCCTTACACAGTAGTGTTAATGAACTGAACACACTCAGTAAGGTCAGGTACAGTGTAATGATCACAAGAGGTTATAGAAAACAAATCTTGGGTATGCGGACTTTAATAAAGTTGAATTTTATTTTGCACATATTAAACCTTTATTAGGTTAAATATGTTTTTTCAAAAGTTACATAGTCTTGCTTAAAATACTTGGCGACAGTAAAATATCAGTAAACCAGTTGCTTTTGGCCAGTAATGAATAACACTGAGCAGGAAGCGAAGACTTGCCTTGTTTCCTTTTGAATAAGCATGCTGCAGGGCACAAACAGCATTTCAACAGATCTAGACAGCAGTTGAATGGAAAGTATTATAAGCCTATTCACATCAGAACTTCAGCAGGACAGCGTGGCAAAAATGTTGAGTTGACCCTATGTAGCACTGCAGTGCGTATACAGTAATGTCTGCTGCAAGTTTAAACAACGCAGAACTGGGGGCAGATGATGGTGGTGGAGGTTGTCCTGGGAGTAGATCACGGGGTGGGTGACAGGTGAAAACTGAACTTACAGTGACTGAAGGCAGAATCCTCAGCAAAAACATCTAAAGGTAATAAAGAAGACAAAACATGGGTGTTAAAGTCAGATGGATGCAGTGAAAACAAGTTGAAAACATAAAGGAGAAAAGTTACTGTGTGGTGCAGTTTGTGAAAGAGCTACTTTCACGAGCCACTGAAACACATTCACTCTTCAGATTTCCTCAACCATAGCCAGCTGATCAGATTCAGCCAAATCACTGCTGAGGGCACGCTACTAGATTTGTTTACATAGAAGGACAGCAGTGCCCTCCACCTCCTTCTCCCCATTTAGGAATAGGCAGAGGGGGAGGGGGCTATAAAAAGTTGACCCCATCAGAGTCCCGCAGAATCGCCTCCAAGCTGGAGCTGCAACAGCATCTGATCTCTCCGAGCAGCTGTCCTCTCCCTGCATCAGCACAACAAATACTTTGCATTGCCTGACCTTTTCCTCCTGCATCACTATCCCAGCAATCCCCCCCCCCCCCCCCCCCCCCCACACACACACACACACACATGTCCCTCTGCCCCACCAACACCAGTTACACACGTACGCAGACACACATGCACACGCCCTCGTTTCCCTTCACACAACTACTCAACCCCGTGCTAGGCCTCTGCCTGACACGCACCCAGCTGACATGAATCCCTCATGCTCATGGGGATGTATTATTGCTCTGACACATTAGCTGAGAATGGACTGTGGTTAGTTGTAAATGTGTATATGTAAAAGAAAAGAAAGAATATGACACTAAAAAGATTTATTTTTATAATTTTGCATTTATATTTGGTTTGTTTTGCTGGTGGGGTTTTTTTATGCCCTTCTTAATTGTTCATTTGCAGAACTGCTGTTGATGTTTGTCAACTCAGATTATTGCCATGGTAACCTGTCAACCTGTGTTCATATAAACATCTGCTGATAAAACAAGCATAGCACAAACATAACACATTGTGGGCCACACACACCCCAATTTGATGCTGAGAGGACCAATCCAGTAAACAGAAATGTTTTATTAGTTAGCAGACAAAAGTGTCATTTTATTTATTTATTTATTTGTTTGATGTTTGTGTGGGCCTACTATAAAAGTAAACCAAACAAACAAAAAAGACACCCCGATAAAATGTTATAGTATATAGGCATTTCTGTGTTATCGATTGGAATTTTAATATATGTAATTTAATGGTTTATCTTTTAGGCTGCTTACCTTTGGTACTGTTGGACAATAAGAAGACTGTAAAATAAATGAAAATGAAAAAATGCAGTTAAAAATCCAAACTTTCTGGCCTTCTTCTGCTTTTACTTTTTCCAAAGCCATCCAGTGAGCCAGATTTGACCTTTTGACAAGCTGTTTATACGTTACTGCAAAACCTCTGTTGTAGAGCTCTTTAGGATTTTCTTAAAAAGTGTCAATCAACCAAATAAATAAATTTAAAAAAATGCTTCCTGGATTTACATCACTTTGATCTTACTTACTATTGTTAACTTTTTCTGATTATATTAAAATGCATGTATTCAATTTTAATTCATAGCTACAAAAGCATCATTAGTAATTAGTAAGTTCCAATGGCTAAAATTTAGATCAGTATTTAGGTCCATGGTTCAACTGTACAAAGTCATAGCTGGTGTTACAGGTCAAAAAGTATGCAGTTTAAAATGGCCTGAGAAGTAAGGTTGGAGTGTAAGTTAGACACAAAACAATGTGAAATATAACTCCTTATTATTCTATTACTGTAAAACTTTTGAAGTGAAAACTTTAAAACCAGTGCAAATAAAACTTAAACTATTTGTAAGGAAAATATGCTGCAGTACCATTTACCACCACAAAGATCTCTTTTTTTAAATTTGATTTCTGCAGTACTGTAAACTCAGGTTTTTGTTTATTATATAAAATTATTTAAAATAATTTCCTGATTTGCGTAAGCTTTACATTTAAACTACACAGTCAATTATTCTGTAAAATTAGTGATCAGATTATTTTAGCCCCCTGAAGTCCATGTATCTCTCTGAACCCACTGCTTGCCTTACTTGCTTAAAATAAATTAACATTATATTGGCTACATTGTGTCCACTTTCACTGCACAATAAACATATTGCACGTAGGAGTTAATTATTTTGCAATCTGTGAACTGATTATTTCTCAAGATATTTGTTGGATTTGTGAAATGTCACAAACAAGGAACGAACACACTAATAAACTGTAAAGTTAAACGAGTAATTAAAACATTTATAACAGATTAAGAATAACTTGATGTGAGGTGTCACTAACTGGAATAGTTTCCTGTGACACTTTCCAACCCTGAGAATAAACCATGTAAACAAAGTCGTCTCACACTATCAAAATAGCCCGACGATGTGTAATGCAGAGAAAAGCTCTGGGCCATGGCTGAAAATCCAATCTCACTGCAAGTCCAGCCGAGCTCAGTGGAGTCGGGTTACCTGTCATGAAGCTGCTGCGTGTCTATTAACATGTCACTGTTATAGCATCCAAGCTGGACTGCTGCTTTGACCACATTTATGGCACAAAATAATGAAAAAACACGAGTTGGTGAGGTCATCTGAATGTAACACACGAGCAGCCTCGGAATGTGAAACTCTATAAGTCTTGGTACGGACTTCAGGAGATTCCTTGAAAGTAACAGCATTAAATTCTGTTGAGATTTTATGTACTGAATTTGGCTACCACATTTGTAAAGAGGCACTTGCAAAATGTGCAGCGTTTTAGAAATGTATTATTCACATGCAATAAAAACAACAAAACACAAATATTTTAGCTATCTGTCAAAACCTTGCTTAAGACTAAAAATTACTGAATTCACTGAACAGAATTAATGTTTTTATATCCAGATTTGAGCACACTGGACTTCTCTGTCTTTTGGCGTCTGAATAAAAAAAAAATAAAAAAAATAGTAATGTGCTTTTTAATGTGTATTTTTTCAGCTTTTTTGTAAAACAGCATGTTTGAAAAATCATAATTAAACAACAATAATTAGATTTGAGCATTAAAGTTATCATTTTAAATAAAGACCTTAAATACGCTGGCAGATTAACCACTACAGTAACCTAAGAAAGATCTTGGTGATTACCCTAACCCTCTATTTAATGTAGCTGTTGCATAAACCTTATATTATTTGGTGGTGGTGTATTTAGGTTAAGCGCTGCAGATATAGCCAATTATAACCAGAACAAATTGGTTCACAATGATATCTTTATTAGTTTGAAATAAGTGCAGAGGCACCTTATCATATATTAAAACTGAAAAGTTTGTTTTAAATACGTGCTTATTTTGAATATGATGCCAGCAACATGCTTCTGAAATGTTGGTTCAGGGCATATCTCTCACTGTCTTCTATGGTATCTTCTTTTAACAGGTGCTTAAAATTTCTGCAGTTTTGAAAGCCAAACCTTTCCTCATTCTTGCTTGTTACAAAATTCCATCTCCTCTACGGTTTTTGGCCTCAATTAGTTTCTAAATATGTGCACAGCCTGGTTTACAATTATTAATGAAATAAACAAAGCCTTCCTTAAAAAAGACTATCCGGATGACAGCATATGTTGCTTGAAGATCTGTATGTATCAGTTAGCATTAATTGGGCCTTTATAGGTGCCAAAGCCAACTCCTCACCCAACCTCCGACACCACCAATACCATCAAGAATATCTATTGTTTAACTGTGTCCTGTCAACACTTTCAGTGATTAAAACCCACTTACTAATTAGGCAATTTAATTTGGAGGTAATTTTATTTTAGCCTTTGTACAACTTTTCCAGTCTTTTGCCCCTGCCCAAATCCAAGGTGGGGCTTTGTACATCAAAAAGCACTATAGATGAGCAATACATGTATATCAAAAAGTATTATAGATCATGATCAGGACAAATCTTAATGAGAATTTGCCTGAAAAGCTAGATTTATGTGCTGAGTGTACTGAGCAATTATTTTTCCATATGTCAGAAAAAAATATTGTTCTACAGAAATTTCAAATCCCATTGTTTTTGCTTTTTATCTCTCTTTAAAAAAATTAACTAAAATTTCAGATTGGGAAAATATTTTGCTTTTTGTTTGTGTGTGTGTGTGTGTTTTCTGTTTTTAAATGCTATTTGTTTAAATGCACTATTATTCCTTCCACCCTTTGTGTCTAATCAGAAATTGACTGCAAATATACATTATGACATCACACACAGGAGATTTTGAGCAGTCATATTGATATTAAGATTCTGAGCAAGACTTACAAAAAAAGAAATGTCTTTTATCTGCTTCCAACAGAATAGATTCAAAATTTAAGAGCGGTTGGAGTGAGGTGAAATCAGGTTAGAGTCATACAAGTTGCCAGTCTGAATGAGCAGGTGAAAAACTTACATCACTTATGACGAGACGTTCTCTTGGTCACCGATGCTCCACTACGAAGCTCATCGTTGTGCCATCGAAGGAGGGAGGGGCAATGATTCTTGGACCTTGCTGCGTTGTGATGCTGATAACTGGCTTTCGCTCTGAGCTACCGCCACTTCCCCTGGTGGTCAAAAGTCCCAAACTCACAGGTAACTGCAGCTGCGCCTGGGAAGTTTCTCCTGTTGCACTGTAATATGTACTCTCTGTGCCTGCTGTCTTACTTTCTGGCTGAGGACTAATATTCTTTTTGATATTTTCTCCACCTGCATCTTCAGAATGACATGGGGACTGTGGCAATACCGTCTGGGCTGCTAAAGTGGGTGAGGAGATGAAGCCTGGGTAGATCATGTAGGTGGGGGCATATCCTCCTGGGTTAAGTGCCAGGGGAGACACAGAAAGAGGCACCGGGGTTACAGGTGCCGCAGGTGAATGAGGCATGGGTACATCCACATACTGACCTGTTTCAGGGTCAAACAGTCTCTTAGAGGTCGCTTTAATGGGAGTGTCCACCAAGTAATAATGTCCAGTTGTGGGGTCCACAAGCATCTTGCGCTGGGTTTGTTGCGCTGGCTCTCCAGTAGAAGGTGTAGGCGACACATTTGGGAGGTAGGGAGAGAAACAGAGCACCTGCTGCTGTTTCTGAGGCCCTGTTGCTGCTGTTGGGTGATGGTAGATGCTCGTGCCTGGGTACTCCATGATTAACGGAGAAGTTTTCTGCTCAGGTGCCTTGAGGTCAGCTGCATTGACTTTACTGTTATTTGAATTGCCCTCCTTTGAATCATGTTCTGGGTTTGAAAGTTTGATTTCATTTGTGTAGGCCATCCCTGGTATGGTTAAATAGTTCTCAGAGTCCGAGCAGCCCTGTGTAACAGAAGGATTAGTGGGGCTGATTTTGACCTTTCCATTCTCCACCTGGCAATGTCTTGGCTTCTCTATTTTCACAGACAGTGGAGCCGCTGGAGTTTTGGAGCTCACAGTTGGTGGCACTTGAACTGCAGAGCTGCTGTCTGAGTTAACACTGACGCAAGCCTTGCTGCCAAAATGGAGGACGCTTTTGTTAGTAAATGTTTTGCTTTGTTGTGTTTTAAAAGCATCACTGTCATATGGAACATGGATGACGTTGAGGGCTCTTTTGTCTTCATGCGGCCTCCCCATTTCTGACTGAGGAGTCCTGTCGGTGCTTGCCGCCTCGGGCACCTCTGCTCCCTGCTCCTCCCTGGCAATAAGCGACAGCACATGGCTGCCTGTGATGGGGCGTGGAGCCTGACTCTTGCGCTTCCACTCATTTTTGTCAAAAAAATAAAGCTGCTCCATCGTTTTGACAGCAGCTTTTATTTTCTCCACTGCATCCTGTTTTGGAGCTGCCGCCTCATTTCTCCTTTCCACTGTTTCACCTGCAAACTTCTCCTGCCTCTGTTTCACCAGTTGAGTTGTTTGAATGTCTGATTGGTCAGGGCACCCCTGCTTGGTTATGACTGGTGGTGCCCTGTTAGCCACAGAAGCAGAAGGTACACTTTCACTCTGGGGATTTTCAGATGTCGCTGCTTGTTTCTGTGCTGCAGTTTTCTCTGACTTGACATTTGTTTTAACAGAGTTGCATTTGATTACAATAGGAGACGGTAATAAATGTTTAACAGGCTCTGTTTTTGCCTTTTCCTCGGGTTTATCAGCTGCTGTGGAACATTTACTGCCACTATTATTCAAGGAAACAAAGCGATATGAGCTTTTTACCAACTTGCGTACATCCCTTACGTGATATATTGGTGTTTGAAGCTTGCATTTGGTGTCTCTTATGTCTCTAACAGTGAAATTTGGAACCCTGTCGGCTGCTGACAAAATGGGGACTCTGGTATCATCTGCTGTCCTGAACGTGTTGACATTGTAACTTATTTTAGGGGTTAGGAGATTGGCAATATTCAGCGTGCAGCCTTTATTTTCTTTCACGCTTCTCAGACATATTTTTATCTCGGGTTTCTTCCCTCCCTTCCCATTTTCTTCTTTGTTTCCGTTATTACTCGCTTTCAGCTCCTTTTCACTTTTCTGTGAAGCAGCAGGTGTGACAGAGTCAGGTGTGTGTCTTAGTAAATCTGAAAAGTTCCTCTCCTTTGAGTGTAGCTGGCAACTTGGAACAAAAAGAAGTTTTGACAGCATGCTGCTGGTGTCTAATCCTTCCTTTGCTGCAGTCTGTGTGCCGCTTACAGATGGAGGTTCGACCTGTTTTACAGGTTCTGGATCATCTTCTTTTAATGAATTAGATGAAGTGCTTTGACTGTGGATGGTTGAATCCTTTTGGAGTTCATCCTGTCCCTTGTCTGAATCATCTGGTGCTTTGCTGCCTTTTGTTTCCTCTCCATCACCACAGGAACTCTGTCTGCCAACCTCCGGACGCTGATCATCAGCAGAATTCACAGTGAATCCTGAGCCCGATTCTGATGTTTGCCTTTGTAGGCCTCGTCCCGGACTCCTTTCTCTCATCACCTCTGGATCTTTTATCTGAAAACAGGGGGATGTGTCACAGATTTCACCCCTCTCCATTTTGCGCTCCTGCTCAAATTGCATCTTTTTGGAAATCACATTTTTCAAAAGACTTGATGCAAAAATTGCCCTTTTGTGAGTATCTCCTAGGTTATCTGTGTGATGATACTGCATCTCATACCCAGACCTGGCCAGCACAGCCCCGGTAGCCCCATTGGGTCGTGCCTTTTTGGGGCATTTTGAATCGGCTGTTTCATGTGATTCAACATTACAGCGGAAATTCAACGTGACACCGCGCTGCACTGGCTGAACGTGATCTTTCACTTGGATCTTTTTGCTGGAAGATGATGCTTGCTGTGAAGTTATTCTTTTATTTAGCGCGCATGTTTTGTTTTGCGGGGTTTTCGTGCCGGTAACAGACTTACCATGCTTCTTACTTTCCACGTTCTTATTCATTTCCAGCGTTGCCCTGGAAGTCTTGTGCGCAATTACGCTGCGCTCTCTGCCTCGCGTTATGTTTCCGTAATTCCAGTCTACATAAGCCGACCACTTATTGAGGCCGTATTCCGAGACAGAAGATTCACTAGAGGTGCTAAGATTAATAGCATCGAAGTATGGACATGCCAGGCTCCGGAAAGACTTGGCGGTTAAATTACGCACCTCTTTATCAGCGTCATCCAGCTCACTGATCGAGCTGGACGCTCCGCTGGAATACTCATTAATATCTTTCCGTCTCAGTTTGGTTGCAAGGTGCTGACGGCCCGGAGCAGGAATGAAATATGGGGCTCTGTCGCACAGGGGCCCCGCGCTGGCGCCAGGGCTCACAAAAGAGAAATTGCTCTTGTCTCCACAGTGTTTCTTGTACCCAGAGAAGTTGTTGTCAAATACATTAACTGGGTCGTTAACTGCTCTAGAGGAGGTTTTTATCGACAGGTGGATTTTTCCCTCACTAAGGTCTTCACTTGGATTTTTACACACGCTTTCGTCCGAGCTGGCGCATTTGTCCGAATCACAAAGATCGCTCTCCTCCTGCTCAGTGCTGACAACTGTTCCACCGAGATTTGACTGCACTTTCGCCTGGCCCCTGCCCTCTAGTATCAGAGTGCCCTCCTGAGTATCATCGCTTTCAAAAGAGGCGTAATCCACAAAGGAATAGACCAGGTTGTCGTCTTCAAACTCCCAACAGGTCCCGCGGCCTAAGTCGTAATCTACGTCGTGGTCGAGCTCGGTCAGCTGGATTTCGTGCGTGGTGATATAGTGGGACTCGTCCTCCACGGTGTCGGAGCCGCAGTGGTCGGACAGCAAGGCGCTGGCGCCGTCATCGGACTCTGTCTTGCTGTTCAGATACATGTCCGTGTACCGGAGCTCATCACTTTCACTGCACGCATTGTCGCTGCAGTCACTCGGGTCGAGCTCGGCCTGGCGCTGATTCTCATTCTCGGAGTCCTGATCAGTGTTGGGAAGTTTGGTCAGAGTTTCCGACCGGGGCTCATCCGATCCGAGCCCTGGGACGTTGTCCTGCTTGTCCTTGCTCGAAATGATTTTACTCTTTCGTTCCTGCTCCTCCTGTTTTGAACTGTCGCATTTGATAACAGACAGCTGGTTCCCTACACCTGTGAAAGTCACTTTAACCGTTTTGGGACAGTCAGGATTTACGTCCAGATCCACATAATTGGACTCGTCGCTGTTCGTCTCGGTGGCGTGGTCCTTACCGCCGGTCTTGTCCTTATCCTTGTCATCTGTGAGCAGCTTCCTGTGAAGTCCGGTGTCATCTTGGTAAGTGAGAGTTTTCTCCGCTGCTTCCATTTAGTCCGGTCTTACCGTCAGGTGGTCCTCGTTTACGATGTTATCCTGACACAGGACGGAAAACTCTGCAGGCTGGAGGGACGGAGGGGGACAGAGAGCCAAGAGAGAGAGAGAGAGAGAGAGCGAGAGAGAGGGGGAGTAGGAAAGAGAGAGAGAGAGAGGAAAGTCCCACGATGGTTTCTCTAATGGTTTCTCTCAGGCTCAAGCAGCTACTTTATTTTTGTAGCAACAGATCGGTCTTCTGAAATCAACATCCAAAAAGTTCATTTTCAGCACCTTTTCTCCAAGAACAGCTCCTCCAGAGTCCATTAAGTTATTAGTTTCACTTACATAAACAATACAAGCATTGCTCAATATTCTTTACAATTTACTAAATTAAAAAAAATATAGGTGTATTTTTAAATTTAATAATAATAATAATAATAATAATAATAATAATAATAATAATAATAATAATAATAATAATAATAATAGTAGTAGTAGTATATTTCTATTTTATTGTAATTATTTACTTATCTGTCCTGAAACCATAAAATATTTTTAAAGTGGAAGATTTGGAAAGTAGTATTTTTTTTAATGGGAAAGTGGCACATTTTAAACAAATCATTTTCAACATTAGTATTATTTTCTTTCCAACAACAGTTACACTTTGTTTTCTAATTGTGCATAAATATAAGACCATGAAATATAGCAAGATATTCAAAGTATGGTGAAACATAAAGAATTGAAGCAAGAAGGCTGCCCCATCAAAAGCTAAAAGAAGATATAAAAACTAAGAAAACGTTTGTCAAACCATAAAAAAAACCATCCATGTTCGTGCATGAAAATGTAAGTGCGTTGAAATAAAAAGCAAATAATCTAGAGAAAGGAAAACAAAAGTTGCTGTAGCATGAATACCAGATGTAACGTATTGGCACTTTTAACATTTGTGGACACGTGAATGTGCTCAGTGCTTAACCCACTCACCGAAACAGCTGTGAACATGATGGAGAGAAACACTCACCATCAGCTGGTGGAGAACGAAATTTTTTATACACGTGTTGAGCTCATTCCACATCACACCCCGAGCCATTTGGGGCTTGGCAAAAAGTTTGGGTAAACTGCATGAAGGAATATTTTCATGATGATTATTTGCTAGCAGAGACAATACAGAATCCTCATGTCTTGCATAATAATAATAATAATAATAATAATAATAATAATAATAATAATAATAATAATAATAATATAGTTATGAGAAGTCTGTCTAAGTGTTGAAGACACAAGTGTTGTTTCTGGACTCGGCCCCAGTTTGGTGGTATGCAGCTAGGAGGGGGTGGGCCGACAGTTGCTGCATATGGAGGGCACACTGACAGCAATATCAAGGACAGAGGCCACCGGCATAAAGCTTTTGTCACCCTCAAATCCCACTTCTGCTCTCAGTGCCACTAATGTGGTGTAGGGCAGCGGTGAAAACAACTTTAGCATATTTATTTAAGGGGTGTACTAAAGTGCATTTTGGGATTCCATGGACTATGCTTTACACTGGCTTCCGTTTGGGAACACCTGGAGTAAAATATAATTGTATATAAAGTAGTATAGCTTCACCTCAACTGGTGATATTAGTAAAATAACATCAGGGGTCTAGAGTTCAAGTAGCCTATAGGTAAACTGAGATCTTCTCCCATTGCTATTGTTGACGCATTCGCCTGATAGATGAATGGATTAAGGGTCACAATTCATTAGCGCAAAAGAACGAGAAATAAAAAATGAAAATAACCCATAATTTCACTACTGATTACTAAACACGTGTAATGAATGTCATCCAGTGAGACATATCACATATGATTGCCCCAACCCCCACCGCTTCCTCGCCCCCCTTCATATAACTCAAATGTGAGCTATTAAGCATTTCACAACACACGCAGGTTGAAGTGAACTCCACAAAGCTGATAAATTTAGGTAGCTATTTAAAATGGGGACACCGCTCATGCAAGCAAGTTGAGATCAGTTTCTTACACTGGCCACATTAAAACAGCAGGTGCTAAATCATGAGCACCATTAATCAAAGTCTTGAACGGTCCATGCGAAGACTTTTTTTCGAGCCTAATTTTCACCCTCGCACCTCAAATGTTGATGCAGAACAGAGGGGAATGATACCCAATACGTGCACCGCACTGACAAGAACCATTTCACAGGGAAAGGTAAGCCGAACAAACCCTCACTCTACATTAATATAGTAGCATTTTATACTGTACAGATAATACAACACTGTGCTGTGTAGAATATAATATTTGCACTATAATACTGTCAGTGGTTTGACTGTTATTGTTTTAGCAATGTAAACTGTTTGTTGATTTACATCAATATCCAGTATTTAATCATCCAAATGCTTTTTTCACATCCTTATCTAGATGCTCTACTTTCTTTTCATTTTTTTAAGTTACTGTCATAGTAAGATTTTTTCTTTTTGTAATTTCTTACCTTAATTAATGGCTTGAGCTAAACATTTCCATTTTTATGACTGTTTGTGTTCACCAGTGTGGAACTGGAGATAACTAAAGCAATGGCTTTGTCAGGTTTCTAAAATATTTTAACCCTACTTTGTGTTTCTTGTGTCATAAATGAGTTTGTGGGACCTGATTTTTCAGTGAGTTATGGTTAAAGTCAAGCAACAGAGTGAGGTCCAAGATAGCCCTAAGTGGAAATGGGGCAGAAATTATACTATATTACACTGTAAGAGTACACAGTAGCTTGCTGTTAATATGGCATCTGCATTTTTTGCAGTTTAGCAGTATTTGCAAAGAACAATGCATCACTTTACCAGTGCATTATTGTCATTTCTAGAGGTTGTTCCACTCTGATTATAATACAATAAAGGACATGAATTAAAATGCAATCTAACAAATCCCCACGCAACTGCACCACACGTATTTATGCTCCATAGGAAAACAGTTTAATCTAAAATAAACAACTTGAAAATGGTAGACAAAATACATAAATAAAGTGATGAGGTGAGATATGCAGCTCTTTTTTTTTTATAAAACATTACAACATGCTGTTCTTATTTGTACAAGAAAATACACAAATGTGGATGAGTTTTTAAATTCTACTTTAAATATCTAATTACACACAAAATAAAGACGTTTCTAATAAACATCATTTTTTTAATATGTTTAGGAGCACTGAAAGCATTTAAGCTTTACTGGTAGATTAACCGTACAGCTCCCTGATGTGACAGTAGGTCGGCGACTGCCAGATGTAAAAGAGAACTACAGATCTTTTACTAAAATAAATGTGGCACAACCACAACATCACTCTCATACAAAATCCATTTTAAACATGAGAATTTGTGTGATGTATATTGCTCGTATTTAACACAAACTGGTACACAGCATGCTGTCGTGACATGTTTATGTTTTAGGTACCGTGCGGCAGTACTGGTGACCTTCTGACACTCACTGCTGAGCCCTCTGCAGCTTCTAAGTGGGAACAGGAGAAGTCAGAGAGCCTGAACACCTGCTGTGAAGCAGTCACCAGCCAGACACCACACTTCTCTAGGTTAAGTTCCCTATCCTTCAAAGGTTTCATGGTTCAAAGGTTAAAAGGTCACCTTTGGATTTGCAAGTGTTGTATGGAAGTTAGTTTAGGGGATGTTATGGATTAGAGAGTTAGCCTAAATCAGTGATATTGACAATTTACTTAAAGAGGAAAAGTGATCACTCTGACAGTGTCATTGCCGGTGAATAGGTTGGATGAGTGTGTTTACCAGTATCTAAATAACTAAATATAACTCCCAGATCTCAGGTGAATGATAGACTTCCCTTCACACATAGATTATAGCAATCAAGGTAAAGGTCATACTGGGTTTATTATCAAAATATGGCCTGCCTTAATTTAGCAGTTAAGAAAAAACTTGTAAGGGTTACCTTCCTCATTATGGTGACATCACTTACATGCAGCCTCTCTCTTCTACACTTCATTCAAGACTCTGAGTATCACAGTTCTTTATGTAACTCATTGTTCAGTACAAGTCACTAAGTAACTTCTTAATTGGTTTGCTGGCCCTCTTGAAGTCTAAGGAAACAACAGCAGTGTCACTTTTATTTACAAAGTCTTACTGGGTAAATTACATTTGCTTCATTTCTCCCATCTTTGTTTTCTTTGAGTTTATATTTTATGTGAATTTGTAATGGTGTACTTTCTTGGCCAGGTCTCCCACAAAAGAGATTTGACTCTCAAAGGAGTAAAAGAAAAGAAAAGAAAAGAAAAGAAAAGAAAAGAAAAGAAAAGAAAAGAAAAGAAAAAATATCACAATTGGGAAAGTGACATATTTATGTAAAAATGAAAAAAAAAGTTGATCACAAAAGATATTTTAAAAAACAAACTTTGCAACATGTATCACCCACTTCATATTAAAGTGCTTTATCATAAAGGCATAAAAATAGAAAACAAGCTATTCGGTTATTTTTAGTAATGTTATCAGTTCAATAAAACCCTGGTTGAAAAATGGTAAGCGATGAAAATAATAAATAAATAAAAATAACAATAATTAATAAAAATAAATAAAAAGGCTTTTGAATATGATAGAGGAGAAAGTTGCTACAGACTTATAAAGGGATGTTAAAATATATAATATATTTTTTTCTATAAATGTATATATTTTTCCTCACTCTCAAAATTTCATGTTTGTCATTGCTTTGCAAATAATTGCATTTTACATTTTACATGCAGCTGTTGGTATTACAGAGCTTCTGGACTAAAAGTGATTTACATGCCATTGTTATGTATATTCAGCAATGTATTGTAACAACATTATTAACATCAAAGGTATTTTTAAACTTGTTTTAGTATTTACTACATTAAAAAATGTTGACAGTAGTTATTAACTACTGACATGCTTTTTTAATATAAGTAGACATTATGAAGTGGTACTAATTTTCTTTACAAAATGTTTTTGATTGTAAGATTGGATGTCAGTAGAGAGAAAACAACACAAAACAAATCCCACATTAACAGGACTATCTCTGCTGTCTCTCAATATATGCATTTATTACTTTGTCCCACTTTGTTCTCTTCAGGATCAAAATCTGTTCAATCCCCTTAATGAAAGTGGCATTTTTGCCTGATATGAGTCAAAAGAGAAAAAGTTATCCATTTCTGTTATCTCTTTGTGTCTGTCAGAAAATGTTTCATCCTTCATCTGACACAACCAGTTACACGCCTGTGAACGAGGACAAAAGAAGACAAAGCTGTTTTTAACATTTCATTTGTTTTTAGAAGTGAATATTTTGGATAAGTCATAACGTGGCAGCACTTTAAGTTACCAAATGGAAAAAAAAGTGCAATTTGTTGTATTCAAGTTTCAGAGATATCCAAAATATGAACAAATAATGGTGTTTTTAGTGTGCCGGGGTTCCCAAAACTCAGACACCCCTTCATGTTTGTGTAGATTAAAACACATATAAAAATAAATGAAATATAAAAATGCATCTCTCAACTTGTATTTCCAGTTCTCTAATTTCATCTTAATCATTGTTTAGATTAAATAACTAAGAGATGTTTGCTCTGTATCATCTGGTGGTCCTGAGTGTTTAGGAGTACTCTAGCCTAAAAACAGCAATGCAAGAGTCAGAGCTGTCGTGAATTATGCCAGCAATGGCAGACATGTACGGTTGCTCCCTTCTGGCAATGGCTATTTGGTTTCACTCATGCTGCCAGACATGCTGCACTACCAGCAAAGGTCGGCACCTTGTTAGGACCTGGTGGGACAACTTACAGCCCTATTGTTGTGCTCCTTTTATTGAATAATGCACAAAATGAATAATGTCTTTTCAGACGCACAAACCTGCGTCTGACAAAACTTTTGAAGAGCAGTGTCTATAATCATAAAAATCATAATGAATTGTTATAAGTAGCTGCATACGATGGACAATCTTGGTTTATGTCTCTTAATGTAATGATGTGATAACTGTTATTGACTACTTCATTAAATACAGTGTTGTCAAAAAGTATTTGTCATCCTTGCATGTTTCAGATCATCACACATTTAATATCAGACAAAGAATGCAATTTTAAAATTACGATTTCATTTATTAAAGTAAAAAAGCAATATGTGACAAGGCAATTAGCCCCTAAACCTAATAACTGGTATAATAAGCCTACAATCATTTTAACTGTATGTTAAATGTATTTAACTATACATTTAACAATTAAAGCATTAGAGTATCTTTAATTAGAGGACAGCAGATATACACTCACCAGTCATTTAATTAGGTACACCTTGGATGAAGTCTTCTGGTCATAGATTCAACATGGTGCTTTAAACATTCTGCAGATATTTTGGTCCATATTGACCTGATAGCATCACACTACCACCACATCCAACAGCTGCTTTACTGGATTGAGATCTGGTGACTTTGAACTCATTCTTATGTTTAGCAAACCAAGTTTAGATGATCTGAGCTTTATAACATGACATGTTATCCTGCTGAAAGCAGCCATCAGAAGATGGGTACCTGTGGATGGACATGGTGAGCAACAACACTATCAAACGAGGTGATTTTTTTTTTCAATCTTGTGTTTCCCAGTTTTGGTGATGCAGTGTAACTTGTAGACTCAGCATGTGGCGTGTTCATCTGCTTCAGGGCTTGAAGTGTTCTGTCTTCAGAAATGCTTTTCTACATACCTTGGTTGTAATGAGTTGTTCAAAGGCTCTCAAATCACCTTTCTTCCCCATTCTGATGTTTGTTTTGAACTTCAGCAGGTCATCTTGACCACGTCTGCATACCTAAATGCATTGAGCTGCTGCTGATTAGATATTTGTGTTAAGGAGCAGAAGAACAGGTGTACCCAATAAAGTGTGTATATTTTAAATCAGATGGTTGTAAAGAAAAAAGGAGGAGAAGAATATGAAAAAATAATCAGGAAACAGTAAATAAAGATTCAGGGCAATCACAGTTCTCAGAAATTCTCAAAACCTTCTATTAAAAAACTCATTTTGAAAACTTTGAAGTCATTTTCACTCAAGACAGAAACAAGAATGAATGAACAAACTTTACAAACCTGATACTGTGTTAGTTTTTGCTTCACCAACCCAAATAAAATTAACACTTTCTATGACATTTGGGATTTTAAAAATATCAAGAATTAAACAGAACAACTATAGCAGCACGACAGATGCTTTCCCCCCATGTTAGCAAAACAGTTGCCACAGTGTGGTTCCTCTTTCTTTATCAGCAGCTTCCCTCTAGTGGTGCACTATCTGAACTGACACACTACACTACTGACCGGTAAACAAAAGTTTGGTTACCCTTAGGCAAATCACACTTTGTTTATTTCTGAAAAAAGAAAACATGATTAAAAAATGTGTCTTCTCATGTTAAAGCTTTGTACTGCCTTTTGTCCTATAAACTTAATATTAAAGGTAAGGCGTTGTGTGTGTAACATGACAGGGGTCTGTAAGTCTTACTTACCTTATTAGCACTCAAGATATGTGGGAAAAGTCACTGAAACCAAAGAGACTCACCTAAGTAACTTAAAAACAACTAACAAAGCAAACACAGGATTACATGGGGACATGAAAATACTCGAAGAAAAAAAACAAAACAAAAAACTTATAATAAGGCAAATGAAAAAAAAGCTCCTACAAACTAACATGATCCAAACAATATTTCAAATCCACCATGACATACTTGGTGAAAACAATCACATACAGCAATCTTGAACAGTTAGAGGGCTGAAATTCATAAATCGGTTCATGGCCTCACATCTCACCATACTTTACTTTCTTTTTTTTGCTTGTTTTTTTTTTCATCCCTTTGCTCTCCAGAGTCAGAACTATATTAGCAAAAATTAGTTATAAAGTCACTTGCCTTTCCTCCCCGGTGGAGTTTAGTTCATTTTAATATGATAAACAAACTTCCATTTGTTACTGTGATTTATTTTAATTTTACCCTGATTTTTGTCTTTTTGTATTTTTTTTAGTTAACTTATTATTAAAAACAGACTTTTAGTCTCAGACTTTATCTTTTTAAATAAAGCTTATGAGAATAATAATAAAAAATAAATAAAAAAAACAATCACCAGGAGAGTGCATTTGGTGAACTGATGACTTTTCTGTTTCTTTTTTAATATAGAAAATGAATTGAGCCTCTGAAATGCCTCTGTACCAGTTGGTAACTACAGCTGAGAGGAAAATTCAACTACCAGGTTAAAAAGTGCAATTAAATCTCTTCCTGGTATGTAGAGGGACTTTATTAGGCTATTTTCATTGGATTTGGTACTTTCTGCATAGTTATGCAGAATGTATCACGTGATGAAATCCACGACAGACGCGGGCAACTATTATGACAGTATTAATGCTCTCCATGGTGCTGAAAAACCGAGGTCTGTTTGTGTTTTCTATTGATTGCCCCACTTTGAATGCGTCTTTAAGTCGAGCACTTATTAAATGCATATATACACAAACGCTGCTGTGAAGTCTTTCGCTACAAATCACCTCTGATCACTGACGTCCGACACCAAAGCAGCAGCCCTCCAGGACGCAGCTGCAGCCGTATCAGCCTGTGTCAGGGCTTTCCACTGTAGTGCTGCATTCTGATGTCGCCCAGCGGATACACAAACGACACGCACAGACCTCGCGTTCAGTCGCTGTTTTTAGTGTCTACGAAGCATCATGACACTTGCTAAGCAGTGGCTGGCCGGATTCGCGCTCCTGTGCATTTATGTTGCAGCTGAATCGAAAAAGAATTTCAAATGCCCTTCAGGATGCTCCTGCACAAAGGAGACCATCATCTGCGTCGGCACTTCACAGATCCCCCACACTATACCGAAAGAGATCAACTCCCTGTAAGTACATTTCTTTGGCTATGAAGAGGGTTATTAAAATCCTTCAGTGAGTCACAAGATAATATTAATACCGCATTCAGAAGAATAATTGACTGCCTGTAGCGGGATTTCGTGCCTGACGTGTCTGGTACAGACTGTTAACATGTCCCTAATGTGTTTCACTCAACAGGAGCATGGTTAATGGATCAATTGCGGAAATTACAGAGGGGATGTTTTCACTTATGCCTTCTCTTCAGTTGTTGTAAGTACCCACTGATTACTTGGTGATTATTGAAGTCTTAGAGCAGTCACACCCAAACAAATAAGGCACACGGATTTATTATTGGTTAAGTTGTTTTTGGTTGCTTTATACTGGAAACCAAACAAGTAGGCTAAAGCTTTTTTTGTTGTTGTTTTTTACCTTTACAGGCTTCTTAATGCAAATTCTTTGACCGCAATCAAAGATGATGCTTTCTCTGGTCTGCCTCATCTAGAATATTTGTGAGTATTATTAAACAACTTCTTTCATAATCTAAAAAAATCTCAGTCACCAACAACTTTTAAACTTATCCCAATACCCAGTGCCCTCACCAGAAAATCAGAAAATCAAAAATAATAAACAGTGCACATGTGCTTTTCAGACATGACAAAATATATTTATCTGTCTCTCGTCATTGATAAATCTGTTCTGTTACTATTCATGGAACAGGTTCATTGAAGGGAACAAGATAGAAACCATCACCAAAAATGCCTTTCGTGGTCTACGAGGGTTGACTTATCTGTAAGTTTCGCTGTCATCTTCTCTCCTAATCATGACAGCCACAACGGCAACATTTCACATTTAAGTGAAAAAAAACAAAAAACAAAACAGAATTGTGTTTTTTTTCCTTCTCATTCTTTGTGTTTAGCTCCCTTGCAAATAACAAGATAAGGTTTCTGCCGAGGGATCTCTTTTTTGACTTGGATTCCTTGCTGGAAATGTGAGTAAGCAGTTGTTGTGTCAGCAGTGTGTATGTGGGTGTGTTTAAGAGAGAGAGAGAGTGTGTGTGTTTTTCTAACTGAAGCTGACTCAGACTGCACTTGGCAGTGTTCAGCATTAAATCCTCCGAGTGGTATGATATCTATCTATCTATCTATCTATCTATCTATCTATCTATCTATCTATCTATCTATCTATCTATCTATCTATCTATCTATCTATCTATCTATCTATCTATCTATCTATTTTGTTTTCCAGTCCTTTGTCATTTTTTTCTCTTGTCTTAATCCTTTGTTGTTGATTATTCCCTCTGTGATGCATCAGAGATCTGCGAAGCAACTCTTTCCAGTGTGGCTGTGAGAACAAGTGGCTGATGACATGGCTGAAAAACACAAATGCCACAGTATCAGATGTCTTCTGCGCAGGCCCCAGTGACATGAAGAGCAAGCGGCTCAATGACCTTCCTATTCCACCGGGCGAATGTATTTCCACAGGTGAAATAACAAGGGCATGATGAAAGGCATTTCTGTCATTCTAAAATCAATAAAAATGTTGAATAATTAATCATTTGCTCTCAAAAAGAAACAGATTCAAGGTTTGCTAACATGTTTCCTCCTGAAAACATCTACATATCCACACATGCTGCATAACCTTTGCAAAAAAAAAAACCCCCCACAAAAAAACACAATACGTTTATATTTGCAGATATAAGAATGAAACTGAGAGCCAAATGCCTGTTCCAAATCTCACAACAATCCACGCAGCAGTTGCTGAAATATTTTGTGCAAAACCTTATGGTCACTGCAAATGACTGTTAAAAAACATACAATATCAAAAATAAATTATTATTCATACTGAAAGCCAAATTTAATAGCCCTGAGTACATGAATGAGGCTTCTCAAAGCACTGAAATGTAACTGAAGCTGTGAGTATGTAAATTTTGGTGTTTTCACTTAATCAGCAAACCAGCAGTTTCTGTCTTTGTCTGCATCTCACAGATTTTGTGCGTCATCAATCCATCCCCATTCAGTCCATGTCAGCGGACATCTTCTCCTTCAAAGACGACATCTTTGTAGCGATGGCCGCCCCAAACTCCAACAGCTGCGTAGTCATGGAGTGGGATCACATTGAACTGAACTTCAGAAAATTTGATAATATAACAGGTTTGATAACATCCATGAAGCTGGTAATGTTATTTTTTTTTCAGTGTCAGTAGATTTCATGAAAAGACCAAAATAGATCAATGAATGGTCCTGTATACATTTTAACTGCACATCCAAATCCTCCACTGGCATTCGCAGGGTTTTGTGTATTTTGTATTCATAAATTGAGCAGCGTGGTGGTTAGCACTGGTGCTTCACAGCAAGGGTTCCAATCCCCCATCTGGTGGGACCTTTATGTTGAGAGTTTGCATGTTCTCCCCATATCTGTGTGGGTTCTCTCCGGGTACTCCGACCTTCTCCGACCATCCATGGATGGATAGATGGATATTGACAAACTGATATCCTCCAGGTCTGAAAAATGAAGTAACAGTAGATAATCAAATGGCCAACTGAGACTTGATCTGACAATTTGAGACAGTTGCCATATATTTAAAATACCCAACTTTACAGAAGAACATTTAAAGAATATTTTTGTGCAAAATACTTTTTAGGTATATAAAAGTAATTTTCCCCAGCAGCTGTAGTCTCTGTTACATGTGGGTAATCAGATACAGTTCTTCCACCAACTCTGTGTGAAGCTTTTAACCGTGCACCCCACTGATCCTCACTGAACACTTTATTGCAGTAAGACAGGAAATGTCTGATCAAACATCATCTCCCAGCAACCTCCTGCATAAAAAGAAAGAAGGTAACCAGGGGAGCCACTGCTTAGGTTCATCCTCCAACTCACCTGACAACGACGCCTGATATATGCTAAAGTTAGCTGATAATTAAACACTAGTTGTATAAAAAAGTGAGGCCAGAATCCCTAAAGTCCATTACATTCATCAACAGCTGAAAGAAACAAAAATCCAACTTTGTCATTGGTCTTGTCTTGGTCTGAACTTTGGTCTTTTCATGCTTGACCATAATGATTTTAATACTATCATCATAGAAGTCATAGAATTCACAGATAGAATTCACAGATCCTTCAGAGTGCGTTCATTTTCAACTAATACTTTCATTTTCTGTGTTGTATTATTAATGACCAACTTTTCTTCACAGGGAAGTCTGTTGTTGGATGCAAGTCGGTTCTAATTGAAGACCATGTCCTAATAATAGTCACCCAGCTCTTTGGGGGTTCCCACATTTACAAGTTTGATGGTCAACAAAACAAATTCATCAACTTTCAAACTATTGAGGTGTTCAACATCTCGAAGCCAAATGATATTGAAGTCTTTCAGATGGAAGGTCACTGGTACTTTGTGATTGTGGACAGCTCCAAGGCAGGCATGTCTACTCTCTACAAATGGACTGACCAACCAGAACGCAATGAAACTGGTTTCTACTCCTACCAGTTTCTCCATGAATGGTTTCGTGATACAGATGCTGAGTATGTTGAGGTGGACGGGAAGTCCTACCTGATCTTAGCCAGTCGCTCTCAGTCACCAATCATCTACCTGTGGAACAGGAGTACCTTAAAGTTTATACTTCATAGTGAAATCACAAACATTGATGATGTAGTGGCTGTCAAAGCTTTCCGGGTGGAGGGTGACTTGTATCTGGCCATGGCTTGCTACATCGGTGACTCCAAAGTCCTCAAGTGGACCAACAAGCAGTTCATTGACGTGCTGCCTCTTCCCTCTCGAGGGGCGATGATCCTCCAGCCGTTCACCTTCGCAGACAGGCACTATCTTGCTCTTGGCAGCGATTACTCTTTCACACAGATCTACCTCTGGGATGCAGAGACAAAAACATTTCACAAGTTCAAGGACATTTACGTCCAGTCACCCCGGTCATTTACTGTGGTGACCACTGACCGAAGGAGTTTTATTTTCTCCTCCAGCTTCAAGGGGAAATCGATGGTCTTTGAGCATATATTTGTAGATTTAAGCTTATAATAACTACAAAAGCAGTACTGATCAAAATATACAGTGCTTAAAAAAAATTATGAGACCATTGTAAATGCTGGTGGATTAACATTGCAGAAACATTTAAAAATGACTTGGCAATTACCAGTACTGATAATTTAGGACAGCTGTGGGATGAACCTCATGGTGGTGGTCAAATAAATTTGTTAAGTACTGCATGTTGGTTAGTCGCTTCATAATGAGTGTATGCTGTCAAAGAAGTGTCAAATGCTGTGTATTGTACTTATGCAACTAGATTTATCGTTCTTGGTTTGAAACTAAATTTAATCAAGTTTTCTGCAAATCATGTGATATGGATTCAGAAAATTATGAAGGTAAGGTTAATGTTAGACCAAAGTAACTAAAGGCTGTCAGAAATATAATATGACAATGCAACTGCATTAAGAAAATGTTATGGCAATACCAATACATCCTTAAAAAGGCTTGGCTTTTATCATAATTCTGTGAAGCCAACAAGCCAGACACTGTCCACACTAGCCAAAGATATCACGGAGTATTACTCTCCTGCCCCACACAGGAAGTTAGTGAGAAGCATGACCATTTACACCCTACAGCTGATGGTGTAGTTGTGCGAGCAAAACAAACTTTGTATGTCACGTCAAAATGAACACTGGCAAAAGCAAATCATGTTGTATGGCGTTGTATACTCTGTTTAATCTGCCATGTCTGAAGGAAAAAATGACCACCGTTATAGACATTATAGACACAGATGTCACGGTTTTTGTAGTTTCAAAAAATTACAAAAACTGTGACATGTAGCCCTCGAAATTTTGGTGTTTGAAAAAAGTGTGCATTTTTGTGGGTTTACGCTTGGAAGTAAAATGCTGAATGTTAGTCAGAAAGTCATGGCAAGTAAGAAAATGGACACTTTCTCTGAGAAGCCATCAGAAATTTTGAAGCCATTTCATTGCAGTAAGTGTTATGACTGCAAAGATAAAAGTGCATGATGCACAGTTTTCTTCCTTACCTGAAAACAGAATATTACTAGCTTAAACCTAACTCCACTAGATTTATATCAAGCAACTTTATGACTATGCTACTGAGTGCCTATTTAATAGCAACATAACATACATAATTTACTTTTGATTCCTATGCAAAATGTATGATACTAAGTGTTAATACGGAATAATAACCATAATGTCTATTGTGTGCTACTACGTACCTTTAAAGCCTTTGTAGGAGGCCTTTTCATTCAGTCAAAAAACAAGTGTGCCCTTTTCTTTACAGAACGTTTGATATTTGTCATTTATTGTAAAGATTTTTTTTCACACATTAAACAATATTAGAGCCTGATTTTTTAAAATTGACAGTTAGATAAAAATGACAAAATGCCAACTAGTATAATCAATGTGTTTTGATAGCTTTGATAACAAGTTTGTCCTTTAATGACTCCTAATGCACTACCAACAGTGATGTATACATATTTTTTCCCACATCATTAAAAAGTAATGCTGAAAAATAATCATGTTTTTCAGATCTTGAATCCCATGTAAGAACAGTTTGTGGAAATGCATTAAAGAACATTTAACCACACATGTTGTATTAAATTGTTTTTCCATCATGTTTTGCTGATGTAAACATGAAACCATTAAAGTAAAGATAAAGTGTTGCAGACAGCATGTCTAAAACTGAATGTACTGTCCGTGTTTTTTGATTAGCATAAGGACAAAGACAGAATCTCATGTTTTGTTGATTTTAGGAAACAAGAAGATGGATAAAGTATTGTGATAGTGTGGGACAGTTTTCCCTAGTAGTAGTGATTTAGACCATTACAGAAAAAGTAAGGTGATCATAGAGAGCATCATTATAATCTGCTATTGTTATAACTCAGTGTGCATTGATATGACTGAGGTTCCTCTTATAACCCTGACTTAAATTGCTCTCCACTTGTCTACAGCATGCTATCAACTGTATAAATGACTATTCACTGACCAATCTCAGGGGTTTGTGCTTTACACAAGAGCGTCATAAATACAACTTCAAGCCAAAAAAAGGGGAAAACTCACACCAAACCACCATATAACAAATGTTTAGGCACATTTGACAAAGAAAAAGAAAAAGAAAAAGTAATTTAAAGGTTTTCCACAGTAAATCACATCAGGCTCAAAAATACTGTTGATTTGACCTGCATGGTAGAATTTTGGGACACAGGAAGCTCAAATGGCTATTGCATATTTATTCAGTTCAACAGTGCAGTTAGTTTTAGTCTTACAGCATCATCATCATCATCATCATCATAACCATTATCAACAACAACAACAACAATACTAAAATCTTGATGACATCTGATAAAATGACACATTTTGAAATAAAATATAGAGATCAGCTGTATGCTGACATTGTTAATGCCTGCCTTCGTTTTAATAAAGTTAAACCATCTTATTTTCATGATTTGGCACTAGTTAATCTATAAAAAACAAACAAACAAAACAGAGAAACAAGTATTTTTACCCCAATTCTTATTGACTATTTTATAAATAAAGGGACATTTATTGCCTAATACATCATTTGTCACGCTATCTTACTTGTTTGGGGGTGATTACTCTAATAAACACATACAACAGCTCAGCTGTTAGGCATCTCGTTCCGTTTTGGTTATTTTGTTTTAGTCTCTTTCTGTTTTACGAGGTTCTGTAAATGCGACGTGACGCTTTTCTGACGTCGAGACGGACGGAAGTGATGCAAATTGCGTTTCTCGATCGCTTTAATCGGTTTTGGCTCTGATTTCTGCAGATGCAGAGGGGTGATGCTTCTGTGAAACTCACTGTGCTTGGGTAACCTTTGTTCCGCCGCAGGACGCGATGGATCCGTCCAGGAGGAGCGAAAGTGACTGGCAGGGGCTGGTTAGTGAGGTGAGACTGCGAAGACGCAGAAAAGACGAGAATGAGGAAAGAGCGTAAAAAAACCTTCACTGACGCACACTAATTGTGGGACAGGTGTCCTGTCCGGCTAAAATACTGTGGCGTACATGATCGTTTCACTGTGTTTGAGTTCTGCCTGCTATCGCTTGTTCGGATCCACTGAAACACTTGTGTCCACATTAATCCGAGCTCACGGGATTAAGTCTCAGCTGCTGTGGTTTCTCTTACCTGCAAAGACTGCACATGTATGAGGAAGCAGATTGGAGTTTCCTTGCGCCTGCAGAGCCCTTTGCCTTGTAAAGTTACTGACTTGCACCACACTGAAAGTTGCAGCTTTAATGAAGAAACACGTTCAGATGGCTGCATATAAACGTGTTTGCTCGAGTATTTCACTTGAGTGCAGTCAGTGTTGAACTGCTTTGCATTTAAGCTACTGAAGTAGTTTTATCCTAGTTTATTCTTCATGCTACTATTTTTGTCCACAGCTTTGGTTGTGCAATACTTTGCAGACATACACTCATTAGCCACTTTATTAGATACACCCTGCACTGGGTTGAACCCCCTTTCCTTTCACAAATGCCTTAATTCTTCATGACATTAATTTGACAGAGTACTGGAAACATTTTGGTCCATATTTACATGCTAGCATCACACATCCATGATGTAAAGCTCCTGTCCCACCATCTCTCTCTATTTGACTTAAATCCGGTGAATGTGGAGGCCATTTGAGTACAGTGAACTCCTGCTCAAGAAACTAGTTTTCACAAAGGGTCAGAGGGCATTGTAGCCTCGGTTTCCTGTTCTTAGTTGACAGGAGTAGCACCCTGTGTGGTCTTCTGCAGCTGTAGCCCATCTACTTCAAGATCTGATGTATTGTGCATTTAGAGATGCTCTTCTGTGTATGAAAATGTTTAACCAAAAACATCAGATGGACAAGTAGTTAAAGTAACAAGGAGCTGCAACGCAAACTGTTGCTATTTTTTACCATCAGAAAAAGTTTTTGTGTCACTATAGTAGTATATATGTGTTTTTTTTTCTTTCTTTCTTTTCTTTTATATATTTCACAGTGAATTTGATCTTTAATGATGACTAGAGAACTCTTTAGCCCTCAAATAATCAAATAACGTTATATTGACTACATGCCAGAACCTTTTATTTTTCCTCAAAACCTTTCTTTCTCTGCAGTTCCTGGTTTGTAAGCGGAAGTTGGAGAGTAAGAAAGAAGCTCTTCTGATTCTGTCTAAAGAGCTGGACACCTGTCAGCAGGAGAGGGATCAGTACAAACTGATGGCCAACCAGCTCCGTGAGCGACACCAGGGACTCAAGAAGAAGTACAGAGAACTCATTGTAAGCTGATCTGACGCCGTTATAAAAGATGCATCAGAGCTGAGGATAAAAACTACTGCTATTAAACTTTGTGGCATCTAATGACAACTTCCTTTGTCTTTGTGTCACTGACAGGATGGAGATCCTTCTCTGCCTCCAGAGAAAAGGAATCAAGTAAGAGATTTAAAAATGCTAATCACTGCATGCAGAACTGTCTTAACTGTACTTTGATACACTTGCATTTCACAGTGATGCTGGAGACTTTCAGCAAAGTCAGTAATGTGGTCACAAGTTAGAGATCTCTTTGGATGGGATGCTTAAAGCTTTACTACTAATATTTACTCCTAACTACTAACATCTCCACGGCGCTCTTTGTTTAACAATTACAGCAGCTTTATCTTAGAATAATACATCAGATCTCTGTCTGTTTGTCCACAAACTTCTTATCCGTATCTGAAGGTCGTTATCTGTATTGGATGTTAAGATCTCATCATGCTTCCTAGCATGAAGTGCCAACATCCTAAAATGATCCATTTTTAGCTATGTTCCTCTAAAACTTTATAAAGTCATTGTATCATTTTATTTTTACGATGGTAACGTCTGATTTATATCAACAAAAGTTGAGTTATGTATTATATATTCATTGTGTTACCTAGAAACCACTTAGCAACAAGCTCAAATCACCCAGCTTTAGTGTTTATGCGCCTACAGTACAGCACCTTCTAAAAGGATGGTATCATTTTCATTTCACAGTCAACAGCGTGAACAGCCCAAACAGTGCTGTAGCATGGGTGTGTACTACTTATCATAATGTGTCATAGCATGACACACACAATGTTCTCACTTGTTGCTCTCTGATATAAAACTGTTGGTTAATGACACAGTAACAAAGTCACCACTGAATGAATCACAGATTTAAAAAAAAAAAATGTAATGACAATTTTATTTTTATGGTGCATTTCTTTACATTCAAACTCAGTGTGCTTAATATAAACAATAAAAACTGAAAAAACAAGAAGGACAAGAAAATAAAACCTTAAAAGAATTTAACCTGTTTTCTCTCAAAGATTACACAGAAGAAGAAAAAGATTTGGGAAACGTATTTAACCACAAACCTTTCAAGAATTTTACGTTTGCTTGTTTGAACCTAATGTTTCAAATTGGAATGATAGAAGCTCATTTTTTTCAAGTACATTATCTGGTGGGCGCTGTACCTGGAAGACTTCTATTCTATATATATATATATATTCACAAACCAACTTGACACATTGGGCTAACATGTCTCTGTATTTACTTCATGATCAGGTGAATTTAGCCCAGCTACTGACAGACTCCAGAGAGCGAAACTCTCAGCTGTCCGAGGAGGTGAAGGAGCTGAAACAGCGACTACTGGAAGCTCAGGGTGATAACAAGGTATGTTTCTAATGTATATTTGCTGAATATTTGCCTCTCATTATTCATAAATACATTTCCAACATACCTTTGTACATTTATTTGTCAGTCTAAGTAACGATCAAGTGGATGAGTGTTGTTTATTTTAAGGACAGGTTTCAAATTGTACTGTACAAACACACCAAAGGTGTATAATTGTAGCTTAGTTGAGACTTTTCTTACTTTGTGCTATCACAGCTTCTACGGATGACCATCACCAAACAGAGGCTGGGAGACGAAGAGGTCGGCGCCCGACACTTTCCCGCGCATGAGCGAGAAGATCTGGTCAAACAGTTAGAAAGGGCGAGAGAGCAGGTGAGAGCCCCCTGCTTGATTTTGACTATTCAGCTGATATTCACATAATGGTTCACTTTTTTATGATATACATTTACACTTATTATATACATTATATACTGGCATTTAATAGTTCTAATTGGTTCTTGCATTAGAAAAAGAAAGTTTATATTTATTTATATTTTATTTGTAAGTATTTTTTTTATTTATTTTAAAAGCAATCACATGAACCCTATTTCCATTTCAGTGAAATCTAACCCAGTGTTTTCACCCTTTGTTAGCTGTCACAAGGTCACCATTTCAGTATCAGACGAATATGATTAAAAAAGTATGATAGTTTAAAGGTGAATATTAAAGCTGCTAACACTGGGGGCAATTAGATTTCTTTAAGCTGTGACACTTAATAGATGCTGTGCAGCGAGGTTGCATATCCCATATCTATGTCTGCTATGTGACATTGCAGAACAACCAGTAATTATACTTCAGATAGATGTAAATATATGTCAAGCACAACATGTACATTTCATCCAAATTGGATTGAATCTGTCCCTTAAGTCAGATTTCTGTTGCCAGAAGGTGGCGCTAGGATTATAACCGAATATTTGCTTGCAGACCTCTTCTCTTAACAAAAACATAAAGCTTGGGGGAGATCCGATGATGTTCGTCTGAGTTATAGATGAAATGGCTGACAAAATATCAAAATTCACATTATTTAGCATTTTGATTAGACCAAATAAAAAGCCAGTTTGATTGATTCTGAAGGATCGGCATTATTTAGTGTACAACAACTGTAAATGGGGAAAAGAGAACACAAAAATGCAGGAACGGGGTGCTAGTAAACCTTTTATGCATAGCCACAAGCGAAACTGTCGGCAACTTTAAGCAATTCTGCTGGTTGTTCAAAGTTTAATTTGTTTTTTGAGTACGTCAAATCCCTCAACAATGGATTAATTTCAGGAAATAATAATAAAATTTGGAGTTTCAAGGAGGTCCTCGCATTAGTTAGAGTTCCACTTTTAATGAGAAGATGATATATATTTGACAAGAAGAGACTTGTATTGCTAGATAAAATTGTTCTACATCCTGAATCTTGTTTGGGTGCAGAACGAGGTGCTGGAGAACAGCGTGAAGTCGCTCACGGATGAGCTGCAGGATGTTCGAGCAGAGCGGGACGTGTTTCAACAGAAGGCTCATCGTCTCAATGTGGAGATGAACCACATAGTAGGGAATGATGATGTCCGCATCTTAGACATTGACGCGCTCTGCATGGAGAACAGGTTTGTTGCTCTTTTAAAAAGATCATTTTAAGTAGTACCTCTGTGATTGGCTGGCATGTTGAAGCAGTGATTTTCAAAAGTCTATTCATGTACACATGCTGTCTTGCAATATATAGTTACACTGATCAGACATAACATTATGACCACTGACAGATCAAATGAACAAGACTAATTATCTCTTCATCGTTGTACCTGTTAGTGAGTGGGACATATTAGGAAGCAAGTGAACATTTTGTCCACAGAGTTGATGTGTTGGAAGCAGGAAAAATACGCAAGCATAAGGATAGTTCAGGGTATTCTCTGAAGGCTCTGGCCTCTTTCACCAGGATGATGCACCCTGACACAAAAGCAAAAATAGTTCAGGAATGGTTTGAGGTTTGAGGATCACAACAAGTTTAAAGTGTTGACTTGGTCTCCATATTCCCCAGATCTCAATCCAATCAAGCATCTGTGGGTTGTCCAGGGACAAATAGGGTCATAATGCTTTGCCTGATCTATATATACAGAATTTAGATAAAAATTTACTGAGTTGCAGTTGAAATTCTTCTCTACTGTTGAAACAGGTTAAACTGAACAGCATTTGTGGTTTCCGACATTTCAGGTATTTGCATGAGCGACTTAATCAACTTCAAGAAGAGGTCAACTTGCTCAAGACAAATCTGCTGAAGTACAAGGTAGTTGCAGTTTTTTTCCCTGTAATTTCATATATATTTATTGTATGTTATCTTTTTTTTTAAAACTCTTTCTTTTCTCCAAACTGTTTCCTGCTGATGTCAGAGTGCCCTGGAGTGTAGGAAGACCTCTAAAATCAGTGGAAAGCCCAACAGCAGTGCTCTGACTGGGGTGCTTTCTGCTAAACAAGGTCAGAGGAATCATGCTAGTTCAAACATCTACACTTTCTATTATGCACATATTACCCTTTAAATGTGTGAGTTCAGTTTTATTCAGTGTCTCATGGGAAATGATGACTGCTGTTTCTTTTAACCGTGGCTCGTGACGTGCTTGCAGTGAAGGAACTGCTGCTGTCTGAAGAAAACGGCTGCAGTTTGCCGGTGACTCCTCAGTCCATCTCAGACCTCAAATCTCTCGCCACAGCTCTGCTGGAAACCATCCACGAGAAAAACATGGTGATTCAGCACCAGCGCCAAATCAACAAGTACTAAAATTCAGACTTCACTCGCACTCTTATTATGTGCTCCATAGATCACGGGTGTCAAACTGCATTATAAATAAATGCTCCTGTAGTAAATGAAAGAAATCTGTCAGCATGAGCTGTTGGACTTAAATTGTAAGGAATAAATGTGTAAAATTACAGAAAAAGTTCTGGCGTGCCATTGCCCAGACTGTCCTGCAGAACGTTATTGTTAAGTCACAGAAAACTTTGTTTTGTTTTGTTCTTTACCTTGGTTTAGTATAAATGGCCTTGGAGGAGTCTTTGTTAGTAGTAAAGCCTGCAAAATTTCTGAAAATTAAGTTAATAGTCCAAAATGTATGCCCTCCTTCACATTTTCCAAATCTCCAGACTGAGTCTTTGCCAGGCTGATTCTGCCCCCCAGGCCTTTTATTTGACACCTCGGCTGTAGATTTTTAGCCAATTCACTTCTTGATGTAATGATGTGTCAACTGCAATATCCTTTTTTCCTATTAGGATTCTTGGAAATCGAGTAGCCGAGCTGGAGAAGAAACTAAAAACACTGGAGATGTCCGGATTATGGAGCCTTCCAGGTTATTATAATTGTCTCAATATACTGAGACGTGCATATCACTCTAACCTGTGCTAAGAATACTGTTTTTACAAAAATTCCTCTTCCTTTTTCTGCCCTTTTGCTTCTTGCTACCTGGAGGCCTGACTTATAATGTGTCTCTGGGGATATGTGGAAGTATGTTTCTCCAAAAACAATGTCATCTACGTCATAAACTCTCAACTTAATCTTCTTCTCATATCTACCAACACTGCTTGTCGCTATCTAATCCAACACTTTTTAAGTAGCTGTTTATGTAAACCACTTTTCTGAAAGCTTACTTTGACTGTTTTGTGATAACAGGGGGAAGAGACGCCATCATCCTGAACACGCAGCTAGTGGATTCGACCGATCCATCTGATTCTCCGGGACAGAACGGTGATTATTCAGTGGAATTATTCCTCTATTGGTCAACAGCAGTCAAAATAGGAGCTGCATTTCTTGAATGTTATTTTTCTGATTTGTTCTTAAAGGTGACAAGAGGTCAAACAAACTAGCTGAGCACGAGAGCTCTCCAGAAGACAGTGTAACAGCAGCTGCGTCAGATTTTCAAGATGACGCACCAACACCATCATCGTGTGTCGAGGCCTCGAACCAAAACTGCTCACCACAGTTGGACGAGCAAGAGTCCTCAAGGCCTCAAACAGAAATGCCAGCTAGTGAGGAGTGCCAGGAAAGTGGCCAATCACAAAGCACCGCAGTTTTTACCAGTTTCGCAACAGAAGAGGAGGGTCTGAGTGACTCCAGTGCTGATGTGAAATACTTGAACAGACCTGATCCCTCAGACCCCGGCCACTCACAGCAACTCTCAGAGAACTCAGTCCCAACAGCTGGAGGAGAGGAGGAGTCAGATGAATGCACTGTAGGGGGGGAAGGTGTTGAAACCGAGAGTAATGTAATAGAGAGAAATAGTCATGTTACATCATCTACTACTGTGTCTACTACAGCCCCCGAAGAGCAGCAGGAGGACGTCCTGACTACCGTGGATGTTTGCAGTAGTCAGGAGGAGTTGTGATGTCTCACAGCATTAAGAAAAAAACAAAACTAATTAAAGTATTTACAAAATCCACAAAGCTCTTTAATTATTTTTTGAATAATTCAAAAATCAAAAAAACTGATAAACTAATCTTTGGAAAACAGCATATTAGATTTCAGATGAGTGTGAATGAATCAACAGTGACTCCTACCAAACTGAAGAGTATTAACGATACTCTTCAGATGCTCTAATGTTTCTCTGCTTTCACTCGGTCCGTTGTCTGAGTTCTGCACCAGCTTTTGAACTGATGTCAATGTGACCAAAAGTAACTGGACACCTGTGATTCATCATCCCCCAAACCATACTCACAGGAGTAATAATATTCACTCCTGTGAGAGTTTCTCTGAGAGTTTTAAAACGTGGTTCATTCATTCACTCACACATTTCATGTAGTCTGCATATCTAATGTGGCAAAACAGTGATTTCTCCTTATTAAATAAGTAGCAAAAAAGATGCATGCATCGGTGCTGTATGTGTTATACTTAAAGGTTTCTTTCTGCTTTTGAAGGTAACATTTACAGAGTTGTCTGCTTTAGGTGTAGGAATTCTTTTGCTGATTAAATCACATAATAAAAAGGAGTTAATGATGATCTTTTAAATGACCTTTGTTAGGTCATGAACTGGTTCCTTACTGTCAAGAATTCAGCCCTGGCATGATTTAATTCAGTCATCACGAGGATAAAAGCAATTTGACAAAGATGACAGGAAGCACAGTGTGCTTGTTCTAAATACGATGTTCCCCACGTGAACCAAGCACAAACCAACCTTCTGCTTTACTTAACATTCGCAGCGTATAATCAGCCGTGTAGCAAAGCCGCATATGACAACACTGAGTTCATGAGACCGTATGATGTGATATGTCAACAATGTAAAAGCTAACTCAAATGGTTAACGTTCAGAGACTACATGTTCTAGTGGTGCTTTTTTATCACATCAAATATTACAGAATGGTCAGATAATGTACAGAATAAGCAATATGTTATCAGAAAGCATAATAAAAAATGGGGTTATGATCTGAGAGGAGAGCTAAAAAAAAAAAAACAAATAGGGTGAACAACAAAGAAGAGCTTGTTCAAATTAACCTGTGCAGTGAATTTGTGGAATAATATGGAGAAGGGTTTTGAAAATGTTCACAAATATAAATCAGTTTTAAGAAATTATACATGGAAAAAAAACACTTATAAAGCAGTATATGGAAGCAGAGTATTAAATATTAAACTCTGCGTGGATATTTGGGTTGAACATTGTGAGGTGATATGATGGTTATACTGTGCATAAAGATATAAAAATATTTTTAGATTGTTGTATAGGTACATTTATTTATAGATACAGGTATATATTATGCTCTATAACCAAAAACAGAAATATGATTTAAACAGGAAGTAGGAATTGGAAAGCATTTGCTTCCTTCTACTCCTTTCCTTACAGGAAATGGTCAGTATTTTATAGGAGATCAGTCTGTGGAGTTTATTTAATATAATGGCTTTCTTTATTTCATAACCATTTTTTAATATTTATTAACATTTGTTACTTATATGTTGGAAATAAAGATTTCATTTCTTTTATTCATTCAAATATGTGTTAAATGCTATATGACAGCATGCTACTGAGTAAATAAAGACAGTCTCGGTTGTTTCTTTTATCTGACTTCATTTATTGACAGACATTTGATAATTACAAGAGTCATTTCTCGAAGCTCCTCCTGAAATATAACACACTGACATCTTGATCTTATTTTTTTATTAGAAAATTTGTGTAAATTACTTTTTGCTTTTGACTTTAAAAACCATTGTATTTGTATGCATTTGTATGTATTCTGTATTTATTTATTTTTACACAAGACGACTAACTAACTTCAAGCTACAAAGACAGCACAGCTGAGGCTGATGGTACTGAAATTTATTTCAATAATTTTGGTCACAACTTAAGGACCAGGATAAGCTGAGAGAGAATCTGCTGATGGAGTGAAAGGAAAAGCAGTCCAATCATATATTTGGTTTGTTGATACTCCAACCAACCAACTGTACCATTACTAATATTGAACACCATAATTATGCTAATTTGTAGTAAGAAAACTCTTGAACAATTATTAAAGCATGTTTCTAATACTTCTAAGAAGCTACTATGCATTTTGGCAGGATGTGGGTTTAACCACCTCATTATTTTTTTCTTGGTATCAAACTGGAAGTACCTACACTACTGTAGGTTAATTCCTCCTCAGCCGCCTGGAGTACTGCTTAAAGTTCATATTCCAGAGATTGGGGGACGAAACCCCAATAATGCAGCATGCGAGCCTTCGGCCTGCGTTTCCATGCAGCAGGCTCCCAGCGTCTCCACCACGCCCTAAGTCGTCTATCTTTTCATGAATCACCACTGCTCTCCCAAACACAGACAGGCTTCCAAACAGTGTTGCATCAGATTCTAGCATTGTATTAATCTTCCCTTGCTGGGGCTCAAAGTTTCCAAAGTCTCCAGGGTGGTTAGGGTGATTTACACCATATGGATTGTAGTGGCCACCGGTGGAGTCACATCCCCGGCTCAGGTCTCCATACTGATGGATGTGCACCGCTCTGGGCTCCGGACTGCCGTCTCTGGGGAAGCCACTAAATCGGAGAAGGACCTTGACTTTCTCCTGAGGATGATCCTGCTTGAACAGCACATGGCCGTACACTTTGGGCAGGTCCTCCGGGAGAGAGGTGCTGGGTCTCACCTTGCAGACTGCATACAGGGTGCCGTTGTTCTGCAAGACCTCTGGAGCCAATGTGTCGCTGGATGCTAAGACACATTGTTGACAGCCTGCCAGCAAAACCAACAAAGCAGCTTCCAGTATACCCACTGACCTGTAAGATATTAAAAAAAATATTAGGACAAGACCCCTCTGGCATGAAGGACAATTAGTGACTATAGACCAATTAAGTCAATATCTAGATTGTTCACCTTGGTAAAAAATGTCCTGCTATTGCATTTCACAATACAGCAGGACATTCAGAAATATTGCTATTGTTAAGAATCCACACTGGGGAAGCTATAATTATGTAATTATTATCGCTGACATGTTATGTAACTGCTAAAACTCAACTCTACACAGGGCTTAAACGAGGCTCTCTTATATCATAGGACAATTTTACATAATTTTTATTTACAATCTTCATCTGCATCTATGTATAAGGTGTACTTTAATTTACTTTAATGTAAAACTTCAGTGTTTCTAAGTCTGAGGACAAAGTGGCACTCAAAAGCCTCTCAGTTAATGTTTTTCTGACGACGTTTTTAGGCGCACACAACATCGCCCAAAAGTACAAGTGGCTAACTAGACAGACTAAATTTCGCAGGAATGCAAATAAAGTTAAGTACACAGTGCCAAACAAAGTCCACTTACGCGTATCGATGCATGGTCACCTGTAAAAGGCGCAGAAAAGGCTGTAAATTAAACGTAATGGTTTTCACAAGCCGAGCGCTGCAGTCTGCAGGGTGAGGATGCAAAGCGTTTCCAAACAATGTTGTATAAAGTCTTGTGAACGAATGGGCGTTGCTGTTTGGCGAGGGTGGAGCAAGGGGCTTGACACGTCTTTTGATGATTTGATGAGTAAACCTCGAAATATTCGACCCCGCAGTTGAGACTAACAAAAATATGGCTGATTTCAGAACAATAATCTCATGAAAAACAGAAAATATATTAGGTAGTTTATTGTTGATTTACTTTGACAAAGTCGGAAAAAAAGGCTTTTGAGTAGACGTGGAAGTAAGGATGTTTTACTTTTGTGAAAAAGTGAAAGATGAGAATCGTTACATTACCGTTCAGTTTGTGGGAAACAACAGAAAATGATATATTTTATTGTTCTCACGTGGTATCAGACGGAGTCATTTTAACAAACCGAGGATGTTTTGCCTGATAAGAGCATAATCACGTCTGTGTAAACTCGATTCATAGAAACCTTAACGCTCAATGTACCACGTTCTCCAACCACGTTTGTCCGTGATTTGGGAGAGGGCGCAAACTGACAGGGTCAGCCTGATGTTGCTTGTTTCGCACTTGTGCCCATTATTATTATTATTATTATTATTATTATTATTATTATTATTATTTAAAATGAAAGGACAGCACAGAGTCCTATGAAAAACTAAGTACATCTATTACTGCTCCCACAGGAATTAAGAGCAGCCAGATGTTCCTAATCAAATACACTTGATAGTCAATCGTCAGAAAGTGTGAGCACTTCCATAAAAGCCAGTTTGTTGGTCTGGAGCATTCAGGTGCCGCAGTCTTCCCAGGAGTGGATATCCCAGCAAATGTATACATAAGTTCATAAATGTATTAAAAAATAAATAGCTAAATAAAACAAGAGCAGTTAGCATGTTAAATGTTTACATTCATGGCAGTACAAATAGAATAAGCCTGAACAAGTATGGCTTGTTTGGAAGGGTGTCAATGACAAAGTGTCTTCTTTCCAGGAAAAACATGACAGCACAACTTAGGTTTACAAAGCTGAACAAACCACAACTCCTGTAGAACAATGTCCTTTGGACAGATTGGAGCAGAGTGGAGATGTTAAGCAATAATGCAAAGTTCCACATTTGGTGAAAACCAAACATAGCATATCAGCACAAACACTTCAGGGGTGATGAGGGGTGATGATTTGCAGTAGTTTGCAGCCACAGGGCCTGGGCACCTTGCAGTCAGTTGACCATAAAGTCCTCTGTATACCAAAGTATTCAGTAGTCAAATGTGAGCCCATCTTAGCCAAAAAACTGATCACGCAACAGGACAATGAACCCAAGGAGACCAGCAAATCTACAGCAGAGTGTCTGACAAAGTAAAGAATCGTAGTGTTGCAATGGCCGGTGTGGTGGGGCGTTACGAGAGCTGTGCATGAACCAATGAATGTAAACCTCAATGAAATGAAGCACTCTGCAGAGTGGGCCATAATTCCTCCACAGTGATATACGACACTGATAAAGGCAAATGCAGCTAAAGACGGTTCTACAAGCTAATTAAATGTAGTGTATACTATTTCTTTGTCTTTTTTTTTTTTACAGGACTTTATAGAACCCATGGGAAAACCTTTCATATGACTTTAAAGTAGAGTAAAAAAAAATATTTTGATCCATGAACAATCATCCAAGTAAGTAAATCTGTACTGTTCATAAGGTTTCGGTGGATGAGTGACAAAATGTTTCTCCCACTGAAAACGTTACATCCATATGAACAGTAAAAAAAAATATATCATTTTGTTAATGATTAGGCCTAGAATTTTCCCCCAGTGACTATAAGTCCCTACCAGCACTTCTAAAACATCTGTTTGCGTAATAAAAAATAGATGTGCCTGATTTTCTGTGTGGTACGATTATCAAATTCATTGTTTAAGGACCGGTAGCTCAAACAAATGGGCAAAAAACGTGTTTTTATTTGCTTGTTTTTTAATGTGCCAAATTTCTTTGAAATCCAATAGAAAATAAAAAGTATTATCTGGTTATATGACTATATAGAGCTTTGATAATAAGTGAAAATCCATTTGAAAGAACTTGCCGTGGAAACACCAGTGAAGACTCCACAACAGCAGGTGGCGCTTGCTGAAATTGTGTTACACAAATACGAAAAGAAGAAAATACTCCGGTCGGAGAACTTGGAGCACAGGAATCAGGAAATATAACCTGCCGGGTAGAACTGTGCCCGCGTTAATTGTTTCACAGAAAGCCACATTTTACCTTTAAGATGTCAAAAAGACATCGTTTGGATTTGGGTGATGACTACTCCTCCAGTAAGAAGAGGTCCGACGGGTGAGTGAAGTCCCACAGTTATCGCTCTCAAACTAGTCGGGTACAAGCTAACTGCTAGCTGCCGCTCTCGGTCACCATGGATGGAAGATGGGAGCTGAGAAAATATAACCCTAAGCTGTTCATGCTGTAGCTCTGCTTTATTCGCTGTTTCTTGATAGCACCTGAATGATCGTGCAGCGCGAACAGAAACGTGCTAAGTGCTTGTATTAAAAAAAATACCGTAGACGTTGGGCTAACAAACGAAGCATCAACGTTACCTTCATCGTAGCGGGGGCACGTGTGTTTGGCTAACGTTAACATAGCTCCTTATCTAACCCGTGTTGGTTCAGCTAGCCAGCCGTGGCTTCGATTTAAAAGACTGTGATTTGGTTCTTAAAATAGCCATCTAATGTTGTACTATACTAGCTGCGAACTAAAATTGTCCTTGGCGCCGATTAAGCTAGCAGAAACTTTAGCGTCTCTTAGCACTCACATGTTTTACGTTGTGCTCGTGTGTGTTTATCTCAGTGAAAACCTCCACAACAGACTTACAGATGCGAAAGAAATCGTGGCAATTCTTTTTAAATTTGCAGGATTTCATTGAGATTGACTGTTCAAATTACCAGTAAAAGTAGGCTAAATAGCGACAGTTTGCAAATAAGTATATTGTGACCCATTAATTGTAAACAATTTGTATAAAAATAAATAAACATATAAACTTTAAAGCCTTCAAAGTATTTGATGTGATATTAGAAACATTTGCTGTAACTGTGTGTGCTTGTTAAACTGACAGTGTGCACCCACTGCAGATATGTCAGTATCTGTCTAAATGCAAAAATAAACGTCAGATAGTTTAGAAGATGCACTGCTATAAGATCATAATTTAAACAGACTAGTGTCAGGTTCGTTTTATAACTTTAAAATAAAACAACATAAAATCATAAGTATGAGGACAGCGATGAAGAATGCAAAGGAGTGACAGTTGGGTTCAAGGTGGACGTGGGATTACACCAGCGATCGGTTCTGAGCCCCTGCTTGATTGCCATGGTGATGGACAGACTGACAGATGAGTTCAGGCAGGATCCTCTGTGGACTATGATAACAGAGGACGGATCTGCAGAGAGCAGGTGGAGGAGAGTCTGGAGAGAAAAAGAATGAAAGTCAGTAGAACTAAGACAGAATACATGTGTGCGTGAATGAGAGGGAGACAAGTGGAAAGGTGGAGTTACAAGTAGTAGAGATGGTAAAGATGGATGAGTTTAAATAGCTATGAACTGAGGAAAAGAAATGTGAAGAAGAGAGTGCAGGTAGAGTGGCGTGGGTGGAGACCAGTGTCAGGGGTGGTGTGAGACAGAAGGATGGCAGCAAGAGTGAAAGGGGACGTTTATGAGACAGTTGTGTAACCTGCTATGACTCTGATTTGGACATGGTGGCACTGACAGAAAGGTAGGTGGCTGAGCTGGTGATGTCAGGTTTTTATTAAGAGTGACCAGAATAGGCAGTGCATTAGAGGGACAGCTCAGGTTAAGCAGTTTGGAGACAAAATTATAGAGGCAGACAGAGGAGGGATAGTAGATATATTGCACAAACGATGTTGAGTATGATGTTTCCAAGCAGGAGGAAATGAGGAAGACCCCAGACGAGGTTCATGGATGTAGTGAAGGAGGACTTCATTACATCCATGGGTAGTGTAGTGGGTGCGATAGAGGAGGATGCAAGGGATAGGGTGAGATGGAAGCTCACTATGGCAAATAAATTTGCAATAGGCTGCCATTTAGTGCCTGTCAATTAAAGTGGTGAAAAGGTCGGTACACAGTTTAAACATGTTGAACGCATCAAGCATGCTTGAATATGGGAAACATGGGACAATGTCCCAACTTTACTCTCATTGCCCTGAGATGGCAAACTGTAGCCTGATTATTTCTTTTACAATTAGAATGTTGACAATGATGTGCTGTTCTAATGTTGACAGGAGAGACCGGGACCGTGACAGAGACCGCGAGGACCGTTCGAGGGATAGGGACCGAGACAGAGACCGTGATCGGGACAGAGACCGGGACAGAGAACCAAAGCCATCTAGTGTCCCATCTAACAGCACACCTGCTGCTTCAGCCTTACCACCGCTCAAGCAAATGGTCCTACAACAGCAGATCAACCCATTCACCAACCTGCCCCATACTCCCCGCTACTATGAGATCCTGAAGAAGAGGCTACAGCTTCCAGTGTGGGAGTACAAGGAAAGCTTCACTGACATCATCACACGTCACCAAAGCTTTGTGCTTGTCGGAGAGACTGGCTCCGGCAAGACAACACAGGTATGAAGTCAAGTAGATTGGTGCGTCTCTTATGTGTTAGTAATCTTCTGCTGCCCTTGCTGAAAAAAGCCAACAGTGTGATGGCACAGTGTAAATGCATAGAATTTTTAAAAAATTGATATAATCTTGAATTGGTTTTATTAGATTCTCTGCAACCTTTGATTAAATCTGCAGATCCCACAGTGGTGTGTGGATATGGTTAGAGGCTTGCCTGGTCCTAAGCGGGCAGTAGCCTGTACTCAGCCCAGGAGAGTAGCAGCCATGAGTGTGGCTCAGAGGGTGGCGGACGAAATGGACGTCATGCTTGGACAGGAAGTTGGCTACTCCATCCGATTTGAGGATTGTAGCTCTGCCAAGACTATATTAAAGTAAGTGGTGCTGTGAGTGAATGAGATGGTTTGATTCAGAGAATCTGCTTTTCACTGGCACAGAGCAGCCCAGCCTAACAAAGCATTGTTGTTTCTTCAGGTACATGACAGACGGTATGTTGTTAAGAGAGGCCATGAATGACCCACTGCTGGAGCGATATGGTGTGATCATTCTGGATGAGGCTCATGAGAGAACTCTGGCCACAGACATCCTGATGGGAGTACTGAAAGAAGTGGTTCGTCAGAGATCAGATCTGAAGGTATTTCTTTTTCTCCACCCAAGTGGGATATAATTTTAATGTATCTATGTCTTTAAAAACAGGTGCTTCCTAGATTAAAAAAAAAAACTAATCTAGCTGATTTAAAAACAAAATCTAATTTCTACTCAGAATATTTAAAACATTTTGTAAGGAAAACAAAAGCAGGTGTGCCAGGTGAATTATGCTTCTTTCTAGTTGCCTCAGAAGTTGGATGTTGGATTTAGGAGTGACACCACTCACAAGTTGAATATGTTCCAGTAGTAAAGTTAGAAACGCAAAGAGCAGCAGGATTTGTTTAGCCATTCATGCGTCAGTAGGAAATGGACAGTTCAGTAGGAAATATCACTAATGGAGCATGTCAATGGTCATTAGCCATGTTAAATTAAGCAGTGTCTACTGGAGGTGGCCTTTGATGCTTGCCATGGTTGTAATTTGTTATCACTTTAGTTATCCCCAGAAAATGTAATTTTGTACACAAAACTGGATTGGATGTGGCCACTAAAGACGCTGGTTAGAATTCCAGCCAGGGACAAAGACCAGAAGAGACAGGAAGTCAGAAATTGGAACAGTGTGGAGAATCTGGTCAATTTAAAAAAACAAAACAAAAAAGAAACCTGGGGTAGACTAAAACCTCCACTTTTAGAGGTTTCTGGTGTGATTTGAAGTTGTGTGAATGACAGAAGAAAATGCAGATAGGGTATTTAATGTATAGAGAAGGATGATTGCATACATAGGGATTTTCATAAAAGCTCCATCTTTTGTTACCATGTAATAACATTAAGAGCACTATACAACTAATATCATACAGAGATGATACCATTGCACATATTTGTAAGATTTAAGTATTTTATATACCCACATGTAAACTTTGTGTGCAGGTGATTGTCATGAGTGCCACACTAGATGCTGGGAAGTTCCAGGTGTACTTTGACAGCTGTCCTCTTCTAACTATTCCTGGACGTACACATCCTGTTGAGATCTTTTACACTCCGGAGCCAGAGCGGGACTACCTTGAGGCGGCAATCCGCACTGTCATCCAGATTCATATGTGTGAGGAAGATGAAGGTGACTGTCTTCTCTTCCTCACCGGTCAAGAGGTAAAGCTCATAATGCTCAGGTTACAGTTCCAGTAGACATTAATTTGAAGCAGCACACCCTCCACTGATTCAAAATGCAAGGTTATAATACTTTTTTTTTTTTTTTTCTTTCAGGAAATTGATGAGGCATGCAAACGGATCAAGCGTGAGGTAGATGACCTGGGTCCTGAGGTCGGAGACATCAAAATCATTCCACTGTATTCCACGTTGCCTCCACAGCAGCAACAAAGAATCTTTGAGCCTCCTCCTCCAAGGAAGCCAAATGGTGCAATAGGAAGAAAGGTACAAGTTTGAAATAAAGTCAAGGAGATTAAGGTTTTAAAATGCATTTCCTGTAAATTTGCTGAAGGTATTACATTCGCAGATGGTTTTTAAGGCTAGTGGAGAATAATGATGACCAATAACATTCATTTTGTGCATCAGTTTTAAAGTTATTGCAGTTTCATGTCATTTACATAGTTGTCTTTATTATCTCAATAGCCTGCATTGTAAGATGTAGGTTTTTTTTGACTGACACTTGGGGGCACTAAAGTATTCCTGAAGTCTGATTCTGGGACGCAAATGTAACCCTGTGTGTATTACAAATGGAAAGAAAAGAAAATGATTTCTGATAATGCACAGTAGATCAGACCAAGGATAATATATAACAGAAGATAAAAAGACTAATTTAAATAAAAAATGTTCATTCCAAAAAGTAATTTGGCTCCTACAGTAAATTGATAAGACACAGCCAAGTTAAAGTTGGAGCTTATGTCTTTAAGAAAAATGCACATTTAGGCCATTTGTGGCAAAGAAAAAGTGCCAATACTGTGCTGTGGCCTAAATATAATGGATGAGTTTTGCTTTTGTGTGCAGAAACCCCTTTTAAACAAACAAACAGATTCTCACCTATCAGGTTTCAAATATTTTACATCACTTTGCTTCTTCCCTCAGGTTGTGGTGTCGACAAACATCGCTGAGACTTCTCTAACAATTGATGGCGTGGTGTTTGTCATTGACCCTGGATTTGCCAAACAAAAGGTAGACCAAAAGTGACTCACCTGATTGCACTGATTGCTCAGCTTTATGATTAGTTTGGTCTTAAGTGTTGTGAAAGTGACTGAAATGTAGATGTTTATGATTTTGTTTGTTTTTTTTCGTCTCATTGTAGTAATCTATCATGAGAGCTGTTGTACCTAAACATGCTTTGCCACGTGTGTCTAGGTGTACAATCCTCGAATCAGAGTGGAGTCTCTGCTCGTTACAGCCATCAGTAAAGCTTCTGCCCAGCAGAGGGCAGGACGAGCTGGAAGAACACGTCCAGGGAAATGCTTCCGTCTCTACACAGAGAAGGCCTACAAAACAGAGATGCAGGCAAGTGATTTGTTGTTGTTGTTGTTGAGGTTTGGATAAAGGCATAATAAACTGTGAAGGACCTTGTATGTCATAGTGCAAATGGAGGGGCATTGGGACACACAGATTTTCAAATGCACCTGAAATTTTGGTTTGGAGGTTATTGCAAAGAAGTGGCAGTGTGAATCACAGAAGCCCAAAATGACAACAGCTCATCAAATGAAAGGAAACTTTATACCGAATACTGAGTTATGCTGGACTAACCTGATTCCTGTAATATTGAAATAAAGTTATATTGTAGTAAACTTTCCTAAATTAGAGGCTTGCCATCAGACTGCTGCCTTCATATGGATGCAGCAGTGTCAAGAAGTAAGATTTTATACAGTGTAAATACTGCAGAAGTCACTTCACATTCATGATCATTTGTAGATCATGCAGATTGCTTGAATGGTGATCACTCAAGCACAAAGATTTAAACTCTTTGCTGCCTTCGAAGTGAACAATCTGCCATATAAATTCAGCGTTGTCTTCTCCACAGTTTGCCCTTGTACATAGGTCGCTCATGTTGTGTGACAAAGCCTCTCAGACATTATGCTAAGAGCTCTGCCCTTGTTAGCCCCCCAAATCCCCTCACTTCACCGCATCAGGTTAATCTTTGTGCTGCTCGCTCCTTCTTCAGGATAACAACATTCATTATATTTGACTTTATTATCGTCCCTTTTTAGGATAACACATACCCTGAGATTCTTCGCTCAAACTTGGGATCTGTAGTGCTTCAGCTTAAAAAGCTGGGTATTGATGACCTCGTCCACTTCGACTTCATGGATCCACCTGGTAAGTCAGCCTGCAGTCTTATTGTGAACTGTAAATAGTCCTTTTATGCTAGTTAGCCATGGCTAGCTGACCTCACTGTCTCTCCTCCATGCAGCTCCTGAGACGTTGATGAGGGCCCTTGAGCTGCTTAACTACCTGGCAGCTCTCAACGATGACGGTGACCTGACAGAGCTGGGCTCCATGATGGCAGAATTTCCTCTGGACCCCCAACTGGCAAAGATGGTCATTGCGAGCTGCGAGTTTAACTGCTCCAACGAGATCCTTTCCATTACTGCCATGCTGTCAGGTAATGCCCAGGACTGGGCTGACATCTTACTTGCCTGTTGTAGGCCAAGTCTCTTTGGGTTAACACTTCTGATTACAGGTAGTATTAAAAATAATCCCAATGTACGTCCAGTTTGTGCACATTTTCTACTCCTCTAAACCAGCCATTCCCAAAGTCAAGAGTGCTGCGACCCATTTAAAACACAGAATATCCCATGGGGCCCACCAAGTCTTATCTAAGTCTTGCATAATAAATTTACTGAATAATGATGGGATGTATAGAAGGCTTATTAAAGAGGTGCTATTATCCTTTTCCTTATTCTGTCTCATGTATAAAATGTACTGTCAAACTGAGGGATGCTCATATTGAATAGTCTAAAGTTTTAAAAGCAGAGATCCACATTTGTGTGAACAAACCTTGTGAGACACAATCTTGAACTTCAGACTGCTCTAAGTGATTTCCTCTTGATTTCTGAGGTTTTTCCCCTACTCCTGGCTTTGTTTGATTTCAATGAGAGCAGATATCGTTAATATGATTATCTAAGCTACGTAGCTCTGGCTGTGAGGACATCAGCCCCCATCAGAATTGAGGGGTAACGAATGAATAATAAACTGTGACTCATGCAAAGCTGCTCTTGTAGAGACCAAAAAAAAAAGAGATCTGGGGGTACAAATCTGCACACTTATGCCCCTTTTAAGATTTAACAACTAAGCGCTGACTTAATGTTTACAAAGTACTCAGAAAACAAGTGCAGATCGTTTGTAGTGCCTTGTCCAGGATTATGACAACTGAACGGTCTGATATTTCAGATACTTGTCAATACATATGACACATTTCATGCCAGTATTAGTCACAACTGATGTTATTTATATTGAATCATATATTCATCAGGGTGGTTTGTTGGAGACTTTATTTTTGATTTTAGTACAAATAAGGAAATAATGAATTAGTTGGAAAAAGACAATAAAATACTCATATTTCTGTTTTGTTTTTTTGCCACAGGCATGTAGGTCAATATGACTTCATATATTAAGTCTTAACTTTAAATCTCAGGTTTTTGTTTGGGTTTTTTTTTTCTTGCATTTTTGTTAATAGAAAGTGAGTTTTTCATGAGTGCTTCATCATTAAAGAAAGTGGATAGGGCAGGCACCACTTGGAAGTTTTTCATATTTATTGAATTTTCTTTTTTGACGTAACACTTTTAAAATTAATGTTGCACTGTAGAGTAACATGTAACTCAGATGTGTTTCAGTCTTCCATCTACTAAAAGGCCTAACACTCATGTAGCTAAAGTAAGATCTGTGAGTTTTGGAAAGGTTCAACTTTGTTGGTGTCCCTAACACTCTGCAGCTGTGTGAAAACTCTTGTTTTACAGATGTGGTTAAATGACCCCTCTCTACGAGCTAGTAACCATTACAGTTGGGAATGACCATGAGAAAAGACTGCAGCTCCCTCTTATAGAGCTTGTGGTCCTGCCCTGTCCCAAGCAGTGTCGAGTGCCCTAGCATCATAGGCTTTGCTGCATTTTTCTGTGAATGTTTGACTCATCCCTATGGGCGGCTTTGTTGGGGCCCATACCAACCTTGTTTAGTCCCACAGTGTTTTGTCCGTCCTACGGAGGCTAAGAAGGCAGCAGACGAGTCCAAGATGAGGTTTGCTCACATTGATGGAGACCACTTGACGCTGCTCAACGTCTATCACGCCTTCAAACAAAGTGAGCATCAGTCCACGTTTTATTTGGATTTCTGCATGATGAAGTTAAACCTGCATTAATTTGTTTTTTGTTTTTTTTAATACACACACTTTGTGGTCAGCAGAATAAGATGAAAATGCAACATATGACCTTTTAAAGCTAAAGAAAACGTGCTGAAGAAAGATGTTTTTATAATGGAGCAGTAGAATGGTTGAATGTTATATGATATGTGAGCATTTGTGCAGAAAAATACAGTAGATGAATACAATGAGATTTGTTAAAACAGTCACAGGTGGCTTCTGGATAACCAACCTGAGCAGAGATTTCTAAGACAGCACTGACTCTGCTGACCAGATTTTCTCAGGCAGTTTATTCCAAAGCTTCAGGGATCTGACTGTGAATGTTCCTGGGAACAGATGAACCTCTCTGTTACATACAGGCTAGTAAGCAACAGAGAGATTTGAGGTGTTGTGTGACAAGACTCAAATGTATAACCTATTGAGAGCCACTGAGGTGACAGGAATATGCGTTTTTGTGTCCTCATGCATCATTTCTGTTTAAAATGACTAATTCAGTACATGATTTGTAGACATTTATGCTTGAAAACATGTTTCATCTGACATATTTTAAAGATAAAGAGTCATGATCTATTTTTTATTAACAACTTTTTTTGGGATTAGTTCAATTTTGATGACCTAGTTAGCACCTTAGACTTGAATGTCTCTCATGCCTTTTTCCAGACCATGAGTCTAACCAGTGGTGCTACGACAACTTTGTCAACTACCGCTCGCTGATGTCTGCCGACAATGTGCGGCAGCAGCTGTCCAGGATCATGGACCGCTTCAACTTGCCTCGCCGGAGCACGGAGTTCACAAGCAGAGATTACTACATCAACATCCGACGGGCGCTCTGCACCGGCTTCTTCATGCAGGTGAGCAGACCTAATAGATTCGGAGGAGGAGGAAGAAGAAGGAGCTTTGGGATGCTTTGAGGACAGTCTGTTGTTCAGTTTGGACTCAAACGCACATGAGTTTTGTTAAAACCTTTGCAGCCATAAACCGAAACACAGTACAGCAAAAAATGTGTATATTGGGAAAGCTGCTTTTGATTTTGAATGGATCTAAATTATTCTGTTACCCCAATTTTCTAATGATTGATTTATCTTTTCAGCCCAGGTAAAACAGATAATGTGGTCAATGTTCCTCTCTGACAGTAAACTTCTATCAGCCTGTTAGTGGGCTTAGTATTGAAAAGGATTAACTGAAAAGGATTTTATTGTTATCGTTTTTAAATTATTCTTTTGAACCTCCCTGCAGGTGGCTCATTTGGAGCGCACAGGCCATTACCTCACAGTGAAAGACAACCAAGTGGTCCAGCTGCACCCATCTACAGTCCTGGACCACAAACCAGAGTGGGTGCTCTACAACGAGTTTGTCCTCACCACCAAGAACTACATCCGCACATGCACAGACATCAAGCCAGAGTGGTACGTGTACAGGCAATAAGATCTCACTAAAAGCTGTTATTTTAACATGTGTTGCGTTAGCTGAGTGACGGGGTCATTCATGTTCTCCTGTCTCTGTTACAGGCTGGTGAAGATTGCACCTCAGTACTACGAAATGAGTAACTTCCCACAATGTGAAGCTAAGCGACAGCTGGAGCGAATCATTGCCAAACTAGAGAGCAAAGAGTATTCCCAGTACTGAACAACAGCCAACAAGTGTCCTGGAAAAACAACTGCTTACTTTAGTTTTAGATCTTTCTCTCATTGTATCTTAATGTTTCAAATTTGACTTTTTGATTATTTTTTAAAAATATTTTCTTTGCCCCCCCCCCATCAATGTTAATTCTGTAACTACGTGTACCGTCAGATAAAATGTCAACAACAGTGGTTAGACCCGGTCGTAATTACTCAAACGGAATAACAAATGTGTTATTTAGATGTGGTTGAATTTTGTTTAGGAAACTGCTGAGTCATAAACATTTGTGCTTGCTTTGTTTCTTTAAAACAATGAGCTTTGACTTCATTTCTCTGTATAAATTAATTAGTAAAGTCTGTTATCCGAAAGACAGTTTGATCCGTGGTTTTTGTGCTTTTGTCTAGATGCTTTTGGTTTACTAAATATGGAAATGAGTCTTGGGTAAAGTGAATCAGTACTTGAACACCTGCTGTTGAAAAAAGAATGATCTACTTCAGTGCAGCGTGTGTTTATGCATAACATGACTTTATTGGATTTTCCCAGAATTTCTAAACGGTTTGCTGGACTTCGACTCAGCCACAATATAGTTTTTAGGAACAAAAGGAAGGTAAAATGTAACAGATTTAATGAAACTCAGTTTATTGGAAATATAACACTGTAACAATAATTTCTCACTTGGAAATGGTTCTTAAAGTGGACATTAGTAGGACTAAAACAGAAAAAAGTAAAAGTTGTGCGCATTTTAAGGAAACTGCTGCTTTATGCAATCATAGTAGTAGTGGTAGTGTAATTGATTTGGTTATTTGAAATCCTTTAAAGTTATGCAGTTTCTAGAGTAAACTGCACTTGAGTTCACAGAATAGACTGCACTTCGGCTGTAGAATATCTGATGGGCCGAACGAGTTCATGTCAGCCATTCTTTACTACTGCTTCTGTTCAATGTCTTCTATGGTCTCTGGCAGGCACCTGTTGCGGGTCTCTGAAAGCGTCCTTGCCACTATTCCCCCAAGTACAGCCACAAAGCACAAGACGATCTGTGGCAGCTCCGTCCAGACCTCATCCAGTAAGAGGATCATAGGAGCCACAGCTACGCCAAACCGAGCCATGAACGAGTTGTAACCCATACCATTCTGCCTGAAAGCATAAACATATTAGTCTTAATCAGAGGATCTTGCAAAAAAAGCGATGTCCTGAAGAGTTTATTCAAAAACAAAAGATTGGAATTAGGCGTGTAGAGTTACCTTACTACAGTCGGGTACAGCTCAGAGCTGTATAGCACTACAGTGGCAAAGGATGCTGAAGAAAACCCTTTTCCAATGATGGCTACCACAGTCGTGGCGACCGACATTTCTACAAAGAGCATCAGAATCATGATTACCGCCAAATTTGAACACAAACAAAGATGGTGTGTTAGTGTAACGGTGCAAACAGTGGTACAAAATGGAAAAAAAAGATTTAAAATACTGTGCAACAGTATTGAGTGATCCCTCATTTCTTTTTGATTTTCCATTTTCTTTCGATTTATCACTCCATGAGACGTGTTTTCGGTGCACAATGGCTTCTTGGTATTCACCCACTAAGACCGTTTTGGATGAGGCTTCGGTAGACTGATATAAATCTTTCAGGTCCTGTAAAAGGTCTTGGATATCTTAAGGACATGACATTCTGTTCTTGTGCTTTTTTTGTCCTCCACTTGTTCAGCTTCCTCAAATTTCTTTTAAGGACCCCCTGCACACCATGCTGAGATATGCCAGGTTTTACACTGATTTGGGAGTCATCTTGTTTGGGAAATGATACAAATTAAGGCTGTGTTGTCTTTGGTGTTTTCCATAAAGCCAATTAAAGAAATGGCACAAATAGCATGGGGTGGGGTGGGGGGGTTAGTTGTAGTTTATTTCAAAGATGTAAAACATACAACATTACCACCATTCCCTAAGTTGATAGTGACTGCAGTCTCTTCTTTAAAAAGATTTAATTTAAAACAACCCAAATCTTAGATCAAGCCTGTGATCAATAAGTGCCTACCTTTTGGTATCACAATATTGAGTCCAAGACAAATGGCAGTCATCAGCAAAGTTCCCACTATAGTGTGTCGCCTGCCTATCTTTTCCAGAAAGTAGAGGTTTGCCAGTTTGGCAGGAAGTTCAATTAATGCATAGGTAAACTGAGTGAGATAGATGTTGAGCCCGAAACCTGTGATTTTGAAGCTGATGCCGTAAAATGTAGTTGCAACGCAAAACCTAGGGACAGAGAAGGAAGCGGCTCGTTAGTGAACAATCTGTTGGTTTACAATTTATACGCAAGATTCAATACATTGTAAAGCCTTGGGAATGCAGACCATAATATACCAGTACGCAGGGCCAGTTTCCTCATCTCAGGTGTCCGAATCAGGTCGAGGTAAGAGTAGGTTCGATCTCGTTTCTCCGTCGTAACAATGGTGGATAGTGTCTGAAAGAATTCAAAGCCATTTGAGGTCAAGCTTCCATTTGCAACAATGCTGTGAAGATCAGAACAAAACCTACGATTACACTTAAATGAGGATACACTGTATTCTTTAGTGTCTTTGGTCACCTTCTTTGTGTTTAATTAGTGCCTATAATAACACCATAATGGATTCTACTTGGCTCCCTTGACTTAATCATCTGGAGCTTACAAACCTCTGTTTTAAGTGTGTGAATCGACTCTTCTGTCCGATTCATGTTGGCACAGTTTTTCAAATACATCTGAGCTTGCTCCAGCTTTCCATTGGCAATCAGCCACCTAGCCGACTCTGGCATCCACCTAATGTTAGGGGGGAATTATTATTATTATCATTTTTAACCCATATGTAGGCCTATTGCAATGCAGCATTTAAAATAAAAACAAATCTCAAATATCTGTTCAGATTGAGAGACAGTGAAGACTTGATAGAAGATTTTGAGCTAATAGTTGACCAATGAAGTTGGTTTTAATAAAACAGATTGCAGAAGCCATGACAACAGACAATGGTTCAAACATGGATGATAATAAGAAGAAACCATACATTCAGAATCTAAATGTCACACACTATAAAGAATTATGGTTCAGCTAAAAGTTATCAGTTCACTGTCCCTGTGATCATCACACCGCTTCATTTAAAATTTTTGTCAAGTTTTGTCACAGTTTTCAGGAGGTCAAAACTTCACTTGTGAGGTTTCAGGGAGCTTGACCTTTGACCACCAAGATCTATTCAGTTTATCCTTGAGTCCCAAGGTTTGTAAAGCATCAGTTACGTAGTCTTTGTATTCAGTTAATTATTCTTCCTTCAAGATCAAGTGTCTACACTTACCCAAAATCACTTCCTTCGAAGGCCACAATCCCAGAGTTTTGTTAAAATTTCACAACTAATTTCATAACTAATCTATCAGGACAAGGACAAGCAAGGATATGCACGCCATTTTTTGTTTCATATATGCAGTGGCAAGCTAGTGTTTAGTTACGGAGGAATCATCAAATTGTTTTAATGCTTAATTTTTCTAAGTTAAGTTTTGTTGTAAAAGGCAGAAATTGGGGTGCTTAAAATTTTACTATTACAACATTAGTATTATGTTATTAGATCGGTGCGCAAAATATTTTTAATCTTTGTTTGTCCTTCAACTCATGCATGACTAGATCGATGCTGGATGTTAACCAGTCACAGACTTCCAGGTGAAAGCGATTAAAGTGTACTGAAATGAGCCTCTGTTTAATGACATGCCTTAGTCATACCTCCAAGTGAAGATGCCCAAGATTAAAGGTAATGTAACACTGATTATCAGTCTCCTCCAATCATTCACAAAATAGGCAATAAGTGAAAACACTGTATTTCCAAACGTCCAGGATAAGCTGTCGATCACTCCCACAATCTTCCTGTGTTCAATGTCCACCCACTCCACACCTGAAATAAACAAGCAGTCGATTCATTTCTTAAGTAGCTTAATTAAAGAAAGCCTTTAGTATGATCCCTACCAGCAGCCTTAGAGGGGACACAATTCAAAGAACTTTTACATGAGCTGAAAAAATGTTGTTGCGCGCACACAAGCCAAAAGAGAGTGGGTGCCTCTATCCTCTATAGTGCAATATAATACTGTAATTTGGGAACGCGTTTCTGTCTTTTATGCAAAAATTTGGAATACAGTGTGCTCTCTCTGCGTCCCCCCCCCCCGAGTTGAAGCTGAACAGACGTCTGCAGCAGCTCATTTTGATCTTTTTTTTCCTTTTTAAATGACATTACTAAGCATACTGCACTACTCGTACTGCAAGTCAAAAGTTCACAGGACTACTGACTAAACACTGCCTGCCATCATGACCTGTTACGTGTAATCAATGTGTGCAAAGCTCCTCTGTTCTAGAAAAAAAAAAATAGATTTAAGATTTTTTTTTGCGATTACATTTAAAGCTTCAGTGTGCTCACAGCAGTCAACATGGCATTGAAATAGTAGATATTCCTATATTTTCTCCTCTGTGGCTTCTGAAGTGAAGATGATATAAGAACGGATACAGTGTATGTTTAGATGATGAAATGAAATAATTACTGAGGACTGCTGAAACGATGACGATGCCTGTGATGCAGAAGCCAGTGAGGAACCTCAGGACCGTGAACATCACGTAGGAAGTAGAAAAGGCGCTTGCAACAGCAAACACCATCCCAGACACGTATGATACCAGCAACATGATCCTTCTGCCATACCTATGGAAAAATCAGAAAGTCTCAATATTTGTTTTGGGTTTTTTTCAGTAGCTGGAACACTGGAAATCGCTGATACCTGTCACTCAGACTGCCAAAGGCCATCGCTCCAAACATGACTCCAACAAAGAAGATGGTAGCAGTTGCTTTGTTTTTCCCTCTTCTATCACACACCAAGTCCCACTTGTACAAAGAAAAAAAAGATGCTATTCTACATTTGGTTGTGGGATTATTTAATAATTAGGAACAAATACATTTTAATTTATTTCACAATAGAAAAAAAAGTACAAAAGAATCACCTCTGAGGTCAGAGTAGACTTGAAAGTAGTGTTATCGTACACCCATCCATTCTGGCACGGCACTGTACGCGCATCAGTGATGTGGGAAGTGTTAAATAGCAGATGATATTGAGGCTCCTGGAACATCTGACAGGAGCTTGGAGTCCCATCCTGCTTAACTGGAATAGTAACAAGAAGCCTCTCTGTCTGGGATAAATTCATAAAAATACCCCCACCATCCAGAGAGCTGATGTCACAGTGATGAGAGGGAACAGCTGCAATGAAATTGCTGAGCATGAAGTGGCAAGGCAGAGTGAAGCGGCCGATGAAACTGATAACAATGATCATTATCTGAAATCTTCCAAATCCGTTAATATCAGCAAGAACATTCTCAAACTTCATTGTGGCCTCCTGCTGTGAGCGAAATGTCTTCCTTTAAGGTTAAAAAGAAAAGGAAAGTCCTCAGTTGCTTGTAGCCTATATCTGAAACTAGCAAATCTTTGTTTGTTTGATTAATTTAAGGGCTTCTGGACTAGCTGTAATAAGTTAATGTTTTACCTGCCTTAACCAGTTAACTAATGTTTATCTATGTGACTGTAAATACAAGCTTCCACTAGTCTACTGCAGGGTCTCCATTGTTGACACAGCGGAATGACTCATCAATAATAAAGAAACTGTGATTCAGTGAAAATTCATGGGCAAACATGGGCAAAAGACAATTTGCATATAGTGGTTTTTGACCACTTTTTATTTACTTCCTTTAAATAATATAACAAAATAGCAAAAGTAGCAATGAAAAGAAAATGACTGTTGCTGTTACAAAAATGCGAGACAGGGTTCAATGCCATAAAAGTACAGAGAGTCCTGTTACAACAGGACATGAGCAAAAACAATAGGAATAAATGAAAAAAGCTGATGGAAAGCATTTCAAAGACATCAAGCTCTATTACATCATTTTATCTTTTTTTTGATAGCATCTCTGTTTCTTATTTTGTAAGGGACCAGCAGCAGTTAGGACTGATCAGTGCGCTAAGACTAAAGTTCTATGAGGTAATACTGTGATCTGTTGAAGGCACGCCAAATAATAGCATATATATTTTTGAGACCAAAATGTCACCTAATAAATTACTAACTACACCGTATGGTATGACCAGTTCTTGCTGGCGACATCTGAAACTTTTAAGGTGATTTGAAGTAAATTCAAACTGTAGCAAAATGTGGCAAATGTGGGCCACATACAGGAGCTGCTTGGCAATGGAAACCCATGCCACCAAGCTCCCAGTGTGCAGTTTTTGTGCTGATGATAATGCCAGTGGAGGTTTGGAGCTCTGCAGTTACTGAGTCAATCACAGAGTGCAGGTGATTTTTATGCCAACTTGGTGACCCTGCTGTGTAACTTTACATGGTCTGCCACTTTATGGCTGTGAGTTGCTGCGGTTCGTAAATGCTTCCACTTTACAATAATGCCGCTTACAGCTGATCGTGGAAAGACTGATTTTGTCCATATAGTGCATTTAGTGGAGATTCCTTCACTTTACACTGCAGTGCAAAAGCACAAACATGCTTAATCTTGATTTGAATTTGTCAATGATGGAAAATCTAGGAGGAAAGACCATGGTCATGTTTTTAAAAACAGACCACATGGCTAGGTTCTTGATTTTACACACCTGTGGCAACTGGTGAAAACATCTGAATTCAAAGATTAAGAGTTGTGGCAAAAGACACACTTTTGTCCATATATTGAGGAATGAGGAAATTTTAAATCTTGTGTGTTTTTATTATTTAGTGCTGTAGGACTGATGTGTTTGTCTTATATGAGGATCTTTAAGGTCAAAGGGCAGTTTGTCAGAGGAATAGAAATGTGGTTATTCCTATTGTATTTTAAACCACAGGATTCATGGCAGCTATCATGTATCAGTTTGCCTCTGTTTACAGCAAGTTACCACACTCGCTCTTGCACTTATAGATAAAATTTAATTTATAATAACTGTGGATCTCCTCATTTATCGTGCATAAAATCAACACCTCAAACACAAATATGTCATACAGTATTTGAAATTGGGTTTCAAGATTTATTTAGATTTATTTTTACTAAAGAACACAGACACATGACTCACAAGACAATCAGATTTAGAGCAAATAAATAAAATAATAACTGAATCTAACAAACCGTGCTTCTTCATTAGCTCAAGTTTCCTAACATACTCAATCTAATGAAAGGACTGAGATATTTGTGTTTTTTATAAATTTATAGCTACACAGCGGTATGTACTTAGATCACACATGTGAAAGGCACTGCATTTGTACCCTCTGCAACAACAAAGAAGAATTCTACTACAGCTAAATTTGGATATTTCCCCCATAAGGAGGTAAAAAGACTTCATATTCAACATGCATTGAACATGTGTAAAAGACACTGCTTATACATATGTTTAAACTGTTTGCTCCCATCAAGTTGCTGTGGTGACTTAGTGTAGTCCTATGGGGATTTTGATTGCACTGACAAAAACGCACAGGCAGGAGATTTCTCATCAGAGGCGGAGACTGATCGTCTTCTGAAATACAAAAGACATTTTCATTTTAAAATGTACATAATTTTATATACATTTTATAATGTTTATAATGTCTCATGTTTGGATGATTTTTCTACATTAAAGCCCAGTACCTTGTCTGTTCCACGTCCTCAATAGTCTCCGGTAAACGCACATTGTACGTCTCAGGGAGCAAAGAAGCTGACAGTCCGGCGCCTAAAGCCACCAGGGAAAAAACAAAACTTGGCAGATTCACCCACACGTCTTCAAGGAGCATGATCAAGGGGGATACAGCCACACCTACACGGGCCATAAAGGAACAGTATCCCAATCCATTTTGCCTGAATTACAAAAAGAAGAAAAAATAAAACAAATGTTGTGCTCTGATTATCAGGCAGCAAAATAAAAGACAATGTGCATTTTACTGACCTCATTACTGTGGGATAAAGCTCCGTTGTGTACAGAAAAACTATTGTAAAAGAGCCCTCTGAAAACATCTTGCCCAAAGCTCCCACAGCTGTCCGAAGATTCCCCATATCTGAAAAGAAAACACTATAATTCACCTTGTGTTCTAGTTAAGACTTTTCACGGAATTTATTAGAAGATTAAATACTAGAAATGCATAAGGACATTTAATCTTGCAGTTGTTTAAAGCTGCAGCTGATACTGATGCTGTGAACTGAAAGCAGACCTATTAGGATTTTCCTTACTTTTGATGGCAGATGCTCAAATTTAACAGCTCATCACATATTCAACTAATTATAATGAGCTAAAAGTTCAACCTTCAGACTAAACACTGAACATCTTAGATGTTTTGTTTCTAATTTATTATGTCAGAGATGGGGGGTAATTACTAATTCAACAATCTACTGTTTAAAGAAAACTGTTTCACTGGAAGAACTACATTGAAGAGGAGCTAACATGGTTTACTTCAGACACTGGATGAACTGGGCTGCGCCAAGACTAGTACAAGGAATTGTTATGAACTAGCAGCTTGAATCATGCAAACTACTCCAGAACAAAAGTGAATTATGTGTAGTCTTTGTCAGTCTGGTCAAATAATCATGGCTTGGTGCATGTGTTTCTCCAGACTGGGATGTTTATATGACTGTGTGCCTTCAGAAGTTCCTGACTTCATAACATTTGCCCTTGACAAATAATATAATACTAGAAAGTAAACTAATAAACTAAAATGAATACATCTACACATTTGAATGGATCATATACCTGCATGGATAAACACACTGCTGAATATAAGCAGCCCGGTCAAAATGAGCGTCCCGGCTTGATTCCACCTTCGACCTATTTTGTCTACGGTGAAAAAGACGAATCCTTTGGCTGGAATCTCTATGACACCATAGATGAACTGTGTGAGATAAATGTTCACACCAAATCCGCTGATATTCAAGCTGATTCCGTAATAAGCGAAGGCCACTCCAAACCTGCGAGCAAGACCAGACTTTTGTTATTTTAAAGTTAAACAGTTGTCCCAAAGAACAGTAGTTTCTCATTAGCTGCCTGGTGTTTGACATGGATAATAGTAAAACCACTGTTGTTAACCAGTGTTAGGGTTCAGCAAACATGATGTTGAAAAACCTGTTCTTGGCAGTTTATTCTAGTCAGTTAAAAAATTGTTTAGACATGAGATTTGGGCCAATGTTTTCAATGCAATTTTGCCGTTGACCTTTTGAAGGTTGCCTGGATGTCCTTGTTAGACTTTCCAACAAAAGGTGGAGGAGGTAAGGAGGGGTGGGGGCACAGTGCTTCTGCCACTGAGCTAACCAACTAGGCTGAGAGCTGAATTGCTCAAAAACAAAGACCCCAGAAATAATTTAGATGTAGTGTTGTCGTTGGAATAGATGTTCTCAATGTCATGAAAAACAGCTAAATTTCCTTAATGCAAAATTATGGTGGTGATATTTTTTACTTTTTCTAAATGTACCTCAGAGAAGAAAAAAACAACATCAACATCTGGCCTTCTACAGTTCCGTTTTTGCCATCATAACGGCCAGTGGTTTTAACCTGGGGGATAATGCCACCATTTCAACCAAGTTTACTGGTTGTAGCTAAGAGACACTGCATTGTTAAGTGGGCCTAATTGGGCATAGTTTTAATTTTTGAACTGAATAAATATACTGGTGCATCCCTATCATGGATATAGACAGCTGTCTCCAAATTTTAACCTCCTAGGACCTGGCGTCCACATATGTGGACATCACATTTTGGGTTATTTAGACTAAAATACTCAATTTTGCTCTACATGGGCCTGATATCTACTTACAAGGACATTATACTGCTACTGTTCTATCAAAATTTTAAACGAATATCCTCATATGTGGCTCTTATTTTTCTTAAAAACAAAAATAAGGTAAAAAAAAAATCTGGTAATTCTTTGTTTTTACATTCATCGGGCCCCAATATACCCAAATATCAAAGAGAAATGAAAAACGCATGTCGTGGAAGAGTTCGGGTCTTAGGAGGTTAAAGGTGGATCTTCTCAGGTTGAGGATCAAATATGCATTTCTCGGTTATAGTAATTATTCAATGAACCTCCCAATCACGGACATGGAAACCTTTGTCCACAGATTTAACCATCAGATATGTACTAATGAGCAAGTAGTTTATAAACTTATGTATAATGTTTTAAATGTTCAAGATAAATACCACACAATGCCACAAAGTAGAGCGCGCCTTCTCATTTTGGGGGTCTTCACGAGGTCCAAATAGGAATACTTTCTGTTTTCATCTTCTACAAGTATTACTGTAGACAGAACCTGTAGAGTAAAAAGGAAACTTTATTCAGAGAAAGGAGCTGTGAAGTGTACAGTTCTGTCTTGAAGTTAGCTGATTATGAAAATGTTGTACCTCAGGTTTTAAGTCAGCCATGACCTCCTCTCTGCCATTAACTGTTGCACATTTACTCAGGTAAAAATGAGCGTCATCCGTTTTTCCATTACTCATCAGCCACCTGGCAGACTCAGGGAGCCACCTATGAGAAAGAGCAATGAGAAGGTTGAGAAGGTCTTTTAAATACTTTTAGAAAGACAGGAACTAGTTTTCCCTGCATGAAAACTGAATAATGATATTAATTTGTCTTTACCACCAACAGAGCATAGCTGGAAACAGTGGGGAGATTACAGCAGCAGTCAGGAATCTCCAATCATTGATCAAATAGGCCAATCCAGGTAGAATAATACAACCAACACTCCAGTCCAAGCTCATTAAAACAGCCACTGTAGTCCGATGCCTGATATCCACCCATTCAAGACCTATGTGGAGGAATTTTATGTATTTTTTTTTATTAATAATGACACTGATTGAGATTACTGATAAAAATAAGGACTTTGAGCAAACCACACCTGTATGGGCATCATCTAAAAAAAATTTTTATTGTGTCAGTGTGATGTTTCATTTATTTTTTGTTTGATGAGAATGACAGGCAACTCACAGAGGACGAAGGAGTTTATACTTATTCCTGAGAGTCCGAGTCCAGTACAAAATCTCATTGTAGCAAACATTAGGAAATTATAGGACAAAGCGGTCGCTATCCCAAAAACGGAAGTTGCCATGTAAGACAACAGAAGTGTTTTTTTCCGGCCAAACCTGTAAAACAAATTTTTAAAAAATGACAGTCAAAGAATGTACGGAACACTTAATTAGATGAAAAAAAAAAGCCTAGATTACAACTGTTAAGAACACTTTATTTTCTCTTAATTTTTGAAGTTGAATGTTTTTTTAGCTCACTAAAATAAAAATAAATGTTAGACTTTTGAAAAAAATGGAAAAGCTAAAAAAAAATCCTTTGCACTTGGAAAAATAACTAAAATAAAATAAAGGAGGGAAGTAAGGAAATAATATTTGTTTCAGTATTTGTTAATTTGGCAAAACCTTTATTGCATACCAATGAGGTATTGATGGACATTTTTTATTAAGACTCTGGATGTCTACAAGACTGTGAGTCAACTGCTTTCAAAAAATACAATGAATTAAAAACTAAATGTCAAAATGAAATAAAATAAAAATTAATGAGAAAATAAAAAAAGTTAAAATAATTCTGGGCCCATTGTCACAGATGTTAAAAAAAGGCAGACCTAGCCATGCGGTCTGCCTTTTCAAACATTTGTGAATGAATGGGGCATTCAGAAGACCTCTTTGATTTTGAGTGTGACGTAATGGGATGCCACTGTTGCAACCAGTCAACCGTGAAGTGACCACACACCGCATAAGGCTCCAGAGCACCAAGTGCTGAGGGCCATAGCACATGAAAAAAGGGACACTATTGATAGAAGAACTGCAGAGCTCCAAACTTTCTCCAGCATCAACCTGGAGCTGGAACTTTACGGCTTTGCTTTTTGGGCACTTCCTGTATGGGTAATGTTTGTTTGGGCTTAATACCTTGTCAGTATAGTGTACTTTTACATAATTGAAATATTTCTTATAAAGAAAAAAAGTGAAATCCCTCTGACCTGAAGTATTTCAAAGAAGGTTGTTTTAAATATAAACTGTACTCTAGATAAAGGACCTTAGTGATGTTCTCCACTTTGTATCAAACCAGAGACAAAGCCAAACTGTCTTTGAGGCCTCTATGGAAGCATCCAAACTCACCTAATAGAGGGGCTTACTCCACCCTACTTGCAAAGTACCTGTGAATGATTACTTTTGGCAATACAACTTTGTTCTTTACTATCTAGGACTCATCATAATATTTGGCAATGCACACCCAGATCAATACAGACTTGTCACCATAGTTGTACTTGTACAAAAAAATGTTAAGCATAGTTGATTTTATTATTCAGTGTATTTGTGCTCGATTTTAAAGGTGATGACATGGACTCACCTGTCACTAAGGAAGCCAAATATTCCTGATCCTGACATGACCCCCACAAAGAATATGGTGGCTGTGGCTCTGTTCATTGTTTTCTTGTCACAAACCAGATCCCACTATAAAGGGAACAGAGACAAAAGGAAAACATTGGCTAATTCAGGACTGGTATTAATTTCCTGCTTTTTAAATGGAAATATTGATCCTCACCTCTGTAGCCAGAGTAGATCTGAAGATGGTGGTGTCATATATCCAACCATTCTGGCATGGCACTGTGGGTATGTAGGTTAAGTTGGAAGAGTTTGACAGCAGTTGATACTGAGGCTCTGCAAACATCTGACAGGAGCTCAAACTCCCATCCTGCTCAAAAGGAATGCTAACATTGAGCCTCTCTTCCAAAGATAAATTCCTGAAAACACCTCCATTATTCTGAGACCTGATGTCACAGTGGTGAGAGGGAATAAATGTAATAAAATTATTCAGCAGGAAGTTAAATGGTAAAGTCAGCCGTGGAATTACTGACAAGAGGATTGTTCTTAGTTGGAATCTTCCAAAACCATTGATCTCTGCCAGCACATTGTCAAACCTCATCTTGGAAAACAAAATAGACACAAACTAGAGAATAACCTGAAGCAAATACCTTCAGGAGCACAAAATATATTTTCATAGTGAGCCACAAGCCGCTTTTATTCCATTAAGTGTTCTTGGTTAATGGTCAGCTGATGTTCAATGTGTTAATTTGTTGTTAGGCAGTATGAAAAAAATAAACTGAACTCAGTGAACCGTAGAAGTAAATAAATAATTTTCAAAGAAAGCTGTAACTTTAGTGATAAAGTACCAAGGTCCAAAGTTTAAAGAAATGTGTATTGGCTGAGTTTAATACAAGAAATTTCCAGTGGGGAAAATGTCATTCTATTTTTCCCTTTTGGTCAATACCTGTAACATCTTTATGTATTAAAGCATATTTTTGCTATATTGACTTGAGTCATTGGCTCCCTGTTAAATCCAGAATTGAATTTAAAATCCTCCTCCTCAAATACAAGGTCTTGAAGAATCTTGCCCCATCACATCTTAATGACCTTATGGTACTGTTTCACCCCATTAGACTGCAGGCTTACTTGTGGTTCCTACAGTATTTAAAAGTAGAGTGGGAGGCAGAGCCTTCAGTTTTCAGGCCCCTCTTCTATGGAACCAGCTTCCAGTTTGGATTCGGGAGACAGACGCTATATCCACCTTTAAAATTAGGCTTAAAACATTCCTTTTTGCTAAAGCATATAGTTAGGGCTGGATCAGATGACCCTGGATCCTCCCTTAGTTACGGTGGAATAGGTCTAGGCTGCTGGGAGATTCCCATGATGAAGTGTTTCTTCTTCACTCACCTTTTTTTACTGTGTTATATGCCACTCTGCATTTAATCATGAATTATTATTAATCTCTGCCTTCCTCCCACAGCATGCCTTATTTCCAGTCTTAATCGACTCGAGAGTTTTTCCTTCCTACTGTTGCCAAATCGCTTGCTCATCAACAGGGGGTCATATGATTATTGGGGTTTTTCTCTCTTTTCTTTGTATTATTGTAGGGTCTTTACCTTACAGTATAAGGTGTCTTGAGGCAACTGTTGTTGTGATTTAGCGCTATATAAATAAAACTATATTGAATTGAATTAACTTAGAATGAAACAAAATGAAGCCAACATCCAAGGAAAAGCCTTGAAATGTCCTTCAAGAAGCCTGGAGAACTATTCCTGAAGATTATTGAAAGAAATTACAAGAGAGGATGTCTAAGAGACCTCTTAATTTAATGTGAACAGAGATGAAGCTGAATACATACATTCCCTAACCCTTCTCATCAAACTCACAGAACAGAAGGTCTAAAATTACATATATGCTTTTGACAAAACTTGATACAGAGCTGACATTTTGTTTGCTTCCAGCTGCTTGTAGGCCTCTTTCTTCTAGACTGATGAATTATTCAGCAACTCAGTCAGTGAAAGTTGCCAAAATGACACTTGCACACATATACAGATGTGAAGTCATGCTATTAATTATAATGAGAATGACTGGTTACAATCTAAGGCCAACTGACAATGAATAGTTTGTGATAACACAAATTACTTGTGACATACAGATAATTCTTAGGCATGTAGGCATTTGTAGCAGTGCACCTATCATGACCTAATATGCTCATGTGCAGACTTTACCCACCTGGAGAGTCTTCTTCAGTTATGTAAATGACCTGACAAAAAGCTGTATAACGTAGAAACTATAATTCTAACAAGTCTGGTGCACTTGCAACTTGTGTGCACCTAACAGGCCAAACATTTACTTTATATTGAGGATGGTAGGATGGAAATTTACTAATTTTTTTAAAAAAAAAAGCATGCATGGAAAGTAGAAGTAAATAAAGCATGGAAGTAAATAAACGTAATAAAGTAAAGTAAGCATCACCATCGATTCACTATCAATACCAGCCTATCTTTTCATTTGCTAATGAAATGTGTCGTATACAGTGAAACATGACAAGACTAGAAAGCATTTTGCTACGAGCTGTCTCATTACAAAAATGAAAAAACAAACAAACAAAAAACAAGTGAATAATAGTGGTGTTAACATTACGTTTATTGACACTGGTTGAGCATTTCAACAATGGTGATCTTTGAAATTGTAACATGGTAACTTTGCTGTTTAAAAATCAGTTAAGATCCAGTCATTATAACAGTCTTATTATTGATGATTATTATTGTGTTTTTCTTATTGAATCTCCTTCCTTGGTGACTGTCTCCTGCAATATAAATAAGACTTCAGTTAGTCATTTGACCTTACATGCAGACATCAGGACATAGAATGTAATGTGTATTTTGGACTTTGATAAACAGTAAGCTGCAGTTTACTGGATTATTGTTTCGTGGGGAGTTTCTGTTAATGGTTGATCCTTTAGCTTTAGTTTGGATACTGAATTACATGCTGTGATGCTTTAACACTCTTTTCTCTTTACCTTGGTTTCTCAATATCGTCGATGAACTCTGGCAGTCGGGTGTTTAATGTTTCAGGCAGAAGTGAAGCAACAAAACCAGTTCCAACTGCCACTGCACAATAAGTGGCTGCAGGGAGGAGATGCCACAGATCTTCCAATAGTACAATGAGTGGAGAAATGGACACGCCCAGTCGTGCCAGAAATGAGGTGTAGCCTAAGCCATTTTGTCTAAAAAGATCAAACCACTGAGGTTAATGCAAACCTTTCATACGAATAATTAAAACAAGGCAGAAGAAAGTTTTTTGTGGACTAACCGTACGACCGTAGGGTAAAGCTCAGTTGTGTAAAGATACATGATAGTGAACGAGGCCTCTGACATAGATTTTCCAAGAACTGCCACAACAGTACGAACAGTCCATTTATCTAAGGAGAACAGGATAGAGAAAATTTTCAGGTGAGAGAACACATCCACCAAAGACCAATGCTCTATCTTATAATTTCTAAAGAGTGATCCTGCTTACCACCAGAAATGAATGCATACATTCATATCAACTCTCAACGGCAGAAATAAACAGTTAAATGTACGAGAAATGTAAGAGAAATGACCTTTTGGAACAAAGATGTTGATGAAGAGACAGAGACCAGTTAATAGCATGGAACCCATCTGGCCATGCTTTCTCCCAACTTTCTCCAGGAAGTAATAGACGCCAATCTTCATGGGCATTTCAATGGATGCAAATATGAACTGTGTTAGGTATGGGTTCAGTCCAAATCCTGTGATATTAAGAGTTATTCCATAGTATGTAAATGCAACGCCAAACCTAGAAAAGGGGGAGAAGAAAGACTTAAATTTAGGCTGATAAATAAAGGGGTAAATACAAATTTCCTCAAAAAACCCCAAACATGATTGCAACTCTCATTTAAATATCATGTCACTTGACAGGATTTTTTACACTATATGCTAGAACAAAATCAAAAGCTGTGTAAATTTCCCAGTGTCAAAAATGACAAAAATAACAATTGCTTTATATCCGTGAGATAGCTCAAAGGCTTTAACATCTTTGTCCCAAATACAATTTGGCCCATTTGTCTATTTAATAATCCACCCATAATGGTCACTTAAGATAGCAAAAATACACACACAAACACACACACAGAGAAAAGATAGTTAACTGTTTTTAAAGTGCTTTTGGTAGAAAATGCACACATATGATGAATATCTGTAAGAAATCAATTTGCCTTTTCCCAAAAAGCTGAACTATCTCCTAACTCCAAACCATTAAACCGAAACTTACCATAGCATTCCTGAGTATATAGCAAGTTTTCTAATATTTGGGGTTCTGAAAAGATCTACAAAAGTGTACTTCTTAGCGCCATGTTCAGTTTCTGCACATTCCAGTAATGTCTGTGAGAAAGCCAGGGAAACATAATGTGAATGTTCATTTACAAAGCCCCCTTTTTGTCTTATTTTACAGTAAGACTGTCGGCTAATAAAAAAAGCAAAAAAACATTTTGCGATGTACCGCTGGTGTGATGGTGGCCATGCACTTGGATCTGTTGTTCATCTTAGCACATTTCATTATGTAATGATGAGCAGCATCTGTCTTTCCTTTGGCTACAAGCCACCTAGCAGACTCTGGAAGCCACCTAAATCAACAAACATGGTGAGTTTAGCATCTGATCAAAATCCAGTGAGATTAAGGATACTTTGCAAAGTCAGCAAATAAAACTTAAATACCTCCAAGCAATGATAGACAGAATCAGGGGGGAGGTAACTGCTAGAATCAGCTTCCTCCACTCGTTTACAAAATATGCAATGCCAACCAGGATCCAGTTCCCAATTGTCCAATCCAGGCTTATGATCACACCAGAGAAAGTCCTGTGTTCAATGCTAAACCATTCAACATCTGCAGAAACATTAGCACAGGTAAAAAAAAAAAAAAAAAAATTGTGCAAATTCTTGAAAGAGAAACAGACTATGCCTGTAAACATGAACCAGGCTATAATGTTTCAGTCATAGGTTAGCACAGTTTTAACAATATCCTGCTTACTCAAAACAATGGCCATGATGCTTATTCCTGCGAGTGACATGCCCGTAAAAAATCTCAAGATGACAAACATTACATACGAGGTGGAGAATGCACTCAGCACTGCGAATATCAAGGATGACAGATAAGACACGAGCAGAAGAGGACGTCGCCCAAACCTGGTCATGAACAGAAAAAGCATGAAGTAATGACTGTGCTCACAGCTGTGGGGTAAACCTCTCACATGTATATATTTTAGTGCTGTCAGTGTTAATCTTGTTAAAATGATGTTAACGCCATAACCGTATTAACGCGGCAAATCTCCATTAGCGAGTTAGCGCGGATCGCCCCGTGCGTGGGGCAGCACGGCGCCGTTAACGCTGACAGCACTAATATATTTATAATTCGCAAGACGGTTTTATTTTGCAACACTTCAACATCTCTCTTATTGATCTTATATATATATATATATATATATATATATATATATATATATATATATATATATATATGTCTGTATCCAAGTTGGCATTGGTAATGGTACTGGTAGAGATTGAAACAAGTCAGACCTGGAAAATAAAAATAAAATAATAAATTTCTGGTCATTTTGTCCACTATACTAGTACATTTAAAAAAAAACCTGGAATATTATGGAATATAATTTCATTTAAAGCAGTAAAATTTTTGAATTAAATCAACCATGTTCTATATTCATTACAAGGTGATGTGAAATATTTCAAGTCTTCCTCTTTTCTTTCTTTTTTTTTTTTTATGTGTGATATTATCAGTGTTGGGAAGGTTACTTTAAAATTGTATTCCGCTACAGATTACAGAATACATGCCCCAAAATGTATTTTGTAACGTATTCCGTTACGTTACTCAGTGAGAGTAACGTATTCTGAATACTTTGGATTACTTAATATATTATCATGCTTTTTACAACTACACGAATGTACTATTGCTGTGTGATTTATTGCTTTTACTGAAGGTTATTCATCATAGCAATGCCAACTAGATTTTTAAATCTTAATATAAAATGAGTAACAGGGTGGACATTAGGTAAGGCTGCACTTTTTTCAGTGATCTTGTATAGAAAACTATTCCGAGCGTATATAAAACAGGTCCGCAGTGTTGGGGAGTAACGGAATACATTAACCACAGTTACATATTTAAAATACGATTAACTGTATTCAGTTACAGTTACCGTTTAAAAAGGTGGTATTCAGAATACAGTTACTTTGTTGAAATAAAGGGATTACACGGCGGTCTTTTCCTGTTTCATATGTTAGGCTATGCTCTCTCTATTTTTGGTAATTTCACGCCGGTGGAAACCCAAACAAAACACGTATTAAGAGGCTCAAATGCCTGTGTCTCATAATGACGTGAAGAAATATTTTTTAATATCATTTAATATGAAGGCAATAGGCAGAGTGTTACAGGCATCGCCCTAAAGAATGTAGCTTCATGGGCAGTGTAGTCCGTGCTGCAGGGAGAATGGACTGCCATACCCGTTACGTGTCTGTGAGCGAGGGAGGGAGAAAAAGGAAAGTGGAAAAGTACGAGCTGTCACCGAGCAGAAACGGGAGCTGGAAGCATGTAAATATAATAATAACCACTGCAGCCAAAAAGAGTGCCTGACAAGCCCAGTTGTAAGTAAGCTATTAAGACTCGGCTGTACACTGTAGCTGTGTCCAAATTCATGGGCTGCATCCTCCTGAGGACCCGGCCTTCGCGGTCTACGTGGGCCGGGTCCTCAGAAGGTCGGGTAGGCCGGAAGTAAACGGCTGGGGAAATTGGACGGTCTAGCCTTCTGATTAGCGTCACCGCTGTCTCGGTGGAGTTTAATAAACTCGGCCGTCTGCTCCTTGCTATCTAAAAGATAACAGGACACTGGCGTAAATTCTTCTGTTTAATCAGTTTTCTGTTTGACGTTTATTCAGCGGTGTAAAAACCAAGGAGGAACCCACCCAGGGGATTAATAAAGTTTTATTTTATCTAATTTAATCTAATAACTTTAATCTCAGCCAAACCGGTTTACTCACGAACAAATAAAACACTGAAAAAAGCCAAACAATAACATTTTTAGGTTGTCTAAGTGACTTATATATTACGTTTAACCTGAGTATCAAAAGTCCACGGTGATCTGAAAATGATGTGCCGGGAGTTGTGCCGTTCTCGGCGGCTTCAGTGACCCTCGAGCTCTCGGCTAGCTATCGAGCTGGTGGGTAACAGAGGTCTCCGAAAACGTCGAAGCACTTTTGCAAATATGCGATATCTTGATAAACTGAGCAGATATTTCAAGTTTACACACCCACATTCTTGCCTGAAAATATGTTAAAAGTTTATTTTGTGACCCAGAAAGATTAATAAGAGTAATTTTAAAACTTAGTAGCGGCCGCCATTACTGGAAACTGGAGTTTGGCTGGGCCGCGCTACGAATTCTGGGATATGGTGGGCCACGAAGGACACACCCGACCCATCCTTCAAATTCAGGGAAAAGGAGGACGCATTTGTCGGCTGCATTCGGAGGAGTCTACGAATTTGGACAGCCTTCGGCGCATCGCTGTGACGTAATCGGTCTACAAATGCGTCCTCAGGAGGATGCAGCCCATGAATTTGGACACAGCTCTTGTTCGTGTTTTCCTCCGAAACAATAAGTTCCGTTGGAGCAGCCTTTCAACACCTCTCTCTGTGTCTCACTAGCAAAGTTGACCCAGACAACAAAGTAAAGCTAGTTTTCGGCTACGAGCCCGTATTAAGGCGTAAAACCGTAAAGTGACCTCTGGCTAATACGGTGGGTTCCGTGTCGGGCTCATAGCCGAAAACTAGCTTTACTTTGTTGTCTGGGTCAACTTTGCTAGTGAGAGACAGAGAGAGGCATTGAAAGGCTGCTCCAGCGGAACTTATTGTTTCGGACGAAAACACGAACACAGTGTACAGTCGAGTCTTAATAGCTTACTTACAACTGGGCTCGTCAGGCACTCTTCTTGGCTGCAGTGGTTATTATTATATTTACATGCTTCCAGCTCCCGTTTCTGCTCGGTGACAACTCGTACTTTTCCACTCTCCTTTTTCTCCCTCCCTCGCTCACAGACACATAACGGGCAGTCCATTCTCCCTGCAGCACAGACTACACTGCCCATGAGGCTACATTGTTTAGGGCTATGCCTGTAACACTCTGCCAATTGCCTTCATATTAAATCATTTTGTGAATAATTTTTTAAAAATATTTCTTCACGTTATTATGCGGGCCGCAAGTAGGGGTGACATGGGCCGTGAGATTGAGACACAGGCATTAGAGCCTCTTAATGCGTGTTTTGTTTTGGTTTCCACCGGCGTGGAATTACCAAAAATAGAGAGGGCATAGCCGTACATATGAAACAGAAAAAGACCGCCGTGTAATCCATTTATTTCAACAAAGTAACTGTATTCTAAATACCACCTTTTTAAACAGTAACTGTAACGGAATACAGTTACTCGTATTTTGTATTTTAAATACGTAACGGCGGTACATGTATTCCGTTACTCCCCAACACTGAATATTATAGCTTATTATCTAATGAAAATGATGAATCTAGTATCTCATATTTCCTACCATCCACAAAAAACGACTGACAAGACAGGAACGCCCAACTTTTGGCATGGAGGTGATCGGCTTGTGGTATTACTGAGATATTATTAAAGTTTTGATTACTTTGCTTTGGTTTTTTTGAATTGAGTATTTCTCAACTTCTCAACCTCACAGTTTATATGTGGGGTTCAGATCAATCAGTAAATTGGTTGCCCAATCGAAGTGTGTAGCAGGTGCAGCGTCTATGTCCTGCTGGAAAAAAGAAAATTGTCATCTCTATAAAGCTTCTCAGTAGAAGGAAGCATGCAGTACTCTAAAATCTCCTTGCAGATGACTCCACTGGTGGACCAAGCACCACCAGCACGAACCGATGATACAGTGTCCCAAATCATCAGACTAAGGACTTCAAACATCTTGAAATCTGAGCTTCTCCAGTTTTTATTCAGATTCATTGATTTACAGATGAAATCTGAAAATCATTTTCTAAATGCACTTGTAACAGCCTCAGTCGACTCATTGTGAACCTCTGTACTGAACTAATTCGAGAAATGCACTGTGTTTATGCTGATTTAATACTAATTTTCTCAGACTTACTGGATAAGGGATTTTCATGAGATTTAAGCCTTAATCATCAAAATTATCACAAAAATGATTTAAAATATTTCACAATGTAGAGTGTATATGAGAAGAACTAGTATTTTTGACCATTTAACCCTTACCTGTCACTGAGAAACCCAAAAACTGGGGCTCCAACCATAACACCAATAAAGAAAAGGGTTGCAGTTGCCTTGTTCATACCTTTTCTGCTGCACACAAGATCCCACTGCAAATAATCGTTAAAATATTACAATATGTGATTTTACAGTTGCATCTTCTGGAAAGTAAACAATAATTAAATGAATGATGCCTGGGAAATTACATTTAGCTAGTTGGATTATTTTCTGTAGATAATAAACTGAATATAAAATTATATCCTTAATGTTAGCAAAAGAAAATTTGTTCTTTAAAAAAAATCCAAATGACTGTGTAAAATGTCTCTGTTCAACATAACTAATTCTCACTTACCTCTGTTGCCAAAGTAGACTTGAAGGTGCTTTTGTCATACACCCATCCATTTTGACACTGAACAGTAAATGAGCCTTTGCTGCTGTTTGAGCCTAACAGATATTCATATTGGGGCTCTGAAAACATCTGACAGGAGCTTGGAGTCCCATCCCGCTCTGCTGGAATACCAACGGCTAATTTCTGATCTAAAGTTAAATTTCCAAAGACAGCTCCATTATCCAGAGCATCGATGTTGCAGTGATGCGAAGGAACAGCTGCCATGAAATTATTCAGCAGAAAGTGACATGGCAAAGTAATTCGAGACAGGACCTGAATCAAGACTAGAGCAATTTGGAATTTTCCAAATCCATTAATTTCTGCAAGAATGCTGTCAAATTTCATTTTGCTGTGCTTCCTGTATCTCCGGGAGGACAAATGCTCTAAAAGTCAAGTGAAGTAGAGTATCACTCACTATAAAGGACACATTCACCAGCACAATGTTAATAATTAAAATTAATACCAAAAGCATGTATTAATAATGTAACTTAACTGTACCCAGTACGATACAGTTACTCAATCAAACACTGGCTTTGCTTTGATCAGTTATAAGGCTGATATGTTTATTCAAATGCTCTAATAGTCAGCTATAGGAATATTAAACAGATCTGCTACAATCTGCACAATAAAAACTTGGATGAGAACATAACAAATAAAAGCATTTCTGAAAATTTGGCATCCAAAAGCAAGAGCTCCCTTTACAGCAGAACCAACATAATTACAACATTTTTCAATCCCCCCCCCCAAAAAAAGAAAAAAAAAAAAACTAAACTGATTTTATCATTAACAAACCTTTTGCAGACAGATATGGTTTAATATTTGGCAAAGCTGTGCTATGGAAACAGGTAGCAGTGAGGTGGCTTCCCTTGGCACAATGACGACGTTAGTTAAAGTCATTTACAGATGTCTGCCAAGCTCAGCACGTCCTCCCACTGGACAGCACTTAAAATGACATGCTGTGTGGCAATAAAATAAAATAAAGAACTACCAAGTGTCAACGACCTTGGTCTGAGGACCCAGGGTCCGTGAACAGTATGAACTCTTATTATATTATATTATATGTGTTTTAGCTGCACTGTGCTGCTGTTCTGTGTCCACGTTTGTATGTAGGCAGGTGCGCGTGTATGTGCAGCTGTTTCCTGTAGGGTCAAGTGACAGGTACCTTCAGGCCTGGTGGGTGTGGCCCTGCAAGGGGGCTGGCCACACCTGAAGACCATTGCCACACACCTGCTGCTGATCAGGCTCGTTGGGGGAGCTATTTAAGGAAGACACAGCATGGGAGTCAGGGGAATGCATGGGGATTATTTGTGTGAATATTTACTGCACTGTAAATAAATACACCGTTCACCACACGGAGTCCAGCATTTAGGTCCTCCTTTCCCCACATCCCCACGGTCTGCCAGCGCTAACCGTGACACCAAGTGACACATAAGACTTCAGTGTTTGTGTTTTAATGGAGACAAGAAACAAAGAGTACGCTGAGTAGCACAAAAATGAAACATAAGTGAGTGTGACACACTAGGAAAACATTTTTTTTTTATAAATTTTCCTCTATATACTGCCGCAGTGGATTTTAAAAGAGGGAGAATGCAGACTTTTGGTTTTAATTCAAAGGGTTCAACAAAATTATTGTATTAACTGCTTAGAAATTACTGACAGTTTTATAATTTTATAACAGCTCATTTTAAGAGATTCAGAAGTAATTATACAACTGACTGACAAACAACTGACTGTTCTACATTAAACCACCAGAATTAAAGATCAGGCTCTGATTCCAGGTGAAGTGCTGAATCTGCATGAAATATCTTTATACTGGAATTCTCAGTATGAGGTCCAAAGAGACGTTTCAAATGAAAGCTTTTCTTTAGCTGCTGGCTAAAGAAAAACAAAATAAACCTATTAAAGTGACAGCAAAAACTTTAGGAAGGGCCAAATCAACAGTCTGGTCTATTCTATAAAAGAATGAATGTACTGACAAGCTTATCAACACCAAAAGAAGCCCACAGAAGACTATCAAAGTACGTAATAAGGACAGATTTATTTCCAGAATTAGGAGGAAAAAAGCTTCACAACATCTAAACATGTCAAGGACAATCTCAAGGAAGTACGTGTGTCATTGCTAAAGTTAATGCTAATGATGGGAAGAAAAAATACAAAGGAGCACAAAATGGGACATGGGATACTCTTCAATGACCAAGTTACTCATGTGATATCAATCCAACAGAGGATGTGTTTCAGTTATTAAATACAAAACTGTGGGCAGAAAAGCCCACAAACAACTGTAAAGAATTTTTAAAAAAGTCTTATGTTTAAATTTATATTACAGTAGTTTGTCCAATTTGTTTGAGCCTCCCAAAATGGGGACTGCATATAAAAATGTCTGTAACCCCTTTTCCTGCTGCCCCATTTTTTTAATTTTTTTTTTTTTTTAGAAAGAAGAGGCTTTCTCCTGGCAACCCTTCCAAAACATTTAGCATGATAACTTCACAGGGCTGCATAGTTTTGTGTTGAAACTCTTTTTTTCCCACATGACAGTATATATGGAGAAACTGTCACATGACTGTATAAATAAACAAAAAACAAACACAAAAAAGATAATGTGATACCTGAATTGCTTTCCAACAGAGTTTTAGATCTTAATATGTTTTTTTACTCCTAATAATAAACATTGTTTTCTTAAAGATTAACTGAGTGATACGTTATCCCTTTTTACTTTACTTCAGCAAACCACACTTTCAAAACCAGAATGAATTCCATTTACGGTCATCCCCTCAAAGAGAACAGCAGTCTTACATAACCGGTTTACTGAGATAAGCAAGTTTCCTCCACTTTTTTCAATTTTATTAACCCTAATTAAAGGTACATTATGATGAGCAAATCACCATAAAGGTATAGGTATTTTAAAACACTATGTAGTATATATCTGCTCGAATCTGAATATAAGAGTCTGTTACTATCATTGCAGTTAGTTTCTTTCAAGTGGTGAATTATTTTAATTATATAATTAATCAAAACCAAACATAGATACTAAATTCAAAGCTTGTTTCGAATGAATCTAAAAATATTTTGAAGCTTCTCAATTGACATGTTCACTATGTCAACTCACTGCCCCTGCATCAACTGAACTGTGTAGGTGGCACATGGGGATGGGTTAGGAACACCTCTTCTTCTCCCTCTTTAAATACAGCTGCATACATGAATGACCAAGGCTACATATGAGCAGTTAGTGGGATAACACTCAGGATCATTTTGTTTTAACAGACAGGATGTGAAGATGCCTGTGCTGGATATCAAGTGCAGAGATGTATAATGTAAGTACCTGATGTTTGGCAAATTATTTTCTTTTAGGGTCTCTTACAGATGTTTAACTCTTACTGATTTGATTTCATTAATTTCATTTTTAGCTTTGACTTTGATTAACATCTCTATTGATAACAATACAAAAAGTGTAATTTAATATCATGTCATGAAGTGTTTTACCTTTTGCTTGAATTTCTGTGCTTTTCTGCACCAGAAACTGCTCGAGAAACCTACAGTTTCCTAAATGCAGTGGCATGATTTTAAAATATATATGTGACTTAATAAATATATATTTTCACGTTGATTTTGATTTTTGTGGGTTCTGTGGGTTTTGTTCGGACATGAGGCCACTGGAATGAGCAATAAAACTTTGTGTGCAGAGACTGCTGAAAATGTGTCCACATGTTTCTTATGGTTGAGCTTACACTGTCTAATTATGTAAGAACATGGAAACATCTAATCCGCTAGAGCTCAGTCCTCATGGGGGTTGCCCTTCAGAACAAGAGTTCACTCCTTTGTCAAGGATGCTGACTCTCTGTTTCCATGGCAATAAGTCAACAGACTGAGGTTACTGCCATACTAGGAAAAAGAAACCCCTGCTGCAGCGCAGTCAGATTTGCTGGTGGTAGAGTGGAACCAAGTGTGAAGATAAGCCGGTGGCATGCGACAGTGTTTGTACAAAACGTGGCTAGTGTGCAAGAGGTCTTTCAGTTTTAGTAATCCCGCAGCTGCATATGTGGTCAGAGGTTTACATCCACTCATTATAAGCATGAATGTTGTAATAATTTGAGGCATTTAATGATTTCTTTGAACTGTTCTAGCTCGATATTTGACCAGTGGTATTTGCAGAGCCAGCTTTCAATCATGGACAAAAAAGGGAGTTTAAAGTCAGCGCCTTGGAAAAGCCATTACCAGTGTTGGGCAAGTTACTTTGAAAAAGTAATTCAATTATAGTTACTACTTACTTCTTCAAAAAAGTAAGTGAGTTAGTAACTGAGTTACAATATTCTAAAAGTAATTAATTACTTGAAAAGCAACTATTGCGTTACTTTAAAAAAAAAAGTTTAACCCTCTGGGGTCCAGGGTATAATTCGCCATTTTAACTACTTTTGATTTTCCCTCCACATTTTACCTTTAAAAACTATTTACTTTGCCTTGTTTGGTATCATCCTTTTCAGCACAACCTCACGTGTCTGAATTTACAGTCATGTTTTCATTTTGACATACTGTATTAACACAATTGATCTAAAATCAGACAAAAACCATAAAATCAGAATAGAAAAAGTTATATTTTTTACTGTAACAACCACAAACATCTTTAATGAATCATATTTCATAACTTTAAATGCAAATATAAATTGTCAATTTTAAAATCCTATGCACAAGTTTACTTTTACCCTTTTTTTAAATAACCATTTCAAACTATTTACAGAACAATCAGCTGTTCTGCATTCAATAAGATGCCAAACAAATTATTTGTGCCACTCCAAATATTTCTGTCCACTATAAAGGAGAACATCACAGCCTGATACCTGCAGGTCTGACAGCAGCAGGTGTATCACTCCTTTTTCTACCTGGAGACAGCAGTCACCTTATTGTTCTGACACACAACACAAAACTATCCACAACACTACACACTAACTACACAAGACAACACATTAACTACACACTCCAAACACGCTAAACGTCACAAATCTCTCACATCTCAAAACTCGCTCTCTCTCTTTTCCTGCTCTCTCTCTCTCTGGCCGTCACTCCTAAAACTTCCGCTGTTTTTTTTTTTGTTTTGGTCATAAGGAGAGAGTGCTTGCTAGTGCTGTCCTTAGACGTAAACGTGACGAAACTATGGAGGAAAAACGCCGCGTATATATTGTTTATCATGACTCTGGTTTTACGTGGCTTATCAACACAATTTAAAAACTGGTATATATCAGTACAGTGTTCTTAGGTTTGAAAGTGTTCTTAGGTTTGAAAGCCTCACCTTTACTCCTCCAATTATTCCTCCCGTCAGTGTGAACAAATAGCTCAATGTTTGTCTCATTGGATCATAAAGCTTTTCTCCAGAAGGCCTCTGGCTCATCCAGGTGGGCAGCTAAAATAAATCTCAGTTGAGATTGAAGGTGTTGATTTTGGAACAGAGGGTGTTTCTTGGTTGGCACACTCTCAGTCCATGGCGATGTAAAACGTGTGAACAGTGACACTGGTGTTCCAGCAGTTTCCAGTTCATGGCACATTTGAGTCTTGGTTGTTGCTAGGTTTTTCCTGAACATCCGAATCAATTTCCTCTCATCTGAAGGTGACAGTTTGGGTCCTCTTAGAGAAGTTGGCAAAATGTAGACACATCTGAATAATTGGTACTAATGTACAACTGTTTGAAGTAAATGTAAAGCTAAAATCCCTTCTTAGACCTTCGCTGAATTCCTGCTTGCAGCTTTTATGCTGGCAAAGAGAAACTACAAGTTGTCATCAATCTTGATGACTGCTGAGAATTTAGGAGGCCTTGGTCATGTCAAGGTTAAAGTAGATTTGAGTATATGTATATATTTGAGCCTGTATGAATTGGAGAAAAAACAAAATAAATTCAAGCTTGTGCACCCAATTTTTGGTTTTTAAGTAATTGCTTTAAACTTACAAAATAAGTAAGTTTAAAGTTTAAGTAAGTTTAAAGCAATGATTAGTGTATGTGTACTGTATCTGAGAACTAAACTAAACTAAACCAGTTGTGGATGGATGGATGGTGCAGTTCCATCCATCTGTCTGTCCATTTTCTGCTTCAGGTCTGAGTCATGGAGGTGGCTGTTTAAACAGAGATACCCAGACCTCCCTTCTCCATAGCCACCTCCCTTAGCTCATCGAGTTGGTCACAGAGGTGTTCCCAAGCCATTTGGGAAACATAATTTCCAGCATGTTTTGGGGCCTCCTCCAGAATTTCCATTTGTACTTACTAGCAACCACAAGCAATAAAATGTTATAGTAAACAGAAGAAACGATAAAGGTCCTTCCTAACACGTCCAAATACCCAAGAAAAAGTAATAATTAATGACAGTAGTGAATCATCAATTTTCAGCTTGTATTGTCTTCATAGCAGAGGGCGTACCTAAAATATGTCTAAAGCAATTCAAAGATAATCAACTGAAAAATCAAAAGATATGATCTTTGTCACATCACTGTAAAAATGAGCTAAAGTTTAAACACTGTATGCAAACACAATTCAAACACAGCTGCGGGTTAATGTCATTGTCATTATCATATCAGGTAATAGACTTACCTGTCCTCTTAGCCAGCTCCAAAAGGTTTTGAGTTGGACATTTATTATCTTTTGATACTGATGTTTTTTTTTAGTGATGACCTGATCATTTCTCCACAGCTGCTATCAAACCAAAATATACATTTATTTAAAATCAAAAGTGTAGAGTAGTATTTGAAAAACAAACAAGCAAAGAACCCACAAAACCAAAAAAGATTAAAGAGTTAATTCTTTTTGGAGACCACATAGTTTTTTTTTCTGGTGTCATCCTTGGGTCATTATGGTAATATTAACTGACTGATGTAAGATTTACTGACTTTATCCTCCTGGGAGAACCTTCTCTTGTACTAAGCAAGACATTTATCTCCTCTAACACCATATTTTAATAATGGCAAAAACTCTGGTTTTCCCAGTCCACTTAAATGTACATAAACAAAGCAGTACTCTATAGAAAGAGTATGCTTCCAAGACCCATTAGGAGGTGTATGTGTTTGGTTGCTTTTTTAGAAAATATGGCTTCAACAAAACATGTCTTTGGTTTTCATATAAACTCTTCCTGTGTATAAGAGAAAGTTGGGTTCCTTATAGTGACATATATGGTAACGAGATTATTATTGATGAACCTGGGAGTTTTTTGTTTGTTTGTTTTAGATGAACACTCCACTTACTGTATGCATAGTGTACAGCGTGGGACTACACAGTGTGAAGTTTCTACAGCTCATACTGACTTTAATTTGAATAAACAAAGGCTTATTGAAGAGTATGGATGTTGAGTCACAGTGTTAGAGTGCCACCTCTTGGTGGATGTCAGGAAATGTTTTAATTTACAATAAAAGATTTATATTCAGTAAAAACTATTTTTAGTGCTCCCTCCTGCTCTACAAACAGCTCTCCCCCTGTCTGAGCCCTGCTCTGACTGTCTTTTACAGCTGTTTTGAAAAGGACAGATTTTTCTTCATAGTCATTTTCTCAGTTGTGAAATAACAACTGATTACCAAAAAACAAGCTAACAAACAAACAAAAAAAGCATGTGACAAAATAAACAATGTCTTTGAAGGAAGGGAAAGAGGACTGGTGTCTTGGATTTAGTTCTTACATGGAGAGGCTGACAGAGATTTCGGTTGTTGTGACAGATGACGGCAGCGGAGGGAAAAGAAACTCTCTGTATAAACACAAGTTCGGAAAACAGCCACCAATTGTTTTGCTTATGCTCTTGGATGTGAATGCTGTTTCCCTCATGATAATACATACCATTCCATTTACAGCAATGGCAGCCCTGTTGAAACTGCCAAAGCAGAGCTGCACTTCCTATTGGGGATAGGAATAATTTAGGCAATAACATGGTAGCCACTAATGTCACAAAGGTCACTGAATGCTAAAAATCTCTTGAGCTGAACAGAAAACATGAATTGTAGCCAAGGGTGGACCTTCAGGGGCATGCTATATAGTTATATGTGTCCTGAAATAGTTTGTTATATTGAGATATATATACCTAAAGGGAAAAGATTAATTAGCCTTAAGTTGTTTGTCCTTGTCTTAATGAAGGTATCGCTGGTGAAACCCTACTAGAGAAACACTACTAGAGATGGAACCAGAAACGGAAGACCAAGAGCAGAGTGGTAACTTGGCCCCCTGGTCAGGTTCAGATGGGTCCCAGGAGATTTATGTGTCTGGGTCTGTGGTAGAATCCCACAATGAAGATGAAGTCAGCGAAGCAGAGTACCCGGTAGAGCCAGAAAGTACTTATAGCTCCAAGTATGACCCTGACTCCCCAGAACACCTTCAAGAATGGGAATCTGCAGGTGAGCAACAGTCCCCGCCTGAACTTAGTGGAAGTGAAGAAGAAGTTTCATATCAGGAAGAGGATGACATCTACCTTAGTGAGTCAAGAGAGTCTCCTCACATCCAAACCTCACAAACATCCCTGCATCCAGAGTGCACAGACTCAGAGGATCATGCTGGCAAGATATCACGGCCACATTCCCAGTCTTCTTTCTCCTCTCTTGGCTGTGCTGCTGATATGACCATGGCCTTGACCCTGACCACAGGACAGCCCATGGGAGCCAGTAATAGAAAAGGCCTGGAGACTGGAAACAGCAAGCTTGAATCTTCAGACGAAGGAGGGAGCAGTGAAGCACCTCCTGCTTCTGTCTCCTTTGGAATTTCAGATGAGGGTGCTGAGCAGACAGAGAAGTGGAACTCGGAGTCTGACACAGATCTGTGCAGACCAGACAGGCAGAGGGCAAGGTACACACGTAAGTATCGATCTTCTACCCTCCTTTTATGTGTCAGTCAAGGTAGTACTGCAAATTGCACAGCAGCAGAAAGGTTGTTTTTTCCAAGATTTAAAATGATTTAACAAGATTTGTGAACAGTTAAGATATAATTTGGTTACTTTAAATTCAGCCAGCTGAGGCACACATTACAGTCAGTGAATAAAGTTTTTAAAAAGTTACCTTTGGCTGTATTTACTGTAGTTGGTATGTGAATCAAAAGACCTAACTTAATTGATAAATAACTTTGACAAAGCACAATGGGTGCTGCTGTTTTTTCATGCTGTAACACAGGGTCTATTTGAAGTGGACTTACAGGGAGAATACCCATGGCTTTATTAGTCAGAGCAGGATAAGAATAAAATATGACCATATGATGAGGCTGGCAGAAACAAATTTGACAGACACTAGCATGTGTCACCCTGGCCTGTCACCCGATCCCTTTTCCGATCGTAAGCCTTGACTGCAGTGGAAAATGAGCTCCTCACTTTTCTTGCCTTATGGATGCCCCCTAAGTTAGCTGTAAGTAAATATGATGCTTTTATTAGTGTGCTTGCTTCAGCAGGGGGATCTGAAATTGTGTCTTACCTGTCATGCTTGCATTAGTTGCTTATACTAATGGCATTATCAGTCCCATAGTTTTTTTTACTTTACTGAAAATTGACCAATTGAGTACTGTGTAAACAAAAAACATTACAATCCACATTTTCCTATGTTTTATGCTTCAGTTTGTTCTTGTTTTAACCTCTCTCCTTCCTCCTCCTCCTTCTCCTCTCACCCTCGTTCTCTTTCTGTCCCTCCCTCCATTTTTTTCTTTGTCTCAGGGCTCAGTCGCAGTGAGAGCCAGTCAGAAAGGCATGTCAAGGAGACCAAGTCTAAATGCAAGAGAATTGCTCGGCTTCTAACTGATGCGCCAAACCCCCAAAATAAGGGAGCCCTGCTGTTCAAAAAACGCCGGCAGAGAGTCAAGAAGTTTACGCTTGTGAGTTACGGAACTGGTGACAACAAGGTTGACAGTGAAGACCAAATAGAGGAGGGGGCTGAAGAAGTTAGATCAGTCGGGTATAACTTTGTTGCCACCAGTGATTCAGAGTTAGAGGAGCAGTATTCGCTTTATCAGCAGCAGCACAATTTGAGTCTGAATTGGGGAAGTGTTCAAGAAATGGATGCTCTACCAGAGACAAAAGGGAAGGGAGTTTTGATGTTTGCTCAGCGGCGCAAACGAATAGATGAAATTGTGTCTGAGCATGAAAAACTGAGGAGTAAAGGATTACCTATGGAAGTATTAACAGAACCTGAATGTGAACAAGCACAGAATATTTACGACACTGAGGAAATGTATGCGCATGCTGATCAGGCAGATCAGAGTTATATGAATGCAAATCTCAAGCAGCATGGAGAATACCAAGAAGATTTCCAGGACATGAACCATCTGTCCAATGTGCCAAAACCCTTGGTACCAAACAGAACTGCAAGGCCTTTTCTAGGATTTCAAGATAGCCCAAGTTCTACCCCCATACCTGGGAGTGTTGTTCCAGTTACAAAGAAACATGAAACAAGATTTAAAGTACCTGTGCCTATTAACACTAACCCACAGGTTTGGTCTCCAACTGGAGACATAATAGCCTCAAGAGATGAGCGAATATCTGTGCCAGCCATCAAAACTGGCATCCTACCAGAATCAAAACAGAAAGCCACTAATAAACAATCATCTGTGCGGGCACAATATTCAGATCTTCACACTCAAAACAAGGGGGAAAGGAGGTCTTATATTGAGTCGGAGGAGGACTGTTTTAGTCTAGGTGCTGAAGCTTGTAATTTCATGCAACCCAGAACAATAAAACTCAAGAATCCCCCTCCAGTAGCCCCAAAACCCACCATCAACCCAAACTGTCCACCATGGATGAGAAGGAGCCCCTCCAGCGAGCCCAATATTCCGCCAAGAAGTCCGGTTTCACAACCTTCGCACAGTCCCGTGGGTCCTCATAGTCAGAATTACTTACAGCAGCAAGACTGGGCTCAGCTTCAACAGATGGCCAACCGCTGGGCACCAGATCAAACTCAGGCAACACTTCAAACACCTACTAATGCCTGGGCTCCGGACAGCTCTTCTCAGCTTCATCTGCAGCCAACCACAAATAGCTGGAGTCAACAGCAGCAACGATCCCCTGTGAGTATGCAGGCCCACAGTCCTACTTACAGACCACAGTATCCAACTTCACGCTCAAAGAACAAGGCAGACAGCACTTCACACTCAATTGCCTCTTGCCCACCACAAGCAGGGAAGTCATATATCCACTCGTCAAAAGCACCACAGTTTTCTCCAAAGGGTCGGGTCTCAGACAGAGGTACCAGTTGGGCTGGTGATGGTCCAGCTATGACTGGAAAAGGTGCAGAATTGTTTGCCAAAAGACAGTCCCGTATGGAGAAGTTCGTTGTTGATGCTGAAACAGTGCAAGCAAACAAAACCAGATCCCCCTCCCCGACCTCGTCCCTCCCGAACTCTTGGAGGTATTCATCGAATATTCGTGCCCCACCTCCATTATCCTACAATCCCCTTCTTTCTCCTTTCTATGCTGCAGCCAAACAACCCCCTTCCACAAGCCCAAAAGTCAATGTCAAGACCAAAGAGAAATCTAAATCAGCCCCCAAGCAACTCAACTCTTTAGATATAATGAAACATCAGCCTTATCAGTTGAACTCATCACTGTTCAAATATAATGTGGTCCCTGGAACCAAAAGCCCCATCCCCAGCCCCACCCCCAGTCCCAAACCAGCCCCAGTGTCAAAGTTTGAGGTTACCAAAAACCTTAAACTTAGAGTTGCCTCTGCCACTTCTCCTTATAATGCCTCTGAGCTTGCTGTTGAAAGCAAGGCAGAAGTCCCAACTAAGTCACCTGGATCGGTAAGTTCCCAAAGTTCTTCTGCCCAAAACACAAGATCGGCTGAGCCTCTTGCAATTGACAAGCACGTGGATGAAAAGCACACTGCAGCACCTGCAGCCCATCGCTTAACCAAAAAGCCAGCACACAGCGCCAGACCTGCAAGCACATCCTCCCAGCAGCCATCTGCTGCTGACAGCATAGCTTCAGCTTTCTCTCCTGCATCTCTTATTGCTAGAGGCGCACGTCAATTGGCTCCTTGGCCAAAATTTTCTGCTAAGAAGCCAGTGGTGACAAGCAAACACTGGAAACCTGTAGCCATGCTAAATTAATTCTTATACTGTATATGGTCTTGTTTTGGTATAGTCAACACTGAGACAGTAATTACATAGTTATCTGCAACTTGGCAGCCTCTAATGTGTCTTAACAGGTGGAAATATAGAGTCTTTTGCACTAAACGTAGGCCTCAACTGGAATAATTTGCAGCTATAGAGATCTGTTTAGCTGGCAATGTAAGGAAACAACTCAAGGTACAGTTAAGCTCTTTTAAAACTGTGACAGATAAATTCAACATAAAGTACAACAAATAAACACATTAGCACATGACATAATGTCCCTGACAATTGGAGAAAAAAGGAAAAGCAAAACAAAATAATGTAGATTCTTGTGATGTGCTATGTCATGTGCAATAATGTGTGCAGAGAGTCCTGTTCTGCCACAATATCTTTTTTTTTTTTTTTAAGAAAATAGATCACCTGCAAATTTGTATGCTGAGATAGGAACCCATGAAACCCCAGACAATACAAAACAAACACATAATGTTTATTATCTCTCTCTCTCTCTCTCTCTCTCTCTCTCTCTCTCTCTCTCTCTCTCTCTCTCTCTCTCTCTCTATATATATATATATATATATATATATACCCTTATCAAATTAGATTGTTTTATCTTTTACTCAAGTTAATGATAACTGATTTGTACAACTTATAATACTTATAATACTCATGTGTGTTTGCGGAAACAATTTGCATTTGCTTCAGCCTCATTCCAGACTTTGATGGTATTAGAGCAGCAAAAAGCATTAATTTTGGTTGTGACCTGATGACTAAAATGTTCTAAAAATGTTTTTTATGTGGATATTTTTCAATATGGCCAGTTATTCAACTGTCAGAAATTTCATCAGAAATTCTATATCCTCATCCTTGATGGAAAAAAATGAGCAAAATATCATAGAAATTTGAATGTTCTGCTACGGTTTCACAAAAACATCTACTGCAAATCTTTATCCCTTCATCTTTCTGACATGTCAGTGTTTGCACTTCTTGTACTCGGCACTATCATGCTATTAAATTTCTCTTTCCTCCTACTTGTGTACTTCATATGTGTGTTGTGAACAATTTCCCTATTTCCTTTCTCCTTTGTCTTTCTCACTGCCTCACACTTTTGCACATAAGTGGCTCAATCTTGTTGCACTTTTAGCAATTACGACCTAATCTTTCAAACTTAACTGTATTTGTGTGTTACAGCTTTTCCATTTTAATCTCTGAATGTTGAAAGTCTGGAACTATAATCTCAGCCCCAAAAATATTTTTTGCACACTTTTGGAAGCAGAATTCGATTTTGCTATTCTAAACATTCATGGACAGCAAGTCATTAGCTTCCGTCATGATAAATAATATATTATCTGTATACAGCAAAGAGGCATTTTTTTCAAATGTATAACTAGAGACAGAGTAGAATTAACTAAAGCTTTGAGCATTTTCAGTGGTTTCATATACCCCTAACTTATTATCACTGATCAAAGATACATCAATCACAAAACATTTCCTTACCTTTTTAGTGTTCCTTTTTTCTTTTGAGAAACTATACACATTAATAAACTTTTTTGCTTATTTCATGTAGAAATAGCATTTGATTGACATCAATCTCTCTCTCTCTCTCTCTCAGTCTAGTTACAGCCATAATTATGCAACAAACACCTTTATTATAGTTACCAGTTCAATTAAATTAAATTCAGTTTACTTTATTCACAAGTCAGCCTAAAATACAAGTAAAAAAATGTTAACATGCAAAATAGTTATTTATGAAATTGGACTAAATAGTGGCCCAGGCATCAGATGATATGCATGAAAAATATAATAATAATAATCATAATGGATTGCATTTATATAGCGCTTTTCTAGGCACCCAAAGCGCTTTACAATTCCACTATTCATTCAATTATATACATTTGTCCTCTTGGCCAAGTCTCACTTGGAAAAGAGATTTTAATCTCAATGAGACTTTTACCTGGATAAATAAAAGATCATGAAAAACAAACACAACCTTCCAACATACAGTGTCTTATTAATTCAAATATCGTCATATTAATAACACTAATCTAACACACGTAGACAGTGATAATAGTGTTAGCACATGATAATAGTATTAAAGTATATAAAGTAAGTAGTTTATTAAAGTATGAACTTAAAATATAGTGCTATTGTAGATTTTGAAAGATCCTTGCTATACAGGGTTCAAAATCAAACATATTTTAGTAGCAGCTGTTGTATATAAGTTCTTTTAAATACTGAAAAATATTGATGTTTTTAAAGTGCTTCCAAGCTCATCCCAATTCTGTGGACCTCTACAGGTCACATGTAAAATTGCACATTTAAGTTTACATTTCTTTCTATTAAGAATTGTCTTTTTCCTTGTCCTGTGTGTGTGAGAGGGAAAGTGTATTGGGATAAGCTCACAAACTTGCTAAATACTATAGTATGCAGATTACAGGCAATATGAAAAATGCTACATTCAGCTGACTTCAGGAGTTTGTGACAATGAAAAAGAGAGAGAGTTATCCAGTCACACAGTTTACAGAATGACTCTGTCTACCTTTAATCGGATGAGAGCCATATAGAAGCTTGTTTCTGCCACTGAAAAAAGCAAAAACAAAATAGTTTTACTTTTTTTTCAAAAAAACCCCAAAAACATTTATAGTCATAATTACAGGTTATCATCTCAAAATTTTGACTTCATAACTTAAAATTTCAAGTTATTTTCTCAGTTTCAAGTTGTTGTTTTTTTTCCAGAAAAGTTAGTAAATTAAAATTTTGACATACTTACGTGTAGCTAAATGTTTTGTTTGTTTTTATTGCATTAAAAACACTATTAGAGTGCCTTTAGAAATAGACCCATAACATAAATACTTGTTCAAACTAAAAAAAAATAATAAAAAAATAAAATAAGTAATTTAAAAAAATTGTAATTATTATGCAAATTCTAGAGGCAGAGGAAATAGTTCCAGTAGTTCCAAGTTTTTTCCCCCGTCTTTTCAATGGCATTAACACTGTACTTGTTTCAAGGTGCTTGAACCAGCAGCAGGTAAGTTTGGAAATCTTCTTCATTTAGTCTGAATAATTCCTAAAATTCAGATATATGACTTTTACACAAGTGAAATTGTCCATTTGCTACTAATATTGATATTAACCATGTCCATTTGTTTTCACTAAAACATTTTAACAGGATTCATAGAAAAAACAAATAAAAACTCAAAATATTCTACAAATCTGAAATTGCTTTATAATGTGGAATCTGCACTTTTTAAAAGACAATGTAAGGCATATTTAATCAATCAAAAAAAGATGGAAAAAAACGGGGAACCCCCCCCCCCAAAACATTAACACTACTTCTGCCCTTGCTCTGTGGAAGTGTAAAAAGGAAAATGAAGTAAAATGACCAAAAAATGACATAAAAAAATAATCAAAGAACAGGCAGTCAAGATGGATTTGGTAAAGTAATAAAGGATCTTTACTTTAATTTATTTCACAGAGCTAAAGACATTAACATGAACAAGATTTCAAATGCATCAATGTATTCCTTCTTCTGTGTGCAGAGACACAAATATACCAGCAGAGCAATTATAGCTACACTTACCACAGGTGTGCAACATCAAATCCATGCATTGCTTTCTTTAGCCTCTACAGGCAATATTGAGTAAACCATTTCTGTTGAGGCATCACCCACGAAGTACAAAGTGCTCTCGTGGGCTGTTAAAACACTTTTCTAAGCAAGGACAGATGCAAGAAATAAAAAAGTTTAAAAAGACTCAGAACAGCTAGAGTGAAGCCACAACAATATCAAATATACAACAATGCTTGACAAGAAAGACAGCATTATAGGTCAACTCAAGTCAATCACAAAAACGGGATTCCTAATTTCGAGCAAAGGTAGTGACTTAAGAAATATCAGAGGTCTAAGTCCTTATTTAGACTTTTATACCAGGGTAACTGGTGCAACTCAATCCTTTTATTATGTTTCCAAATCTACCTTAAGTCCCTGGACTTGGATATTTTTTACAGTGTTTCTTTTTGCACATGAAGTAGTGCAGTCGTTTTTTATTTTAGAGAAGAGTACCACACATTTTATTAAACTTAAAATATGAATACACTTCAAAAGCATTAGCTCTCCAGGTTTCAGAGAAGCCAGAGGGTGGCAGCAGAGTCTGCAATACTGCTGTCACTCCAGCCAACAAGTTTGTGCTTTTCTTTTAGGGATTTGGTAGAAGTCGTTCGCTGAGCCTGCCTCAGAGACTGAATTCAATGCCTTCTCCTGGACATCTGTCACCAGTGAGCACACCCGGGGTACTGCCAATACAGAGGCAAACATCATTCCAAGAAAAAGTCCGCAAACCACTTACACCATGGGAGGCAGCATCAAGAAGCCCTATTGGCTCTGTGGATGAAGCCTTTTTGTTTCTCCCCTCATCTGCAGCTACTAATGCCAAAGCTGCAAAGCACCGGGGATCTCTGCCAGAGCCTCCAGAAGAATGGAAACGCAGGGTATCTCTTGATCCTGCACCTGTCAGTAAGAGTCATTATCATCATGAGGCCCCAGCTTTTCACATTCTTACCAAGAGCAGGACATTCTCACCTGAGAAACCAGCCTTCTATGGGCCTCCCTTCAGACCTGCCCAGCCTCTTAGGGCCAGTATTGGGCAAATGGCACAAAGCTTCAGTCCAACAAAGTGCTCTCCTGTGTACAGTGCATTTCAGAGAAGTTAATAGATGAAGTCAGATATCAGAGAAAGAGAAATAATAAACAATATTAGCATTGTAAGGCACAGATTTTCCTTCAGAGTATAGAAAACATGAAATGCAGAGAATTGTATTTGTCACTAGGAGATGGAGTACTGTATGTTGAAAAATGAGAGTAAGGCTTTGGCACAGCTTAAGCCATTTGTTATGTTGGTTTTGCATTTATGACAGGATGGATAATTATGTTGATTGCATGAAAAAATCATTTGGTTTAAAGCAAGAACGTACTGTGACGATTGTGTGAGATATGAGCTCAGCTTTCATGGGAAATGTTGCTATTGTGCCACCAGAGTGTCATCCAAACAGTATTATATCACTCATCTTATAATAATCAGATTTTTTCTCAGTAGTAATGCAGTGGCGATTACACAAGTAACCATTTCCAATTATTTCATTCACTTTTTATTGACTTGTGTGTTTTTCAGACGTCATATGGTTCCTATTTTATCTTTTGCAATGCATTGCCAGAAAAGTAGTAACCTTACAATCAGTGTGTGTGCCTTAAGGAAAGTGTTATTTAAAGTGACAAACTGTGTGTTGGCTTATTTGCTTTTATTTTGTTGATCTTTTAATAGGAATGAATCCTGCATGCATGAATAAATTCACAAAGTTTCCCACCTTTGATTAGACACTGTGTGGTGTTTAAGTGTTAACAGAAGCAGATGCTGTCCTTGAGTGCCAGAGTTTCCACGTGACGCGTGCAGATTTAAAGTTGGGCTCTTACCGTGTACAATGTCATTGTTTTCACTTTTGAAACACAAGAAATAAAACAGATTACAACACACTTTAAGTGTCGTTATTTGAATTTAATTCATTTCTCAGAAGACTGTAGTTTCTGATATCAATCTTTTATTGTAAAATTTGACTCTTGAAGAGTAGATATAGTCTTTTTAATTTCTCTGTTTTGCCTTTTTAAGTTCAGATTATAGGATAATATCACATGCAGCTGATGCTGGTTTTCCCCCTGAAAAAATGGTATAAATTGCAGGATACATTTTTAAGCATTTTTTTTAAAGGCGGATGTAGCAAATACGATACAAATTTATATATGGGAAATAAAATGTAATTAATTTTTTAAACAATTTTGTCAGATGGCTCAATAAACTCTCCATTTTTAGATTAGAATTTTCTGGCAATTATTTCATGGTTCAGGCTTTAAAGGGTTAAAATACTGAGTTGACAGGGTTTTAGCCTTATTCCTATTTTAAACTTCACAGACTTTGAAAAAGATTTAACGGTCAGAATATCTGCAGCACTGCAACAGCTTCAACTGCGAGGATAATGACTTTGATATAAAACCCTTCTTGGCAATACACCATCACCCCTTTAACACCCCTCTCTTATCTGTTTATCATTATCCAGAGTCAGTAATTACACATAACGATAGTAACACAACTCAGTTTGGAGACAGAAGTGCGCACGCAGCATTAACAGCTTCCCTAACATGAAGGCATGCTACCTCAGAGGTTATGTCAGCCCACAGAGACATGTCGAATATAAGGCGTCGAGAGACAGGAGAAGCACCAAACAAAATCTCACTGAGTGGGTGTGTGTGTGCTGTCCATCCTCCCCCCTCTGTCTATGATAGCGATCCTTGCCCCATGGTGTTTGAGATTGGTTTTGAGTGTTTGGCAGGTTAAATTTAGCCTATTGATGTAAGCTGCATTCCAGTCACAACAGACCTAGAGACACACTCACAGTTTGGCTTTAGTGTCCAGGAGTGTGAAGATCAGGGAAGATCAAACTACCTACTGTAGGTTGACCCCTGAGCCTCCGTGTCTCCTCTTCAAGGATACAGGACGACCATCACAGGTATGAACAAGCCTTATCAAGCTTATTTTGTGAATATGTGATGTATTTTTAATTATGCTGTAATAACGTTAACACAGCACTTCTTGGAAAATTAAATTTGACACCATCTAACATTTATGTTTTCTAAATGGCTGCATGTGTGTTTAGGAGTTTATCAGAGCATTGGATATATTTTTGCATTGAGAATCCCATTGATCGTCTTTCTTTTTACTTTTAACATTTTGTTTTAATACAGTTCTTCCAAAGTCAACGGCATAGGGCACAGCAGAGTTATTCAACATTTCAGAGTTTCTAAAAAGCATTTTTAGAGTTGTACCATCTTTGATCTCATTCTGAATTTAGCAACAAAGTAAACCTAAAAATACACAAAACACCAGCTACAGAGAAAAATATTTTTGGTCTCATGTTTGAGCAGTTTTATTTGGCTCTGCAGGACAATGATTGTGTCCAGTTACGCATGCAAACTTAGGACACATATTCATCCTTGACCTTTACGCAGCATTAAAAGGGATGCCACTAATGTTAGCTCACATACTGAAAAACTGGTGCAGTGACCACCAGAGATTTAAGAATTGCGTGTATGGCGCTAATGCATGTACAATGGAGCTTTATAGGTTATGCAATATGCTGCAATCTTTAAATGTGGCACCTTCAGAGTTTATTATAAAATGACATGTGCAGTATACTGTTCAAATCATCGATATGCAAACAGCAAATGGGACACAGACGTTAGAGACTCAAAAACTATACATGTCTCATGTCTGCGAGTTTTATTATGTACCAAAACAGGAACAGAACGAACACTGAATGAATATATTTTGAGTTTTATTTAGAGATCTTTAAATACTCTCCATTTCATACATGGCCTTATATTTATAAACTCATCAACCTATGAGCAAAAAATAAAACTTTATGATTCTGGCAGAACAACTACATCCTGTGTCCTGTATGTGTTTCCAGTGCTCCTGAGTTCTTCCCATCTCGCCAAAGCCACAATGTCACAATTCTGTACAATGCCTGCTGGAGAGAGGAAGAAGTGTGCCACAGCTATATGCCGAGAGGTCCAGGGTACCAGCGGTATGATATTAGAGCTGAGGCTCGGCAGACAAAAACACAAGAGAAAATTCGTTGTTATCAGAGTTCAAAATGTCAAGGCTGCTCTCCAGCGACTGCCATAAATCAGCTAATGGGATGATTTATACCTATGGTGGCTATGTCTTTGTCATTTCCAAAGGTCTATTTTTGGGTGAGTGTCAGAGGGGAGGGAGGTTGTGAGGGCCAACTGCTGCTTGGGAAACGTGAAGGTCTGTGACAGCTGGGGTACATTCTGTCTGTACACGTGGATAACGGAGCATCACGTACAGCCAAAACTATTGTACAAGTACAAGCACAATGGGGACAACTTGTTTTCCATGGCAGAGCTCACAGAATTGAAATTATACATTTTGTGACTCATATAATGTTGTCTTATGAGCTTGTCTAAACCTAGCCAGGCCGATAAATTGATACCGCATGACATTACGTTGTGTATATTTATACTTTCTGTCCCACATTTTCACCTTTAAAACCAGTGCTGCAATGATCTCCTGGACGGGTTTATGGGAAAACGAGCTAGTGGCCACTGTTAATCCCACCCATTCCCACTTTAGTACACAAATGTCTGCAGGAATATGCATCTAATATAGATACAAACTAATATTGTTATTTATGTACTCATGAATGTAGTTTTTATTATGGCATTGACATAAACCAGGAACCTTTGCCTGCACTCCCTCATTTATAGCAAAACATCAGTTATAAGTGAAAATTAAAATTCAAAGTTAAAACTTAAAATACATACAATAAAATACTGGAATATCAAAAAAATATTGCCTCATCACTATTATGTAAAATGTAATGAATACATTAAACTACATAACAGACTGCTTTTTTTCCCGTCTTTTCAACTTTGTTGTTGGCCAGGTTACGTTATGGACCTTGGAAAGAAGCTCAGCACTCCTAAAGACATCATGTTGGAGGAATTATCTCTGCTTTCCAACAGAGGTTCTCGGCTTTTCAAAATGCGCCAGAGAAGATCTGACAAATACACGTTTGAAAGTATTCAAAACGAAGCAAATGCGCTGCTCAGTGTAAGTCGACTTGTTTTTTTTACTTACTTTTTATTCATTATCTCTCTCTGAAGTTCCAGGATTTGGTTTAAAGAAAATCTGTAAAGGTGCCTGCACACATTTATCAGGATATTTGCTCTTAACAAAGAGTGTGGTAAGACATGGATGATAACAGAGACATGTGCCTCGTGCCTTTTACATCCTGCAGGCAAGTCTTCTGAGAGGCTGCTCAGGCACTTTGCTGAGGAGCTGCTTCCCTTTATTTCAGTGCATGTTAGGGTGTGTTAATGTGCGTGACACAAAAAGCAGCAATAGATGTTAGCAGTTCAACATGTAGCTACACAACTGATATTTTAACCCAATGATGCACTTTATTCTGTTTTGCAGAATGATATTTTGAACATGAATACACACACTGTGGAAATAAAAGTGGAGCCGCCAGCCAATGGAAATATTGCTAATGCTGAAAAAAAAGATTCAGGTAATTATGCAGCTTAGTAAGTGAGGCTGTTCTTGTTTTATCCAACAGTGAATTAAATGAGGATCTAAATATGGTAATGCAAAAAAATAAATAAATAAAACAATCATAATCAAAGATGTAGTTTTGAGATGGATTACTCTGTTTTACATTTCCTCCGCTGTACATGAGTCTGAAATTCAGCCGATAAGACTGCACAGTCAAATAAAAGCTACTGATTATGTAATGATGTCATAATAATAACAACTGGTATCATAGATTCATAACAGCTGGTCTTATCTTATGGCAACCAATTTCCAGAGCAGGACACCATGTACTAAATGTAACTATGATTAATTATGGGCAGCTTTAAAAGCGTTATTTAATTGTATTATTTTGATAGCAAACAGAGTCCTGTGCCTCCTCTAAAAACCCTTGAGCACAATATCATCTCATGTCGACACATTACATGATGAGCACACGCTTCAACTATGTGCTATTTTTAAGGCCTCAGATCATATTGATGGACAACTCAGTGTGCCTGTGTTAAGTGTTGTCTAAGCGCAGTATCTATTCATAAGCCTGTCCACTCTAAAACATTAAGGCTCAAGAAAACAGCTCAGAGTTAACACGTAAAAGCAAAGCAGGCTGACGGATCATTCTGTTCAAACAATAGCCCAGATTATGATCGCCCTTGACTGATTCTGGTTTCCTCCTTCACAGTAACGACTACTGAGAAGTTAAATCCCACAGCTACACACAAGTCATATCACTCCCCATGGGAGGAGGCCCTGCTCCGTGACCCTGACCTCGCTGAATCTCTCAAACTAAAAATGCCAGCAGCAGACCCACGGCCAGAGCTTCCTGAATACAAATGCTTCAACCGGTGAGAAAACTACGAGTCTGTTTTAATGAATTAGAGCTGAGCACAACAAAGACTGACATTCATAAACTGATCTTAATTACAGGGTTGCCACTCCATTTGGTGGATTTGAGAAAGTTACCAGAGGAATCACATTTAAACTGCCTGAAGTGGACCTGAACCCCCCCAGATACCCAGAGCTCCAGGACGCGGGGTTGAAGCGACCCACCTTCAACAGGACAGCCCAAGGATGGATATCTGAGGGCACCCATCTAATTTTACCCACTATTACCCTGGAGCCCATCTCAGTGCCAGAGTCTGATGACCTGTAGATGATTTTATGCAAAATGATGCCAGCTTGGTGCTGCCTGTGACAAGAAAACAGCCAATTAGTAACACAAATTTTTTTTTAAGAGATTTTAATGGACAGAGAGGGTTTCATGTGTTTGACACCCTTTAAACTAGAATGTTTACTGCCTTTGAAGACATGTGTCAAAGAAAACAATGTAAATAGTAAAAGGAATGTACCCCTACGTGTTCTGGAGTCTCTAGAGATACTGAAGTATATCTGTAAATTACAAAGATTTTGAAAAATGAATGAAGTGATGAATATAAATTGTAAATAAAAATATATATATATATTTTTTGGTGGTGCAAGAAAAAAAAATGGCCATGCAACAAGTTATTTAGGTAATATTCATAATTCTTCTTGTTAGGTACACCTGTTCATTTGTTTTTTAACACAAATATCTAAATAGCCAATCACATGGCAGCGACTCAGCACACATGAGCACATAGACATGGTGAAGACGACCTGGTGAAGTTCAAACTGAGCAACAGAATGGGGAAGAAAGGTGACTTTGAACGTGGCATGGTTATTGGTGCCATATGAGCTGGTCTGAGTATTTCAGAAACTGTCGATCTACTGAGATTTTCCCACACAACCATCTCTAGGGTTCACAGCGAACTGTCCAGAAATGAGAAAATATCCATCAGTTCTCTGGGAAAAATAACTTGTTGATGCCAGAGGTCAAGGGAGAATGGGCAGACTGCTTCAAGATGATAGGAAGCAACGATAACTCAAATATTCACAAGTTGCATCCAAGGTACGTATGAGTCTGCTTCCACATGCGAATGGTAGGGTCAGAATTTGGTGTGAACACTATGAGGACCAGGGTTAGGATCAGGATGGTAATGGTGGGGGATTTGTTGTCATACTTTGGGTTCCTTAGTATCAGTTGAGCATTGTTTAAAGGCCAGAGTGAGTGTAAATTTAGATTTGTAAAAAAGAAAAAAAAATCCACTAGGGAAACAATTATAAATCAACATTTATAAATAAACTGAGGTCTAATCCAAATTCATCCAAAAGTTTCATCCCAAAAAAAGTACTGAGTGTATGTATAAAAATATTTAAGCTGTTTGAATTCCATATTTTTTCTGTGATTGTAACTATTGTATAAAAGTTACACTTTTCTTCTCTCTTACACCCCCCCCCCCCCCCCCCACACACACACACACAGAGTTATTTCTACCGTGCCTGAAAGGAAAAAACAAAAAACACTAAAGGAAAAAATGTAATTGTTATGTTTTATTGTTTCTCATCATAGAAAGAAGAGACAGAAGTTGTAACAGCATTGTTACATATACTGTACAAATACATATAGTAATACAATGAATCACTGTACAGGTGTTTGATACTGAGCTGAAGAATCAGACATGTACCATTATTCCTTATATTATATAATATTTATATAATTATATAATACTTAATTATAAAATATTCCTTATATTATATAATATTATTGTGTGCTATTAATTAATTTCAAAGTGGAAAAGAAACAGAAACAAGCGGTGTCTTCCAGACAGCTGCAAAATATATCGAAGAGAGTGAGGTGAGAAAACAAGAAGAAACATCACACAAGATTTCTCTAAAATCTCAGAACTCCAGAGAAGGTCGAATAGTCTCTGCAGAATGATGTGCGAGCAGTTCATCACATCAGAATCTTTTACTTACAGTGCTTAACAAATTTATTAGACCACTTCTTATAAAAAACAAGAAAATACAAATATTTTAGAAGTCTATCAAAAACTTGTTTACAACTAAAAAATTGCGATTTCACATTTTTATATCACTAGATTTCCATGAGAGCTCACACATTAATCAAAGATAACATCCAACCACTAAAATGTTTCTGTCCAGAAATGCAAGCAAATAACTGTGATTTGGCATCTTAATAACATAAGAAAAAATGGGCTTTATATTATTATTTTTTCTTTTCTTTTGTAAAACAATTAAATTGAAAATTAATGGATAACAACAGTAATTATTAAGAAACATAAAAATGGTTTTGGTAATGGTAATTAGATTGGATGCTGGTCTAATGAATGTGTTAAAGCAAGTTTTGAAATCTTGTTTCATTCCTGAAATGACACACGCTGTGCATGTTTTGTGTTTTAAATGGTAAATGGTAAATGGTAAATGGACTGATTCTTATATAGCGCTTTTCTACTCTCCCGGAGTACTCAAAGCGCTCTATACAACATGCCTCATTCACCCAATCACACCCATTCTCACAAGCACTTTATCTATACGTAGTGCTTCCTAAGTACATTCACACACATTCATACTCCGATGGATGCATCGGAGAGCAAGTTGGGGTTAGTATCTTGCCCAAGGATACTTGGCATGCAGACTGGAGGAGCCAGGGATCGAACCACCAACCTTCCGATCAGTAGCTGACCAGCTCTACCTCCTGAGCTACAGCCACCCCATTACAAATAAAAGTGATGTTTTGTTTTCATGGTTGAGCATCTATGTACATGTACAAACAAAACAAAAAGTGTTACACACGTGTAAGCATGCGTGACATTGATTATAAATTATAAATCTGATCCAGCTGACCAGCCTTTATGTTTCTCAAAACCTGACTGTCACGGGAAAAAACTACAAGTATTGCAAAAACGCAACTCCCTCTGATAACCACTCATTGTGGTGGCAATGCTACAGAGTTAAGAGCTGCAGGAAGGCTGCGTTATAACACCACATGCAGAAAACAGGAAAAGAAAGAAAAATAGGTTCATCCAACTCCAAAAATAACCTTAAGAACATTTAAGATGTGTTTGACAGCACATCTGAGCCGAAATCAGCAAACTAACATTCAGCAGGATAAATTTGAAGCCTATGTTGTTGGGTTTTTTTTTTCAGATGTATTTATAAATAACACCTTTTCATGTCTCCCATGGGAGGTTTCAGTGCTAATGCTGGAAAAGACTAACAGCAGAATTTATTTCACTGGAAGAATACACATAATATCTTAAAGGTATTCTCAGATAAAATTGCACAACTCTATCTATATATCTGTTTAGGAATATGGAGCTAAATATATTCAGGATCATGTGTAAATAGTAGTAATGCCTGATTTGCGTCACAGCATCCAGGGTCAAACTTGAAGGTGCCGAAGGTGTCGATTCTTACAGTGAGTGTTACAGTGAGTCACTGGGATAGTTCTGCGTGTGACTGCGAGCCACTGGACAAAGTGCCTGTTTAATATTCCTGAACAGATTTCATTCTTGGACTCAGAATCAACAAGGACTCCTCAGTGTAACAGCTCATAAACAGTGATTTACTTGTTTTTTCACAGGCTGGCACCACATGCTGTGGATACACAAGCGCACACACACAAACATGTATACACTCACATACACAAATGTAAATATTCAAAGTAGGAAAACAGCATGAGCACTTGGCAAGATTTTAAGTCAGTTTTTTTCTCCTTTAGTTTGCTTTACAGTTAAGCGCCAAAACTTTCTCCTGTGCAGGAAAGATGCACTGTAACCTATGTGGGAAAGACACAACCAATTAGTGGCACTTTTGCTGACTCCAGCTTACATGCACCATCAGTCTCTTTGAGTCTTCCTGTGTACACTTATAACCTGCTCAGCTGGGCAGTTTTTCCCCTGCCAGGCCCTCCATCTGCCCGGATTTTTTTTAGCGACTGCATGTGCTGTTTACTGCAGCGTTACACTCACACAGATAGAGACTGTGGGTTTAAAATTTCCCCAAAGCCTCTTGACAAAATGTACAACATTGGGCGCAGTTTTCTCCCCCAGCTTATATTTTATAAGAACGGGGACGGAGCCCTTTATCTGGCGTTGCTTGAAAAGACACTTGTGGAATATTTACGCATTTGGGATTTCACTTGGACTCCAAACAAAGACATAAAACGCAGCAAAGACCTTTTTTTTTTTTTTTTCTTTTTTTTAAATTTATTTGAATGAGAGCCTGTGCTGCACAGCGCAGGCAGGGGTTAGTCCCCACAGTGCTGCATGATTATGAAACCAGTGCAGTCATGTGATGTCTTCTCTCATCATCATCATGACAAGTTGGAAGTCTGACCTTCCGCCAGCACACAGTTTGCCATGCAGGGATTGAAGATTGCAATACAGCAGCAGTGCACTTGAGGCTACACTAGGGGCGGAGTTTGACCTCTCAAGTCTCAAAACATCACTAATCCGCGTCGGACATTCTGGTACAGGCCATCATCGGCCCCGTTTTACAAAAAAAAAAAAAAAGGCGGGGGGACTAATTCCAGTGAAATAACACTGTCCTGCGTTGAGTGCGCTATCAAGCAGGGAAGCAGGGGCTCGGGCTGCCGCTCGTGTGCGTGTCGGAGGGGTTGGGAATGCTGCACAGAGAGTGCGTTACGTGGACCTATCTGCAGTCATTTCTGGGCAGTTTTATTTGCAGGATTCACCGACCAATCGTGGATTGTTTTGGATTTTTTTTTTTTTTTTTTTTTTTTTTTTGCGCGTTGACAGCTGGACCGCTCTGCGCCTTCAGCGGAGAGGAGAGACAACTATCCGATATCCGACTCCTCTTTAAGGTGAGTGTAGAAGAGCGCTTGTTTTCCCACTGCATGAATGCAAGTTGCGGCATATTTATGATACAGTGGCAGACCGGGAGCTGCTCCCATATACAGTAAAATCTACAGCGTACGGCTGTGTAACACTGGCAACGTGTCTCCTACTGTGGGAACGTCGAAGCTTTATTTATTTATTTTTTATTTTTTGGGGGTGGTGGGTGTAGGGTGGGTAGGTTGTTATCGCAGGGAAACACAGGACCAAGGATCAGGTCAACAAATCCCGTTCAATAAAGGAGGATGTATGCCCTCTTCATGAACCCGACAGCAAAGATGGGCGCTTATGTACACGTATAGGCCTATACAGGCATCACATGGTGTCAGAGAGGGTTGCAACAAACACATGTGGCCACTGAAACGTTAGAATATATGATGACACTGTTGAGTTTGTTGCCAACATTGACTTCAGGATGAAATTAATGTCCTGAAATCAATGTTGTTTCAGCATGTATTTCATATTGGCTATGTCACTTTTACAATAGCATTTACCAATAATATACAATTTAAAATAATAACTTATTCGCCTGTGTATAGACATGCAAATGAGGGATCTTGCACAAGTCACGATTCATTTATTTGTGTTTTGATTTCTTTTATGCATGTATGGCTGTAGCTTTAAAATTAAATGTTATGTCTTTTTAAAATGTACAACCACGGTGTTATTTACTACTTTCCTTCTGTAGCCATTCATTGTAATTTCATACTATATTCATAAGAAATTAAGCTATTCCAGAGACATGAAAGGAGTAAAGTCGGATCATATAAGTAAGATACAAGAAAGTGTCTCTGGATTGTTGTTTATTTTATCTTATATCTGTATTTTATTTCGTGTTTAAGCTTAAAAACAATCATAGTTTTTGAGAATTCCATAATAAAATATTTTCTCAGTATTTAAAATATTCCACCTTTTTTCCCCCCTCCTCGGTCCTCAGACTTTGTCCAGTAGCATTCAATGTTGGGCAGCACATGGCTGAGGCTGCCTTGTGGCTGACAATGCTTTCCACAAACCGCTCAGGAGGTGCGTGGGGATGAAATGGTTGGAGCCCATGGCCAGACCAACTCACTATCTCCCTCATCCCAACATGTCCAACTGCAGCAAGTCTCCCCCCAACTCTGGAGAAGGTAGTTCACAGGATTCATCTGGCGTCTGACCAAATCAGTCATTTGCATTAGTGATGTAATGAACACTGTATCCAAGATTAACAGAATTTTCAAGCAGGGCCTCCATTACAGTATGCAATAAATATTATTACTATAGGTATACTGGAGTTTAGCTGCAACTGCATTTAAATTGACAGAAATCTGGGTGGTGGTGTGTTTTGAGTTGACACTAGTTGTTTCTTTTTCAAAGTACTTTTTTTTTCATTTACAACACCACCACCAAAAAATACAATAAAATATAATATCTATTATTATATATTATATTTAAACCTACTGAGCACCAACTATAGGTACATGGGACAAAGGCAGATGAACAAACTATAAGGAGATAAGAATGTAGATGGTGCTAAATTGATCTAGTATTTTGTTAATTACTGATTACCTATTAAAAAGTATAGCTTAGAGTTGCGTCATTACTTGGTAATAAGAACAAAAAGTAAGTCAAACGTTTATTTGTATAGAGAGAATAACTTTGGGAAGTTCTAATTTAAAAAGTTATTCTTTTCCTTTAGCTGCAGGCAATAATTCCATGGCATGGGTGAAGATGTTCAAAAAACCTGGAGGAGGCCTGAAGAAATCCTACCAGCCTGGGAGCATGCTGTCCCTCGCACTCACCAAAGGCCTGCTGAATGAGCCCGGCCAGAATAGCTGCTTCTTAAACAGTGCTGTTCAGGTGTGCACCGTGTTTTAATTAGGTTTAGATTTCTGGGTAACTCTAACACTCTTTTTTAGTTTATGTCCTTGTTTGAACACATGTGTGTGGTTGATTGGACCCCCACAGGTGCTTTGGCAGCTGGACATTTTCAGGAGAAGTCTGAGGCAGCTCTCAGGTCACTTTTGTCTCGGTGATGCCTGCATTTTCTGCGCTTTAAAGGTACATTTAGTGTTAATTCATTAAGTCATTCTTCTTTTTTTTAAATTAGTTTTGTCCAGGATTAAATTCTTGTCTGATCATACATGCAATATCTGCATCGCAAACTAATAATTAATTATGCAACTAATTATGTTTTTTTCAGAGTATATTCAGCCAGTTTCAGCAGAGCAGAGAGCGGGTGCTTCCCTCCGACAGCTTGCGTAACGCCCTTGCTGAAACTTTTAAGGATGAGCAACGCTTCCAGCTTGGGCTGATGGATGATGCTGCTGAGTGCTTTGTATGTTGACACCGTGCCTTTTGCTTTACAATCAAAAATAATATTCAGCTCGCCTTTCCACACTAACTGAGTGTTAAAGAGTATTACTGTGTTACTGAAGAAAAGAAAGAAGAAATAGGAACATTAAAAGACTGTCCAAATGTTGGTACATGATCACCATAGTTACGTTTTTGAGGAGTATTAAATACACGCTTACGTGAAGTGTTACTCAGTGGTTCTCATTTACTGCGTCAACTTTTGTGTTTACAATTACGCACCTGTGCTGTGTTCTTTGTATTGATCGTTGCCTCTGTATCTGCTCTCACACATAATAGGAGAACATCTTGGAGCGAATTCATTTACACATAGTTTCAGACACGGCGACTGATTCATGCTCATCCAAATCCTGCATCACCCATCAGAAGTTTGCAATGATGCTTTATGAGCAAGTGAGTAATCTTGTAAAAACCACTATGTGTTATTAAAAAAAAACTACACAATAGCGTTGTCTTGTGCAAAAGAAGGGCATAATTTTAAGTTGGTCAGTTTTTTCAATTAATAAATTGAAATAATAAAAAGAGTCATATAGCTGGTTGCTTGTTAGAAATATGCATCTAACACGCTAGACTGTAAACTTGAAACAGTAGAATAATGCACAGCCTTTGTTTTGCAGTTTGTGTGTCGCTGTTGTGGCGCATCTTCAGACCCACACCCATTCACAGAATTAGTACATTATGTCTCCACTACTGCTTTATGGTAAGTACTCGATTGATAAAAAATATTAATATTGGTTGATTAAAAATTAAATAAATCAGGCCAAAGCAGTAAACCCAATTTAAATGTCAAAATACTACCAATGCTAAAATAACCATCATAAAATCAGGTGATTTTATGATGGTTACTAGTTTTAATCAAGTCATCACATTACAAATCCAAGGCTGGTTATTATCAGCAGGTCTATTGTGGTTTATTATAGTCACAATTTTTAGTTCAAATATATGCAAGATTGTTTCTGACTTTTTTCACCTGCACCTGACAAAAAAGAAATTCCAGCTTATTATCTCTAAATTGAAACGTAATAATTTCTTTTCTTATTTTTTCAGCATTTTGAATTAGTGAGTCTCAGACCTAACCATAATTTCAAATTATTAAGTTGAAATTTAAAGATAATAACCAAAAAGTTTGACTTTGACAGCCAAAAAGAAGCATTTCAGTGGCAGAAACAAACTTCCATCAATATTTCACACGATCTTAATGATGTGAGAAATCAATAATAGTGTCTTTGCTAGAGTTGGATGTCTCGAGACTGGTCTTGGTCTTGAGACTGGTCTCGAGACCACTTTTACGTGGTCTTGGTCTTGTCTTGGTCTCGACGTACTTTGGTCTTGGTCTTGTCTTGGTCTCGGATCCCTCTTGTCTTGGTCTTGCTGTCTCGGTCTCGCTGTCTCGGTCTTGCTGTCTCAGATCGACATAGTGGTCGGGAGATTTGGAGTCAACAGTATCCATGACACACAATGTAACGTTCGATAATGTGTCACGCGCAAAAGCATCAGCTCTAAGAGCCGTGCTTAGAGAGTGCTTTGTAGTGAATCAGAAGAGTCGACTCCCATTGAGCGAGAGCCGGCTCCTCACTTAATTTCCTTTCGCTGCTCAGCTCTCACACAGTGGCTCAGCTATGCTCCAAGACTAGACTAGACTACAAGTCTAGTCTTTGCATTCATTTATTTCCAAGCTAGCGTTATTAAATTGAAATTAATAGATTATAAATGTTTTTGTGCTTTTAAATCGTTATGGAACAAAACGTGATGGATAGAAGACATATAGCAATAAAGGTTGAACAGCTTTGCTCACTCATATTGCCACATTAATTTTAAAAGATAGTGAGGTGAAAAGCTGAAAGACTTAAAATCGTTATTTATTAAAGTAATAGTTGTTTAGAAAATTAATTTGCTTCTTTTCCACCAATGGGGGAATAAGTGCATAAAAACGTATAGATATCGACATCTGCATTAACTTGATGTTAGCTAAATTTCAAACATTGCCCAAGAATTTTTACAATCAGTTTATCCCTGTTTGAAATTTCCTGTGTTAATCTTTTTGTTTCTTAAGAACCCCAAAATGGATGCTAAATAACACCCTGCTAATTATATACACCTAGTGAATGAATATATACACCTAGTGGCCACAACTCTAATGCTGCCCACTACAAACTGTTGTACCATAAAGATAAAAAAATGTTTAGTAGTGACTGATCTTGTCTAAAATCAGTACTCATATACTAATGATAACAAAACTGAATATGTCTTGATCCATATTTGCTTTACTCACTTTCAGAGGTTGGTGAAGCTCCCATTTCAACAACATTAAATATTAAACAGTTATCATAACTGTTAACTTGACCAACGTACACATTAATGTTAGCTGTTTAACTATTAGCAATCCCCCAATAACCACATTATCAACCTGTTAAGTTGTCATTAAGGCAGCAGCTAGCGGCTGTGGTTAAAAATAAAACAGCAATATTCATGTGGGAGCTAGGAAGCAAACCTTATCAGTCCTGCCTGTGTTTATTATTAATAGACAACCTTAGATATCAGGATAACACTAAAAACAAATTTGACAAAAAATCACAATTTGAAACTGAGAGAAGTCTACATCAGTTACATAGAAACATTGGCAGCCTACCTTACAACGTCCCCCTGATCAGCAGTATATAGTGCCGTCACCTGAAGCACAGCACTACTTCAGACAATTTAAAAATATGTTTTTTCCTTTTTTGCACTACCAACAAAAGTCTTAAAATATCTGTAATTTTTAACCTCATAGTTTTTTGTCCTGTTTCAGACAACCTAAAAATAGTGTTGTCATTGATTAATTTTGTATTTCTTTTTAATGGTAAAAAAGTGGTATCCAGTATTTTGCTGGGTATTGCTATGAAGTTTGAAATTCCAGTATCGTAACAACCTCAACATTTTCCAATCCAGTCCAGTGTCACCTACTATGGTTGCTATTGTGATTTCCTTTGTATATTTAACCTTCACTTTGTGTGTTAAAAAACAAAACACCTTCATTCACAGTTTAATGGAAAGATATTTTTACATTCTCTTTCTACTCTATGTAAGTATGAGATGTGTGTACATTCATGCAGGATTTGTGAATTTTTAAATTGTTTGCACTGTCAATTACTCTTTCAGAGATGTATTAGATGGTTTGTTACCTGCTAAATAATTGCACAGTCACAGTTTGCACAGCTGTTTAATGGAAAAGTGTTTTTATATTTCTTCAAATGTGTCCAGAGGGGATTTTTAGCTGTAGTCTGTTATTATTATTGGGTTTTATCAGTAGGTGTTCCCTGGGCTTTGCACACTCTACCTTACAAAGACAAAAAATAATAAAATGCACAACCTCAATAATAAATAGCATAAATTATCATTATTATCTGCTTAAATACGAAATTTATATCAGATTTATTGTTTGGATCACATTTCTGATTCACACTTTTTGGTATTTAATGTTATACATCGAATGGGAACAAAATATTAGTTGATGCATTTTCTGTTTTTGCACCCAGCCAACAGGTTGATCGCATGTTGGGAAAGAGCGAGCGGCTAAGGTCAGACATGTTTGGAGAATTGCTGCAGGCAGCAAACAACACAGGTGACCTCCGAAGCTGCCCGGTATGTTCCATATTTGATGTCACTTTTCCTTTTCCTGTGGTAATATTTCTTAGAAAATCGGTGGCTCAGTACCTTTTCCCTGTTTTGCTATTTAGTAAGAACATCTGTCTGAATTTAACCTTTAGCAAATGCTGATTTGTTTGACGCAGCTATAAATGAATAATTTAGGCATTCAGTTTAACAGTTAGTATGATACTTTAAAATGGACACAAAAATGACTGTTGCAACTGTGCAGAGTACACTCTGTGCTTTCTGCTGTGACACTGCACTTGAAGCGACCGGAAGGAGACGATGCCAGACTAGTGTTAGGATATAAATAGCGGTAAGGGCTTATCCACTGTTTTTCTCTCATCTGTATTTGCTACCGCTGTCTTCCTTTTCAGTGTGCATCAGTTAAAGCACAGTGCTGTGTTCCCTTAAACCCGTACTCTTCCCATGCTCTCTGGCTGCTTTATGCCTTTGCAATATTCTGATGATGATATTTAAGTCACTTTAATTTCCTTTCAGTTTATTTCATCTTTTTGTTTATACCTCAAAAAGACACAACCTATGACTCTGACATTTGGGGAAATTTGCTTAAAAGAAGTTAGTAAGAAAAGTTCACGTTTGCTTTTTTTATGTGTGTTTCCAACAGTGAGATTGGTTCAGTGAGAGTTATATAAGCAGAACAGCTAGCCTCAATCAAATTGTAAAACAATTCAAAACTTTCAGCCACATTGTAAGTGTTTTATTTGCACACGGTCATTTCATTTTTTTATTGTGCGTCTTGTTTATTCATTCTTGTCTTGTTTATTTAATGCCTTTATTACTTTGAGTGAAGAACTTTGCCATTTTCCTTACCAGTGTCTGCATCTTTGTTTTTATTGGTTGTTGTTTTAAAGTATTTTGCAATTTTGGTAAAGTGTTTTATAAACAACTTTACAACTTTATCACTAAAAAACTAATTACAAAACATCCAACAGAGTGGGTTTTTCTCAGAGTTAGAAAAGACAGCATATTTGCCTAAACTAGTAGCCCATTAGAAAGGCACATTTCCCATTACTGCATATCTTAAATGCAAACATAATTTTTTTTTTCAAATAGAAAGATTATATAGTTTTACTGGACTTTACTGGACAATTAAAAATTGCTATGCCTAGTTGTTTTTATCCTTAAATGCATTATTTGTTATGCAGAGTAACTGTGGTCAGAGCATCAAGATCCGTCGCGTCCTAATGAACTGTCCAGAGATTGTGACGATTGGATTCGTATGGGACGCCGAGCAGTCTGATCTTACAGATGATGTCATTAAGTCCCTTAGCCCCCGTTTGAACCTGTGTGGGGTAAGACCAAGTTAAAGGCTGAATGGAGTTAACAGTAACCTGATAACAAATGGAAATCCATTAGATTATTATAGATAAAAAAACATTGTACTTTTTGTACTTTTGTCCAGTGTGTTAAAAGACTTGTTACAAATGTACATATCGAAAGATATTTGCCAATTTTATCATTTAATATCATATATATGAAGGTCAGCATGCTGTAATCTTTAAACTGGCCACGGAAGTCACACAAATAACTGATATTTTCATAGGATTTAGAATCTGGCACAAAACCATCAAACTTCAATTTGCTCTCTTTCAGCTTTTCAACCGAGTCACTGATGAAAATGCTAAACGGAGTGAGCTACATCTGGTGGGGATGATCTGTTTTGCGAGTAAACATTACTCAGCTTTTGCCTATCACACCAAATCTTCAAAGTGGATGTTTTTCGATGATGCTACTGTGAAAGAGGTTAGGATGTCTGCCATTAATCCGCCTTACCCCTTTTCAAAAGTGTATTACCTACTACTGTGTTACATGCTCTAACTCAGTTATTTTCACCTTTTTTTCAGATTGGGTCCAAATGGAAAGATGTTGCTTCTAAATGCATTAGAGGACATTTCCAGCCGCTTCTTTTATTTTACACCAACCCCGAGGGCAGTCCTGTATCTAATGAAGATGCACCAAGGCAGACCACCATGTGTCCCCGCTACAAAACCCAAGTAAACGGTGACATGAACGGTAAGACAGCCTTCCACTTATTATAACTTCTCATATAGATATATGTGTGTGTATATATGTATATATATATATACACACAAATATATAAAGGGGATAATCCACAATATATATCAGGTGTGATGTCTTTTTACTGTGAACTATATTTTCCCACTCTAAACATGTTCAACTCTGCCTCAGAAATGCTTGTATTTGTGGTTTGAATAGTATAGACCTACTTTCAGTTCATTCCTTCATTTTTCTACATCAAGATCGTTTGGTTATACATTAATGACCAAAATCAGTTATCCTGCATTTACTAACTTGAGAAAGTAAATAATGTATTAATGATTATTGGATTGTTGGCAAATACTGTCAATAAATCCATGAGATTAAATAATGGCCTACCCCGAGTCAGATTAGGGATAATCTGCAGTTAAGTCCTGATTACTACCTGTAATTAATCAAAGCATTAAATGTTTATGTTTTACTTCCTCAAGTGCAAAACTGCTGTTTACATAAAATGACAAATAAAAGAAAATTCACTGTGAGCAGCACTTCTCTGGGACAAAATGCCCTGTTGATATCAGAGGTCAGAGGACTGTTTCAAGCTAACAGGAAGACATCAGTTGATGAAATAATCACAAGTTTCATCCAAGGCAGAAAGTATCTAAAAATCTAAGAACAGGAGCTCAAGGGTTCAGTTTGCACAGGCTCACCAAAATTGGACAATAGAAAATGTAAAACATTTTGCCTGATCTAACGAGTCTTGATTTCGGCTGCAACATTCAGATGGTAGGCTCAGAATTTGATGTAAATGACATGAAAGCAGTGAACCATCATTGTGGTGGTGTAATAGTGTAGGGGATATTATGTGGCACACTTTTTGGACCCCTTAGCACCAAATGTACCCATCACTGTACCCATCCTGTTATGGCTACATTCCATGTCCCAAAGCTCAAATCACTGAAAACTGGCTTCTTGAACAGTACATTAAGTTCACTGTACTCAAATGGCCTCCACAGTCACCAGATCTCAATCTAGTAAAGCACATGGTGGAACAGGAGATTCATGAAAAATGACCATAAAACTTTTTGTGACTTCAGATTGGACATACAAACTTTCCAAAAAGGAATGGTGGTTTTACTGAAACACTAGTGTGAAAAGAATGAGGTAATATTAGGCAGCTAATATCCAGATGAGTCTTAACTGATTCTTCACACTATAAAATGGGGTATGTGAAATTTCAAACATGTGCGCACACATTCACAAACTCAAATGTTCTCTCATATAGCATAGAGTGAAGTTAATTCCCACTCACACAGGAGACAACAATTCATGGCTCTACACTGACTTCTGATTGTGTAAAGATGGTAAATGGTAAATGGCCTGCATTTGTATAGCGCTTTACTCAGTCCCTAAGGACCCCAAAGCGCTTTACACTACATTCAGTCATTCACCCATTCACACACTGGCAATGGCAAGCTACATTGTAGCCACAGCTGCCCTGGGGCGCACTGACAGAGGCGAGGCTGCCGGACACTGGCGCCACCGGGCCCTCTGACCACCATCAGTAGGCAAACATGGGGTTAGTATCTTGCCCAAGGATATTTGGCATGCAGCCAGGAGGCAGCCTGGGATCGAACCACCGACCTTATTGTGGGATCCTGACACCTGATGTGATCTGTGTCTATTTTAGCATCTTGTATTTTATCAGTGATATTCAAATGCCAGTGTGAGGCTATTTTTTTAAAGTAAGGTAACACATATGTAACTCTATAATAGTGGACTCTGGATTATTTAAAAAAAAACAATGATTCATGTTATTATGTTTGCAAATGCCTTAACTAACTGCAGTAGCTTGCTAACGGACAGCTAACATTAGCTTTCTAAAAGCTACCTGGACATACAGCAAGGAGTAAAATAATCCTCTGACACAGTAATACGTAATAATTTTAGCCAGCTAAAGGAATTTGGTTTCTTTGAATTTTGCTTTAGTTACATAATGTTGGGCTCAGTGTTCTTTTCAGAGTAAGATGCAGTGTGCTCTCTCTGTTAGCTTAAATTTAAAAAGTGCAGTGTGTTTTTTACTGTGTGCGTATGATTTATCTAAGCAAACCTTACACTTACACAATGAGTTTTGTGCAACAATAGGGTTTAGTGTCCACCAGGCTGCAATCACAGAGATTATCCTTGGCTTGTCCGGGAACTTAAAGTGAAATGAAGCTGCGACATCAGAGAGCATGATAGGGATCAGAATGCTGATCCATTCCAATTTGTCTAGTAATTTCTTTTCCAAAAAGCCCAGTCTGTTTCAGCATTTGAATTGTCTTTGTGAAAGTATCATCAGGTAAAATTTAACAGTATCTATGACAGTGGTGATTTCAGTCAATCACAAATTACAGTTATGGTTTCCGTCGGGGTGATGCCGTTAAACCTCAGGCGGAAAGATTGTCCTGGTCTATGTGCTGGCTTGAACTTGACATGAGGATGATGCCTCTATTGCACGCAGATTACCACCCACGCCTCGCTCCCTAATCCCCGCTCCTGTGGCCAAACGCACTCATGCCCCTGCTCCACAGTTCTCACTCCTCCCCTGGACATTTCCGACATTTGCCTCCATTAATTTATAAGCTTGGGGTTTTGGCAATGGCACCTTTCCTGTTTAGATGGATTGTTTTGCTTTAATGTGGAGCCCAGATACTTTGGCATGGGACAGGATTTTTGCTTTTATGACATTCAAAGTAAGTCGTTGATGCATTTGCTTCACACTCAGATGGCTCAGGTTTTTTTTATTATCCTTTCATTGAATGTGATCATATTTTGTCTGTTGTCCTGTTAATTTGATGTGCAGTTTTTAGGAGTGAGTTTTCAGTCCTGTACAGTACTTTATGCTCATTCAAACTAAAGCAGCAAACCAAGAAATGTTTTGTGGTTTAATGCTTTTGTTACAAATTTGCTCTATCATTTCAAGACACAAGATAAAATTTGCTTTATTAAATTAAACAGCACTTTGCTGCATATACTGTTTAGTATGCTTGGAACAGTCGAAGTCCTTCAATGCCAACATTGGGCTGCATGAACAGTATATGACAGTTTACTCACTGCTCTTACTCACCACTTTTGTAACATCCAGCTTTGCATGCACACAGCATTATGCAATATTTCACCTCATGTTTCAGATAATCCTCAGAATATTTCCTTCACCGCAATATAAATATTTGTAGTGTAATAATTGTATTATGTTTTAATGTAGATCTTATAATAAAAAATAAAAATGAGCCTCTGCTTAAAGCACAGTACACATACAAAGAAAGAGACAGTGCTGCAAAAAGCAAAGTAACCAAGAGAAGAGCTGAGTTACAAAAGTAAAAGACAGTGGAAGCTGTTAGGTGATCATGCTCATTAAAAAGCCAGATGTTCGCAGTTCACATCAGCACTGTTTCTCACAGTGACCCGTTTGCTGCAAAAGGCAAAGAAACACCACAGGGTGGGCAGCCATGGCAGCAATTGTGTATTTTACCAAAGTTAATGATGCAGCATCTGTTCTTTGTTTTGTCTCTTTCCCCATTGGCAAGAAGCAACGGCAGAATGGTGCATCTACTGTGTACTTTATATGGACTATGATTTAATAATGAAAGTAGCCCTTCTAACATTTTCTCATGCAATACCGTTTACTTGATTCATAACTAATTCTTATAATTATATGGCACAGGAAAAAATGCAAAAGGAGTCACTCTAAGAGTAAATCATAGCCCATGGATGAATTTACAGCCACTAATTGTGCAAACAGATTAACACTGCTGTCTTATCATGAGATTCAGGGTGTAACAAGACCATAAGGCAACCAGTTTTTGCTTAACCAGACAAAGTTTCCAATTGCTGTTGAATAAGTGTTTGCACAGGATTTCACATCTTATGGATCAAAAAATATTGAGGTTTTGCAGATACATGACTGCTAACTACATCATGTTGACTTGTCTGCCCACTTTGGACATGTGACAGTCATGATGACGATCATAGATTAAGTGAATAGCCCACAGGGCTAAATCATGCAGGCCTAAAAACTGGTCCTAGCAACCATGTGTATTTCCTGAGTAATTGGCAAAAACCTCTTTAAGATTGCTTTGGTTACCCATAGTTTGCATTGAGCACACTGACACATCAATGCAATCAATGTTGCATCTTCTGGAACATGTAGACTGCAGTAGATTAGTAGATTGTGAGTGCTTGCAGACAATGCAGACATTTTCCATGCAAACCACAGGCGACTGTAGCCATTTGGTAACAATCAAACCACTGACAAGCAGCACTCTTTTGTGACCAGTTTCACCTAGTAATAGCCGGCAAAATCCAGAAACCACTCGCTAACCAGTTCCGGGATTTACACTTTTCTCCCGCTGTCGGTGGTTGTTTCATGACCAATATGGACGTTCGATCAATGTGACCATGATGTCAAATAAGAAACATCTGTAGTCACTGGCCACTGGCTACAGTGACTACAGTGACTAAAAAGATAGAGTACCTTACTCAAAGTGCGAATGCACATTTGAGTGTGTGCTCTTATTGTCTCTTTGCCAAAATATTTGTAATGCTGGAGAGTTGTGGTTACGTCATACATAATGTTGGTCAAAAGCATAATAATGTCTTTTGTATAGACTGTAGTCTTGAGTTAAAATATATACAAATCTTTAGAGTTTTTCATTTTACTTATTTCTTTCTTTCTTTCTTTCTTTTCTTAAATTTGGGCCATGGGAACTAACCCTGCTAAAGGTAGTTTATGGTTCAGAGTAAATATTTAACACTCATTTAGTTGTTCGAGAGCCAGAAATATTCCAAATTATTTGTCAAAAACAGTATAATTTCTGTGTTGTAGAGAAACCACAGTCCTGTCATTTGATTAATTTATTTTCCTCAACAGTAAAACATCCTCTTGGCAGTCCTAACAAATTTCAGGAAACTTTCATGGAGAATTTGCAGAGGCCAGGTGAAACATCAAAAAAAGACAGAGGTCATCGAAGAACTGAACCATCACAAAACAAAGGTAGAGGGCTGTGTGCACATAGCACATGTTCTCTAGTTATAAGGGTAGCAGTGTAAATCTGGGAGGAGAAAGACAAATTTGCAGACTGCATGGGCTCTACACGCGATATTCTGCAAATAATCTGTGTTCACTGTTCTTAGATATGACGCATGCAAGACCTTCATCTCCACCAGAGAATGGTCCAGGGCCTCCTGTGGAAAAATCAAAAAGCTATCCACGTAATGAGAAGCCATCAAACCATTCAAGCAGAGGATCTCAGGAGCCACATGGACAGTCCTTTGGTGCACAGAGTGGTGGACATAGTCGGAAAACTAATAATTTCCCAGGTCACAATGACCAGGATGGCACCCATGACCAATGGGAAAAAGGTGGGAGTGGAGGAAGTCGCAATAAGTCTAAGTCTACTTGGAGACCTATTCGGGAGGTGTTAAATGTGGACACGGTATTGAATGAACTAGAGCAGCGGCGTCAGCAGCAACATGACAGCCCGCGGTGTAGTAAGCCTCCATCACACGAGAGGGTGCACCCAGAACAAAACCGAGATCGCGAGCGGGAATATGTCCGAACCAGAGAGGATCGGAAACAGAAATGTTTAATGACGATTTATGAGGACGAGCAGCGGCTTGAGACCGAGAGCCACAGCTCTGTAGAGTCAGAAAGCCGAGCAAATTACCAGAGGGGCAGCAAACTAAAGGGGGGCCCAAAGACTCTTCTACGTAGTGATACCTGGACCATTCAAAGGACAGAGTCTGGCTATGAGAGCAGTGATAGACTCAGCAGTGGCTCCACCAATCCTGATTCTCCTGGGGTCGATGGCTTTGCTGTTAAAGACCAGAGATCAACAGCGGAGGTACCGCTGCAAAGGTAAGACTCAGCTGATGACTATGACAGATACTGTCATTTAAATTTTACCTGCGGCAAATCGCCAGCATGCTGTGTTCATAAATAGTTTATTTAATAGGCAACATCATAAGATCTCTAGAAATAGAGTAAGATTTAAGTGAATCTTTTGTTATGAATTTTCTCATTAAAATAGTACATGGGACAAAAGGACATTTTGATGACCCAGAACACTTTGGCCCAGAAATCACATTTTCAGATATCTTTTTCTAAAAGCACCAATAAGCCTATGTTAACAATGACAAAAAGTAGTTTTGTATATGTTCAAAATGTATTTTAAGGCCTATCTTTTCCTGGAAAACTAAAAGAAGTTTATGACTCATCCTGCACTGCGAAATGTGTACTATGTGTGAATCTAAGAAGACAATTTCTTCTTGATTCAGCTCGTTACTGTGGCATTAATACACTATGGATAAAAACCTTCCTTAATAAACATCTTGAATATGAATATGTTAAGTTCTTTGTCAGTGACAATAACTAGCATTTCTATTTGTAAACTATTATGAAAAACACGCAATTGGCGTTACAATGTAAACATAAAAAAACAAACAAACTTGTGTTGTCCATCTTTTTAGCTTATGTGTTTTAAAAATGCTGCTCTGCACATTTTTGTTTCATAGTCACGCGCACTCTTTTTTTCCTTTTGCGTCTATGGTTATTTTAAGAGAGCTGGATATATTCTGCCACTTGCTAATTTTTTCCACTTGTCCACTGGTCACATTTTGTGTTGTGGACAAAAAAGCTTTTTCTCCATAGACTGAGATGGACGCCGCTCACTGCAGTGTACCTGGACTGAGTCCAGCTGGAGTAGGTCTAGCTAAATCCATTTGGATCCACAGTGAGCGTCATAATTATAAAAGAGACACCTTAAAAACCTTTGATAGGACACAGGATATTTTTCCATTATTTTTTTTATTCTCTGACATTTTATATTTATAAAAGTTTCCCAGAAGCTAAAAAAGGGAAGTTTATTTTAATACTCTATTCCCATGTACACTTTAAAGGGTGAGTGTGAGGACGCCAGCAGCAGACACAGAAATGCACATATATCTACAATACATAAGCAAACCTGGAAGCTAGAAAACAGTTTTGGCTGTATATTTAACAAGGAATTATTAATCACTGAAAGCCATCTTTGAGTGGTTTTCATTCTAAATCTTGTTCAGATGGCACTTTTCATTACTCAGTATGTTTTGATTGGTTTTTTTGTGTGTGTGTAGAGAAGCAGTCACACTGTGAGAATTTGGTCCTAAATTTGTTTGTGTTCACCAAGGCTCCAAATCACCCATCAGTTAATGACTTTATTTGACATAAATATTGATTGTTTAAAGGTCACATTCAACCAAAAATTGTATGGTTAAAAAGGACTTTAAAGTTTAAAAAGAAATGCATGTGTAAATGCTCTCTAAATTTGCAGTCTGTACACGGAGATATTAAAATATGAACGTGCCTCATGCAAGTAAAAGTTAACTATTAAAATACTTGTATTTAAGTATGTAATTATATTGAGTAAAAGGTATTTAAGGTAGGAAATCATCTGTTTTTTGTAAATTAATATTATGAAAAATTTAATAAAATGTCTCCATAATTGTTCAATTTGCAGTTTGTAAGTCTTTGCCTATGGTTTAAAAATCAGTGAGTATGGTTTATAAACAGGGAGTACCGATACACACAGGTACATTTTAGGGAGGATTCACAATATAATAAGCACCTTTAGGAATGATAATTTTTTAGTAAAAGCTGCAATTTTTTACAGCCTATTGAGTACTGCATTTAGTCATTATCATATTACAAAGGTATCCTTGAAATATCATGAATGTTATTGATGATGGTACTCATCAAAGCATTATTTTTGTAATGGTCTGAAGGACTGTAGCAATTAATAATCAGTTTTAACTTGGTAATAATGATAGATATTTTCAGTGGTTGGTTATTTACCTTAGATGTCTGCTGAAAATAAAAACACTTAACTTTAAATGAAAGGGTACCATGGACTACTGTTTTCAGCCTTTTTATTCACATTTTTGTCATTTTGTAGAACAATATATGGTATAGCTCGAGAACTACATGAAAGTTTGAATGTAATGTAAGAATTAAAAGCAATCATACGTTTTTACAGGCTCGACAATATATTGGGTCAACTAGACAAGATTCAAGACAACTATTATACAGTCAATTCCATCTAAAGTCAATTCTAGTCTTAAAGTGACTTTTTTGGAGCATTAGAGTCTCAGTAGACCTTGAATATGTCTTTGGTCCTGTCATATTACATATTGATGTGCATTATTTGCCAGAAAAAGAGTAAAAGGGTTTTTTTTTATGCTGGCTCTGTATTACACTTGGAAACACACTCAGTTGCTGTCTTTTATTTTCAGCCAGCAGCACCAAAAAGGAGGCGATGCAAAATCTAGTATAATGTCCTCACCTCCACACAATGGTAAGTTCCACGATTTTAAAGGCTTCCTCAGGTTTTCGTGGCACAGTAAAAGAATTAGCTGGTAATAAATGCAGTGTGTGAAGTAACCACAGCGCAGTGCGTAATTGTAACCTGCTGTTAGTAATTTTCAGTTTTTGGTAAAATGTTAACATGCATGTACTTGTATGTAACAGCCTTATTCTATGTAACAAGTCCACTTTATATAACAGGTATGCATGGAAACATACGTTGTGGGTGGATGTAATTATCCCCCCAAAAACAAAGTCATATCTGCTTTAAAAACATGATGTGGATGTTTTAAATGTAGATTTTGCCATAAAAGAAGCAAAAAAAGGATAACATGTAAAAAAAAAAAAAAAATGAAAGTAATATAATGTGACGTTTGAAACAGGACTTTGGTCTCAGTTATATGTTTTAAAATATTTGCAGTACTTACATGAAAAGATTTACAAGGAAAAAAGAAACTTAGATTAGATCTGTGTGTAAAGAACTTTCAAAAGTTCATCTTGCTTTCTTTCTTTCTTTCTTTCTTTCTTTCTTTCTTTCTTTCTTTCTTTCTTTCTTTACTTTCTTTCTTTCTTTCTTCAACCTGTCTTGTATAGGCTATGTTGATTTCTAAGTTTGGACTGGCTTATTTAACCTCTTCACCCAGTCAGTCCTGCACAGGCATTAATCTGATGATAATCCCACAAAGCTTGTTCAGATAGCACAGCTGGACGTGGCTGCTGGCATTGTCATAAATATCTTTCTGTTGCATGCTGTACTTAGGAGTGTGCTGCACTCAATACTTAATCAAGGCTATGTGCATTCAGAGCCAGTGTTTCCAACCAACAGCTAGAGCTTTTATCCTTGCATGGACCTCTCCAGGGCAACAGCGAAGAAAAAAATAACACATCTATTTTTAAAGGGAAGGAATTCAGCACCACACTGCCTCTTGCTGCGCTGGTGCATGGAGGGAGCTTGCTGACTGATTCATCCAGCTGTGTGAAAGTCTTGTGAGATTAACTTGCTGCTGCTGCCACCTTGTGTCCTGAGAGGGCAACAGCCTTGATGTCAGTCATAGATGATTTTCTCCCAGCTGCCTTCTTAGTTTAGACTTTTGATTAGCTTTGCTTTTTAACATAGGCAGCAGTGCATAATTGTCTGCACTGTCTGAGGAAAAAAGAAGTCTCACTACATAAATTTGTTGGGGGTTTTTCTGTGTTTGGTCTGGTACTTCCTCTCATTGTTTCTTAGCCTGTGATTTTCCATGTCTTAATATTTGTATAGCTCTTCTTGTGTAATAATAGTAATAATAAACCTTATAAAAAGATGGATTTATCTTTTTTGGATCTTTCCTGTTTTATTCAGTTTACTGCTTTGTTTTGATCCTGTTTTTTGTTTTGTTTTGTTTTGTTTTATAGGCAAACATCAACCCAAACCTCAGGGAAAGAACCATGATCAAGTTTCACATTCACATCAAAAGAGCAGTCCATGTTCGAGGTTGTTTCTTGTTGTTTCTCTTGAATTACATAAAAATGGCTTTAGTTTTTAAAAAATAGTTCAAGTTGATGGACTTAATCCACCTGTGTATATATAGGGATGACTTGCACTGTGGTTATAGTGTGTAATGGGTCATATTGGATAAATTAACAAATCGCATAATTAGTATAAACTGAGAACACAGACAGAGAGCTAAATGAAATGGAGGAGGAGACCTAAAGGATGGAGCCAGAAAGTCAACACTGCGATTCTAAAACTCAGTTTACCTCTGGAAACTTGTTATGTTCCTACAATCAATGCCCTCCACATCAAAAATAGATGTGTGCATAACTACTAGAAGAGATTATTTTGCAGCACTGCTGTCATGGAAACTTTAGTTTCTCCTCCCCAAACATCAGCTGACAAAAAAAGCAAACCAGACCAGATGCTGAGCTTCCTTCCTGAACATTCCTGGACATTTCATTCAGTGAAAATCAGTGATACCTGAGAAAAAGTACAGTTGTATAATATATCTTTAAAAAAATACATGTGACATGTCAGAGTAGTTTAGATTACGGTGATTAGGCCAGCCAGCAAGTTGTAGATCTTGGATGTTTGAAAAGTTGTCGGAAACTTGCGCCGCTTGAGTTTGCACCCCAAAATGTGTTGTTTTGCATAAATCCAAGTTATTACACTGAAATGTAATATAGCAATAATATATAGCAAAATGCTTTAAGACAATATACATGAATTTTAAGTTTTTACATCTTAATTAATTTCCTCTTTTTCTGTAGACGGAAATCAAAGTACACGTCTAGTACCTCCAGAAAAGCAGGGTCTTCTGAGAGGATCTTGTCTGGCTCGGACAGCAGGCAGAGTGAGCAGCAGGAGATGACAAACTGTAGAGGGCACACTGGAGAAAGTGCAAACCTGAGGCACATTACAAAAACCAGCAGCTCAGAATGGAACAGCTCTGATGATCTTGCTCTCTCTGAGCCAGAGGATAGAGAAAGCACTTACCTCTCCAGTAACAGCGAGGCCACAGCCTCTGATTCTCAGTGTCCCCATATAAGCCTGCCATACCACCCTCCCAGCAATGTGACGGCAGAAACTCTTCAACTGAACAGCCAGCGTCAGCTTGGTACAACAGGGTTGCCTCACCTTCGACCCAGCCAACGGACTCCTCACCAAGGGGAAACAGGCCACCCAGTGTTTCGTCCCAGGATGCTCCAAGAACCTTTTCCATCAAGTCCTCGTCTTTCGTCCACATCTTACGTCAGTCCTCACAGAAAGCCCGACATGTCGGGCCTCCGAACCTTCTCAGATGCAAGCTCCAAGTCGGGGTCTGACCCAGAAAGGAGTACCCCATCATCGTGTGAAAGCGAGGAAAGAGCAGCTGGATGCAGGATTGAACAGGCAGTGCCTGCTCAAGAGGTTTCTCTGACAACATACTTCAATGTGGATAACTGCATGACGGAAACATACCGTCTCAAGTACCACAACCAGAGGCCTCTTGTCCTCTCTGCCACGGTGCCACGGACAACGGTTGCAAGTGAGCGGAGAGATAACAGTGATACACATTCACAAGATGTGCCAAAAGCCAGACCGGAAACAAGTAAGCCTCCAAACAAAACCAGTAAGTTACTGGAAAGGACAAAATGACAATATCGTATTGTTTTCTTTGTTGCTGTGTCAGAGACACATGACTGTCGTAAAAACAAGGGTTTTTTTTTAAAGGAAACTCTTTTTTTTTCCTTCACAGGCCATAATAGCAATAAACCCACTGCAAAATGGAACCCAGTGACAGCCAAAGGACTGGATGAACGTGGTTTTTTATGAGTGTAACTTGGTAAGTTTTGTTTACATGGATGGGCAGTATTAACTGGATGCCAAAGAGTTTACAGAATGGAAATATGTCAGGAAGCCACGGCACCTCCAAACCGAGACGAACTTATTTATGCAAGCCTGTCACATAAATAAAACCTATTTCTAAATGCTGTTGTGTATGACTTGACGGATTATCAACTTTCACGTGTATCTTCATTTGTTTTGTAGCGTTGCTGCACGAAGATTTCGTTTCAACCAAACCCTGTTTTCAGTTTGCACTAAGAAGTTTTTTTAGGGTTAGATCATTCTTTTTTATCACCGTATGTCTGTTTTAAAATATTTGTATTTTAGTGCACATATTTTATTTGTGCACTAGTGCTGCAGAAATTAAACTATACAAATATATTTAGGGTAAGGCAAAAGAGATTAAGGTGAATCACAGATGATGTGCTGTGGTCTGTACCGTAAAAGAATTGAGTGTGATCACAAATGAGAGCATGCTAACATGAAAAGATATGCTAAAGATACATTATCTGATTATGATGTCATTCTACACAACACAATAAAATCAAAGGTTGGCCTCATCGACAGCAGGTTAAAGGCAGTTAATCTAATTACCCCTGTCAAAGGAGTAAGATTGGAAAAGTTATTCATGATTTCTGAGCACCTTACAAGTTTTATGGATATTTTGGAGGCTTTAGGTCACCAGAGGACAGACGCTGTAACAGTGACTCTTATTTATTTACTGAGGTGTTCTAAGTGTTATCAGTTATCAGTTATTTTACAACATTATTCTGTTAATGAATGACTGTGGGCTGCCCCATACCAGTCAGTCTTTTGATGTAAAAAAAAGTGTACTGGAAAAGATGATCGATTGTTCATTTACTTGAGAAAAACACCCCCAGTAAAGGTCAATTTTATGTCATCCTTGAAAAAAAATGTGTAACTTGGTTTATTGGTTGGTTTTATTGGCAATGTCACAGGGCAGCCTTCAGGCTATTTAGTAACCACCATACACAGTCGTGCAACCTTTTTGTGTTTTCTTGTCTTCAGTGCTGATTCTTGTAACCTTTTTTTGTAATTCCCAGTGATGTCAAAACCATTTATTTTCCCAGTCTTCCTCTTAAAGTAGGCAGATTTAAATGCAGGTCTGTATTTCCAGGTATTTTCATAATAATGCCAATGTAATTGATATAACTGACATAACTATTAACCATACTACTTAACATAACACACAAGTATCCTTGTTCATAGTAAGACTAATATTCTGAAACCTGCATGTGGCCTTTACAGAGTCATACTAGCTGTTTGTACAGCCTGAGCATGAGCATGATAATCCTGGACTGACTCCAGCAAACATAACATTCTGTTTGATTTTATTCAATTGTAATAAAACAAAGTCATCAAATAGCAATTTGTAACCTTTTAAACACTTGAATGTTCTCTTGCTCACACTAGAATACATAATATTATGTTATGCATACATTTTTGAATCTAAATGTATAATGCAAACAGTGTGTTGGAAAACAAACTGTCCGAGACATACTATGCATTCACTTTAAAAAATAATTACTTTAAGAGCAGGTTTTGGTGTTTTTAGATCCTTTTTTTTATATGCACATTTTTCAAATCTCAATATATATATATATTTTTCAACTCACTAGATTGCCAAGTCTCTTTATAACCATCATGCCATATACACATATTTTTTTCACCTTCCATTTTTATCACAGCAACCTTTGTCCAGGTATTTACTCCTCCCACTGAACACATTTAGCTGTGTATGTATGCCGTGTTTGACCCGACAGACATTTGAAATTTGTGTTGGTCATTTCGATTTTTGTGTGTTTCTACTTGTATTTGTCATGGTTTACTTACACTGTTTAAATATAAGAAAAACAAGACTTGGACTTCACAGGCAGTCCAGTCTATCGCTCACTGATACAGTACACAATGATATACACTAGACTGCCTTTAAACAACTTGATTGTGCTGTAGTAATTATAAATCCCTGCTATTTTTAAGACTTCCTATATATTTAATGGAAAAAGTAACTAAATAGCTAAATTACCGATAAACTGAAGCTCAGTCCAAGAATAATAACCAGATTACCTTAACGTTGATTCACCTGTGAAGTGTTTTTTCTTCATAATGATTGTGGGGTTTTTTTAAATTTTTTCCTTCATCTTAAAAAACTCTTCTCTTTTCCTCACAAGTTTCATTTTACATTCTGAACATTGTGTCTTCAGTTGTATCAACAGTGCCTTGACACTTTCAGTGAATTCATTTTTTGTTGTTGTTTTGTTCTTTGTTGGTGAACCACATTTAGAGAATAAAAATGATGAATGAAGGAAAATAGACGATGTTGCGATAAAACTTTGGAGCAGGCAATGCTACCGGTGACGTATTTGACACTCCTGTATGTGAAAATGTTATTTATAGGTTGGATTGGGGTTCTTAGCGGCTCCTTCAGACTTCGATGCAACAATCACAGCTGCAGGCAGCAGACTCAGCAGTTCAAAAACGATTCCCTCTGTTAAACTAACAGTACTTGCTGCAATTGTGCAAATACGATTATGTCTTGCATCCACAGTTTGTAGTCTTCAGTTAAAGTTTGAATTTGCTCTCGAGGCCTGCTTGATGAGACTGGTTTTCTCCTGTGTCACTTAATGTCACAGTTGGCATTGCATCAATCTGTTTCTTTTATTTCGGGCTACCCGTACAGTGGAGCAACCTAATTACGCTGTAAAACCACAAAACAAAAGAAAGCTTTCTGCATCATGTCACTGATCTTATCAGTTATAAGAAGTTATAAGATGACGATGCCTGATAAGTAGGCTCGGGATACCTCCCTGAATCCTGCCGTCTGTTTGGTTTTGGTCCTGTGCATTTGGTCTGCTGAGTTGATTTATTGACATTACAGTAAATGCTTCATGACTGTACATGTCAGTTTAAAGAAACATGTGAAACCTGTCTACACTTTATATTTTTGTAGATAATATATATTTATTTTTATTCATTGTTGAATAAAGTTTCAATTATTGTATCACTACTAAATTAGCCACTTGACCGTGTGTGTGTGTGTGTTCAACTTTGCATGAGCTTCCACAGAATATTATTTGATGAAAAGCAGAGGAAACAAGCACACAAATTAATAGGCAGTTGTGACTTTATTAATACAGTTATCAAAATATGATGAATTACATGTTGTTGATGACTTGGCACAAAACTGTATGAAACCCTGAAAATATTTCAGTTCGGTTCTTTAGATGGATTTGGTCTAACTCCTCTTGAAAATCCTCTTTGCATCCACACCTTCGTAGGTGTAGCTCTGTTGAAGAAAGATTAATCAAATACAGTTGTTATTTAACTTCACAGTTTTTTATGTCAGGATGAATATTTATAGTTTTGAATGTATAATCTCTATTTTTTATGCATTTGTAGGAACTCTGCCTTGCCTGTATAAGTTCATCTCCTTGAACAATTCTGGTTGTCGTCAGGTCTTTTCCGTTGTCCTTTCTCTTGAAAATTCCCTTCAACATGTCTCCCTCCAAGGTCCACGCACCCTGAGAGTTGAAACCAACGATGAGGAAATTAATGAAATAGAGAACAGGCAAGGAGGGGATATTGTGCAGAAGTCGAAAGGCTGACTTGGCTGTTTGACACTTTTATGGTTGCGGTAGTGAACAGAGGGCAAAGTCAAGGCTTGATGTATGGATTGTTGACTTAGTAACAGGGACTCAAAAGTTGAAAGTCTAAAGTGAGTGAAACTAGGAGTCACTTTAACTTACTGATAGTTCTGTTCCATCTGCAAGGGCATACTCAAAGGTGACTCCGAGGGTAAATTCAATTTCGATGTTGCGGAAAGTGCTGCTCTCCTTGACGATAAACTTGTCTCCCTCCTGCGTGATGGTAATCTTGAGGTTGTCGTGAGCAGCCAGCTTCCTCTTCACCATGTTAACTCCTGTGGATAGACACAATAAGGTCACAATAGATTGAGCAATGTCAGGAAGTTTTACCTGTCTAAGGGCTAATCACTTATAATGCAGTCACAAAAAAAATGTGCATGACTATTAGTTTGGTGCAAAGATTATATTTAGACATTAATACATCTGTATTCTTTATTTAAGAAAAAAAGAAGATTCAGAAGCAGCTTATCAGCTAGCATAAGCTGCTGATAAGCTGCTGAAGCTAGCACTCACCCATTTTTTCCATGAATTTGTCATAGTTCTCATTTCGAGTAACTTTCCAGGTGCCGTTGAAAGTCATGGTGGCAGTGAGGGTGAGCTGGAGGACTCTGCAACAAGGAGTGCCCTTTTCAAACTCTGCCGCTCCTTTTAAACCACACACCCTCTTATCTCGTCATCTATCTGATTGCTGATGTGGCCGTTTAAAGCTCATAATTTTTTTTCCAAGGTAATATCCTAACTGTGTGACAATGAATAGTTAAATGGTAAAGGGACTCAAGCTTATAGAGCGCTTCTCTACTCTACTAGAGCACTCAAAGTGCTCTATACAACAACTTTGAATGGTTAATAGCCACTTCATCCTGAATCTGTTTGCCAGAAGTGTTGGTCACAGATTAACCACTAACCATATTCAGTGCAGAACTGCAGCATTTAAGTCTGCACTATTTGATACAAGACGAATATATTTGAATTTTTTTACTTTAAAACTGTAAATCTGTTTTTTGTTCCTGCCATTTACTATTATTACAGATCCATTGCACATGTGCACTCCTACAAATCTGTATGTAGCTAATGCAGGTTTAATCTTATCATTCATCCAAGATACTGCATCGGTGTACTAGTTGTAATTTCTTTCTTCCACTATACTTAATTATATGTGATACCTTTGTCCTTAATTGCCCATTGCTAATAAACAAGACCTTTGACATCTAAAGTTAATGTTATACAAAACAAAAGAAAAAAAGATATTAAAAAACAAAAAAAAACCAACCATCCTTAAACCATATATAAGGTTATATATATATATATATATATATATATATATATATATATATATATATATATATATATATATATATCATGATATAAATGATATATATATATATCATTTTGGTATCGCTACATCTATCATTACGGCTGTCTTTTTCTACTTGTCTACCACTACTATGTCTACCACCATCTAGTAATTTTATGCAATTAAATTACCACGGAAATTTAATTTAATTTAATTTAATTTAATTTAATTTAATTTAATTTAATTTAATTTAAGGACATCAAAAACATTGTGAAACTATTAACTAACCCACAACTAACTGCACTATTAAAATTGAAATATTTAAGTTTAACAGAAAGAAAACAAAATGCTAAAATATGCATTAAATTATTTTAACCTATACCTAACCAAGTGGATGAATGGGATGAATAAAACATGTAGAGCATGTCTTCTCTTTCATCAAAGTTTCTTGTCATTCTATGTGTCACAAGAGACCTTTGCCTGACCTTCACTTCCACCTCAGTAATACTGCATCTTATCAGACAAAAGACCTTTCTACCAAGACTGCAGTGATGAAATTCACAGGTGAGCTGGAGCCATAGTTGATCAAGTCTGGTGGAAACTCTTTATAACATAATTATATCCTTTGAGGTTTGTCCAGTTTGTAGTATAAGTCATAAAAGCACGTGACAAATGAGACCATAGACTGAAAGGGTTGAATTAGTGATTCAGTGAACTCCATTTTAGCAAATACTAAACAAATGCTGATAACAAATTTCCGTCTTTTGCAAATCCATTCAAGTACAGTCAGGTGCGTAGGTTTTTGGACAGTGACACATTTTTTGTAATTTTGTCTGCGTACTTTACCACAGTGGCTTTTAAATCAGGCAATCAATATGTAATATAATTGGATAATTGATTGCCAAGAAGTTTTTATGGTCAGACATGGGCTGTTTACTCATTATCCCATGACAAACTAAGCAGGCAAAAGATCTGGAGTTGATTCCAAGTGTTGAGCTTATTTTAGTTATTGTTGCACTGGCAGAATTGATATGAGGTTTAGAGAAATGTAGGTGAAGAAGGCCATCACTAGGCTTAAAACCTAAATAAATATATCAGAAAGATATTTAAAAAAAAATAGGAGAAATGCACTTGCAACAAGCTCAAATGGCCTGGAAGACCATGGAGGAGGATTAAAGTGAATTTTACAATATCTGACCCAGAAAAACCTCTAGGAAATTCGCATGCATTTGTCAAAGTCAACAATCATAAGACGGTTTCATTAATGTAAGTAAGTACCAAGGATTTACAATAGGGTATAACTGAATGGGGCTGCAGTAAATGCATGGCAGAGCATCTCAAGAGGGTAAACATAGCATTTGGTGATGTCCATATGGTCCGGACTTCAGGCAGTCATTGACTGTAAAGGATTTTCATCCAAATATGAAAAACAATCTTGAACTTTAAATCTTGATGTTTGTTTGTTCAATTAATTTTGAGCTTTTAAAAATTAGTTCTGTGTTCCTAAACAATTCATGCTAAACCCTTGGAATTAAAGCTGAGGGTCTTGTTTGATTTAAAATCCACTGTTTTGGTGTACGAAGGCAAAATTCTCAGCATTGGGTCATTACTCGAAAACGTTATGGACCTAACTGCTTAACATTTGTTGTGCTACCAGAAGTTTACAAGCAAGCTCGTGATAATTCCATGCTGGTCCTTGACCTAGCAAGATAAATTTGGGTACGGAAGATAAGAGCACTTGTCCCTCACTCTTTAATAACAGTGAAAGAGACTTGAGCAAGACTCTTAACAGCTTATTAATTCTCCAGAGTGGCTCACTGACCAGACTGTTGTCATGGCCAGACCCCTTAACGCTGATCACGATCTATAGTAGAACTGATACGGATGATGTCTCTGTTTAAGTTCCTTAGTGCTCCATTTGATGAAGGAGTCATTATAACTATTTACTACATCTGTGGTCACTGGGTGAAACATTTAAATGCTATATTACCTCAGGAAAGTGAAATGAAAATCCAGTTTACCTTTTTCCAATATCTGGTATCTAATTAAACACAACTGTCTCTTTAGCTACAGAGCTGAAGAAGAGCTACTAAAGAAACCTCTTGGATGAGAGGCAAAACATCTTGAAAATAAAAATTAAACAAGTCCAGTTCACACATTTTCAGTCTCCTTAGACTGGAATGGCCTGGATGACTGAGAACCTACACAGACTTTTTAGCTACAGGTTTACTCCCTAATCTCTCTTACTTTACCATTAGCTGCTAGTATTAGCTTCTGTTGCATTGCTTGAAAACAACCATAGAAGCAACATGGTAAATGTGTCTTTAAGTAGTTATTTTGTTTTTCACGGTCTCTAAATTTTTCTGGGAGAACAAGGTGCCACATTCTAAATTAGATTTAAGGACAATACCTGTAATTTGAAAGATACTTGCCTTGGCCAGTGGTACAGCTCATCCCTTCGTCCATCCATTCTCTTCCACTTATCCTTATCAGGGTTGCAGGGGGAGGGATGGAGTCTATCCCAGCTACCTTGGGGTGAGAGGTTGGGTGCACCATAGACAGGATGCCTATTGATACCTATGGTATCAATTTCAAAATCCTACATCATGTCAAGTTATTGCATTTACAAGATTTCCAGAAAACTTAACCTCCGACTATGAAGTTGAAGTCACCGAGATTTGAATTCATCTGAGATTTTTAGTAGATATATGTGGTATCAATTTGAAACACCTACATTGCTTCATTTTTGAGTTATCACATTCACAAACTTTGGTGTCCACATTTTCTGCCTGCCTGTCCAAGGCCCCATCAGCCTCTTACATATGAAGGTAAGAATCTAATTTTAAGCAAAATTCACATTTGGTTATTTAAAGAAAATTGGCTTGACCAATTTTTTTTTATTATTGTACTGCAATAGAAAGTTTATTCTGAATGGATAAGCAGGACAAGAGACACATAAAACAATTTACCTGATTTTGAAGGCAGAGTAATGTGTAAATGTCTTGAGCCATTCCTTTATAGTTTTTGTAGGAAAATGGGAAACAGTGATTGCAGTGATTTATTGAAACATGAAAACATACATGAAAATGCAGTATATAAGGCAAAAACTGAGTTTGTACACTTCTAACGTGAATGAAAGTCAACTTTATTTTGTTCTTTGTCGAGATGATCCCACACTGCTTCAGTAATGTTGAGATCCAGACTATGGAGAGGCTAATCCGTGACTAATAATGTTCTATTGTGTGTTTTTCTATCCAGGTTACTACAATGGCAGTGTGTTACCACACTGGCTGCAAAAGGCTGCTTGTAATAAAATCCCTAAAGTTACAATTTAAAATTAATTCTTTGCTAAGATGTCTGTTATGAGTAAACACCACAGTGGTTCGTCGCTTGAGTTAGGCGCCTTTTTTATGCTTGAATGATTCATAGCTCAGCATTGACAAATCCAAAAAAAAGTATTCCTCTGAAAATGTTCAGGTACAAGGACTGGACTGAAAATGAGTGAAAAGCAGCCAACTAAAAAGTTGAAAGACCTTCAAAAAGCAAAATATTTTAAAGAAAAGGGGTGGCTCAAGACTTTTGCACAGTACTGTATGTGGCCATTACCACAGAAAAGGGCTGCAATTTTCTGAAACACCACTAGAGGGAGTGCATCTCAAAAAAACATACTTGTGTGTGCCATACTTCAGCCTTTGGTCAAAAATAAAGACCACAAAATACTTAAACAGCTACATGATTCAGTCTGAATTTCCTGACGGATTATTAAAAAAAATCTATGCAGTACAAAATAAAATATCTATATCAAGTAATCCACACTTGTCCACATTATTTATTAGTTACCTCCAAAATAAACACCAGATAAAACAAGATGTCCTACAAGCACAGAAATGCACTCTTATGACACAAGAGGCACCTGTTTGTTGTCACACATTAAACCTCGGAGGACACTGTGTTTAGTTTATTAATAGTGAATTTGGAAAATATGTTGAAAAACCGTACAGTACATATACTCAAGTGAGATTAATCCAACATGTGATGGAGGCACAAAGTAGTGTCATACATAGCAAAATTTACCATATGTTTTCTTTTTTCATTTCTAAAAGTAATAACAGTTCTTTTCTCAAAAAAAGGAATAAATACAAAATAACATGAGACAATAAATATGTAGCTTTATCTCAGTAACATACAGTAGAACTGAAAATAGCATTCAATATCATTTAAGCAGACATGAAGTGATTGTGCAATGTGTACAGAGGTAACATAAATATATAAAATAGTGTTAAGTGCTTTTAATACTAAGGGTATTTTAATAATTAAGTAATGGGTACTAATGGGGAACTAATGGCTCAAATGCTTTATGATTTGTGGCTTTTAAAAATACAAGTAAGTCTTTGTAATGTAATGCGCTATATGAATGTAGTTGGCACAGTAGTTTTTATGACAAAGATTTGACATCAGTATTATATATATAATAATATCTAGTCTAAATCTAAATTCTCATTTGTTATAATAATCTTGAAGCCAGTGTAATATATTCAGTGTAAAACTATAAATTCTCACATTTGGTGAACAAGGACAATAATGTAAGCTCTACAGTCATTTTCATTAAACTAATTAGTCAAATTTTTACTTACATTTAATATATTCTGTACCTGTAAAATTTAACATGATGATGATAAAATAAAGTATATTCTGAAATTACTTAATTTGGCTATAAATTGTCTTTTTTTGGCACGCTTCACACTACACAAACACGGCAGACAAAAATGGAAACTAAAATAAAAATAATCAATAAATGGAAATTGTTTTGTTTATTAAAACCTTTAGTGTGTAGTTTAATACACCACTTTGTATGTATCAAACGTATCAAACTTGACTGCACCAAATACTGTATCACGGACCTCTCGATGAAACGCTGCACAGCTATAAAATGTAGTGAGGTAATGGCAGACCATGGGTACGTAGAGAGAGGTGGGTGTTCGGATAGACAAATGTGTTTCATCATAATAAAAATATCTGCATATGTGTCACCTGATCCAACCCATCCCTGTGTCAAAATGTGACGGGACATGACCGCATTAATGCAATCCTTCGATGATCCTTAAGCGTCTGTGGGCTTCCTGGAAAGAAACCACACCTTCATTGGCTCCTTCTTTCCTTTCATGGTGACCGGGCCCCGATACTCCAGATGAAACTGAGGGTCGGCATTCTCGGCAGACTGCAAACACCTGCAATACAACGCTACATATCACACAAGCTGCACACTTGCCGTGCTCACGTCCACAGTAACTAGGTTTGTTTTTCCTTGTATATACTTCATGTTTTATGTCTATTAATGGATATTTTCTTAAAAGTTAAAAGAATAAAAAAATTCTAGCAGTACAACTGATCCTGAAAAATAAGGAGACGCTGCTGCTCACCGGTACGTATATTCAGACACGTTTATTTTTCCTTTTTCACCCGTCGTCTCTGTACGGCTTGTGAGGTTGACCGTATTTCCAAAAAGGCAATATCTGGGCATCCTCTGCCCAATGACTCCGGTCACCACCTCTCCTGTGTGGATCCCAATAGTAATCTGAAAAGAAAAGAGAAGAAAACGTGATCGAAGCGCATGTTTACACTTTAACCAAAGCAAAATAAATGCTGCAGTTACCTAAAGACATCCCTGTTTCTTGTTAAATTTGCAAACTTAACTTTAAATACATCTCTGCAGCACAGATCATTAGTTATCTGCTGTACATTTATTTGTAAAACAGCACACAACAAACCTTATTTATTTACTTAATAACTATGGTAACAAAATTTCCTACTTTAAATCCCGTGTAAATTATAACTCAAGGACTTGAATGAATAATTTATGCTTTATAGAAATAAATTGCAAGTTTTGTGTTGGCACAAATTCTTAAAGCCATCGACTGACATGTGGTTGGCAAATATAAGGTTGACTTTGCCTGGGGTGTCTCCATGCACAAAATTAAAATTTCCTTGTAGTTTCAAATTTGCAGTAAACAGTTCCAAAAGAAATCCTCGGCAATCAAGAGACTAATATTTACACTTAATCTTATAGGCACTTCAGCGCTTGCTGCCATCAGAGCATGAACATGCCAGGAGTGTTTGGGACAAATGAGAATCTATTTTAAGCCACAGGATCGTGAAATGATTTGAGTCTGTTTCTGCTACTAAGCCAGGCCCCTCTTTAGCCAGTGCCATGTCTGAAAATAAACAGTCTTTTGTTAACCAGACACGATTTTCCAAAGTTAAGTCTCAACAGTCATTGATATAATAACAATCTCCAGCACTCACTTAAACAACTTCTCATTGCTCATTACTTCAGCACGAAAATACATTCCCAGATGCGCAGGTATAATTATTCTAAAATAAAAATGTGTATATATTAAGTGTAATAGAGTAAATGCCTGACACATTAATATGGTGCACTAATATGAGAATTTTCAAACTAATATTAGAAAGCCGACAGCGCTCCAAAAAATCATCTGTGCCAAAATAACAGATGGAGTGCTTAGAAGCTGAAAAATAATTAAATGTGAAGGAAAACAGTTAGACAGTCAGCGCGCATCACCACACAGAGATAATCCAACAGCTATATAACAGACATGTTAGAGAGACAAGATGAAATACATGCAATGACATTATTTTCCAGTTAGTCCTTTTTTTGGTTTATTTAATTTGTTTTAAAAAATCCTCTGTGCACTAAAGTCTACACTGTTACGTTCTTAACTGTTACAGCCTGTATGTAAAAATGGAATGGAATTATAGTTTTGCATTTTCTAATTAATTTCTCTATTTCATTTCATTTGTACCTTTTTTTAAATTAAGTTTAGTTTTAGTTAGTTTCCAGAGTGTTTTTTTTTCCAGTTTCAGGGGTTTTTTTCAGTTTATAATAGTATATTTTAGTCTTTTTACTAAATTAATTCATGTATGGAAGACATGTGTCAGAGGCAAGATCTAAGAAAATCAGTACAGGTGTTACAATAAAAACACATAATTTTTTAAAAGGACTTGACTTACAGTCTCACAGTCATCCAAAGTCTCAATAAACACATCCATCAAAGATATAATAAGATTTTTTCCAAACTACCAAACTCTCAAACTAAGCATGTTTCCTCTATATTCTCTTTTTAGTTTAGTTTTCAAAGTTCATTTCAGTTAGCTTCTTTTTTTCAAAAGTCTATTTTTAATTTGAATTTTTTTTCCACATCTAGTGTTAGTTTTTAATTTAGCTTTTGTTTACTATAAAAGTCTTGGAGCTGACAGGTCCACAGTAAACTGTCCACAGTGAGTGACTGAGTGTGTTGATTCTCTGCCACCACAAATAAATTTGAACGACATCTGAACTGGCTTTAGGCTAGACAGACATATACTACTGCCACACTGAGCTTCAGCAGGTGGAGGTAATGTTTCCTACACCTTCACATTTTCCTTTGCTACCCAATGAAACCAGGACTAATACAGGAAATCTTTCCTCTCACATGCATTAACTTCCCAATTTGGGAGAAATTATTCTTATTAAAAGCAATTGTTTTAAAATCAAATCATAAACACACTTTGATTCACTTGTGATGATTCATCGTTGATAATCGTGATCAGCGAGCGTGACCTAAAGATTACACTCGCCACTACTGCCTTAAGGCACAACAAAAGTAATGGCTTTGCTGTGCTCTGGTGTGGTTTAGGCCAGTTACACACCTCACAATTTTTGTAACATGGTGGGCAAGAGTGTTCGAGGAGATCTCTATAGGCACGCCTATAATCTATCAGTGTTGGAAGCAGCTAAAACTATAGAAAAATAAATATATACTGCTAATTTTCTCAGCAGCAACAGGTATTATTTAAGGTCAAGCAAAAGTACTGTATAAAAAGTTGCTCAGCTCACTATTAGTGGCAATACAATTCCACACAGATAATGAAGTATAATATGCAGAAATGTTTTATTCTGAAACCTGAGATTCATCTCACACCTGCACTGGTTCATCATCCACTTTCACTTGTCCAGCAATCTCCATCATGTCGAGAGCAAGGTGGCAGATCGACTTCGCGTGGTGTGTGCACGGCTCGGGCAGGCCACTAACCGTCATGTACTTATCACCGACTGTTTCCACCTGTATAAAGAAAATAAACCAAAACATTTTCTTATTCTCCACATGAGTGATGTCATGACTTCTTTTTTCTTTTCTGCTTCTATTTACTTTTGCTTCATGTAGAATGATTTGTTCCCGCTGTGCAACGGGGGGGTGGGGGGTGTTCCAATGTGCTGTGCAGCCAGAAATAAACTGAAACACCCTGAGATAAACACTTAAACACTTACATCAGCTTTAAGACATTCAGGGACTCTTTAAGCCCTGTTAAAACCCCTGGACCACCTAGCCATTCAGCTTGTAGAGTAAATATTACTTTTTTTGGTGACCCAGTGCCTGAAGCCAATCTCATGGAAGAGGTCTGTTTGACTTCTTAAAGTGCATTCTTGTCTGAAAGCCTGGAGAGTAAATCTGTTGCACGAGGCCTATAAAATGGTGCAGTGCCATTGTAAAACTACACCCTGTTTAGATGTTGGTACTACCCTAAGTTAACTGATATAAATACTCTGTAACTGAGTTGCATGTGCATAATTGCATAATATTATTCAGCAGCTTAGTGCATTAAAGCTGCAGAACCAGACCTCCAGAGTAGAAGCAAAACTTCCTCCTTTCTGGCCTTTTTATTGACCACAAATTTACACCAGTATGCAATATTACGTGATGGTAACGTCCTGCTTCTGACCTTGTATACATAAGGGTTCTTCCGAGAGTCTGTCAAAATGTCAAAGCGTGTGTAAACATCGTTGAGCAGGTTGACGATCTTGATGGCTCCTTCAGCTGAGGCGTGCTTGCTGCAGAAAGCGTTGAACCCGACAATGCCACTAAAGAGGATGGTCACGTTGTCATAGCGCTTTGCCGGCACCGGGCGTTTGTGTCGCAGCTCATTGGCAACAGATGGTGGCAGGACAGAATAGAGCAATCTGAGAAGGAGAAGAGAAATGAACATTCTGAGCGAGAGCACGGTGGTGCTGGGGACACCGGGCTGAAGTCCGTCCTTTGGATCAGCATTTTGTTTGCACAGACACCACCTTTTGGTCATTTTGCTATGGAAGCTGCTTTCAGAAAGGAGGGTGGTGTTTCTATGGTAACTGGTTAGATCATGGCTGCCTCTTAAAAGCAAAATACCTTCCTTGATGCATCATAATCTTAGGATGAATGATGCATACAGATGGCAAACTTTAAAATGTATTCATAAAAAAATAGTATATACATACAGCGCTTAAATACATATATTTAAATCTAAAATAGTTAATATTTTATGCACAGCCTTGTACCTCTAAGTTAAAAAGAAGCAAAAACAAAGAGTGATGTAGCATCTAAAAAGGCAACAACAGTGCAGCAGCAGTTCTCTTAAAATTTAGAGAAGCCATGAATTCAAATCAATGTCTGGAGCCCGAGGCAATCTGAGTCCAGAGAATGGTCAGAATAATAACGTGGGAATCCAGTGGGAGAGTGAAAGTCTTTTCCTAAGAGAAGATAAACTGCTACAGCGCTCTTAATAAAGATCACACTCCACCCTTCTCCGTCTCCAGCTGTCACCCACTGCTGTGACAAAATACAACGGCAGGCCTTTTTCTGACAGGGACTGAAGAGAAGCTTAGGTAAATATCAGCCCCTGCTTGCCCTGCTGTCATACATCCTTAATGCAACTTTATTGTACTGAGACCTGTGTCTTTCTGTATTGTCAGTGGTTTGCCCTTAAAAGGGAAAACTGGTTAAGGCTTCTCTTTATCTCCCTACTCAAGACTGATAATAAACAATCTTTTTTTTATCATTTTTTTCCTAGCAAATGAATTATGACAGCGCTATTAGAGATTTATAGTAGTGAATTTGGATACTACACACAACCTACAGATAATGACATAACTAGAAAATGTAAATGACATCATTTAATACTTTCTTTTGATTAAATAAACTGAAAAAATGAAGGGAGACAGGCAACATGGGTTAAAGCTGCATATACTAGCTACATTATAATGTCAAAAAACTGACTGAGAATTGGTGGGTATAATACCTGTAATTAATGAATATCTGACCCCACACTGTACTTAAAGACTACTTTAATGAAAATATAAAAACAGTCAAACCTATCTGTCTTTTTCTTTTCGTCCTCCAGGGCTCGGAGTGTGTGCTGGAGGCGATCCGTCAAGATTTCCAGCTCTTGGGTCAGTTTGTACTCCTCACGAAACTGCTCGCCCAGCAGCACCAGGTCGCGCGTGGCGTCATGCAGCGGGATGTCACTTAGGTAGAGTCCCCGCCGTGTAAGATCGTCCAAGTTCATAACACTAACCAGAAAAGTAGGAACAGGTCAACAAAGAGGGGGCAAAAAAAGTGAGAGTCATAAATTATAAGAGATTTTTGCAGAGTGAAGCTGCTGGAAACGTTTGATTTGTGTCTTTGGTAGCAGAAAAAAACTTGCTGTTCTTGTTCATATCAAGAGGTGTTATAAATTATACAGGGCATAAAAAATGAGGCATGAGCAGTGAAATCATCATCCTCTTGTGAGGGCTGAGAGTACTGTAATGTTTCCAGATAAATGCTGCTTTTTGTCTGGTGAGGTCAGACGCTGTGCTGTTCAGATCTTTTCTGGTTGCATCTCGTTTTCATTCAGTAGCAGTTAATGTCCTCCAAGGCAGCAACCTTTAGTGAAAACACTCATCCTGCAATCTGCAAACTGCCTTCAAATATAAGGGGACAAGACCTTTTTAACCCTGCCATCTCCTGGATCGAACAGTTTACTAAAAAATTCTGAATGATTACGTAAGAGCTACAGAGGATAACAGAGGTCACACTCTGGCAATCTACCTGCCCATTGTCATTTCCAAAAGGCCAAGAGGAAAACACTTCTGAGTATTCTGGGTAATTGCTTGATTAACAGAGTGTGTAACTACATGGAAAAAATAACCTCATTTTCATTAGTGAGATTATAACAGATCTAAATTACAAGTAAATCAAAAACAGATCTTCTGTTGATGTCTCTTCTACTTTTCATCAATCATTTTCTTGCTCTAATTAACTACACTTAAACATTTTACACAGAATACTGTCTATGCTACACTATACACTGTTAAAGGATAAGCCTTGTAGTCATCTAGACCAGGGGTGTCAAACCACCATATATAGCAATGCTAAACTTCATGAGACCATACAGCACAGTGGAAACACATAATTGTCTCCTTGGTTTTTGCTAACTGATGTTTTTGATGACTCTGGTGAGCTTCTTTTTTCCCCTGAAGTTGGATCTATTGTTATTGTCGACACTTTGAGTGTGATTTTTGCAATCTTTAATGTTTGCATATGACCAGTATGTCCATTATTCTCAGATTCTCCAGTTAACTTTGTCATTTAAACACTCTGGCTGTTTGAAGGGACCTAATTTGTCTCCGTGCATCTAGCATCAGCATAAGCATCGCCAGCTGGAGATAAGAAATGCTAAATGCACAACGAGAAACATTATTACAGATGTCCAACAGTATATCATCAGTGAATATCTGGAGGAGGACTTAGACAGAGTACCACCATTAACTCTGTAATAGACTCCTTCTGACAGCAGCTCTGATTCAAAGTAGCATCCACTTCACCTGTGTTACGTTAGCTGTCTTAGATTATGGTTAGACTATATATCCTGAATGTTAAGGTTTGTCTCAGCTCACTGTAATTTGCAGAAATTTTTAGTTTTTTCCAACACTATCATGTAGCATTACAGCTCTAAAAGTGGAAATTAGTTTCTTATATTTTGGTTGGAAACAAAAACCACAGAAAGAAAAGCACATTGTAAGTAACCTTCATGCATACGAGCAATTAATAGTGAAAAAAACTCTTCCTTTAAAAAAACCAGCTTTATTTCAAACATTGGTTTGTCATATTTCTGCATTTACAGAGATAGATTATACTCTGCTGTAAGTCAAAACCTTGAACCTTTAGATTTCAAGATGTCTTCACCTGAAATCTGAGCATTCTCCTTCTGTGGGTAAAAGTAACATTTTTCTGGTGTGCATATTCAGTCAAGTCTTCTGCAACTGATGGCTTACCTGGGTGAGCAAAGAAAAAGGATGTTCTCAGCCTCTGGCAAATAAATCATCTGTCCTTTCAGTCTCAGACAGCTGATCTCCACCCCCGTCAGCTCGTCCTCATTCTCTACAGTCTCCACATTCAGCAGGCCCTCCTGTCAGGATTACATCCCTCTTATGAATATTTCATGATGCAGCGCGTTCATCTCTAAATATGCTTCCAAACTGGGCGCCAGTTTAGCTCGCACTTTATTTTTAAATCTGGCTTTTCATTTTAAATGTTAAATTTTTCAGCGCTCATTACATGAAATTAATTTTGATTTTATTGTGTAAAGAAAAAAAATGTAAACTCTTCTTTTTTTGTCAGGGCTTACATAGCCATGTAGCTTATGCCCCAAGAGTGGCAGTGCTTCAAGGATCAGTCTTGTCACAATTAATCTGAGTATAGCAGTCGGGCCCTGCAGCTATTATTTTGTCACTTAAGAATTAACCATCCCATGAGAAACCAGACCACACAAATTTTAAATTTGAAACTATTTTCTATTCTCGCTCTATTTTTACCTTGTGACTTTTCATTTGACTTCACACTGACCTCTGTGCTCATAAAATTAGCTTTTCAGATTAGTCTTTTCTCCGTTTCTCCCACAACTTTTTGTCTATTCTGAAAATCAACAAAGGTATATTCTAACTGTGCATGACCCTCTTTGCTCTATGCATAAACATAAGCATTGTAAAACTGTATAGTAACTGTATAGCTTCTATAAATTGTAAGGTTTCACATTTTGTCATCACTGATTTAACAAAAACTGAGATAAAACAATGAGTGAAAAACGCATACACTCAATGATGTAGTAGATTTAGATTCATCTATGGACAGCTCTCTTAAGGTCAAATAATAGCATTTCAGTCATATTGGGGTCTAGACATCTTCATTCTTTTCTTTTTCAGCCATTCTGATGTAGATTTGCTGCGGTGTGGATCATCATTTGAGGCTGAGTTTGAGCCAAGCTTGAGCTGTTGGGCAGGTTGACTCACATTTGATTCTAGAATACTTTGGATTACAGAGGAGTTCATGGTCGACCCAATGGTGCCTCAAAGGTGCCAAGATCCTGTGGCTACAAAACAAGCCCCAGTCATCACCACCATGTGTGGCAGTTGGTAAATTAGGTGTTTTGTTGGTTTTCACCTAACTTGGACATGGGCATTGTTCCAGAGGTCTTGTGGTTTGTTCAGATACAACTTTGCAAATTTAAGCTTTAAGTCATTTCTTTTTAGAGAGAAGAGGCTTTCTCTTGGCAACCCTTCCAGACGACTCGTACTTATTCAGTCTCTTTCTAACTGTACTGTCATGAACTTTAACATTAGACATGCAAACTGAAGCCTGTAGAGTTTGAGATGGAGCTCTTGGTTTTTTCTGCAGTTTCTCTGAGCATTCCATGGTCTGACCTTAGGGTGAATAAGCTGGGAAGTCCACTCCTGGGAAGAACTGTCTTGAATGTTTTCCACTTGTGAATAATCTTTCTCACTGCTAAATGATGGATTTTAGAGTGTTTGGAAATGACCAGAAACCCCTTCCCAGAGTTATGAGCAACAGCATTTGCTTCTCTGAGATCATTTCTGATGTCTTTCCTGCTGGGCACTATGTTTACACACACCTGAATGCTCCATAACAGCAAAGAGCCAGAACTTCTACTTTTATAGAGATGCTCTCATTTGCAGACAAACAATTGATCAAGTGAATTTGATCATCAGCACCTGGCTGCTACTTACCCTCTTAATTACTATGAAAGCAGCACGGGTACACTTACTTTATCACACTATTTCTGCATTCTGGTTTAGTTTTTTGTTAAAGACAAAAAGTAATGTATGTAAAAGGTCAGGTGATGTTATTTATCTGAGGTTGTATTAACCCAACTTTAAAACTGGCTAGGGACCATATTATCTTAATTATGCTCTGATACCTAAAACCTTAGAATATAGACATGGTATACTCACTCTTTAATCTTGAATTTACATATTATTTCTATTTGTTTATATGCTTAGTGCTCCCTGCATGGCAACAATTTCCTTCTCCTTAATCTTTTTTTCACTGAGCTCCACAGCATCAAATTTTACGGCGCTTCTAAAAATATCAGTGACCTTATGAATATTAACACACTGTTAACACATTCTTTCAGACCACATTTTAATTAATTAGACTTTGGTGTATTTTATTGATCTATTTCCTCTGCTAAACTAATACATGAAAAGTGATTAGCCAAACGCACTCGTACAAACACGGCGTTGTGTTTCATACATACCTTGCTACGAAGAACGAAGACAGTGTTGATGTGGGAAAGGATGCCATGAAAGCTGAAGTCAATGTGAGGACGTACCAAAGAAAAAACTGAAGGAAGGATACAGGTACCCGGCTGGAGCTATATGATAAAAATATCCATATGTTAGTAACATTGAATTTATTCTTTATATTAAACTATAGCATTATTATTGATAATAAAAGACAAAACAAATATTTAAAACATAATTATTTGCTAATTTCTTGAAATTCTGAGTTTGGGAGAACTGAATGTGAATGCAGACCTGTGGCAGGACTCGGTAAATGGCGTTCCCACACTGTGTGAGCATCAGGTCCTTGTCAAACATGAGGTGGAATGGAAAGGCCTTGCAAAATGTGTACGGGCTGATTCGAGTCTCCTGCGTGCCGTTCTCTTCAAAGCCATCGAGATCTTCGTAGAACGCCTCTTCCTCTGACTCCTTCTCCTCAATCAGAAATTTGATGTGGTCACACTCCTCATTTTTGGGTTGGATCATCTGCAGCACGTGAAGTTAATCAGTTGATAACATATTGACGAAACTGATGCAAGACTAACTTTGTTGCACATCATTAGAGCACTATGACAGCCTTAAAGAGAAATCTGAACGTTAACGTCGCAATTTTCATTTCATAAACATAATACCAATAATACCAATGTTAATTTCGCATTTATTATATAGAAATAGGCGGGTAATAATGACAGAGTCCTGTGACTTTATGGGCATAAGGCATGCTGACGTCAACCTGGTGTCTCTGCACCCTGTTGCCACAGCAACACTGGCTAATATTTCCAGAAATTGTGTGTCACATTTGGAGCGTCTGCCATTTTCTGTGCTTTCATTATAGAATTGCTGAAAGATATTATCCTGTCTGTACAATATGATTAAGTTTGGGAGAAAATGTCACCGACTGAATGAAGAGGAAAAGCTCAATCTAAACACAGTAGACGTCTGAGGGGAATAACGTGCTGCAGGGAATGGTACAGATTAAGGCTGAGGCTTTGGGTGGCCTACAATTAAAAAAAATAAGTGTAACAGTTTTTAATGCTGGTTTGTTAGAAATTTTTAATTTAGTGCTACTGAGACTAGCCTGGTTAAGTTAACATTTTAAATGTGGCTTGTTCTTCTATTCCCTCAGTCAGAAGTCATTTTTGGTTCAGCCACAGTGAGAGAAAAGTTTAAAAAAAAATGAGGAGCAAGAATAAAACTCCTTGAAAGATTCCCACCATCTCTATGCTAGAGACTCTATATCTTAGATCTAAAAATATCCTGTGACTCACAGACATTATCCAAAAACTCACTACTCAACTGCAGCTGTCACAGTGTTCCCATTTGGGTATTTGAGAAGTTTCTGTTGTTTAATCTTCACGTTACAGCCTCGCCACTTATATTGTGTGACACAGACTTACACATTCTGACACAATGCAATGCAGGGACACAAGAGCGCCTTTGAATAATGTACCATAAATTAAAAGGGGAGCGAGAAGATGTCATATCCGTTCATTAGCAGTGACAGAGTGAGCCAAAGAGTCGAAGGTTTCACGATGCACAAAAAGGTAACAAAAACAACAAAGGAGACCTTCATCTCTATCTCTGTTCCGTGGATTTGCTGAGCGACGGTTTTAATGATGCCAATCACTATGTCTTGTAGGCCTTCTCTCTCCGAGTAATAGTGAAGAATCAGATTGTTTCCTTTCTCTGCATCGGTGCAGCGAAATGAGGGAGCCCTCATCCCGGGATAAATGGTGCCCAGGTGATCGTGGAGAGCATCCAGATTCTGAAAATTCAAATCAAAGAAAAAATATGCAACAGCCGATTGTAACACGACCCTCTATGTTGTGCAAATAGAAGAGGTTCAAAAGGTGAATAAAAAAATTAAAAGCTCAGCTGGGTGTTCATCATAAAACCTCATTAGACCACATATGACAACAGTACGTTATCTTTAACTATTATCACATCATGTGATCACTACTAAAAAGAAAACACATATACACCTGCACAAAGAAGCTGCACTCCCCCACATCATGATTTGCTTCTGCCCTTTGAAGTGCTGCTCCTCCTCTACTTGTTTTTTGTGAAAATGCAGACTGCGGGCCTCATGCAAGAACCAGCTGTACAAACAGATGTCTTACAAACTATGAAGGGATAGGCTCGTTTCTATGCAGGGTGAAAATAGGCTTGTTTCACAGAGTGCGACTTAATCTGAATGAATATGATTAAAAAATCCTAACAAACTTAATGCAAAATGAAGGGCACTACATCATAATCATCCTAGCACACCAATTTACTGAGAAGTACTATTATCAGCATATTTTGTCACAGCTGATTATACATTTTAGTAATTACTGAACACGGGATGGAAAGCTCGTGGATGATGTCTTCTATCATGCTGTTGTACACAGCACTGTTACCCTTCCTACTGTAATAAACTGAAATCTAATAACCCAGCGACTGTTTTCGCTTTGACCTTGCTTTCTTTTTAGCATCTGACTTCACACAGCCTAAACTATAATTAGAGCATCACTGTGTTTCACTGAAATATCTACTCTTTCTAGAGGTTTTGAAGTCTTTTAAAGGAATACTGGCATTTCTTAAGTTTGCTGATTTCTGACAACAGAATGCGGCGGCACAGTGAGAAAAAGTTCCTTTTATTAAAGAACAGTGTTGTGCAAAACACTCGAGCCAACCCTCATTTCTTTATATTTTGCTTCCAGGCAGCCAGACATTCTTGTAATCTTTAAAGTGGTCTTGACTGATAGTTCTTCAGGCTTTCTGAAGTTCTTTCAAATAGAACTGCAACTAAAGATAATTTTGGTAGTCGACTAATCTGCCAATTTCTCTTCGATTAGTCGATAAGTCTTATCTCCGTTTCCTGGGCAAACCTCCTGTTCTAAGCTCACCTGCTCTAGTCTGCACACCTGTGAATGTCACCCTGTGATCTCGTCCCACAGCAAATTAAAATAATGACCCAGGAAACATATAAATTTGAAAATAATCAAATGTATTTTTAACATTACTCAATAGGACTGTCAGAATAATAATAATAATAATAATAAATAGATAATAATAGAAATTAAAGTGCTACTAGTATTTAAACAAAAGCAAGCATCATAATTCTGAGAAGCTTCCAATAGGTAAGCTAACATAAGCATCACCGTACAAACAATTACATAAACATGGTATCAACACGATGCACTAACTTAACTTTGGGTGTTTTTTTGCGTCTAATATCTTTACTTATATTAGTAAATAGACTGTAGTGAACAGGTCACTTCAAGTAAGTTTATAGAACTGTGATGTTATATATCTAACAATTTCAGCTGTCCTCTTGGCTAGATCTCACTTGAAAACCACGTTTTTAATGTCAATGATACTTTTTACCAGGATAAATAACAGATATATAAAAGTCACTTAGCCAAAAACTGATTGCAGCATCTACTTTGTATTAGAAATGTTATTTCTGGCTCTAAATTACTTGATATTCTTCATGAGAGATATGATTGACCTATTTTTAACAGTTTTTGGTCAACAAGTCATTTATAACAGCTTAAATTCCCACAATCATTTTTGATATGCACTGCAGTAGTGCTGTAGTGGAAGGAAAGCTCTGTTTTGCACAGTCTGCATTTAACTTTGTTTGTTTTATGTGAAATGTGTTCACTTTTTTTTCAAATCTTTGCTTCCATTTTCTTTTATCCTCCTGTTTAGCGGGTCGCGCTACGTTATTCTTCGTTAGTACTGAGTGCAGTCTTGGCAGACAAAATAGACAATACTGCCCCCATGGCTTCCTGTAGTGTATTGCAGTTACAAAAACACATTTAGATGATTTTAGTATAAGACATGAAAATACAATTCCGCATTGACAAATTTTTATAGTCGACTTGATTGATTACGCTGATGAATCGTTGCAGCCCTACTTTTAAAGTTGCTTTTTGAACAAAAAACCAAAGAAAAAAAACTGCCATAAAATAGTATTTTTGCACCATCAAGGGGATTCCCAAAGAGCTAGAAAGCTAAGCTGAAAACTTGGGTTATCTCAAAAAACTGGACAAGTCGAGGACAAAAGAAGAAATGGCAGACCTAAAAATTATCTACAGCAGTTGAACTTTATCTGAAAGCCATGTCTCAGAAATAGGAAACAATTTAGTAAAGACCTGACACAGGACCTGAGAGATGTCAATCAACTGTTTGCTGAAGTGTCACTGGAAGGGTGGCTGTTAAGAAGTCATTGTTAAGGAATGAAAACAGGGAGAAAGAACTGAAAATCAGTGGCAACAGGGCTTACACAGTGACTGTCTACAGTGATCTGTGATGGATCCTGTGCCATGGAACAAAAGGCTTCCAACTTTCAAAGAAGAGTTTGAATGTCCTTCAAAAAGCCTAAATAACTATTACTGAAGACTACTTTTTTAAGAAAGGCTGTCTCAGAGAGTTCAGGCTGTGTTAAAGAATAAACCTGGTCACAGCATTACAAACTTTCAAGTTGTATTTATACAGTATTTCCATTTATGTTTGCACATCTTTCAATAAATTGCTACACCTGTTTCCTATTTTACTATTAAAATATACAGAACTGAGGGATAGCCCAAGACTTTTGCAGAGTACTGTGCTATAAGTGTTTACTTAACTTGAGGCCTTTACGTTTGCTGATTTCTAGCAGCAGAATGCAGCTGCACAATGTGAAATTCTTCTTTGTTTTACAGTATAACATTATTTTTTTTAATTTACTGCAAAAGTGGAATCTTACAAATACTCCCCGAACAAACGGTATTTATCAGTATGAAACGACCGATTTACAACAAGCCAGTGTTTTCACGTGACACCCAAAGCTGATTTATGCGATGTAACATATCCAGCTGACCTTTAAGTTAAAAAAAAAAAGATATATTACAACATAACATTTTTTGTGCTCAGTAAATTCTCGTGTCTTTCAAACTCTACAGCCACAGTGTGTTAAGTCTGGCTTTCTGTTAAAAAGCCTCAAATCTCCAGCCTAAGAACCCTCCAAAACTCAGCAAAAAATTTCATACAAATGTTTTCACAGGCTAAAAACTCAGTGTGATGAATAAAACCTCCTCTCATCTTCAGTTCGCTCCTAAAGGCAAAGAGGAAGACTCTACCTGCAGGAATTCACGAACGTTTGAGCCCAGCACGCGTAAGATGGTGTCATATCCTGACTCCTGGCAAAATTCAAAAAACATCTTGCCAAACATCTGCAAGATCTCTCCCGCATCAACTTCTGAAAAACAAAACAAAAAGCTTATTAAAATCGGGCAAATGTCTGCTAAAGCTTCATTTGTATCCTACATCAAATTACATTTATTTCATATCCAGGGATTTAAAATCGTGCTGTTACTTACTGAGAACTTTGCTTGCAGCTGCAACAAGATCATATGTTTTGGCATCCTCATATATGATTCTAACGAGGAACTGGCCCTCAATATCAAGCTGAGCCTCCCTCCTGAAAACAAAGGGAAGCTGTTACTCACAAGCTACAGCAAATGTCACAGCAGAAGTAAACAGTCTCGTAGGCAACTTGTTCAGGAAACCACTAGCTTTGGCTTTTTTGCAATTGCTTTTCTGTTTACACCAACAACTCGACACCAATGGTTGGGTCTTCTTTCATGATATATATTCAGCTGGAAACATTAAAAAAAGCTTTTGATATTGCTTTGAAGTCCTTGTGTGAATTGCACTGCTGAACAAGCAGAGATAGCTAATCAGGTTTAGATCTACTGCAGGTCCTTTGATACAGTGCACTCCAAGCTCCTGAGTACATTTTGCTATTTATATCTTAGAAAATCCAATTTTCACAAAATTGTCAGAAAGCTTAATGAGCTTCTGATTGCAAATATTTAACTGAGTAAACAGGAATGATTTACAGGCCTGACCAGCAACCACAATTTTATCATAATGTGTCACAGCTGGAAAAACATACCGAGCTTTGAAAAAGTAAGAATTCTGATATAAATAACTCAGTTCATGAAAACCTTTAAAAAAGCACATGACGGAACCTGGTAAACTGAGCACTGAGTAACAGTGAGTTACATTTGGAGATGTAACATATAACCCTGAGCTGTAGCATGCTGCGCTGCAGCATGTTTTTTTGTGGTGGCTGGAAAATGACCACTCTGAAAACATTTACAAAAGGCAGCTGCTGCTCACAGGGTCATGCATAGGGCATAGAAGACTACAGATGAAAAATAAACTTCACTTTAAGCCAAATATTTCAACAGCTGAAGAAAATGGCCATTATTCTGGGGAAAGGACTCATTAAGACTAAACCTAAAGTTGACTAAACCTAAAGCTCATACAGTGTAAAATATTTTATTTTACGGGGTTTTGGCAATTGGAGCACATTTGAATTATACTTTACTGTATATGAATAAACAAAGGATTCGTTAGTTTTGCTGCTGTATCCTTGTCAAGCTTTAGTGTCCATATTAAACATATTAAGAGGCAACTGCCTTGAACGCCACCTCAGTCTAAAATGAGATAATAAGCTTACTTGATATTGCTCTCAGTATCAGCTCGAATGCTTTAGTTTCAAATCCCACTAAATCAGACACTGCGTCTCTTTCCTAAACAAGGTTTCACTGGCAGAAACCTGCAAACAGCACTTTCATTTGTCATCTAAAGCCACTATGTTCACAGCAGCAGATTGTCATATTAGAGCTGGTCGAGTCCCACTTATCAGTTTGTTCACAGTGTTATCATAATGTTGTTTGCCAACTCCATGAACTACTTTGCATCTTCACTTTCTAGACATGACAAAAGTACACTCTTTTATAGTTATAGTTCATAGTTATTTTTATACTGGTTTTATTTTTTATCTTTATTTATTTTGTTGTTATTGTTGTTGTTATTTCAGAGTGTGCAATAAAGTTTCCTGTCTTTTGATGTGACACTGTGCGGTTGTACTGTCTGGTTAATGCTGATCTTTAGCAATGTTTCCAGTTGCATCTTTAGTGATTCTCCTACTGTTAAGTCATCATGTTTTGTCCAAAGGGGTATACTTGCAGTTTTTCTTTGAAAAAATGTAAAAACATCACAAAAAGACATTGCCAGCTTTTTCTGCAAAAAAAATAAATAAAATAAAATAACAGAATTAACACATTCACTTAAGTTACATTCTGGTGAAAAAGGCATTTTATTCAGTGACTAATAACATTTGAATTACAATTAAAGTGAACTTACTAGGCCTAAATATAAGAACCTGATAAGAAATGCTTATTTAAAGCAAGAAATGGCAGATGGATTTAGAAAAGAGAAATTATTTTTTTATTTCATTTTTTTTTTTTAAAATGTTAAACTCCACTAATAAAGTTGATAATCTAAACAGTAAACAGCAATTATGATTATAGTTCCAGAGGTCAACCAGTTCTATAAAAAAGTAAGATTACATTTTTACTTTAAATATTTCCACTTATAGGTAGCAATTAGATAACATATTCAAATATAGACAAATATGATACATAATTAGTACTTGAATTTACTTGATATTGGTGATTATTTATGCATATTTTTACATAAGCAAGATTTTGAATGCAGAATGATAAGTTTTTGCATTTCTTAGTAGGTTACTTCATCAAACAAGTTTTTTCAGGTCTGTACTGCATATTTATTGCAGGTATTTACTTGTTATTATTACAAACATAATGGGAAATAATAATAATAATAATAATAATAATGGCATTTTGTCACTTCACCAACTAACTTTTGGTGTGAACCTACATGAGCCTACAGAGGGTGGAGGGTAATCAGGTTAATCTGTTCCTGCTCGTAACACTGTGGCAGTGTATGCTGCTGGGCTGGCTGTACAGTATACATTAGGCCTGGCCTGTGTCCTTGTTGTGGTCTGAGCTGCTACAGTGTAACCTTTGATACCAACATGGCTGAATAGTAAACACATCCTGAAACTCACTTGATGTCTTCCCACACTTCCGGACCGTAATTCCTCAAAACGAGGAGCTCCAGGGCGTGATTCACAAAACCATACTGTAAATTTTCAAAAACACGAGCAACGTGAGTTATATTTCATGTAACGAACGCAATTTTCTTAAAAAAATATATATGTATAAATTTAAATATGCTTATTACATTAAATATTCTTAAACATTTTATGACCTTTTGTGTTCATGTACGTTCTGTCCAGCTATTAATATATTTTAATATGAGGATAATCATGGATATTACTGTAAAAACCGCTACATAGCGGTATTCCAACAGGAAACGACAACCGCAAATACACCGTTTCGGGGGGAAAATGCTACTTATTTAATTAGTATTCAAACACAATCGGAAATATTAATGTTAAATACTTACCATGATGTCCGCTGTTTCTCGTTTTCTTTATTTTTGAGCAAAATTATTAGAATCCAGCAAAATCTTCATCGTTTGGTACAGATGCTGACTGTCTCTGGGTCCAGCTCCCGTTTTTCAGTCAGCTTCTTACTGACAGCCAGACTGTCCAATAACAGATCGGCAATGGCGTTACGTAAGCAGACTTTGACCAATGGCAATGAAGCTCCTGTTGCCCAAGTGATGCTGGTCAACCTGCACTCTCCGTACATAGTTTCTGCTAAGAGTGTTCAACTGTAATGCCCTGATAATATATTCTGATAAACATGTTGACAGTTTTTCATTTAAACTTACCTAAAATCATCATTTTGAAAAAGTATGCGAGGTAACTGGCTTTATTATTGATATTAAGGGTAGAAGTACCCAGGTGATACACCTGGAACCACAACTATATATAAATATATTTAAAACAGACCTACTTTTCCTTTTCAAAATAAAGGTCATGCATTTATGTTTCTACTAAACAAAGGCTATAAGTAACGAAATATTGACATAATTAAGATTAAAAATAAGAATAATAAGTGTTGCCTATAGCAAAATACTTCCTAATAACTCTGTATTTTATAAAGGTGTTAGTATTTTAACCTGTCTAGCACACATCAGGGTTGTGTTCATTCTTTCTGCAGCTACACACACATCCAGATTCATTTCTTTCATGGACTTTTTAAAATGATCCTCACTTTACATGTGCACCTAACATTTTTGTTGCTCTCCATGCAGCATTTTAATGCTGTAGCTGGTCACATAAAGTTTAAAAATGTTATATGCTATTGGTCTGATAAAATTATATTTCATTAAGCAGTGATGCAGCGATTTATCAGCCCAACACTGGAACTAGCAGGACACCGATGGCATTGGTTGGATGTTTATTTATTTTTTATTTATCAATGCAGCGCCTACATGCAGTTTGGTCAGTAATAGAACAAAATGTATTCTCTTTCAAGACAGTATGATAATGGACTGAAAGACTTTAATAGTTATTTATTATAATAATTTCTTTGTTTACACAACAGGGATTAATAGCAACACAAAAAATAAACAAAAATCAGCGGTATAAGCATCAGCTATCAGACAACGTCTTATTTAAAACATACATATTAGCCAACAATTTCACAATTCCAATATTTAAATGAGCATGAATCTGAATAGTAAGAAATAGTTTTTGTAATCCCAAATTTAGGAAGCTCATATGTGTTTCTGCCTTGGAATTAATATTTGTGAAGTTATCATATAAATGTACTGGAGTAAAAAGTGAATTATTCTACTCTGAAATTTAAACTAAAAACACTCAAGTAAAATAAAAGTGCCTGAAATGATACAGAAAAGAAGTAATTGAGTAAATGCCTCTAGTTACTTTTCAATGGATGTACTGCATCATATATATGTCAATAACTTAAGATGACAATTATTCATACAATGCTATGTGCTACAGAGTCATTCATTTAAAACTGTTTGTCAATATTTATTGCACTTTGATTACATTACAATAATGGTTAAAGCACATCATTATGGGTGACATTCATTGTACTCTGGCCGTGTCATATTCCCTCTGTAGCAAAGGAGTGCTATGACACTCATGTAATAAATATAGTATAAATGTGAGGTGTGGAAAAAGACTAAAAATATGCACAAACATTACCTGTGTTAAGATACTGAGAGTTAGGAATGCTTTATGTTACACAACACACTTAAAAAACAGTGTATATGTTTTTGTCTGACTCAGAAAGAAATTATTGGTTGTGTTTTACTAAAAAATAAAAATAAATAAATAAAAGCATTTGTTTGTAAACCAACATATGATCCTGCCTGTAGAGCTTGCATAAGGCACCTTGATCTGCTCGACATTGCTTCATTGGTTCAAAGGTTTAATCCTAAACTCTTAACATAGTTTAATTGTTTGTGTTATATGTTATTAAAGAATATATTTTTATTTATTTATTTTTATTATTTGTATGTAATTCTGGGACACATTGCTTTACCAGGTACCTAGTCTGGGTAGTCAGACATTTACAGGTCATCATATCAAAAATGTATTTTTGTAACATAGCCACATTTTACAAGATTAAAAACTTTAATGACTCTTTTTAAAAATTTGTATGCTTTTTGGTGCATTTACTATACATTTTATACTATTTTTACAGACAACAGTCTTAGAACAACAGTCCCAGAGTCCTCTCTTGACAGCACTTCTATATCTCTGGCAGGAGCTAGAAATGAAAGCTACTTTTATATCATATCAGTTTGCACAGATGACTCATTCTGGAAGAAAGATGAAGTAAGTTTCTACAACAACTGTACAAATGGATAATTGTACAGAGACAAGACTCATGTTTGACAGTAAACTGACATCTCTGTAATTAAGCAACTGCAAGAGTTTGACTCGAAGACACTATCATCGACATCAACTCAACCAAAACCAAGATATACAAGGTTGTTGCACTGTGTTCACTAGATAGGTTTCTATTACTCCATAGCTAGCGTTTTTGGGATCTGTCACATGACTTCATTTCATATTCAGTTTTGAAGTTTTGACAGACGCCTCCAAAAAGTAACAAACTCCAGGGATGTCGTCTGGAAAGTTGGCCGGAAGCTCCTGTCTGCTCCTGGGAACAAACACGAACTCTGGGCGACCCTTCAGCAATCTGGGACAAAGAGCACACAGATAAAAGATGGATCTCAAAACAACGTGGCGAATTATTTGACACAAGAGGAAACACAGTGCTCATCCAAATGTTAAGTTTCCTGTCAAGAGCACTTTGGGTTTTTTGTTATCTGCAACAACCACTTGTGGAAACAAATTATACTGTGCAGAAAGAGAGGTATGCAATTTTATTTGGGGGGTTCTGCCTGAATAGGTTTACTTTGAACAGTTATTGTTCTGTTCTGAAAGGCTTTTCTTTAGCTCCAGTAATAGCTAGTCTGCTCTGATTGGTCAGTCTGTCTCATAAAAATGAGGCAGTGGTCACCTTTCATAAGTCTATAAGTAGCAGCGTGGCCCCGTAAGAGCTGCCAGCTAGGTAGCAGGTCAGTCTTTTTGTTTGTGGGTCTGTCTGTAGGAGGTAATTGTCATTGTGTTACCTGGCGATGTAGATAAGTCACAGCAGAACTGTCTGAATGATAAACAGGACATTTCAAGCAGTTAAAGGGTAGCATTTTCAATGGGAGATAATATCTCCTTTTGGGATGGACTTACTTGAACCTGCAAAGCTTTTACATGCACAAAAAACATAATACGGGCACTTTAACATACAATATTTAGCTTGGTGGACAGTTGTTTTGAAGCTTTTTTTCAGATTATATGTTTTGAGACAGTCACATGTGACTATGAGCTACTTTTCTTGTTCCCAAGTTGCAGAGTTATATCACCTGTGGGTTGTGGGGCTGATGTTGATTTTTCTAGGTTGGCTGCATGATTCAAACTTGTTGGCCAATGTGACATTGTTCCCAAAAAGGCAGTAGCGAGGCATCTTAACCCCAACTACACCAGCGAGTACTGAACCGGTGTGGAGGCCGATACGCATCTAGGAAGAAAATGAGATGTTTTAGTTCAAGTTTCAGCTTGTCTTGTCTTACACATGCACGCAGTTGTGTGCACAATGACACCCATTCCTGCCTTCATTCTCATGCTGCGATACTCATCACCTATGGTGAAAGTAACATCTGAATACAGTAACAAATGCAGAGACCTACCAAGGAACCAATGTAATTTTAATTTTGGGAAAAGTGAGATTTACAAATATTGGTAGATGGGGATTAGGGCCCCTGGATAAATAAATAAATAAATGTGTATATATATATATATATATATATATATATATATATGTATATATATATATATATATATGTGTATATATATATATATATATATATATATATATATATATATATATATATATATATATATATATATATATATATATATATATATATATATATATATATATATATATATATATATATATATATATATATATATATATATATGTATGTGTGTGTGTGTGTGTGTGTGTGTTGGGGAGTAACGGAATACATGTACCGCCATTATGTCTTTAAAATGCAAAATACGAGTAACTGTATTCCGTTACAGTTACCGTTTAAAAAGGTGGTATTCAGAATACAGTTACTTTGTTGAAATAAATGGATTACACGGCAGTATTTTCCTGTTTCATATGTTAGGCTATGCTCTCTCTATTTTTGGTAATTCCACTCCGGTGGAAACCCAAACAAAACACGCATTAAGAGGCTCAAATGCCTGTGTCTCAATTTCGCGTCTCATAATGATGTGAAGAAATATTTTTTAAAATGATTTAATATGAAGGCAATAGGCAGAGTGTTACAGGCATCGCCCTAAAGAATGTAGCTTCATGGGCAGTGTAGTCCGTGCTGCAGGGAGAATGGACTGCCATACCCGTTATGTGTCTGTGAGCGAGGGAGGGAGAGAAAGGGAAAGTACGAGGTCACCGAGCAGAAACGGGAGCTGGAAGCATGTAAATATAATAATAACCACTGCAGCCAAAAAGAGTGCCTGACAAGCCCAGTTGTAAGTTAGCTATTAAGACTCGACTGTACACTGTGTTCGTGTTTTCTTCCGAAACAATAAGTTTCGTTGGAGCAGCCTTTCAACGCCTCTCTCTGTCTCTCACTAGCAAAGTTGACCCACACAACAAAGTAAAGCTAGTTTTCAGCTAGGAGCCCGACACGGAACCTGACGTATTAGCCAGAGGTCCCTTCTAATCTAAATCCTCAGCATAACATTTTCTCAGTATTGTATGGGTATAGTTTTGCTACAGAAAAATGTTTTGGTGTTTTCAGAGGGATGAAAACCTTCCCAAGTAACCACTGAGGAAACATCCTGAATGGCATTTCTGGCATTCATGGAAGTTAATGACATGACATACACATGTTTGGTTTGGCTGATTCTGACAGCTGTTAGGCCAATTAGGACTTTTTAAGGCAAAAACACCACATAGTTTTATCATCAGACATGCATGATTACATATCAGAGTATTTAGTCAAATATCTAAGACAGTTCACTTTTATGAATACAATTCTTTCTGTGTAATAAAGTCTGTGCTGTAATGTGCCATGCAGTTTGTAACATCTTATGAAGAGTACAAATTAAGTAATGTTTAACTTATTTTATTTCTGATATTTAATACATAAATTAATGCAGAATGAATCTTGAATCAATGCCATTCGATCAAGATATGTATCTATTTAGGTTTTTAGTTCAAGGTCAATAGAGCTAATCAGTTAAGGATGAATAATTCACAGTTAATTCTTTCATAATTTAATATGCAACCAAATAGCTAAAATTTGAGGCTATTCAATTAATAATGCATTTACACACTATATAGAAATACATTACCCTGAATACACTTTTCTGTTATAGAAATCAAGCTAGCTTCATACATAAACTTCTTCTGTAGAGTGCGTGAATCAGCATTTCTTAACAGAAGATAAGTTTTGTGTGAACTACTACTAAGAGCAACCAGCAGTCAAGAGAGACACAGAGACACACAATTAAATCATCCTGAGTCAGATGTTGGTGAAACATTATGATTTGTACTCTGATTAGAAAGTGTCACCTAATTATTAAATATGTTACACTCTCCTTTTGTGATTCACATTCTTGTTTTGATAGATTAGACTCATGTTGAAAAAAAAACCTAAATTGTCTGACTCACTGACACAGTGACAGTAGTGGCTGTCAACGTCATTGTTCGTTAATTGTGCCAAGTTCTCTGCAGATAAGGACAATAACTGGAAAGCCACCAATAATAGTGACAACAGTTTAAAGTGCAGGAAGCCATTAAAGCATTACTTATTGTGTGAAATCATTATCTGCTTTATATTCAAATTATAATAAACATCATTTTGTAACAGCAACAATGTAGCGATAGTTCTCTTTTTCTTGTTCTTAAAACTCTCCAAATAAAAACACTCTGACACTGGTGGAAGTTACATAATCTGACTGAATAAAGAATTGTACAGTAATTAGTGCTTGGCCCTCACCTGTATTGGTTCTCCCGTTGGCGTCATAACTTCATTTGAAAGCTCCATCATCTTTAAAGCCATGAGTGCAATTTGAACAGCATGAGTGTCACTCTCCCTGTGCAAGCCACCAGCTACACAGTATGCATCACCAATGGTCTCCACCTGAATAAAGCATAAGATTGTTAAAATTATTTCTACAAAGACAAATATAAAATGGCATACATTGTTTCAGGAGCATTTTATGTCTTCTCCTACTCAATGTCAAGGGCTTTATTGCTGCACACCACGTTTAAGCTATAAGCCGCAACATTGGTGCATATTAATGTATGTTGACCTGAAGCCATCTACTGTAGCAGTTTGTGTGTGTGTGTGTGCGTGTGTGTTTAAGCAGGCACATTTTGTTAAAGCAATAGCTATGTGATAGCTGTGAATGTGTTTGGGTATGTAGTTTTAAACTTTAAAGATGTGTGTGGTCTGACCCATGAATAATGGGTAAGAAGCAGCAGAAGTAGCCCACCCTTACTTTACTCACCAGTCCTTTATTTTCATTTCCAATGCATTAGTAAGTCTTCCAATATGAGCTATCTTCATCTGATATATAAATGTGATAGTCTTGAAGCTTGGTCAATGGTGTTGTGGCTGGTGTGATCACATGAAGGACCCTCTGTTTTGTTTTGTTTTTTAAATCTGAGACTATGATATTTAACTGTTAAGAATACATTTGACATGAAGGCAACGAACCTTAGACAGAGTGATAAATGTAAAGTGGATATTCACCAAATAGTCTGCAGCAATTTGCCTCCATCGTGCAGCTGAAGACAAGTAAGTGTAATAAAACTTAAACTGTAATACTGTAGTACTTTATTAAAAAGTCCAGCTTTTTTCCCCTTTCTTCTTTATTCTGTGTAAATCTGAACTGGAGAGCACTCAGCTGCTATGTGGCTGGAACAAAGTAAAACTATTTTTAGGCTCACACATGTGGAGTGGAAACAGGGTCCTCAAGGAACCTCTGACTTCCTAGCGTTTTACGAGATATTTGTCAAACGCGCTCCTCTCTCTGTTATGCTTCCACGACAGTTTGATTACATTATCCAGCCTCCCTGCAGATTAGCAGCCTATGCAAGACACTTGGGTAGCTGGTTGAGTTACAGTCCTTTGTACACAAAATGGTATTACTTTGTTCAAAATGTTGTGAAAGCATTTAATGCATTTTGTAACCTCCTATTCATATATATACATATATTTATATATAAATGTATGTATATTATACTTATCCTGGTGGCCCGGGATGTTGCAGAAAGAGCTTCAGCAGGCTCTTCTTCTACCAAATGAGTTACAGGGGCAGTTCTTTGTCTTTGAGTTTTGTGTGTATAGTATGTGTATATTATTTTAGTGTATAATTACATCTAAGTTATTCAAGTTGCAGGCACGGCTGTATGGTCATGGGGGACACACAGGTAATGTCCACTTTAATTTAAGTGGGAGTTAAGAAAAGGATTTTAATGATTTACAAAAGATAGAAACTGAGTACTTACAACTGACTTGCACACTTACATTCCTAGCAAGATCGAGTTTACTTACATAAAAATTAATGAACCAACAAATGAATTAATAAAATAACGATTGTTGTTGTGGCTATTCATAAAGAAAGAAGTCACCTATCTATAAGTCTGAAATTTTTGCCAGCAAAATGACTTTCTAATAAACTGCATTTTTTGTTTTTTTTGTTTTTTAAAAAATGCTAGGATGTTCAATCTTGATGTTGAGTCTTGCTTAATGTTGTACCATGTCACTTACTTTTCCATAACAAATTTGAAAGCTTGACAGTGATCCAGCATTGTTAACACTTGAGTGGTTTCCCAACATTTATGCAGTGCAGACATGAAAGCATGTGTGAATGTTCACTGTAAAAAAATTTTAAAAAAAAGCTCAGCAATATATATTAACCTACCTTATACACATCAAGCTCTCCACATTGGTGGTCAAACCTGGTGTATAGCTCATTGAGCATGGTGATCACTTGCATGGGCGTACAGATTGAGCAAACAGCCGTGAAGCCCACAATATCAGAGAAGAGCATCGTAACATGGTCAAACTTCTTGGCTTGGACGGTTTCACCCTGCCACAGCTGCTGTGCCACAGTGCCGGGAAAGATCGAGAAGAGGAGATCCACTGTTTTCTTCTTTTCCTCCTCCAGAGCTTGATGTGCATGCTCCAAGGCTGCCTTGGCCTTCCCCAACCGCTTCTTCAAACCATCCTGTGCTTTGGCCTGCTCGCCAACCAGGACTACATCACGGAGAGCGTTATGAATAGGGATGTCTGACAGATAGAGGCCGCGACCTGTCAGCTCCTCCAGCTTGTCCACGCATGGCGATCCCAAGAACAAGATGGCGTTTGACTCTGAAACGTAAATCATCTGACCTTTAAGGTCCATGTGCTAAAAGGAAAAGTAAAATGATGAGAAACATTTAGAAATTTTTAACGAAATTGTTATTAAAAGCTATGAGATCCTTACAGCTCAAATATTCTGTGCATTTGTACTGTAGGATGCCTTTTTTTTCTTTAAAAAAAAAAAAGTACAGATTTCCCACAGCCAAAATGAAATATATATATATATGCTGTGTTTTTTTTTATCCATGGAAACAGTTTTTTCAACTGTATACACAATTAATTCCCTCAAGAGATGTAAATATTCCAGTGAAATAAAATGACAGCTGCGTACAGCTGCAATCAGCCACAGTTTTAAACAAAGCTGAAAGGTTTATTTATGTAGGGAATGTAAGCCGGTCAATTGGTAAATCTGTCTCACAGTCAAGACTTCAAGAGATAAAAATGTGGGTTGTTTAAATAAAAACCTTTGCAAACCTTTGGTTTGTGTGTTTTTGTTTGTTTGCCTTTGAAGAGATCTGACATCTTCTTCTCAACAATTTTCCGATTTCATTCATTTTGTCTGAAAATAGCTAAAATTTTTCTCCCCTAAATGACAGCTTATTCTTTATTTTTCATAGACAGACAGCTTTCCCAACAATGGCACTGAATGCTTTTGATTTCTCATGTTTATATTTCCTCTACTATAAATTATTAAATATTTGTTAGAATAAATGAACATGAAAATTTGATTTGTGGAGCCATAGGAGTGGGCCTTTTTTCCTTTTTTAACGTATCAAATAATTTAAGTTATGTTAATGTGCTATCTCTGCTGACTGGAATATAAGTATCAAATTGCTGACCCAAGATGCAAGAGACTGTGAAACTTGCTGGCTCGCCCACTTCCTGATTTCTACCTGTTTTAATTGGACTCTGTTCACTAGCTGTAAATCTACCACTGGAGGACAAGTGCCACATGGTATTAAGTGGAAGCATCTTTGAATAAGTTTCATTATAGCATGCAACATTTACTCGCCAGTACCTCTCATTGCGACTGATGGCTGTGCACCCTTACAAAAATAGCATGAGCATGGCTGTGGCTTTGATGGATAAAATGGTTTGACATTTCCTTCTGATCTCCACTGGGGGTATAATGTTGATCTCTACCTCAGGCCGAGTGCACCCAAGTACACCACTAATAAGCTACGATGCTTATAAGCAGCCCATTTTTCCCCTCTTCTACCCAAGTCCCTTAAACATGTAGGTGATGATGGGAAAATGTTTTCAGCCTCTCTAGTCCCTCTAGTCACTTTTCAAGGAATCTCACAGATGTATCAACATACCTTTCCTGTGTTATCTGTGGTGGTGACTCCATGCTTTATCCGAATGATAAACTGTGCATTTAGCATAGTGAGGATACCCTGAAAGGTACATTTGATCTGGGGGGACACAATAGAGAAGTGGTCTTGGAAGGTACTAAACCGTCTGAGTCCATCCTTCCTGATCAGTCTTTTCCTGAGCCCGTGTCCTACTTGCACCAGAACCAGATCCTGGTCAAGTATCAGATGGAAAGGGAAGATAGTGGAAAAGAGAGAGGTAGGAAGGGTCCCAGCTGAGGTAGCCCGCAACGGACTGGGGCTCAGATTTTTTGTATCTTTAACTACGACTGTGTACAGGAGGCTGGGCTGTGGACTGGATTGCAAGATGGTGTCTCTGCCATGTTGGAGGTCCATCACCACATCCACAGTGGTGTTGTACAACAGGCGGGCAGCAGCTTTGATGACTCCTGGGAAAAAGAGCTCAGTGGTGGTGCAAGGGTTGAAGAAATAGACAGTAAGCAGGCCCGGATCTTTGTCTAAGCAGAGCACCGAAGGTTCGTTTACACAATCTCCTCTATCCGGGTTGGGCAGCATGCTGCTCTGTTTCAACAAGACATTGAAGCTGTTGAGGAAGTCGTGGAGTGCTCCCCCCACCACCGTCAAAATGTGGCTGTCCTCTTCGTAACACATATTGAAAATCTCCTCACCAAGAGCAATTTTCAAAGCTTCTATCGGGATTCCTGTTAGATACATGAAGAGGATAGGGATCTGATTCACAACCAGTGCTTAAAAAAACCCCTAAAACATTAGCATGTTTTGGCCAATAAGATTCCAATTTGTCTTTACCTGTTTTGACAGAATGAATGTTCATCATCTCTAATAAATGCTCTGGTTCACTGCTACAGCTCTGGTGATGTGAACAGGAAATTGCTAGACTGGAAAGTCAACAAATATCAAAGTCAGACAAACATAAAAAACACACTTTCAGTAGACAGTCACTGAGATACATCAGACTTCGGCTGGAATTCTCCACAAGATCATTTTAACTACTGATTTTCCTTCTCATCTGTCTGTAACATCCCAGACAAAATGGAAAATGTCTGCTATAACTTCCTAGGTGGCATTTTTCTACGTGCTTTTTTGTCTGAACAAACAGCCAAAGATTCTTTTTCCATATTTATATTTCTATAACCACAAAGACCACAAAGACTGCAAAACCTTGCATTTAAGAGGCTGCGGCAAGGTAACAATCGGTACACATGCATTAAAAATGAGGGAAAACATCACCAAAAATAGTTCCAAATTAATTTTCAGCTAATTGGTTAATACACTAATCGTTTTAGCTCCTCATCAGACCGTGACCCTACTGTGAAAACGACGCATTAGTGTCACTGTGCATGTGACATTTTCCATAGCAGTCTAATGTGCCCTTCATTTGGAAGGGTTTTCTCTTTTTCTCCAGGTATCCATAGCAGCCGGAGTCTGTATCACAACTCCTTGTATCAGTCTAGTAGTGAGAGTGCCAGAAGGTATTTTGTAACAAATCACACATCTCACCCTCACTATTTTTATCATGAGGAATACATGCTGTGGTGAAAGTTGTGGGATAAACCTATAATTCACAGACTGCGGTGATAGGATGAGCAGTGTTTTTATTGATGTGTTGGTGGCAGCTGAAATTAAAAACACCAGTTACCTTTCAGAGTCCCTGCTGTGATCTGATAGTGTCATCATTCGTTGGAGGGCAGTGTGCAGCCTTTGAAACTGTATCACAGAGTGCCCAAAGCAAGTTAAAGGTCAGCGTCTGGGAATACTTAAACGTCAATTACAGAGGCTCTAATATTTATAGCACAAGATTTATCTGTTTCATTGTCTCAAGCGGACACAGGGGCATGGTGTCTGTGCTTTAAGGCAAAAAATTAAAAAAAAAATTAAAAAAAATAAAAATAGATGCGATAAATGCAGTAATAGTTGTGTTTTTTCACAGGTCTAAGTAAAACACTGCAGAAGATGCATGAGGTGAATAAGAAACGCATTTATAACTCACCTCGGGACATGCCAGTTTTCGGATGCTATCCCCAAGTGTATGCAGGTTAACTTTGGCTCTGCTTGTCTTCTTTCGAGGTACACCCTCACCTGTTTTTCCGTGCACGTCCTTGGAAACAGGCAATAAATCCGCCGTCTCAGTTGAGCGCTCCTCAAAGTCTCCGAGCTCATTATTTTTGGCGCTGGCAGAGAACGGACACTCTCCGGATATCTTCAGCTCTTTCAGCTTGGCGCAGAACATCTTCCCGGCTGTAACCTCCTGGCGCTTCTCTCTTATCTAATTTCGGAGGGAGACAGTTGTGGACGAGCAGTTGTGGTCTCTGGGAGAAATTCCATCATCTGATGTGCTCATTCAGGATACCTTTCTCCTCTCAACCCGCCGATTCACATGATCAGCACCAAAGCCAGAGACCACATACAATATTTATTGAAAACAGCATGGGCAAATGATGGCAGGGAACTATCATTACCAAAAGCCAATGAGAAACTAGAGGGGGGGGGGGCAAGAGCACTAAGCCAATCCATGCGCAAGTGGGGATGGTGTAGCCAAGCAACCTATCAGCAATGAGAAATTATTTCCAGACGACTCATCGCATGCAAAAGATTTTTTTTCCACTTTAGCCCGACGGGGAACCATCAAATAAAACTAGTAACCTATAAGGTTAACCACACTTCTGTTATATCCCCGCTCTGCGCCGAAAGGTGTTCATTTTACATTTATTATCTTATTTGGCATTACAAATCTCGCATAGCTTACTCTAATAATGTATTTGTCACTCATGTTATCTGCACATGTTTAATACATTCCAAAATCTCACCAGTATTTCCTGTACGAACAATCCTGCCTACTCATTTATGAGCGCAAACACTCAGATCAGCTGTACTCTAATTATGAGAAGGATCAGGCCAATGCAGCCAATTGTCCTGTCTTTTCGAACCAAGCAGCCAACGACTTAAGCCTTCCTAAACATTTTGTAACTTACAGCTGTTGGACAAATTAATTGTTTGAATAATTTTCTATCCAACATAAAATAAATACATAAATAAGTAAGTAACATGATCAGGATCATGCGTATCGCATTAAAGCTCTCCTCACCGAGAACACTTTCCAAAGCTTTGTCAGATACGTGAAGAGAATTGAAGTTTGATTCACAAACAGTGCTTTAAAAACCATTTCTACATTTTGGGCAGTAAATTTCCGATTGATCTGTTTTGACAGAGTGAATGTCACTACTGCAACTCTTACAGGGTCTTAAGTCTTCTTAAACAATTTGTAGTGCCGCAAGTTGCAATCGTTACACAAAATATTGAACCAAAAGTTCATTTAAGCGGAAGACTGTATGAAAAGCAATATTTCTACATGCTTTATGAGCAGCACAATGATATAAAGATGGTCCCCAACTTGTCTGACTCACACCCATGCCTATACACGTTTTATAAAGCTGTTCAGATAACTTAACTGATGTGCTAGCACCATTTTGGCTGAAAGGGACTAATGTTAAAAACAAGTGAGTCCTCCTCATCTCTGCTCGAGGCTACATCAAGCACAGATAACTCAATGGTTTCATGAAGCAGCTGTCTAACAGTGGCACATTTACAAAAACACAAATGTGCTTCAGCCTTGTAAATATATGAATTCTGAGCAACATGAGATCACATTTCCACAGAAGATGTTACCCTGTGTGAGTTGAATTAGGTCTGTTCTGCTGAAGGTCAGGGAAAGGCGCAGAAAGGATTGGACATGTTAGATGATCATTTATAAAAAATTTGTGGAAAAAAATAGATTGTGTTGGCTATGACGAGGCTACACTCATGCTTGTTGGCCATGTTTGGTCCGAAAAGCAAACAATTTCACTACAACACCATAAATCAATTTCGAGAGTTTAAATAATGAATAGTATTGTCACATGGGACTTTTCTTGTTTCTCACAGGGACTCTCTCTTATATAACACTGAGCTTCTTTTAAGGTCAAGACCAAAGATGTTGCTACCATATAAAACAAAAGGTTTATAGGTTAGAGATTAAAGGAGGAACCCTTTCATCAGGCCCCAGGGTGGGCGCCCCACTAGAGTAATTAATTTAACAGTTCAACCAAAGGGGGGGGGGATAAAAAAAAGCTACTCATTTAACATTTGCAAGTTATGTTACATGTGCAAGTTATGCAACATGTATGTTGCATGCATGCTCTGAAGGAAGGCTAAAGTTAGTGATACAGGCAGATAGTGGCTTATTAGCTACATCTGGCCATGCAATAAAATAAATAAATAAAATAAAAATAAATTCAGTGAAAGTCAGTGAATTTTAAGATGATTTTAACTAACCTGAAAGCAGCTTTTTGAGGCTGCAAATCAGTGCCATTAATACCACTGGACAATCACTTTTACTGATGTTTTAGGCTTTACTGCCACTGAAGTTGACAGATTTGAGTATGTTCCTCTTTATCTATTGCATATTTGGTATACTTAATGCACTTTGTGGATTTTTGCTATGTGTATAGGTGTCTCTTAATCTCAAGAGTCGCAGTATCATGCTTGTGTAAAGGTTAAATAATATTTATACAAAATAAAGTCAATCTGTTTAACGTTGTAGCATCTACTATCAGTCAATACAGAAAGGTGCTAATGAATAGAAATATCATTATTTGCCTTTTTAAAATAAATCAATTGACTTTAGTTATTTTACACAAACAAAATCACAATATGAAATGCAGAAAAATTGAATAAATATTTATTTAAGAAAATAATTAAAATATATTAAATCAATACTCCGAAGTTAATTAAAGTTATGTTCTTCATATAAAAGAAAATGGAAAGTGGAATAATCCAGGTTTCAGTCTGTAATCATGATTAGTCATGGGGAGGAGCCATCGAGTTTGACGGCCACAGGTGGGAATGATTTCTTTTACTGAACGTGCTCCTGTAGTCATGACAACGATGGTATTTTAGTTCAGTCCAGTTTACTTTACAATATCACTGAATCTGCCCACATTTTAAAATTTATTGAATTCTTTTTAAGTGAAGCAACTGATTTTGTTTTACTATAACTGTAAAACAACAACAACAACAACACACAAAAAATAGTACTGTAAGTCACCCAATCTTGGTCGTGAATACAACAAAACCTGTCATTTAACACAGACCCAAACATTGATAGTGAATTTATTCACGAATGAGAGAAAACATTTTGAAACCACACAGTCCTAAATGTGCATACTATCTTTAAAACTACTGTAGGCGTTGGTCTGGTGGTGCTGTAATGTACACTTCTTAAGAATGATGGCTTTCTGACCCTTTAGACCCCTATAGATATGGTTTAAGAAGGAGAACCAAATCTTTTTAATTACATTTGGAGTTTCTAAAGACTTTCAATGACTTTTAACTTTTAACTTAAAATTATTGCATCCAGTTGTGGGGTTCTGATGAATAAGTCTCCTGAGCCACAGGACTCAGAATGTGGCTCATTTCCTAATTTTGTTTTGTTTGTTTTTTTATCCCAAGCTCCTCTATCTTCATGATGACGATATTTTGGGAAAGACAATTAACTTTCTGTTAAAGTTGCTGTTGTTAAAGCTTGTTGTGTAAAACTGCTTTGAGGTGAGTAAAACCACTCCATTCAAAGGCCGGCTCACAAAAGTTAGCAAACATTTCAAACACTTTTTTTTCCCCTTACAAGCAAATTTACTTAAAAGCAGCTCTAATGGAGACCAATTGAATAATATTTTTAACATGTAGCAGCATTTGTGTGATTTTTTTCAGACATTTTTAGCTTGGAACAAGATCATGCTTTACAACAAGTCCAGAGCAACAACTTCTAATTCACTTTAAGTTAATAATATAGCCTCTATCACAGCTATCCAGCCAGTGAATTGCTCGTTTGCATTTGCCTCTCGGGGCACTGATATGGGGTTGGAGGGCAACATCTTGAAGCAGATCTTTTTCCCCGGGTCTTAGTGACCCATCTGCTACCTCAGAGGTGACAGCTGCTGCTGCCTCTCACCAGGACCCAGTGGAGAGAGCACCAGCTGCGCTGGCATGAACAAACATCTTTGTCATGATTGGCTGAAAAGTTTCAGTGTTAATCTCGGCTTTGTTTTACTCTGTGTCTTATCAGTGTGTTCTTTCAGAGGAGCCCTGTTTGCACTGAGGGAGTAACCACCAGGTTTCAACACATCTTTCAGATAAAATGAGAAGCGCTGACTGACACAGCAGGCAGGACTGTTTCTCGCTCTGTTTGTTCTCAAGTAACACCTTGGCGACAGGGGAAAGTGGAAAATGGTTCTCCGTCTAAGTGCAGTTGTTATGATTAAGGATCCAAATTCAGAGAAAGAAGAGGTGCTAATAAGAGATGACATGATATCTTCAACATCTCATTCATCCTCTCAATGATCACAGGACTGAACCGAGCTTGATCTCACAGCTACTTCTGGTTGTCTGTGCTAGAAATTTGGGGAAGGTGGAGAGAGAGCTCATGCAGAGCTCTATGATGTCATTAGGATATCAGTTAATAGAATAAAATAAAATACCTAGAAGAGGTTGGAAAAAGAGGGAAGAAAGTCCAGCTCCTCCATTCTGTGGAATCTGGTTTACGTGCATGAAATCCTCCAATATTTCCATCTATGGCTACACTGTTAAAGCCTGAAGTCATACAAGTGGAAATAAGAAACATTGTATCAGCAAACTGTAATAGCAGCAAATGTGAAAGCCATTAGGCAGCATAATTACATTTCAGCCTTACCACATATTGAAGCCCAGCTGATTATTGGCAAGCCAGTATTTACACCAGATATTAGCTATTTGCTCATGTATCAGTATAATTTATAACAGGGAATAAATGAAAAATTCTAAAGAGCAAAGAAGAGATGGGAGAAACACCCTTCAACCATATTATAAGAGTTGATGCTACACAGTTTGTCCACAAGAGGGCACTCTGCAGCATCCTTGTTGGGAACGGCCATGTTTGGAGACATAAACATAACATCCAGCTGATCCAAGTACATTCAGGCAAAGCATAAATATAAGGAAATCCGTAAAGGGAAATCCATTTATGTGACTGAATGAATAAGCTAATATACTGGAATATTCTACTGATAAATTATGTTTTTATTTTATTATTGGCCTCATTAAACTTTTATGCTGAAAAGTTAAACAAATATCATCATTTCTGGGCCACAGCATGAAGTGGAAATCCATAAATATAATATTTGTGATTAAATTATTTATATATATGTACTTTTTTTTAATGCAGCGTAAGGAACAGAAAAGTATGCTTTCCTTTTCCTTGTCTGTTGCCTGCCTCTATTTGTCCCTCAGATGTTGCCCTGTGGTGAGCCTCTTAGTGTTGAGGAATGACTAGAGACCAGTGTGCAGACCTCATGCCTCAATAGGAGACCAATCAAGTGAAGCTAAGCTCATTTGATATCCTGCAGCAAAAGGAGGTTTTCATGCAATGCTCTCTTCTACTTGTTATTTTTAATTACCCCTGGCATTCCCTAACATTTGTATGAAAAGCCAATAAGATGTAATATTCTTTATAACTGTTTGGACTTTAGTTCCATGCAGGTGACAAATGTTTGAGAGCAGAGAGAAACTGCAATGCTCAAATTATTTCTGACATTATCTGATGGCATTTGGGAAAGAAAATCAAATAGTGGCTTTAATGGATGGGTAATCTAAAGGCAGGCAGGAAAATGTAATTATAGTTACATAAAGTATTTACTGTATACTGCTTACATTGCCTGATATAGACAAATTAGAAGATTTTCATGAACTAGATTAATCTTTCAGCTTTGAGAGAGCACACAGATGCCAAAAGCTACTTCTTTCATCTGTGAAACCTCTGAGCACAACATGATCCAGATGTTTCTCTTCTTGACATTACTTGAAAAAAAGTATCTTGTGAGGCTTTAAGATTACTTAAAGGATTTTTTTAAAGTGGGCCTTAAAATAACTACCAAGTTCTCATAGAAGCACTGAAACATGAGATTCTTGCGGTAATCATTCTTCTTGTTCAAAGTGGTCATTAAAACCTCCCTAATCTACGTTCAGTGGCTATTTGGTACAAGTGAATGTTCCAACATTAATCTGAAGCTAGTGGATGTTTTACAATTGTTTTGTTTTTTGGGATTTTTTTTTTAATCGTGTAACATCAATTTTCCACTCTGTTGTTGCTCACATAGGTGTGCAAGACAGATTTGTGCTTCTATTTTGTAAAAATGTAGCTTTGAACCTTCATGGCTCGTCTACAATCACCAGCCACTCAGCAAAAGGAGCAAGCAAATAATCACACTGCTGATACTGAAATGCTTTTATATAGCTCTCATTAGAAAGCCAAAATGGGCTACCCTGAAAATAGTTATATGTTTCATCACAGCTGCACAAAAATTCTTTATATATATTGAAGTTGGGTTTTTTTGTTTTGTTTTTTACATCCCAGCACATCTGCCACTTTTTCACATAAATAAAAGACTCCAAAGATAAACTCTGCCTATGGACATATGATGAATGTGCATTTGTAATGTGAGTTCTTGCCATATAATCATTCCTCGCTCACACTCTAATATTTATAGCGTATAACTGAAAAGATCTTAATGCTCTGTTTATGATACAAAGGGAGATAGTTAATCTCATCACAAATCTTCCTCAGCACACTAAGTCCACGGGAACTCAAGAGTCATGACTTCACACTGTTACAATGCATGCTGCTGCTGCCGGACTCAGTTTGATAAGAGGGAACATCCTGGAGCAGATTGCCACATTTAGGCACAAAGAATTGTTTAATAATGTAGGTACTTGGAGTACAATACTGTGGTAATGTTGTGTTCCAGCACTTTAGTGTATATACTGAAGAAATATTGAATATTTTATAAATGTTTTAGATAAAAGAAAACTTAATATTAGACAAAGATAACATTTACAAAATGCAAAATGTTTTGTGTATTTAGAGAAAAAAGTTATCCAAACCTACCTGGCTCTGTGTGAAAAAAAGTCATTACTTTCTCTCTTCTTTGCAGAATTGTTTTATTTTGACCACACTGGAAGGTTTTCAAGCATAAATGGCCTGTTTAAGGTCCAGCACCATGTTTGACTGTCGGTGTGATGTTCGTTTTATGAAATGCTATTAATTTTATGCACATGTAACTCAAACCTTCCAAAAAGTTCAGCCTCTGTCTCGTCAGTCCACAGACTGTTTTCCAAAGTGTCTTGGGGATCGTGAAAATATTGTTTTTTGGCAAATGTGAGTCGAGTCTTTGTGTTCCTTTTGGTCAGCAGAGTTTTCAGCTCTCACCATAAGTTCACTGGCATCCCAAAGAGTTACAATGGCTTTGAAAGTCTTCCCAGACCGATAGATGTGACTGATTTTGCTTCTCAGCTGTTTCTGTCATGATGTGTTGCCTTTTGAGATCTATTAGTCGACTTCACTCTGTCAGACAGGCTCTAACTAAGTAATTTCTTTAGTCAACAGTAACCAAAGTAACCTGAGTGTTGCTAGTGAAATTGAAATGAGTTAATTCACGATTTTGTCTAATATTAAAATTTGATGTTCTGAAACATGTAAGTGTGACAAATATGCAAAAAAAAAAAAAAAAAAAAGAAAAAAAAAAAAGAAGAAAGAAATAAGAAAGTGGGCAAATACTTTTTCCCTGCACTGCACCTGTTAGGTGTGTTTATTTTATTTTATCTGACACTCTGTTAGATTTAGACAACTGACTTTGCATGCGTGTACAAGAGGAACCATTTCATCTCTGTTTTCCAGTAATCCTAACAAACTTGATTTTATCCAGAGGCATTGTTAGGACAAAACATCAGTGACCTGAAACTGTCCTCATTTTCAACCCCACTTCCTGGCATGTGGTATTTGTGCTATTTGACTTTGACATAGCAGCTAAGAATAGCTAATACGATTTAAAATGGGGTGGAAAACGTCTGTAATGGGAATAATTTTTCAGTAGATCCTCCTTTTTACAGATATTCTTGTAATTTATAATTCTTAGACTCAAAAATTGTCCTTTATATTTTATAAATCAGAGGGTGTAAATCTGATTTATCTGCAAGCAGAGCCTTGATGCTGATTTAATTTATCTGCCTTTGACTAGAAGAGCTTTGGCGGTGATGTTTGGAACAATTTATGACTTAAGCCTGCATAACAGCAACTTAAAATATCAAAAGCCTTGTCTACACTTACACTTCTGGCTTAACTCACATAGCTCTTATGAATATCCTGAGGTAAACTGGCAATGCACCAAGAAACACATTTTAACCTTTTTTTTGTGTGTCTGACTGTGAGCACTTACAGTGTTACAAAACACTTCTTGTTTTTTTTAATACCCTCCTCCCCTACACACACACACACACACACACACACACACACACACACACACACACACACACACACAAAATAAATATCTCAACAAAATTAATAGTAATAATAAGAAGAATATTGACACATTGTGTCAAATGTTGCATAAGAAGGGGAACATGGGCAGTGAAGCAAGACTAATTAGATGGAGTACAGTGTGCATTAGAGACTAAGCACAATATTTTGCATTCTCTAAGGGAGGACTGAGGAGGATTATAAGTGCCTTTATTTACTTATTGGTTAATTTTGCCCCAGATGTAGATGGACTAATGTTGGGTGTTGGTTTTTTAATTATTATTTTTTGTAAACTATTGAGTATATGATTGTTTATCTGATGAACTATAAAAATCCATGCAGTAAATGTGAATCTCAGGGGATTCACATTTCACAACAAAAGTTCAACTAGAAGATGTACTTTTCCTCGGTTCTCGGGAGGATATAGGTGGTAATATACAATAAATTTATAGGTGTTTTAAATTTAAAAGGGAAAAAACTGGTAAAAGAAAACGAAATATTGTGAAGACGTGTATGCCAAACTATCTAGAAAACGTTCCCGAATTTACGAGTTACTATAAATGCACCATAAATGGGCGGAGCCAGTGTGGCCCAATAGAAAGCCATAACCAGAGACACGTTGAACTTTTGCTTTAGTAGACATGTCAGCCCCCAGTGCTTAGAAACAACTGATAATAAACAGTGTAGTTCCTTTGCTAGGCTGAGAACTCCAAAATGGTAAGGTTGCTGAAATTAAGTTATCGAAACGAGGTCGTGTCTGTGTTCCTCTGTGTTCAGACCCACGAGTAAGTCTATCTTGTGGGTTCTTCAGTTCGTGGCTTAGCAGTTAGCCAGTAACGCTAAAAGAGTAATTACAATCGTTGTCATATGATTTCCCCAACCAGCCGCTGACTTTCTGTCGTTTTGTGTGCTATCAGGTCGTTGTTGACTCCGGGACTGCGACTGTTCTTCGTGTCAAAGGTCTGCTGGCGTTCAGATGTCAGCTGGACAGCACAGATGGTGTGTTCAGAAACGTTTTTTCACAATATGTCTAAATGTACACACCCGTAGAGTTAAAACAGCCACAGTCGTGGTAAGTGGTTTGCATCCATTCAGCTCGCGCATGAATGTCATGATATTTTGGGGCTTTTAATGATTTCTTGGAAGTGCTTTTTTCCAAGCACAGCACAGCATACATTTTTTAAGAAAAAATAATTGTGTGTGCACATGTTTATTTGTTTTGTTTTTTTTGTTCAAATAAATAAATACACTCTTTTCATTTTTTTTTTAAATAAATGGAGATTAAGGTTCTAAAATGTATTTTAACTTGACGGGGCCAAAACCTGTTACCTTCTCATTAGTGATCATGATTGATTAAGAAATTGTAGTTTCTCTTTGTATTTGTGAAAGTCAAAGGAGCTCCATGAAAATCTAAGAATGAGAATTACAGATTTACACAAGCTGAGAAGGTCTCATGGAGCCACTTCTAAGCAACTGCAGATTCCACTTCAAACAACTGTACATAATTACATGTTATTTACATATGTCGCCACTTTGTCATAGTCTGGTAGAAGACCCAAACTATCACCCTTAGATTAGAGGAAATTGGTTAGGCTGCTCAGAAACAACCCAGGAACGACCAAAGCTCAAACTTCCTATGAACTAGAAACTGCTGGAACACCAGCATCACTGTCCACAATGAAGAGTTTTACATCACCTTAGACTGAGAAAGAAGCCCTTGCTCCAAAATCGGTACCTTCAAGCTCAACTGAAGGACTATTGAAAATTTGTGGATTGTGCTTAAAATCTGTGTCCGTGCCAGGAAACTGACCAGTTTAAATGAACTCTACCAATTCTGCCAAGAAGAGTGGTCAAATATCTAGCCAGAATTATGCCAGAATTTTGTTGTTGGGTACCACGATGGAACTCACTAAGTGACACTTAACCAAATATTAGTGGGGGTCTATCTATATATTTGATCCCGTGTGGATTATAGAAAATGCAGTTTTTCTATGCATTTTTCCTGCTATAATTGAGTCAGACTAAATGCTATTTCAAACTTTACCCACATTGCCAGGAATATAATTTCAATATACATGCTTGATGTAATGATGACCTTCTAAGACAAAACCCCAAAACATTACTTTGGATGTCCTCATTTAGAAGATATTTAGTTAACTAAAGTAAAATGTATACATCTGTAGCTGTTTAGTGTACTAGACACAGTAAATTCCATAACAGAGTGGCAGTAACTGGTCAAATACAGATTCCAGAACTCAAGCCATACAAATCTATTACCCTAACGCTGTAGTAATGTTAAAGAGAAACACTATTTTCTTCTTACAGAGCAGCTGGTGCGAAATGTCATCTCGAGAACGTTTGAGACTCTTCGCTCCCAGGTGAAATCTGAATCCTGTGTTCTGGCAGTGAGCGACAGTCCTGTTATTATATGGCCAAACAAAGATGCTTATGCCACACCTGAAGAAATAACTCCAAGTACACTATGTGAAGATATGCATCAATGGATACAGTAAGTACAGACATTATTACAGTGCATTATTTCTCTCTTGAATAGATTCTTCATCTTATTTTGTAAGAAGAAGGCTGACCGACATGCAAGAATTGTGACAATATCTTTGATTGTGGCTCATGAACAGTGGTCCCTTGTTGCACAGTGAGAGATGTTCAGAGTTGTGGACCACAGATAATTTGGGATGTAATTATAAAAAAAATGTCTGAAATTTTAAGACGACTACCACACAATAAAACTGTTGCTACCAACTAACCGAAAAGCATAACGCTTTCGGTGATCAATCGAAGGATCGAAGATGGCGCCAGTGTGTACGGCGAGCCGTCTCTGGATCCGTCTTCCTGAGTGTTGTTTACTCTTTGCCTTACTATTTTCTATATGCTTTCCGGATGTTACTGCTCTAATTGCCTATGATCGACAAACTCTTTTAAATCTTCGACCCTTGAATCATCAAAAGTCGGATCTATATTTGAATTTAGGGAATTTTTCCCAGTCTCGAACGGATACTTCCGCCTGCACATACTACCTGCCTTTTCTTCCACCACACAAGAAACGACATAGGAAACGGTGTAAACGGAGTGGTTTTCGCGTTCGTATTAAAGCCTATTTAAAAGCACATGGAGTGGTTAATCACCGCTCCATCATAGACATCTTGCGGCCCTCCCAGTATACTTTCAGACTGTGTCGCCATCGATGGATTCGCTATGCTGGCCAGCAAGCCCACTCGGTCTTACCAGTTGAGTGCCCACCTGTATGGAGCTGGAAGCGGGTCTCTGGAGGAGGTGTGGATCACAGCAATCTTCGCCGGCTGGGACGCGCTCCTAGTAGCGTTAAAGTGGCTACGCTCCGAATTGCTCTGCTAAACACTAGGTCACTGGTGAACAAGTCCTTCGTTGTAAACGACTTTTTTCTCGCGTCAAGGCTGGACGTCCTGTTTCTAACGGAGACCTGGATTCGCCCCGGTGAGTCCTCTTCCTTTTCGGAACTTATTCCTCTGGACTGTGCTTTCTTTAACTCTCCTAGGACCGTGGGCAGGGGTGGAGGGCTAGCCTCGGTTTTTAGAAGTAAATTCCGAGTGCGGCAACTGCCTCCTGCCTCGTATTCCAGCTTCGAAGTACAACTACTGGAGCTGTCCGGTTCCCCCCGGACCCTCTGCGCGGTGGTGTATCGACCGCCGAAGCGCAATAAGGATTTTATCCGTGAATTTGCTGATCTTTTAGGATTTATCTTTTTAAATTTTGATCGTGTTCTTATTTGTGGTGATTTTAACATTCATATATGCTGTGAGGCGGACTTATTGGCTAAGGATTTTCTTGCCCTTATTGACTCTTTTAATCTCACTCAGTGGGTGAGAAAATCAACCCACACTAAAGGGCATATGCTGGACTTGGTATTGTCGTATGGACTGGATATTTGCATCACGGACATTAATGATGCTGGGATTTCGGACCATTTCCTAGTTATGTTTGATGTTCAGTTATGCAATATGGAACTGAACTCTGAGGGTCCACAGAGCCTATCGCGTCTGATTAATTCTGAGGCTGTTGCCCTTTTCTCTGCGGCCTTTGCTAACTCTGCTTGTTACGATGACATCAGTAATGCACCTCTCTCGGTTGATGGCGTAGTCAACTCTTTTATTTCTACATGCTCTTCTATTTTGGACACTGTGGCTCCAGTAAAGACTAAATGCCGTAAAACCTCTCGCCAACTCTGGCTAAATGAATCCACCCTCGCTCTTAGGCGTGAATGTCGTCGAGCTGAGAGGAGATGGAAAAAAGATCAACTTCAGGTGTCCCTTGACATCCTGCATATGAGCCGGTCTAAATTTCAGAAGGCTGCCAAAATGGCAAAAACTTCTTTTTTGTCGAACATTATTGCAACTAATAGTCACAATCCTCGAGTTCTGTTTAAAATCTTTAACTCAGTGGTTAATCTCCGCTCTGATGTTTCGATGGGTGCCTCCCCGGCCCTCTGCGAAAAATTTCTAAATTATTTTATAGATAAAATCTCAGTGTTAAGGGCCCCACATTCTCTAGTAGTAAATCAAGCCCCAGTTTCCGAATGTTCAATGGTCTTTCAACAGTTTGAACCTGTGTCATTCTCGACTTTAAAGGAAATAATTAATAACCAGAGAAGCTCAAATTCTCTGCATGACATTATTCCTTCTCGTATCATTAAGGATGCATTAAATACAATTGGGTCCTGTATCTTATTTTTAATGAACTCATCACTGTTATCTGGCTGTGTTCCGACTGTCTTTAAACATGCAGTCGTGCAACCTGTTATCAAGAAAAGCAGCCTTGATCGTAACACCCTAGCAAATAACAGGCCGATTTCTAAACTCCCTTTCATGTCAAAAATTTTAGAGAAAATAGTGCTTCAGCAACTACAGACCCACTTAGAGAGAAATGGTATAAGTGATAAATTCCAGTCTGGATTTAGACCGCGTCACAGCACCGAAACTGCCCTACTAAGAGTTTTCAATGACCTTCTTCTAATTGCTGACTCTGGGCGCTCTGCGGTCTTAGTTCTATTGGATTTGACTTCAGCCTTTGACACGGTTGACCATGATATCCTTTTGGCAAGGTTGGAATAAGTAGCAGGCCTTAAAGGAAATGTCCTATCATGGTTTAAATCATATTTCTCTGAGAGGTCGTTCTCTGTCATGATGGGAAAATATTCCTCTACTTCTGCCCCTTCTTGGTGTGGTGTGCCCCAGGGCTCGGTATTGGGTCCTGTGTTGTTTTCTCTGTACATGTTGCCCTTGGGCTCCATTTTTGAAAAACATAATGTCTCTTTTCACTGCTATGCGGATGATATTCAAATCTACCTCCACCTGACTGGGGATGTTTCATCTTCACTACATCCCTTGTTTGATTGTCTGAGGGATGTCAAAGACTGGTTATCACGTAACTTTCTTACTTTAAATGAAAAGAAGACAGAAATTATCGTTTTTGATAGAAATATGCCTCTGGGACAACTGATTGGCACACTCGGGCCTGTTGCTAATCACCTCACTGAAGCTGCTAGGAATCTTGGAGTTTTCATGGATAGTTCCTTCAAACTAGATAAACAGGTTTCTAATGTGGTAAAAACCAGCTTTCACCAACTGCGCCTAATTTCTAAGGCTAAACCGTATATACCACGCAAAGATCTGGAGAAACTCATTCATGCTTTCATCACTTCAAGACTGGATTATTGTAATTCTCTTTACTTGGGCCTACAATCTTCTCTTCTTCAGCGATTGCAGCTGGTCCAAAATGCCGCAGCACGTCTCTTGACCGGCACTAGAAAGTATGATTCTGTCACCCCTGTTCTGGCCAACTTACATTGGCTTCCTATTAAATATCGAATTGATTTTAAAATTTTATTGTTTACTTATAAAATCCTAAACAATATGGCACCTGACTACCTAGCTGATCTCCTCTGTCTGTATAGCCCTAAGAGAGCACTAAGATCATCGGGCCAACTGCTCTTAGTGCAACCTAGGTCTCGGCTGAAGACCAGAGGAGACCGTGCCTTTGCCGTTGCCGCACCCAGGTTATGGAATACTCTTCCTCTTCATATTCGTGCATCAGATTCCATTCAGTCTTTTAAATCACGTCTAAAAACGTATTTGTTTAACCTGGCATTCAAGGCTAATTAGGGTAATTTACATCTGGCTTTGCATTTAGATTATGTAATTATTTTATATTCTATTTATTATTTATATCTGTAAGTTATATTTTATATTGTGATTTTTATCTGTATCATGATTTTACTGGAAAGCACTTTGGTGTACTTCGGTCTTTAAAATGTGCTATATAAATAAATTTGATTGATTGATTGAACTAACCAACAGGAATACAGTCTTTAGTGACATATTGATCTGCATCTTTTAGTGGCACGATGGAAAAAAAATCTAAAGCAGAATAGATGAAGGTTTAAAAAAAAAAATGCAAAGCTAAAGTAGAACATTTAGTATCAGTATCTTGCCCGAGGATACTTTGGCATGCAGACTGGAGCAGCCAGGTTTCGAACTACCAGATACCCTCCGAGTAGACTCTGTCTCCTGAGCTGCAGCCACCCACAGCAAATTTCGGATATTACGTAAAATTTCAGACATCTGTGGTCATGTAATACATTTTATGCACTCCATACTACAAACTTTATAGGAATAAATGCATTCATGTGTTTGGCACTTTGATTTGTGCTCATCTGTTTTAGTCTCTGTTTTGTGTTATAATGTGTGTTTGTGTGTTTCCCTATATTTTTCTGGACCTCTTTTATTGTCATTGCAGTTTCTTTGTATTTTATTGGGCTATACTGAAAAGTGTGGGGGTTTTTGTTTTGTTTTTTATTTCAGGGCAGACGAACAAGAGAGTTCTGGGAAAAAATCATCAAAAAAGAAAAGCAAAAAAAGTTTGGTGGCGGTACGTATCGAATAATCAGCAATATTTTGTGTTCTGTGAATAATATGGAGCCATATTAACCTCCTAAGACCCGAACTCTTCCACGGCATGCATTTTTAATTTCTCTTTGATATTTGGGCATATTGGGGCCCAATAAATGTAAAAACAAAGAATTACCAGATTTTTTTTTTTACCTTATTTTTGTTTTTATGAAAAATCAGAGCCACATATGAGGATATTCGTTTAAATTTTTGATAGAACAGTAGCAGTATAATGTCCTCGTAAATGGATATCAGGCCCTTGAAGAGCAAAATTGAGTATTTTGGTCTAAATAACCCAAAATGTGATGTCCACATATGTGGACGGCAGGTCCTAGGAGGTTAAAGACTATAATCAGTTTGACAGTGATTTTTTTTTTTTAATTATCTGACCAATTTTTGTTTATAAAAGAAAGAAAGGAGAAAATAGCACTGTTTCCTGAGCCCAGTGTGATGCTTTGATCCAGTCTAATCACAACAGTCCATATCACAGTGACAGTACATGATAAAAGTGCTGACACAGTAGAGCAGGCTCAGTCCTGCTGCCACAGGCCAGGCATGCTCTGTCTTTGCCAACCTGCTGTTCACTGCAGATGAGACTTGAACCTATGCCACTGGCTAATTGTTCCAGCTCTCATCATAACGTTTGTTTTATGTCTAGTTGTCTTTATGGTGTTTGTGTTTACCTGTGAATATAAATTCACTCTTATTCACTTTCAGAGTGTCATAAACCTTCGTCTGATGACAGAGGTGACAAAGCCAGGCCCCCTCTCAGCCCCCATCCTCACCAAAACAGTTCTGAAATCCCACTTTGTGAGTGTGACTCTTCCACTAGACTGTGTTGTCTGCACCGGCCGCAGCGATACAATCAAGGAGTATGTCTTTTATACAAAACACCTGGTTTCATACCACTAACCAAAGCTCGTCTCTTACAGTAATATTACTTTTTGGTTTTTTTATTCTGGTATTGCAGTGCCTGTGAGCAGCTAATTGAGGCACTAACTCATCAGTTGTGTGAGATGGAGAAAGTGACTCTTCAGAACATGAAGGGAATGACATTACTTGTTCCTGAACCGGTCCACTTCCTCCTTCCAGAACCAAAAGGACTGGTAACTGTGGTTTATCCAGCAGGAGTGCCTGACAGCCAGCTAGTAGCACAACGTAAGGTTAGTGTCTTAACATGTGCTCAATCATCCAGGTAAGGAAATCCAAAGAAGTTGATTCACTTCATCTGGATGTAGAGCTCCGTCCAGATGAACAGAATCAACTTTTTGGGAAAGTAAAGTAAGAACCGCAGACTGAACTTCTATAATCGTAGACATATTAATCCCAATGAGTTCAACTTGTACTTTCTTGTTTAAAGAAAGAAAAAAGAAAAAAAAGAATTACCTTTCCTTGAAACTTTATTTTGTCTGAATAGGAGCTGCATCAGCAGTTTGAGCTACCAGATGACAGGCCTTACTTCAGAAGAGCCAACGCTTACCACTTTCCCAATGAGCCCTACAAAGACGGTTATCTCCGAAACCCTCATCTGGCTCTCACACACCCTACCCTGGATAATGGAAAGGTATATCTAATTACTTATTTTTAAATCCTTAACAGTATTCTGCTCTTTTGCAGAAATAGATGAACACAGCAAGAATTATTTTCTTTTCTCAAGGTGTACTTGGTCCAGGGGATCTACAGCTATCACCACTACATGCAGGACCGTGTAGATGACAACGGCTGGGGCTGTGCTTATCGCTCCCTGCAGACTATCTGCTCTTGGTTCCAGCAGCAGGGTTACGTAGAGCAGCCTGTGCCCACTCACAAGGAGATCCAGCAGGTAGTTGCCCTATAAAATATGATCCGAGTACAAGATATGCCCACATTTCCTCTTTTTTTACAATGTTATCAGACATGTCCAAGCTGCCTGGTTCTCTGCTTTCCAGGCTTTAGTGGATGTTGGAGACAAGCAGGCATCCTTCGTGGGGTCACGTCAGTGGATTGGATCCATTGAGGTTCAGGCTGTTCTGAGTCATTTGCTTGGACTCACTTCCAAGATCCTGTTTGTGAGGTGGGATTGCATTTCTTGTGAATGATTGTGTTTGTGGATGATTTTAATATATCTGACAACTAATCTGCCTTCTCTGTAGTCAGGGAGCTGAGCTGGCGTCCAAAGGCCGAGAACTGGCCAACCACTTCCTCACTGAAGGAACTCCAGTCATGATTGGTGAGCTCACTTTCAAACTGTTATAGTTACATTAATTTTATGACCTCGCAGAAACTTTGTATTCTTGATATTTTTTATGATAAGCCTTATTTTTATAATTCATTATCCAAATATAGAAAAGTTACCTCACCGCAAGAACTCGAAGAGAAGCAGAAGCCCACTATCATTCCCAGGATTTTTTTGTTTGTTTTGTTTTAATTGGCAGCTTATTGATTTTGGATTTGGTAAAGAAGGGAGTTCATTATATTCAAAATCAGAATCAATAAACTTCATTTCCATTACAAAGTAGTGGAAATTTGTCTTGAATTTTGCTGTCAGTGCATGACAACATAAAACTCACTATAAACACCACATATAAACATTGAAACATTTTTTTTTTTAAAAGTCACATCACCACAAAAACTCAAAGAAAACCAGAGGCTGCTATCATTTCCAGGATTTGTGCGTACAGTCGACATCTTACGAATTTTACTAATTGGCCCAAAAATATGAATTGTACTCTATTGATTATGGATTTGGAAAAGGAGGGAGCTGACTATTTTCAGAAGCCTGTACTGTTGATAGCTAACATAGACAAAGCTTGTTCAAACTTACATTGCTGTTTGCTCTGTGTTGCAGGAGGAGGCGTTTTAGCTCACACTATCCTGGGTGTGGCTTGGAGTGAGACCACAGGGCAGATCCGCTACCTCATCCTAGATCCTCATTACACTGGAGCAGAGGACTTGCAGGTTATCACAGACAAGGTAACGGAAAAGCATTCACACCACCAGCAATTCTCATTCTGAAAAGCAGGTTCCCACACACTGTGCTGATCTTGGTGTGGCTGTTATATTTCCAGGGCTGGTGTGGCTGGAAAGGACCTGACTTTTGGGATCAAACTGCGTATTATAATCTGTGTCTGCCTCAGAGGCCGAAGGTCATCTGAGCTCCCTCAGCCTTCCAGATGGATCTCGTTTCAGTGAATCATGTTCAGAAATATGGAGGAGCACTCTAACTCGCCTTCTTTATGAACACGTGTCAACTTTTGCAAACTGAAGTAAAATGTGTTATTATGTAAAAGACTTTGGTTTTGGTTGAGTCCTGCATAAATGATTAACTTGCAGCTACAGTTGGAAGTAATGTTTGTACTGAAATAAGAAAATAGTTGTTTGCTGTGTTTTCATTGTTTGAAATGGTTTAATATAACAAAGGCTCATCAATTATATCAATTATGCTCAGTTATATACGTTGATCTTACTTCATTTCAAACAGTTAAACAGTTTTCTCATTGCCTTTTGTTCCTGGTGGACATATGAACCTACCATAAAAGATGGAGTCCTTGCTAAAATGCCATAAAGGGCAATGCACTCATTGGTCACTTTATTAGGTATACCTGTTTAACCGCTTGTTAATACAAATATCTAATCAGCAAGTTGCATAGCAACAACTCAATGTATTTAGGCAAGTAGACATGGACAGGACGACCTGTTTAAGTTCAAACTGAGCATCAGCATGGGGAGGAAAGGTGATTCAAGTGATTTTATGCCATGATTGTTAGTGCCAGACAAGTTGGTCCTTCACAATCATCTATAGAGTTTACAGAGAACGGTCTGAAAAAGAGAAATTATCCAGTGAGTGGCAGTTCTCAGAGTGAAAGTATGTTGCTGATTCCAGAAGAGAATGATCAAACTGCTTTAAGTTGACAACCAAGATATGCAGAAGAGCATCTTTTATGTGTTGAACTTTGAAACAGGTGGATTGCAGCAGCAGAAGACCACACTGGGTGCCACTTTTGTCAATTAAGAACAGGAAACTACAATTCGTGCAGGCTCACCAAAATTGGAAAAAAGAAGTTTGAAGAGTTTGATGTCTGCTGCAACATTTGGATGGTAGGGTCAGAATTTGGTGTAAATAGCATGAAATCATGGCTCCATCCTGCCTTATGTCAATAGTTCAGGCTGATGGTGGTGTAATGGTGTGGGGAGCATTGCTGCTGACCATGTCCATCCCTTTATGACCTCAGTGTAATCTTCTGATCAATACTTCCAGGATATGAACCAAAATCTCTCAGGAATGTTGCCAGCACCTTGTTGAATCTGTGCCACAATATTGCTATTTATATGATAAATAATTAGTTGGTGTAGTCCTACATAAGACGACTAAAGAACAAACCTTACATCACATTGTACGGATATGTATTCTGTATTCATTTGGAAACAAGTTACAGTTGAAACAGAAAGAAATTAACTCTGTTTTTAATGAATAAAATACATTTCAGTGAAACTAACCCTCAGTTTGTAGGATATGCAGGTATTCGTGTCTTGGGTTTAAAAAAAAATGGTTAATGAAAAAGTTATTTGTGGAAAATGGTCCTTCTTCGTAACTGAAGTTCCAATATTAGCCAGGTGTCACAGTCAAATGGGTGGTTTTCTTTCAAAGAAAACAGAGATTTAACTTTTTTCATCTTTTTCATACTACATTTGCAGTTACTTATGCCTTCATTGTCTGAGTATGGGACAAATAAAGAAACACCCCCCTATTCAATCCTCATTTCTACCCATCCTGCATTGGCATGTAAATTATATGACAGTGACCAGTCACAGGTTTATACAACAGATTCCCCCGAGTGCTATTGTCCCAGGACATCGGCATTTCATTAGTGTGTGTCACTTCTTGGTCTAATTATGTTATTAAGAGTAAAACCATGACAAATTGTGATTTCAGGGGACGCGCCTCCAGATAATCCTCTTCTTGGTAATGGAGATGCACTAGGGGGAGCAGTTACTGTGGCATAATGGATCCCCAGGAGAAACTTAATGACCTCCCATCTGTTTGTCTCCAGTATCTGTTTCTTGACATGTTTCTTAAGTTGGTTAGAAATTTGTGCACAAAGATAAAAACACACAACACAGGGCAACTCTCTTTTTGTTTGTTTGTTTTCTGCATAAAACAGACAGTAAGTTGGGTGGCCAGATTGCAGGAAGTAAAGTAAATTTTATTGTCTATAAAGAACAAAAGTTATAACCTCAAGAAAAAAGGTGAAAAATATAAAACATGGAGAGGCATCATTGTATTAAGTCATATTTTAGTAAGTAGACGCATAAACAAATACAAGGGGCAGGAAAAGTAACAAAAGATAAATAAAGGATAGAAATCAGAATAAAGGTGATTCAAATTCAAGTACATACATATTATATGTCATATACTCTGTTGTCCCAGTGTATCAGTTGCATCAGTTTTGTCTTGTTAATGCGTATGTTTTCTATCACTCAAAATCATGAGAAAAAATATTACAATATAAATTAACTTTACCTAATATTAATCAATAAGAACCCATTTTGTAAACTGTATGTTAATTGAATTTTATCCCAAATACTTTCAAATATAACACAAAGAGTTATTGTTAGATTCAGTACCAAAAAATAAATTTAGTTTTGATCAGTTTAACTTACTTTGACTGAAATAATCGGATTTAGCAAATCAGCGGCTGAATTTTCGCTGTTATTGTTTTTATGAAGTTAATCAAACTCTGATAACCCTCATAGGGATAAAATGCTGGAGTGGACTGCTTCTCTTAACTACTGCAGAGATCTCCTAGGGCGACCGTTGCCAGGAAGTGACGTCGCGTAATTACCAGGCACCGTGTTACTCCAGCTTTAGCCTGCTAACGGTAAATTTGTTTTTATTGCAGGTTTGCTCTGTATTTATTCAGATTCCTGACATTCTTTCTTAAGAAGAAACTTAATTCTATCGTGCCTTCTTTCGTTGGGTAAGAGAACTAAGATATTCTTGGAGCTTAAGTTAGCTAAACTAAACGAATTGGATAAGTTAGCTATGTTACTGTTAACGTTAGTTAACTGCCAGGCTTAACCTGTGTTGTTTATGGGTTAAAACACATGTGAAAGCATTATACCCACCACATTTTATTACATACATTTTTATATTATTGTAGTAATGGAGATTGAAAGTGTAGGTAAACAGATAACCAATAGTGTTAGTGTTTTGGAGCTTGCTACACACTGATGGATAGATTACACAACAGTTTGCTGTTATGCCACTTTAAGCTTTTCCTTTAAGGTTTCCTTTATCAGACCACAGCTTTTAAGCATGGTCCACAAATTTTGAATTGGAAGGCCATTCATGAAGCTTAGTGTTAGCCTGCTTCATCCATTCCAAAGCCAGTGTGTGCTCATCCAACCCAGTTGGTTCAAGTTTGAACCCTCTAGCTGCTGATTTGAGGTGAAGTTGAAGAATTTGGAGGTAGTCCTCTGTCTTTATTATTCCATCCACTTTGTGTAGTGTGCCAGTACTACTGGCAGCACAACAGCCCCGGAGCATCATGCTAATACCACAGTACTTGACAGGTACTACAGTTTGAAAGCCTCACCTTCATGCTACCAAACATTCCTCTTGTCATTGTGGCCTGATAGCTCAGTGTTCGTCTCGTCTGACCATAAAATTCTTCTCCAGAAGGCATTTATTTTATCCCTGTGGGCAGCTGCAAATGAACTTGAAGGTTTCGATGTTGTAACAGGGGCGTCTTTTTTCATTGGCGCCCTCTCAGTCGAATAGAATAGAATAGAATAGAATAATCCTTTAATTGGGCTCGAGCCTTGCTGTTTCCTGGGTTGATAATGAACATCCTCACACAATTTCCTTTCACTTGATGATCATACAGCAGTTTGAAGTGATGATCTTTAGTTCTTTAGAAATGCATTCAAGTTCTGTAACTTGTGCATATCAACATTTCTCCATCGTGTGTTTTCACTGAGTTCACTGGACTATCCTATTGTTCTTGTTCTTGTTTTCATGGATTTATGCAGTGTTACCCATTTTATATTGCAAAAAACCTTTAAAAATGTTAACCTTTATTTTGTATTTCAGTATGGATCTTTGTTTGCACATGTCTGTTTAAACCACGTTTCTTGTGAGGATGTTTGTAAGCTAGAACCACGTAAAATGTGGAACATTGTCTCGATATGTGGGACAGTGGACAAAGGATAAAAATGCTGTGCAATCCAACATAAAGAGGGACACCTGGGCAATCATTTCAGTCTTTGAAAGCAGTCACTCTAGCAGGTTTTGCTAAGTTGTTAGCTGTTATGTTAAATAAATGGGTTAAAAAAATTACTATTTAGGTATCTCACATTACATCCTTATAGGTGTGCAGAGGGGAAATTGCCATGTTCAACCCCAGTGAACTGGAAGGTGAAGTGGATCACTCGTTTTTCGACAGCGATTGTGCTGAAAGCGGCACAGATGCAGAACATAAGGTGGAGAAAGGTTTGAAGGCTGAGAAGAAGATCTCAAAAGCACATGATAAGTTACATGCAAAACACAGAGAGAATTATCATGGCGATCTGTCATCAAGGACTTATCAGACAAGAAAACATCTAAAGCAAGTGGAGACCTGTAATAGGAGCAGTAGATCATCCGTTTCCACTACATCAGATAAAGTCAGCAATGAAAGCAGTGATAGTGAAGATTGCGCCAATTTAGAACCTAAAAGGTCCAGTAGAACATTCATGGCTTTACTGGCTGAAGCCAAAGAGGTAGATAATACAGATGTTTACATTCAGAGTCCAAAAGAGACCAAAGGAGAAGCATTACCATTCAGTGCCAGCTCTAAAAGGAGAAATAAACAATCTCCTAAAAAAGTAATAAGAAATTTGCACAACCAAAGTCCTTCAGCTCCTCCAAGCAGGTCTGAGAGTCCTTCTCTTTCATCGACTGAGACCAGCGCAGATGCAGACTCTGAGGGCTCCTATAGCAGTAGCAGTCACCAGAGCAGCTTAGAGTCCCCTGCCCTCCCGAAACCAAGTGCAACTTCTTCTTCATGTCCAGGAATAAGAAGGACCAGAGTAGGCTCAGCAAGGCCTCGGGATTTGCCTGTTCTCCATACGGCAGAGTCAGATGATACAGTGACAGATGTGACCCCACTCTCCTCACCTGACACCAGTCCTCTTCAGTCACTGGACTTGAATGTCACAGAGGTCGAAGAAGAAAGTCATAAAGAGGAGCAGCCGCGGGAGAGTGTGCCCTCCAGTGGTCTTAGAAACATACAAGATGACGACTCAGATCAGGATGTGGATGAGTGTGAGTATGGTTGAGCTTTACGTTATAATAGTTGTATTTCTAAGCCCACATGGAGTTATGCCCTAGGCCTCTTTTCACAGCAGTCGTTTTGACATGTCGTAGAAGCGTAAATAGATGTTTAATTGGTTAAAGGTATTATGGGAACATTTCCTTTATTACGCCACACTCATTCCAGTGAGACAGCATGCATTACTAGGGACAAGGCCATAATTAACCTACAAACACATTTCAGAATAGCAGCTATGAAAAAGGTCCATTGATGTGGTGAAAATGACATGAAAATTTGTTACACTTAAAATTGCAGTTTAACTATAAAAAACACTTCAGCCCCAAACCTGAAAAATAGGAACTGTTGCATAAACATGCATTTCATTAAAGACTTTAGCTGGTAAGTGTAGTGTAAGCTTTATATGAGCTTCTCTCTCTCTCTAAAACAGAACTTTATTTCTCCTCCGTGAGTTCAGTAAACCAGCTTTTTTCCCTAAAGTAATTGTAACGTGTATGAAAACCGTTGTCCACACAACGATTTGTGAGTTTTAGTTGAATTCTGCTTCACATAAAAAATCTTTCTCAAGGTTTTCTCTTTTAGTTTCAACATACTGCTGTTTTTCAAAATGTAGCTCAGAAGGGGTTTGCACAGAGTGTGCTTAATATTACAGAGCAAGCTCTTTTGAAAACTGACGAAGAAATAAAGTGCACAAAAAGATTCCACTTCACTTATTTGTGACTTTTCAAAATGTACATGATGGAGGTCGCAGAAATGTAGCTCAAGAATATGGCTCTTCAAAAATTCAGTTTTTCATATCAAAGAACCCAATCTTACATAAGCAGCAGAAGTAAGTACAATTTTATTTATATAGAGAAATTCACAACAAAAATGCTAAAACCTAAAAAACAAAGACTCAAAAACAAGTTGGAAAAAGATGTGTTTTTAGCTGCTTGCAGAGGATGTTCTGTTGTACTGATGTTTGACCTGAGCATCAGTACAACAGAACATTTTCCACCACTAGCACAGAATGTGAAACTCAAATTATGACACAACTGTTTGTTTTTCCTTTCAGGCTCTCTCAATTTAGAAAGTCAGCTTGGAAGAAAACTGGTCTTCCACTATCCTGGAGGGAGAAACAGGAAAAACTACTCCTTCAGCAATGAGGAGGTTCGACGCATTGATTTAGAGAATCAGCGACTACTTCGCGAGCTGTCTCGCCTCTCTCCAGGTCCCAGATCGGGAAGTGCACCAGTAAAGAAAAGCCACGGGGCAAGTAACTCTCCTCGAATTCGCCTCACTCACAGTGCAGTGAACAGGCAACGAGAACAGCAACGGATTGAGCGGGAGAACCTGGTAAGTTTCACTTCTTGGGTCAAACCACTGCCCATGGTTGAAAGCAACTTTCTTCAATATGGTTTTGAGGAGAAAGACTGTAAAGAACAACACCCCTAATAGAAGTTCTCAAAACTAAGAAAGATAATTATTAACATGAGTGGATATCAAAAAGAGCAGAGAGATTTAATGTTGCTGTGAACAGGCTTGTCACTCTGTGAGAGATCGTGTAGGTTAATAATATGTAAATCACTCAAAAGTTAAGATGTAAGTCAGAAAAGTCCCAAACAGAAACCTTAGGACGGGTTTTGAGGTTTCATAATTCAAATGTAATAATTATATTTCTTTTCTTGTTGAATCTAAATGTCTATAGGTGTGAAATTAATAGAATAAAAATGACTTTAAGTTTGCTAGATAGGGTCAGAGTGGCTTTACTTTTTGTTAGGGGACGTCTAAATAAGTCTTTTTGGGTTCCTACTCTAAAAACAATCTTTTCTTACTGTATTTTAAATTCTTAAAGAGACTGTAGATACAACATGTAACTATAGAAGTTGCCTTTAGTAAACTATTGAAAAAACATAAAGAAAACATTTTATGAAAAAAATGAAGTTTCCTCATAAATACTTTAAGTAGAAAACAGAATAGAGAGAATAAAGAATAGAGATGTGTTTTGATTTGAGTTTAGCGTCAGTCCAAGAGTGCCACCTCTGCAAACGTACATGGAAAGACTTGGACAGATGGCAGCAGGTGGCAGCCAGCAGTGCCGCAGACTGACATTTGACAGAGTTCAGTCTCTGCAGCTTTAGTCTCTCATCCCATATATTGACTTATCTTGGCAACATTTTTTATGTCTACATGCAGCACAGGTTCAAAAGAGGAGATGGGGAAGTAAAGACATATTAATTATTGGTAGCCAGCCAAGGCACTGGTGTTACTAAGTGAAAACCTGACTTCTTTTTTACTCATGTGTTCCTGTAATAATGATTAGATATTTTAAATTGATCCCTACTGTTGCTGCTATGAGCCAGAATGTTTCTATGGTTTTAAGGACAGACTGTCCTCTCTCTTGAGCCTATCTCTCTGCGTCAGGAGTGCTTTTCGCCTTCTCTATTCTTAGAGATTAGTAATTGAATCTGCCCGTGTGATCAGTGTATACACCCCACACATGTAAGACACCTCTGGCAATCACAAGTAGTACCACTTCTGTGTATTTCAAGTGCTCATTTACCCTCTACACTTAGTATTCTTTCAAAGAAATTATATATTATAATAATAATAATAATAATAATAATAATAGTACAATGGGTACATTTTCATTGAAGATGTCTCCTGTAATGCAAACATTAAAAATATAAAAAAATATATATATATAGTAGGTGGTAATTCTGGCTGTATTTAGAAGCCTGCAGTGCCTTTTCATGCCCTCTGGAAGACTTTTGATCTTCAGCACGAAGGTCTGGTGATGCTTGAGCTTTTTCCTCATCACACCGCTTCATATGGAGCTTTTGTTCACTGAGAGATTACAGCAGACCCTGCGTGTGGGAGTGCATGCGTGGCATTTAGCCACTTGTCTACACTGATTTGCCTCATGCTGTTTTGTTGGGGTTGCTGTGCACCTTTCGCAAAGTCCTGGTGCACAGCAGTTGGTAAATTGTTGACTGGTAAGTTTGACTTATTTAATAAAATAGTGACTTATTTTTAAGAGGTAGATTGTTTTAAAATACATTTTAGTGTATGTGCTGTTTTTTTATGTATTCATTCTAGCCAAGAGCAAGAATGAATATAATCAAACCAGTCAAATCAAATAATAAAAAAGTAATATTAAAAAAATTATTTAAAAAAAATAAACTCTTACCATATATTTCTTTTGCACAGTGTTCATTTCAGGTTGTTTTATCTATATTTACTGTAACTGTGCTGCGTAGTTTAGCTAAAGAGTGTCACCCCAGTTTCATCTAAAGTGGACATACAGCACTTAAACTGTTTGACCACATAAAAACAAAGAACACAAATATTTTAGAAATCTGTCGAAAACTGTTTAAAACTTAAAATTGCTCAATTCACTGAATTAATGTTTAATACGGAAATTTGAAACAACAGACTAGACTTCTCAAAGAAGTCTGAAATGAATCAAGCCTAATATTCAACTTTTTCTGCTGAGTATTGCAAAAAACCCAAACAGTAATTTAGCTTGTTAATCAAAAAATAATCATGTGCTTTACTATTTATTTCGGCTTTTTTGTAAAATGGTAAATTTAAAAGTTCATGAAAAATAATTATTATATTTTAGCATTAAAAATTTTATTTTATTAAAGAGCTTGCACACCAGCTTGATGTTGAGTTAACCATTACCTAAACATAAAAAAAGTATTTTTGCCAATACAGTAGTTCATTTCAGGCAGCTTTGGCATAACCCTAACATTGGGTGGTGGTCTAATACTTTTGTTAAGCACTTCAAAGAAACAATCTCACTGACTTAATGTTTAAAAAAAACCCAAAACAAATAAAAACCTTCACAAGTTGATTACACTAAACATCAGTGGGCCTGATGGGACGTATATTTGGCATCAATGGTCTATATCACATACAATATTACAAACTGTGTGTATTTTTTTTGTGTCAGTACCTTAGGTCCAGTACCTAATTAAATGTAGTTACCTCCCACAGTGGTAGGGGAACAGTTTACTTTTACAGTATTTTTGGAGTATTAATGAGGTAAGAATCTTTCTATTCCTCTCAGGCTTTCCTGAAGAGGCTGGAGTCTGTGAAGCCCACACCTGGCCTGAGGCGCTCAGAGCAACTGGCAGAATATCAGCGCCAAGCCGGATACCTGGGAGGTTCTTCATTTCCCATCTGCAAGAAAGATCGATCTAGCAGCAGGACTACCTCCGGTTGGTGTCTTACATCTTTGGCTGTTTTCCAACAATTTTAATTTTAAGTACTTTGGTTTAGATAACAGATATGTACCTTCTAGTACATGCTATATCCTCCTCCAGTTACAGTTTATCATACTGCAATTAAAGCACAGCTACAGAATATTAATAATAAATAAAAAACCTTTGCATGCAGACCTCAGTGTTTTTGTTCAACGAGCACACCACCTGCAGGAGTGTGTGTGGGGAGACATTTTGGAGAAGCCTGCTGTTATTTGCTTGTGTTGCATTAATTAAGGTAGAAAAAGGCATCAGCATGTTGTACGCACTCTTGTCAAACTGACGGCTGCAAATTTATCTCCAGATGGTTGCAAAGACTGGATTAAAGAGAACGAGAAGACTGTAAGAAGCAGCTCTTAACACTGCTATGAAATGAATTTCATGGCTCAGTAACTGACAAACTGTTTCTCCTCTTAACACCTTTTTGTCTTTTTAATGTTTGTGTTTCATTGTTGCTTCCTGGTGTTAAAATAACATTTGAAATAATTAACCAATAACAGATTCCAACTGTCATAAAACACACATGTGTATGTGTTTGCCTGATTGTTTTTAATAACAATTTCAAATATGTACATATTTTCTTAGCAGTGTAATAATGATTTTTAAAGTTGTGTTATTTTCTGATTAAAATGTAATGATAATCCTGTAATCAGAGAGCATGTTTCTGTTATCCACTCAGCAGGTCCCAGGTCAGTCAACTCCAGGGCATCACTCCCCTCCACTGACTCCAGCAGCAGACCTTCACCCAGGTCAAAAAAACCAGCTGCAGCCCGGGCAGCATGGTGCTGAGAGCGCTGCTTAACATTTAATCTGCTAAAATCTGGTTTCTGTTATCCATATTCAGTTGATATCTTTGCATCGCAAAATATTAAAAAAGGAGCAAAGCTCAAAGGTTCTTGTCACGTAAATGTGTTCAGCATACTTTCATCTGGCTTAATCAACTCTTCAGTGATTTTCGTGTAACCATGCTTATCCATTATAAACATTTTCTTTGAATCTGAAATATGGTATGTGTGGCTTCCACAGCAGTGTCGCAGTACCAAAGTTAGCTGCACAAGCAGGAGATATTGCTTTGTTGAAGGTATAAATGTACAAATTATTGACTGAATTTCAGTTCCTTTAAATGTAACCTTTTTTTACATTGCTTGATTAAATAGGATACACAAAAAAAATTGTTTTTAAGTTATTTAAAGGTTTACTTGTTTATATTTATTCTGTTTCCTGTTAACTAAAGCTGTTTTCCCGCCAATTAAAAGTGTGCTGTTTTGCATCTTTAAACAGAAGCCCATAGTCTCTAGTTTAAAGATGCAAGTTTTGTTCAAAACATTCTTGCTGGAAGATGCATTTATTAGCTTTTATCATGGAAGACAATTGATGGGACAGCAGAAAAAAATGAGTGTAAATAATAAATTGAAAAGTCACACTTTGCTGCTTCACTTCTGAAGCATTGTGTATGTTGGCTTGGTGTCCGTGTGGGGAGTTAAACAGAAAATCTAATATGAAAACCAACAAGACTATGACAACAGTGCATTCATCAAAAAGACTGGACTGTTAGAATAATACATTTTTATTCTTAATAAAATAATTTATGAGGATCAGAGTGGTCACAGCATAACACATGGGTCTCCTCAACTTGCTTCACAAACTTACTAACATGGGAAGCATGACCTGAAGTGACATCATCATGTGTGTCATCACAAAATCTCCACCTGCTTGACTTTTACTGAACGACTGCCTGTTGGCATGTCCTAGATGGGATATATACACTTTTGGTTCACCCACCCTCCTTACCTGGGCTGTCATACTGTAGACGCCCACACTGTAAATTCACCAAGCTGTTATCACTGTATCACCAGAAATAAGACTTAAACAAAGTAAAGGGTTTCCTTGGGGATTGGTTGAAAGTTTAGTATGCCAACTTCTTGAACTCATCGTAAAGCACCAGCACAAAGGCACCACCCATGCCTCTGATCACATTAGACCAGGCACCTTTGAAGAAGGCTTTTGGTCCCTCGTCCTTGATGATCTTCCTCCAGCAGTCGATTGTGCCCTTGTACATGATGTCAGCTTTGGAAATAAAAAGAGAAGAAGAAGAAGAAAACGGACATGAATAATGTTGCATAATGCCCTCACACGAATGCTTAATAACTGTGCAATAACTGGGTCAAACGAATCGAACATGGTTTCACCTCCTTTGCGTCCAGACTGCATCATCATACGACGTCTGACTGTATCGAAGGGGTATGAGATGATACCAGCTGCAGCAGTGACAGTTTGGGCGATCATCCAGCTGACAATGATGTGCGTGTTCTTGGGATCTGGCAGCATACCTATAAGAAGCACAAGTTAAGTCACCCACATGTAAAATGCATATGTACACTGTTAATACATTCTAGTGAAACAGCTGTGCGCACCTTTAGCCGTGTCGAAGCATCCAAAGTAGGCCGCTCTGTAGATGATAATACCCTGCACTGACACGTTGAATCCGAGGTAAAGACCCCTGAGCCCATCAGATTTGAAGATCTTGGCAATACAGTTTCCAAGACCAGTGAACTCTCTCTCTGCTGTGCCCTTGCCGATGTCTGCAGCCAGCCTCGTTCTGGCGAAGTCGAGAGGATACACGAAACAGAGCGAAGTCGCACCAGCGGCACCACCAGATGCCAGGTTGCCAGCGAAGTAACGCCAGAATTGTTTTTTTTGATCCACGCCACCGAGGAAGATCTTCTTGTACTTGTCTTTGAAGGCGAAGTTGAGGGCTTGGGTTGGGAAGTAACGGATGACATTGGCCAGGTTGCCTCTCCAGAAAGAAATGAAGCCCTGTTCCTTGGGGATTCTAACCACACAGTCAATGATTCCCTTGTACTGTGTTTCTGCTGTGATCTGCTTGCTGGCATGCTGGACCTGCAAACAAAGCATAAAAGTTCTGTATTGGACACATGTGTGCCAGAGTTCCATGTAAATGTAAACCTTGACACGACCATTTTCTCTAAATAGTATGCAATATTTGAGCAAAAGTTTAATTTTAAATACATTATTTTGGTATTTACATAATCTTAGACTACTATGTTTAATATTCTCCGGACACACATTATGTAGTTGTAGGCCCAGCAGAGGCACACTCCTGTCACTTGAGACCTCACTGTGTATTAGATTACACACTTCAAGTTAAATTTAGCAGTCCACTTTCACTGACTATTGCAGCGGTCATCTGTAATAATAAAGGATTAATTAACTTAATAAAAGCACAAACAGCTTGATGAAGTAGCTACTTATGGTCGTTTTTCTGCAACGCTTATTGGGAGGGCTTGCCACCCTTACTGTCACCAGAGGAATTCTGCGTAATTCGGCGCGTAAAACTATTTCCACGTCAATCCATGACCTCTCACGTGCCCACTGGCATTACGCACGAGACCAAATGAGTCCAAAGGACCATACAACTGGCCGTTTCTTTCTTGAAAAACAATTCTTGTGTTGCAGTTTGTGTTTGAGTTATCGCAGAAGCCCCACAATTACGCACGCTTTACGCAGAACGCTTTACGCAGAAAAGAGCAGACATGCCACCGTGCCAGAGGCAGCAGTTGGTTCAGTCATTTTACCTGCAGCAACAGCTTGACTCTCTCAATGGGAGCGACAGCTGTTTTGGAAATGGCAGCGGCGATGCCACCGGCCAAAAAGTCTTTCATAAAACTAATCACCGCGTCCGACATGACTGGTTGTTTCTTGTGGAGACCCGAGACTTCTGAGTTTTCCAAATGTGGCTAAGATCCTCAAGGAAACCCTACGCTTTTCCAAGTGGACGAGGCACCCCCATGTGTCTTAATATATGCGGGGCAATTATCGCGAGAATCTTGAGTGATGGATTTGCAGTTTGTCGAACAGATAAACGAGGCTGAATAAATTTCCGAGGTTAAAGTTCAACTCGTGCGCCATGTTTCTGAAGTCAAGAGTCGGCCTACCCGGGGACGTTTAAAGGACACAATGTGTGTAATTTGATAATTATTAAAAGTCAGATGTCACTAATCCTTATGATGGAGAAGTCCTTTATCTAAAGTCCGACTAGAGAACAGCTTTTGCATTCTGTCTACACACACTTGTGGGGTTTATTGAGTTTCCAGAAAACTGAAAAAAATGTCTTTATTAGAATAATATTAAGATAACAATTAAATTTCATAGTGTATTATGTATGTATTATGTATCATGACTTCAACCCCAGTATGACATTTACAGAGAGCTGTGTACTCTGTAAATCTGTAAATCTCATTGTGTAATATCTATCCAAAAATGACTCCAGTTGCTAAGGCCTCGGGAAACCTAAAAGAACATAAAAGAGATTTTTATCTATCTATCTATCTATCTATCTATCTATCTATCTATCTATCTATCTATCTATCTATCTATCTATCTATCTATTAAACTAAGGCCTTCCCTTGAATAACAAATACTGCTTAGAGATTTTTGTGTCATCACACTGGCAGTTTTGTCACATATTCATTTATGATAAATAGTCATTTCAAACATGTCACTTGTCCAGCTTTATTAGTAGAGAGGAGAGGTTATTCACTGCAGAGCCACTGATGTAGTCTTGCTCCACCTCTATGGCCCCACCTAACCCTAACTCTCTGTGGTTAGGGTAACTCTCTTAAACTAAGTAATGCGTACCACTTGTCAAAAAGCAAAAATATAGTTTTAGGTCATTTTTTCTTGTTGCATAAGAGATGATATGAACTTACCTGAAAACAGGTAAACTGGCCAACCTGGATTTGTTCCACTGAGGGGTTGCTGAGCAAATGTTAACCAACCAGAGTATCATGTCCTCTATAGTGTTCTAAAATTACCCCATTCACATATTTCCCCCAAAGACTTTCTGTTCAATAAGCCAGGGCAATACCAGATTCACTGCTCAGAAGTGCAATAACATTAATTTAAACAATTTACAAACTACGCTAGGCCTTTATGACAAGTTCGAGCAAGAAGGACATACAAATTCCGCACTGTGTTCAAACCCAGGACCTTCTTGTTGCAAGGTAACAGTCCTAAACCACTGCACCGACATATATACACCATTGATTGATGAAGCAACTTGTGCACTATTATAATCCTTCAGTAGGTTTGTAACTTTTACTGAAGTTTTTTTTTCCACTTTGCAAAGCAACTATCTAACACAAAATTATATTTAAAGTCTTATGCAGCTCCACTTTTCACATAATAAATTGGGAATAGAATTCTAAAAATTGTGCCCAATGTTAGCTTTTCTGCACAGATTTTATTTCTGATTAAATGTTTGATTTGCCGTTCCCCCCTGAAATGCTTTGTTCTTGTTTACACTCTAAGAATATGCCTATAACTAACTACCACCTTGTGGCCACTTGGTGGCGCTTATTGACTGTTTAGATTCACAGCCAACTTGAAGCTTCAATGCGCCTCCTGTCAGGATAGCATCAGTAACCCCGTTGTAAGACTACAAAACTCATTATTCCTACATTTACACTCAGACTGTATGTATATGTGTGTATGTTAGATGTAGAAACAGATGCTTCATGGTAGTATATCTAACACCATGGACACAATATTATTATTATTTATGTATTTATTTATTTAGTTCATTATCAAAAACCATATTTGCTGATGCTCTTATTTATAGAATGGGGGAAAATGTTTTTCATCTTTAACTTTTTAACTGTGTTAAATGTTTATCTGGAGGGTCCCCTGGTTGTGGTCCTTCCCCATTTCCCTGCTGCTGAGTTTTGAATTAAAAGAAGTCACTGGGTGGCACCAGAGAGCTGAATTACACACCAGAGCATCACTAACGTCTCCAGAGTGCAACTTGTGCACTCAGTAAAACAGGTGCTTTTCCTTATTTACTTACCACACAACAATGAAAATAACGCACCACTTTATTTGCTCCCCTCCCACCATCCAGGTCAGAGGTCAGGCTCAGCTGCAGGCCTGTGACCTTATTTCTAGTTAGGGATTCAGCATCTTGTTCACTTGAGCACTTCGGTAAGGCAGATGCTGGCTGGCACCGGGACTTGCACCTGCTTTTGAGTGAGCAAATGTTGGAGTTTTTGCAGTTACAAGCGCACAGACTCAACATTTTGCTTTTCTGGTTTACATCATTGTCTTCTAAGGTATCTTTATCCTGAGTTAGAGCAGACAGCCTCATTTAATGGGATTATTAAAGGCTACATTTGGAAAGTATTCTTGAAATGAAACTATATCTTGATCCACTGCATCAGTCATCTTCTGTTAATTGAAGATGATGTGCACTGAGGGAGTTTTGGATGACCTAATATTCAAAGAGAGATTTTTTGTTTCTAAAAATGTTCTTATGACTCGTCATCTTCAAGGATTTTCAAAGTCTACAGGTCTTCATATGAGCTGTGAATATTATCTGAAGTGATCTGATATCTCATTATAATTCTAGAGAAGCAGTTTAACGTTGCCTTTACTGCTGTCAAACCTCTTTTTGTGCTATTATTTAAATCTAATCTAGGTTTGCAAAAGTCGTTGCTCAGTAACCTTGGATTTTAGATTGAGGGAGGGGTCACCCGGGGTGGGGGTTGAGTTTGGATTTGCATTTTGAGTATGAAGAGCTGCAGGTGTCAGACAGTTAACCCCCTCCCACCGCTCCGAGAACACGCATACACAGAGCCGTTACACACCACTCTTACACTAATACAGTCACTGATTTTATCTGTTAAGAAGCAGGCATGTTTTTCTTTTTTTTAATTCCCCTGAGCCCCTATTGTCTATTTGAGGCACGATGAGAATGGAGATTATGAATGTCAGACAGGGTTAAAACCACTCATATGAAGGTCAGAACTCAGCAGCGTAGGTTTCTTCTGTCTGGAGGATTTAATTTAATTTTGCCACAATGCAAGAAAAACTGCTGCAAACCTCCTGCGCTGCCTTGACAGTATTAGTGTTTAGTCCAAAACACTGTACACATTAATGTTTGTGTTATTTTGATTTACAGTATTCACCGACCACAGTCGCTTAGTTTTCCAAGATACTTTGACCTCTCATGTACACAGGTTAAAAAAGAAAAACCTTTCATATAAATTTGACCTTATTTCTTTAATAAATTTTTTTTTAACAATCTTACGAAACACTTTACATGATAAACTTGCAAAGATAGATGTGCTGGCAGAGCACAGGTCTGTTCTGATTACTACACGCATGCCTAACAAATGAGCAGGATGAGGTCAGCACATTTTAGGTACGGCCATCAAAACACCAAACTGAGTTTCTGTGCATCTCTTAACACTTTCTGACTTCCCTACACTATCTGTAGCACTAAGCTCCAACTGGTCCTAAGGCAGCATGGGGATACAACACAAAAACCAATAATTATACAGACATTTGGAGGATGTTTCATAATTCTTTGTCCTATCTCCTACATATGAATCAGCAAACACCCTGCTCCCTCTTAAGAGAAAACCATATTGTTTATTTTCTTCCTCACAATACTCAGTCCCGTGAGCTTTGTGAGTTTAAAGACACAATCTTAACTCAATCCCGTGGCCTCAGATCCAGCATGAGTTCTCCCTGGCAGACAGAGAGACTGAGCTCTTTGGGGCTCAGGAGATTATTTAAGTGCTTTCCTTCTTCTCTTTGGTGCCATTATTGGCTGTTGGCCCCTCTTCATAAACGTTAAAGGGGCTGACTGGGGACTAAACATGTCAAAAGCACATATGCGTGTGTGTGTGTGCGCGCGCGTGTGTGTGTCTGTGGATATAAAAAAAGATGCAGACATGGTGAGAGGGAGAGCGCATCATGCAGCTGCCATTTAACACCCGTAGTCAGGGCAGTGCCCATGGCAGAGCATGCAAGGTGGATGAACACACACACACAGCTGCGAAGGAGTAAAAATCTCCATGACCAATCAGAAGGACCTGGAGACATGCAGTCAGTGGGGGACTAAAGATGGACCAGGCAGGAGTGGGAGCTTCAGATTGACAGACACTTGGGTGACAGGAAAAAACGGTTCATGAGAAAAGGAAGAGGGGGAGAGTGACGATATGAGAGCAGACGTGTTGCTGAGGAAAGAAGAAGAAAAGATGAGAGTTAAGAGCGAAGTCTGATGATTGCAGCTGTCAAATAAACCTGAGCACTCAAGTTCATTGTGTGTTGGTGTTTTGTTATGATAATGTCTGCACAACAATTACGTTATTAAAAATGTGTTATTAAAAATATGTTATTAAAAATATCTATGAAGATGATTCACTGCTGGGTGGTCATGGCATAGCTACAAAAAACCTTTGACATTAAAGGATACTTAAGGATAAAAATTCAGACACATGACCTGGAACTGTGGGAATTTTTCATGGCTATTTTCATCATTGTCTGACCTTGAAGAGAAAAATGGTAATTGCTTAGTCAAGTAAATAATCTACAGATAAATATATAATATACAATATTGAAAATGATTGTAAGACAATGATCAACATATGTTAATATAACAGGGACATATTGTAAACAGAGTATCTCTTATGATGTGCTGCTCAAGCACCACAGCACAGGGAAGAAATATCCAGTAAAGCATTTTATCAGCTGCACTTAAAACCAGGTCAAAGTGCTCCTATGAGAACTATTAATACAAAAATATCTGCAATAAGAAGAAGTGCTAAGTGAGGTAGTAAAAGATGCTCCTCTGGTCCCAGAGGAGGACTGCAAGCAATCCTCCTGAGAAAACTGCTGAATTTATGTATTTATACTACTTTTCTGGTCCTAATAATGTGGTAAAGCAGTTTTAGTAACTGTTCATTTATTGAGTCATTGCATTTTATTGTTATTATTATTGCCAAAACCTTTGTACAGTCCCAGTTAATTTTCCAAACTTGTTATACTTTTCCAGCCAGATTCCTATTCCGGGTTGTTTGAGGTGTCATATCTTCACCCAGTGCCTCAAAACAAATATAAATTACTATAACAAAGAAGCATTGCATTTGGCGCTAATAATGACTCACATACAAAATCAGAGACTTAAGAACCTTCTGTGCTGGTCTTTAATGATAAGATTTCAGGGATTCATAGATTAAGTTTCCTAAATTGGATAAATTTGCCATTTGTAAACTTTACTTAGAGTCCATTTTCAGGATTTGGTGTAGCTGTGATGTAGAATGAGCAGTAACAGGATCACCCAGCTTGTGTCTCTGTGTGAGAGAGTGTTTTATAAGAGGTTTACTGCATTCATTCATTTCTTCTTCTCCTTTTAGATCTTTTTCACTTACTAAGAATGATCAAGTGTACTAAGGCTTTTACATTCTTTGTTCTGGTTTTCATGCATCAGAATATCTAATATGCATAAGCCTAGTGAAGGTTTATGCATACTGGCGTTCACATTCATCGGCTAATTGATGTCATTCTTGTGTAATCCAGGTACACATCTGGCCGAGGAAATGTGTGCAAACCTCGTCAGCATAAAGCAAAGTAATGAACAAAATCTCTCTTCTTTCTCTTCTTTCTTTTACCTTCCACTACCATGGTGTCTTTGCACCACAGCTTTGGAAATTTTAAATAGTTGCACTCATCTCTTCTCATAATAGGAGTATTTCACTTGGACTGGTGGTCAGTGAAGACAACCTAATCAGTTCAGAGTAGTCTCATACTTGTAAAACCCTCGAGATGATGGTCCCTCTCATAGAAGCGCATGCACGTCATTCATTCATTTGTCTTGCTGCTCAGAAAGACAACAACCTCTTCAAACTTTAGGGTCGTTTAAGACGGATTCTGAACCTTCTCAAGAGCTCTTACTTTCAAATTAGTGCTGCCATTATAGCTGTGAAATTATCTCTGCCCGGGTGAGAGTGTGCAATGAGGAAGGCTTTGTTGCACAGCTTGTTGAGTTTAAATTTTAGAGGCTCTATTGTGTAGATGTACTTAAAAGTACAGGTTTTGTCTTAGAAATTTGTTGTACAAAGGCTCGGTCACTTTCTTGCACAGAGGGCATCTTTTAGGTTCACTTTGCATTTGCAGATAGAAAACAAGAAGACCAGAAGAGATGACTTCAAAGGGTGTAAGAAAATATATTTTAGAAAATGCATATATATTTGTCATTATTTAAGTGCAATAATATTTAATTATAAATTTAAATCAAATCTCAAATGAGTCAAGTAAAAAATGTAATGCTGTACAAATAAATTTGATGCTTTGTTAAACAAATAATAGTCAATAATATATGTTGAAACAAATATGCTTTCATTATGGTGTAGATTAACCTTATTGTTTTTTTTTTTGTTGTTCTTCTTTAAAATTAACAATTTTTTTTAAAAAGTGGATAAAAGTGATCATCACAATTTTGCAGAGCCTGGAGTGTTTTTATTCAGTGGATTGTTGATGAAAAACACACACAATAAAATCCTTCTGTTGGTTGATTGATTAACTGACTTAGTATAGCTTAGCTTTTATTAACAAGTGTCAGAAACATTTAGTGCAAAATTGTTTTTGGAATTGGCACATATACTTTCGACAGCTGATTTTATTTATTTATTGGATTTTAATATCAAATCATGTTCTTAGGTAAGAATATTTTAACTTTCTCTTTCTTAAAGACAACTATGTGAAATGTCATTATATTCTTATCCTCAGCAGGTTAAATATTTTTGTTAAATCTTTATTGTTCTGTGTATTTGTTTTCATATTCATTCCATTATCTTTATTTAGGGTTTTGTGTGCATGTGTGTAAACTTTATTAAAAATAATATCAACCTTGCGTGCTCATACACCCAGAAAGGTGCTACTCTACAGATGTTCAGAAATTACAATCTGACAGACACAAAAATAAACTTTTTAAACTGAAATGTGATTTTGTTTTTCAGATATTTTTGCTCCACCCCAGGAGAGCGAAGATGTTGTCATACATTGTTTGCTTCCGTCTGCTTTCTGATACTCACCTATAACACTAATGTATCATTTTCATGCAAATCACCCAGTCACACATCTTTGGTCCGGGATAATGTCTTCATGTTGTCTTTGTCTCAGGTTTTAGAGTATTTCAAAATCTTAAAGGTAGATTAGTTCAAAACCAACTCAAAGCCTTTGGTAAATCAATTTGTTTTCACGTGTGTTCCTGTGTCAGTGTGTGTGTGTGTGTGCCTGACAATGCATGGCTAATTCATTGATTGGGGGATAAGTCTCTGCTTGTGCATCCATCTTGATTTGATGGCCGGAGAGAGAGCAGATTGACCCCGTGACCTGGTGTGTGGGGTGGCGCTCTTCTCTTCGCTGTCCGGAGCTCCTGTCAGTGGGTTAATGAGCGACGGCTGCTCAGGGCATGCTGGGCCCTGGCTAAGTGACCAGACCGGATGACCACCCTCTGCCCCGACTCTTGCATCTCTCTATGGCCTTCAGTTAAATACCCTCTGTTCTTCCTCCCTCTCTGCGAGAGAAACTGGGACTCAGGATTTAAGCTCGGGTTTGTACAGCTGCTGCTCAAGCTTTCACTGCTCAGCAGCGGAAATGTTCACTGAACCTGTGGCAGCTGAGCAGCAACTCTATCAACACAGGAGCATTGTTATTTAAAAAAATCCCCAAAAAAACCTGAAAGCTGAAACTGACTTTTAAGCATAAATTTCATTAGAATAAAGGTTATCCTGTTGTACTATTAAAACATGTTTTAATAGGTTTATTCATGTAACTCATTGCTTTAGGTTTATAGAATTTTTACATATGTAGAAACTTATTTCACTCACACTGAAAAATGTTACAGCCTATTTATAAGACTAGTACATGCCTATATCCTGTTCTGCTATGTAAATGTAGTTTTACTCATTATCAGCCGGTTATCAACACAATACATTATAATATGTAAGCTTTGTGGACATGAATAATGACATAATCCTTTTATAAGTGTTATAAGTGCACAAATGCTAAAAATAGTTCATTTTAGTCCGCTGGTAGTAATTTTTCAATTATCCATCCATCCATCTTCTGTGGTGTAGGAGTATTGGCATCCTTTGCTGTAATAGTAACAATCTACTAAAAATGAAACAGCTTTTGAAACACCTGTCTCGAATTTCATAATAATCTACTACAACGCTGTCACAGATTACTCTAAAAAGTATACTGCATGTGACCCACTGATCTAGGTTAAGTGCTTCAGACCTTATTAAATACATGCTCTAACAGTGAAGGTGAGTGTTTTGCCACATTTATCCTGACTGACACTGAGCTGTAGTGATGTATACAGATTTACCGAACTCAAACATCCCACTGGAAAGATGAAATTGTGATTTTCTTTATTGTTTTATTATTTATTAATTTTTTTCTTGATTTCTTATTTGCTGATGTATTTTTTGTAACCTCATAAATCCTTATTAGTTGAATCATGAACTAAAAAAGTCAATAAAACATCAAACAAATAGATTACAGTGACTTAATCAGGTAATATATTTAATTGCGTAAACCCGGTTGAGACATGAATAGATTTTATACATTGTTAAAACAAAATTATTAACTACTATCTGTCTTTCTTTTTTTATTGGCTTAGGATGGTTGGGATGTGAGGACAATAACTTTTAAATCGTCTTGCTAAATGTTTCTTTACCTTTTTCTTTAACTCCTCTTAATTTGTCCTATGTGTCCAACAGATTTGACCCATGGAGCAGACTTGTTTCTCCGACCTTAACCACAGCACGCCAAAGTACAGCTGAAAGCAGCCCATCCCAGAGCGGACGTTTGTTAAAGTGAACAGGGTAATGAATTTTAAACTGCTCTAGTAACAGCTCTCAGACATGTGGTTTTAGTGTGTGAGCATGGGTGAGTGGGTGGGCGTGTGTGTGTGTGCGGTTAGGATTTGCAGTTGTGCCTGTGTCTATGTATCTGTATGAATGTAGGGGGATATGTGCATTAATGGTGGGGGTGTTAGGTGGGGGTAGGGAGTCAGCCTCTGTGTACGTGTGAGTGTATGTGCTGGGGATAAAGACCTAGCAAATTAGCCTGGCTTAGCTGACAGGTGACAAGGGTTGTTTTGAATGGGGATTTTGTAATACCAACAGTGAGCAAAAAGCCGGGATACCAAGGGACTTTTGAAAAGAGAGAAAGAAGACTTTTCTTCTAGCAGTGAAGGAAGAGAAAAAGGGCCCTGAAGGCTTCGGGGGACTTAGGGATCTCACTAATCAAACTGCTCCACCGTCTAGCGCACTCATTTTTATTCAAAACGTAGAAATGCTAAATCATTCCAATCGGATTGATCCCTGTGTCAGTGCCTGTGTGGTATTCTCATTCTCTTCTTTCCGCCGTGTCCTCAACTTTGACATATCAGTCAAGCAAGGACACTCTGTCACAAAGAGCACTGATCCGAAGGCAGACTGATGGTTAAGAAGTGGCATTTTAAATGTTATTTGTAAATTTGCATGTATTTATTAGGTCCTCTTGAAACAAACTGCTTAAAACACCTTTGTCTTTAGAACGCCAACAAAGCAATATTAGACATGCTCCCCGAAAGTTGTTCTGTTCATCTGTCCAGTCATGTGGACGTTATTTACCCAAGTGACTTCTTCAGTCTCTGCTGATCTCTGGAGGTTTGTATAATGACTGAAACTCGCACCACTGATGAACAATGGGCTGTGAGATCAATTTCTTCATCATTAAACAGACATGCTGTTAAGTTGTGCATGACATTATTAAGTTCAGATTGTGTATAAGAATGTGTAATAAGACACAATCAAGAAGGCCTTGATTTTGTTGCACATGTTAATTACACACAGAATACATGCGTTTTAATAATAAGGGTGTTTATAAAATGTTAAGCTCAAACACACACACACACACACACACACACACACACACACACACAGACACACACACGCACACATGGAGGCCATTACTTAGGAGGGTAGTACATTAACTGGAGATTTATTTTTAATCTAATACTACTTGCCTCAAACTTACCGTAACCTAACCTTAAATCACAAAATCCCTCTAAGATTTTGTGATTTACATCATGCTTAGACACCCTTGTCATGTTGACCAACTTAACAATGCAAAACGAGCAATAAATGAATTGGAATAAATATTTAGAAATTTTATTTTCTAAAAGAATAATTCAATTGATGAAATAAATAATAATAAGTTTGTCTCTCTGCAAAATAGTTCATGCACTTTAGATTCAAACACTGCATTTTTATGTATTAACCTCCTAGGACCTGGCGTCCACATATGTGGACATCACATTTTGGGTTATTTAGACCAAAATATTAAATTTTGCTCTACAAGGGCCTGATATCCACTTACGAGGATATTATACTGCTACTGTTCTATCAAAATTTTAAACGAACATCCTCATATGTGGCTCTGATTTTTCATAAAAACAAAAATAAGGTAAAAAAAAAACCCTGGTAATTCTTTGTTTTTATATTCATCGGGCCCCAATATGCCCAAATATCAAAGAGAAATTAAAAATGCATGCTGTGGAAGAGTTCGGGTCTTAGGAGGTTAAAGCTACGAGACTGGATCAGTATCTAATATTTTTTGTTTTTTGCCATAAATGTATGAATACATTGAATTCATAGTTCATTTAGTCAGCCAGCCTCAATGAGACAGAAATGCCATCATTTTTTAAAGATGTTTTTTTAATTAAGAAAAGATCTGAGAACAAGAAGCTTTCACAAAGAAAGCAATCGACAAACAAAAGCAACAGAACAATGCAACATACAAGACATAAAAAAAACAGCAGAAAGACATCCAGAAAATCAAAAACAAGTTTTAAAACCTCCAAACAGAAAATATGTGTCTAGTTTTCAGTATGAATTCTGCATATCATCATAATACTGTCTCTTTTCTGTCTTTAGAATATATAATATCTACATAGAACTCATATTTTTTGGATTAAACCAAATGTTTGCTACTGAATATCTTCACATTGAAACTGTCAGAGATTTCAAAGTATGTCTTCACTTTACAGTTGAAACTTTTCCGCTCAGTCTTTGGTTCAGAAGATGTGAGTGAGGAGAAGTTCTGAGCTACACCTCAGCTTGTAGCACTGGAGGTTTGTCTAGTCTAGTTGGGGACATATAAAAACAGGAGGGGCAATATAACTGAAATATACTACTGCTACCTAACAGGGAATGTATAAACATGTATTTTTTCTATCTCGCCTCTCGGGAGGTTTACAGATACAGATTACAGATACTTTTAACTTATATTTGCTCCGTGTCTTGTAATACTTCAGGCAACTTGAACTCCCATCTTTGCACGTGCTTTTAATGAACAAGTTCCTGTAAATTTCCTGAACCTAAAACAAAAAAACCCTTCAGCACTCACATATATCACCTTCTCCAAAATAAGATAAGATGAGATAACCTTTGTTAGTTCCACACGTGGGAAATTTGTTTATTATAATTATTATAAGACAGGATGCCGAGTAGAAAATTATTATTAATATATATATTTAATCAAAATTAGTACCTAGATATAGTTAAAATGAGAACTTTAATTTAAAAATACATGCTCATTTTGTTTTTAGTTGAGACAGTAGCATGTTTATCACTTTGTTGCATCACATCATTTTTTAAAAGCACTCTAAGCATTTTGGAAACTGAGAAAACCAAAGAGTAACATCTTTCTTCTTTCTTTTTTAATATACCAGTTGGGCTGCTCTGTTTTTCAGGGCCACCTCTGACATATTTTTCATTTTGCAATGCATTGATTATATTCAGTGGATGGCAGGTCTGCACTTCAGGAGGAGTAGTTTAGTACTCGGTCTGTGACTCTGGAGCCATGCTGCTGGAATGTGGTTTGTTATTGTGTTGCTGAAATAAACCTGGCAGTAAAATGTGACTATAAAACCTGTAGATATGATTTAGCTTTATTCATGCTTTGGTACATTTCCATATTTTGTTGTTCAGATCACAGCATAGTTTCCCACTACACCTATGGACAATCTAACCCTACTAAATGTATGTCTTTGGACTTTGCGAGGAAGCCAGAGTAGCAGGAGAGAACTGACACATATGCGAACATGCAAACCCCCCACAGAAAGGCTCCAGCTGGATTCAAACCCACAACCTTCTTGATGTGAGGCAACAGTGTTAACCACTGAACCACTGTTCTGCCCAGCCAAAAAGTCGCTCAATAATCATTTATTCACCTTCCTTTAGCTTTGATGACAATATCCTTTCACAACTTTTGGTGCACATAATATTGCTGAATGTAAACCTCTATTTTTATTGACAAGCTGAAAATAGCAGCAATGTTCAGGAGCGGTCCTGAGGCCACACAGTGACTTTCTCTCTGGATTCTCTGGATCTTTGTGCTGTGAATTATGTATTTTACATCAGTGTTGAAATCACCACATTCTTGCAGTTTTATGTTAGCCAGTTATCCCGATTAGTTCTGACATCTTCTTCCTCTTGTTTGCATTACACAAATGTTCCAGTCTTTTGTTGCCACCCTTGTCCCAGCCTTTCTGGAATTTGACAAGACATTTCAAAATGAGCTCTTTTTTTTAACGAAACACTCCATGTTGTATTTTTTTCACGTTTAGTACATTGTAAAACCTGTTTGGGAAATTAGAGCGCAAATAACAAATGAACATCCTTTGTTTTTCACTATGCTAGGTATTGAAAACAGAAATAATGCAGCAGTTTTACGGCAAACTTTTGAAACCTGCAATCATTGTAATGTCTTTGTATTATTATAGCATCTCTACCTTACAATAAAAAGTGCCTTTAGGTGACTGCTGTTGTTATTTAGTGCTATATAAATAAAATTGACTTGAATTAAATCTCATAAAAAACTAATGAAGTGAACAAATGAACAATCAGGACGGTAATAAGCAAATATGCTAATTTGGTCCCCTTCTTTCCATCCATCTTGTTGATTTACGCGCCCCAAGCTCTCCTGAATGTTTTCACCTTAGAAAATGGATGAACTTCAGAGTGGATTAGTGGTGGGAGTTAACAGAGAACTCAGTAATTGGTAAAAGAAACAAATTTTTAGGGTTAAACATGCCTGCTGTGACCCAGTCTGTCCTGCAGAGAACATTTACCCAGGCAAACAGTGGCCTCTCCCTAGCCCCCACCTTAGCCCCAACACACCCACCACAGTAGCACCCTAGGAATGAAAAGAGGAGCACTGACTCAACTCTCATCCTCTCCAGCATCCTCTCTGAGATTAAATCATGAAATCATTTAGTGTTTGTGTGGTCTTCTCTGGGACGTGGGGAGAAAGGATGGACCGGGCAGAGAAAGAGAGGAGCTTCAGTCAGTGTGTGGGAACCACATAGGAAGAAATCCCTGGCTGATCCTGGCCAAGACACTTTGTTTTTCTCCCCTCCTCTCCCACCCCTTCCCTCCCTCTCTTTCTGTCCATCCATTTTTTGGGGTTTTCATTTTTATTCATAGGGTGGTCGGGGTGGAGGGAAGGGTGTCAAGAAAGCAGGGGGCAGTTTGTGTCTGTGTGTGTGCGTGTGTGTGTGTGTGTGTGTGTGTGTGTGTGTGTGTGTGTGTGTGTGTGTGTGTGTGCGTGTGTGTGCGTGTGTGTGTGTGTGTGTGTGTGTAGGAGGAAGGGATTGTTCGTCGGCCGATGCCAGTGGAAATAGGTGCAGGCCTCAGACCAGGCCTGGCAACAATAGCCACAGTGTTGTTTGGGTAGTTGCGTCCAGGACTCTTGGACATTCTTCCCATGTCAGTATAATCACTACTGGGAGGTAGCTCCATTACGGATTACCATATCATTAATAGTATCCATGACTTTTGTTCAAAGGCTACTTGTGTAATGTTGCCTTGTGGATGACGGCTAATCCGCTGAGCTGCAGCTGTAGGAAAGAAGAGGGGTAGATCCCACCATCAGTCTCTCTCTCTCTGCCTCACACACACACACATATAGACACACACACACATGCAAACACATATAGAGGCATCTCCCTGTCCTGGCCCACGGGGATCAGGCTGCTGAAAGACAGATACAAACAACAGTCAAATACAAAGTTCCCCCCATAGCGAAAAAGAAACATCCATTCTACACTTCCCAACTGATCCCCTCCTTAAAGCCAAAGACCAGCCCCCTGTCTCCACCACTACCACCACCACCACCACCACTAGCACCATCATCTCCCCCTCCTCCCTCATCTCCCCTGTAACTGAGTTGGCTGTCATCCTCCCATTAAAGCCCTGCGCTCTTTAGCGCAGCCTTCCTCTCAGATGGTGGGCCAGATTAGGAGGGGAACAATAACAGTTTTCAATGTAAAATGTGCATCTTGTTAGTCTTTTTTCTCTCCTCGCCTATCTTAAAGAGAGAAGCGTAAGCAGCCATTCAGAAAGTTATCTGTGGGTGTTTTCTCTCCTCACAAACCGAGGCTTGTTCTGTAGTTGTTTTAATCCCCCTGCTTTTCTTTCGACCGCTGGATTTTCTGTTTTCTCAGCTCAGATATCTCAACTCAGCACTCATTTGAACTTTAGCGAGATTTGAAGTTTCACACTGATGTGTCTTTATGTCTTAGCACCGCCTACAGAGATGCTGTGGGAGTCCCTTCACATGTTTTAAAGCTTCAAATTTAAATTCAAATTTGCTGTTTCTTTCTGGCAATTTTAAAAAGTGGTGGGAAAACAAAAGTAACATATATTTACAATAAATCCTTAAAGTTGCTATGATTATTTTCGATATCTTTAAGATGTATTACTATTAAACCAAGCAGCTTGGTTGTCACTCTGAATAAATCCCAGCTCGTCTTGAGAAACCAGAGTGTTCCCCAATGTTGGCAGGAAGAGCTGCCAAGTCTAAGTGCAGCAGATACCCCTCAAGCCCTTGTTGTTTTCCTAATGGGTATTAATTCTGCGCAATAAAAATAATCTTTTTTGTAACACAGTCCTGCAGTGACAGTGGGTGTTCAGAGCACTGACATTAAGCTGAACTCACAGAAGTCGCATGTGGACATCAAGCTTAAACATCAGTGGCTTGTAATAAACTGGAAATTCAATCTTTATGCAAAACAAAAAGCTCTACTTTTAAAAATGTGGGAATAACAGCATATATTATACAGACACCAAACAGTCTTCTTCTGCCTCCCTGAAGCAGTGAAAGGTTTATGCATAGCTGTTAATACACATCCCAACAGAGATAAAGTACATGTGATTGAAATTATAGGTTGGCTAACCTCGATTCATTTAAAGCCAGTTTAATGGGTACAAGCAAAATGTCCCTGTCTTATTTTTAAAGTCAAATAATATTGTGTGAGGTTAAAATTAAAAAGACATCTGTGTAATATGTGGAAACTTGTTTATGTCACTGAAAAAAGGTGTTGCAGAATTTCAGCGTACTAACTGAGAAAATATTTTGACATTTTATATTATATTTTGAGATAATCCTGTGAAAAAATTTCTTTTCTTTTTTCCAGTGGCAAATAGTGTCGTCGTCACAGTCGTCACAGTCATCACAGTGTCCTCAAAGCCCCCGTTCTCAGTCTTAATGGGGTTCTTTATTGCACGTCACCCGCTCATACTCTATATATCTATATTATAATAATTATTGTTATTGTGTCTTTCTCGTTCTGCAGGCTGTTCATGTTGTGCTGCATCATGTTCCCAGTGTTGGACACGGGTGTCCTGCTGTGAAGGTCACAGTGAGGTCACTGGGGCTGTGACTGTTTCACCCAGTCGCCACGATGACCACTGATTTTTAACCAGTGAGGTGTTAAATTCTGATTATTTTCATTCACAATATTGTTTATTATTTTAAAAACTTTACAAACAGTTATCTTGTTAATATGTTAAAGTCTGTCTCTGCGGTGTGTATTCAGAAGCAAGCTCCCCCCCCCCTAAAAAACTTTCACTCTGTCCCTACTATAACTTTCACACGAGAACATTCATTTGCTCATTCACTTTGAACACATGCACTCACTTGAGATCAAGTTTTCCACCCTCTCTGGCTGCCAATCTCATTTCTGCTGGTTTTTTTTTCCTTTCTCGATTGGTTACTCAGATCGTGACCTCAGAGCCTGACCCGAGCCCTGGGGTCCCCTCTTGCTGGCCCTGCGCTTGCCCCCAGGAGCAGCTAAATACAGAGGAGCAGCCGTCATCTTACCGGACAAAAGGGCAAACATACCATGCTCACCCCTCATGAGTCCAGCCAAGCGCACAGGGAGCACATTAGGACCTCTGGGTTTAATTTACCCCTTTTTTTGCCCCTGCAAAGAGTCGACTGGGGCGTCAAGTTTGTCAGGTGCCTCAGCTGTGACCGTCTGACCACATCACACTCTCACACAGCCCTTCAGATTCCCAAAGAGCCTCATGCTGCACTCTCCTGATTCACACTGTCAGGTTTCATGCTTCATGCTACTGAAGCGTTATGTTTGAGAAAGATGTCTGGGGCAAATGAAACGGTTACAACTTGCAGGCTTTCCTGAAGAAACCCTGGGCGTGAATACGGTCTCACGACCATGGTGTGATTGAAGCTGAAAGGACGGATCTCCCCTTTCAAACACAAGAAGGGGATTCCAGTGGTGCTGGAGATCTTGAGCTCTACTTTCAGAATAGAGACAGCAACATGATAGCTTAGCAAGGAAATAAAAAGTGCAAGTTTATTACTTAAATTACAGACAATCTCTGATTTTAAGTACAAAAAAATCACTGCTAGTTTTGCTCTATTTAAACACACAAAGCTTAAAAATATTTAAGTGGCTATGTTCAGATTGTTATTTGAATCTTTGTGTTATTAATATTGTTTCCAGCACATTCACATGTAATTTATAAACATGTTTACTTGTTTGTTGTTATTGTATTTTATTTATATGGCATAGATTCAACAGGGTGCTGGAAAGATTCCTCAGAGATTTTGGTCCATATTGACATGATAGCATCACACAGTTGCTGCAGACTGGTCAGCCATGTTACCCATGATGTTAATCTCCTGTTTCATCATATCCCAAAAGTGCTTGGGCTGGATTATTGGTTTGAGATGTGGTGACTGTGGAGGTCGCTGTCATATTCAAGAAACCAGTTGATGATTTGAGCTTTGTGACATGGTGTGTTATCCTGCTGGAAGCAGCTACCAAAAGATGGGTACACTGGTCATAAAGGGATGGACATGGTCAGCATCCAAGTCTGACCTGACCATTCAAATGTCACAGCAGAAATCGAGACTCATCAGACGAGGCAACGCTATTCAGATGTTCTATGTCCAGTTTTGGTGAGCCTGAGTGAATTGTAGCCTCAGTTTTCTGTTCTTAACTTGCAGGAGTGACATCCAGGTGGTCTTCAGCTGCTCTAGCTGCTACTTCATGGTTTGTGCATTCAGAGATGCTCTTCTACATACCCTGTAACAATTGTAACAAGTGGTTATTTGAATTGTTGTTGCCTTTTTATCTCTAGTGTTTACAGAGAATGGTCTGAAAAAAGAGACAAGATCCAGTGATGACAGTTTTGTGGGTAAAGATGCCTTGAGTATGCCAGAGGTCAGAAGATAATGTCCAGACTGGTGGGAGCTGATGGGAAAATCCCAGTATATCAGAAGACTCCAACCAGTCCCTATGGCACCTACAACCATAACATGTTTAAGAGTCTATCATATATCATTTGCACTGACTTTAATTTCAACTGATATGTGACTGTTTATTTTCTTTATTTCCAATATTTTTCGATGCCGGTCTCAAGTATCAAGTTTAAGTAAAGAAATAAAGGAGTCAGGAGAAAACTGTGTGTTATAATATTATAAATACTTATAGCCTTAAATATTTAGGTTAAGATTTCTTTAACATATTTTTCCAATATGAATAATTTATGGATGTTGTTATTGTTGTTAACTTAATGCCTTTAATCTTTAACAAAAAGGCCTTAAATTTTAAATTATGCCACTCCATTGGACGCCTTGTGAAATTACTCACACAGGGTTACATTTGCCAGGAACCAGAATGACTGGTGCTCATTGTCCAACTACCATGCAAAATTACCTGATTTATCTTGAGCACTTTCCAATGTCACACTGTCTGTGCTCATGACAAAAGTGCCCCTTGTTGTGGCACACCAGATAACTAAACCCTCCCTTGTGAAACACTCAGCACCGATCCAAAACGCACTTTCTCAACCTTTTGTCCTCCAAAAACAAAGAACTGCACTTTCTCTTGGCAAATGATGCCTTAATTGTGCAACTTAACAAGCTTGCTCCTTTTTTCCCATGAATAACAAAGAGTTTGATTCAAGTTTGTTTCTTTTTCTTTCTTTCTTTCTTTTTTTTTATTTTTGCTTGTTGTGTTGTTTCTTTTGCAGTGTACTGCTGCATGCAGGTTGGGGTATTCCCATGCTGCCGTGTGGCCGGATATGTTTCAGACTACAGCAACTGTGCTGTGCTGTAAACTAGAAAAACATTACCAAACAACAGAATGACACAAAGCAGCAAGAAAAGCAAGGGTGTGACTAAAATCGTGGTGCACAGTGGGATATTTTGTACAGTCTTCATTATGTTTTCATTTATATCGGAGATGTCTTTGACCCTTCGTTGCTCCCTCTCCTTTAAAACACTGCCTCCTTTATCACTCTATTCATTTTTGGCTCAAATATCTTTGCTCTAAATGGTGGTAGTGTTGAATAGAGTATCTCCATGGATTTGCATAATCTGATGGCATTGCTGGTGTGCACATAGAGGGTTGTGCCAAGTGCAAAAAGGTGAAGCCCTCATCCCTTGGCAGGGGGCAGAAACAGCTATGAAAACCCTCCTCCGGCAGAATGATAGCAAGTTTTATTTGTTCTGCTTGCACTCATTTTTTGCCCATCTTGTGCAAAATGTACGCATAGAGAATTATAACACTTATTTAATATGTGTACACACACCCTCAAAACCCACATGATCAAATCAAATCCTATCACTTTTCACACTGGCTAAAAGCTCAGCAAGGTCCTCTCGCCAGAATCACTCCCAGACAATCTAAAGCAATTGATAAGTGCCGTCCCCCCCCCCCCCCCCCCCCCCCCCAAACAGACTCCATTCATGTCTGCAGTCGTCTTACAGTGGCTGTCATTCTTCAGACATCACTGGTGCCAAGGCAGTGGGATGGCTGCCTCTCTCTGATGGGAAACTGTTGCTCATGTGCTGTGTTGGCTGCCAAGTTTTGGCATTATTGGTGAGGAAGGGGTGGGGAGGGAGAGGGTAGGGAGTGGGGGGAGTACAGAAAGGGGGCCCTTTAAACCCTGTGAGATAGTGCTATCTGTTGTGGGAATGATCTTCATCCCTTTCCCCCCTTTTCTGAGACTTAGGGCTCTCGCTCTCTCCCTCTCTATCTCTTGCTGTTTCTGTTTCTCGCACTCACTCTCTTCTTCTTTTTCCCCATTTCACCCCCCTCCTGAACCCCTCCCCCTCTCCCTCCCCAGTCTCTGTCTTTTCATGCTGTAGATCAGACAACCATCCTGAGGTGAGCTGGCAAAGATCCGATGCCACTGGAGCACTTTGATTATCAACCAGCACTGACTGTTGGATTTCTCACAGCTTGGGTACTTCTTTGGCTTCACTCCCAAAGTATGACTGTAACCCTCCTTCAAGCACACACACACTCACACACACACATACAAAGACGCAATGCAAATGCAGTACAACAGGAGATGTTGTGTCCTGAGAAGCTTAGCTAAGCTCGACTTTAGTGCAAAGATCAAACAGGAGCTTTGAGACACATATTGAGCGAATCAGCATTTAGAATTTTCAACCTTACCAGTTTATGGCCTCTTAAATGAAAAGTTATGTAAATGCACATTTTCTGTGTCTGTAAAATAAATACAAGTGGCTTAGTTTAGCCTGATATTACGATGGGAAAGAGGGTTAAACAGTGCCTGTTTCTTTCTGAAAGTATCAAAGCAGACATGCTGTCCATGATCTCTTTGATCTGAAACTGAACTATTTACATTGGGAGAAGATTTATTCGCTGAGAGCAGTAAATTACTCCCCCACTTGCTTCTGCTTCCAGCCCGGAAAAAGAAAACAATATGCAAGGCTCTATTGTCATTGTGCAAGTGTAATGAAATTAAGGCAATACTCCCTCACATGGTGCAAAAAAAAAAAACCAAACCATAACCATAAACACCACAAATATAATGACAAAATACAATATTTTAATGGAATTTGTTGACATACATGGACCCATACATGAAAAGTAAAAAAGTTTAATATGTGCATAGATTCATATACACAGACACATGTATTTGTGTGCATTCACACATAGACACGCAGCAAAGCAGTAGCTATTCTTGACACTGTGACACTGCAACATCTCAACACAGAGACAAAGAACATCTTAACAAAACAATAATTGAAACACGCACACCAACAAAACAAGGTCCTTCCAGCACAAACCATGCCCAGCGAACAGTCAATTGTTTAAGCGCACACATTATAGCAGAGTTCATTTGATCATTTTTACCTGTGATCAGAAATCCTTTGAAAAAAGAAAAAAAGATTTTTTTTATCTTCATCTAATTCTACCAGCTGAGGCGTTTATGCATTCTCACCGTGTTTGTTCTGTAGTAACAACCAAACACACTGTGTGCTGCTCTGTTTTCAGCCATTCATTGGGCAACTATACTATACTGCTGGGCAATAATCAAAATGACACAGTACCAAAGTGCCTACTGTTTTTATTTCTGAACTTTAGAGTTTTAACATTTGAATGTAATACTTTTCCTCTGTTAATCTAAACCAATTGCAAGGCTCAAATAAGCAGGCTGTTTGCATCCTTTCATCTGGTTTTTGTTACGGATGTGAATAAAGACATTTTCCAAAATTTTCCAAAATTTTTCCCTTAAGATGAACTGATCCCTATTCATGAGTCATGAAATGGGCATTTTCCTTTCTCAGACTTTATTTAAGAAGACAAGAGGCAGAATTTAAAAACAAAAAAACAAAAAAGAAAACTGCAGAAAATTTAAAGAATTTCTTATTAGTGAAGATGATGTTTGGCTATTCAAATAAAGATGAATTCTTCCACCACTGCTCCACCTATTCATTATACACAATTTTAACTTTTACATTTAAAACCTTGAAAACATGATTTTACAGAAGCAAAACTAATTTTGCAATAAATTTTATCTTCAAAAAAGTTTTAAGATAAAAATGAATGAAGTCTTTTAATTAAGCATTAATAGACGTTAGGCATTAAAGCATCACAATGACAGGAGTAGCTGCCCGGATATTTAGCTTAAGGAGAACTTGAGACCTGCCTTTTCAAATGATGCAGGAAAAACTGCTATATATAATAGTACACAACCAGCAGAATTATAGTGACTGTAACATGTATTCAGACAAAAAAAAGTCATATCACTCTCGATGAAGAGAAGCTGGCTGGAGTGCAAAGAGTCTTGTCAGTATAAAAAAAAACCTGCAAATGTAGTCTTGGTTACTTTTACAAACAAAATCAGAGCAAGTGACGAATTGTGTCTCATGTGTCTTGCATGTTATGCAAATCAATTTCTCAGAAAGTGCACAAAAAGGAGTTGCAGTTAAAAAGTATGTAAACGGATGAATCTTTTTAAGGTTTATTTTACTTTATCTTTATCTTTATCTTTATAAAATACTTTTATCTTTGTCCCGTAGGATGATAAAACTCCTTTTTTTTCCCTTATGAAGTTGCCTGACTTCATTCTCCTCAAAGTTCAACTCTAAGATTTAGCTCTGACGGTGAGGTGCTTTGATATTCCCGTGATGAATAATTTTATGAAAGAGCCGATTGTTAATGTTCAGCCTGTGATATTAATGCTAAAATAAACATTCTCCAACTGAAGCTTTACCACCGCGGCTCATTTTTACATGACAATGAATGGTGAATGGTCTGGAGTCTGTTTTTTATTCCTGCTCAATTTATTATTATTCATGTGAGGTGCTGTGGCTAAATCTTTCTCATCTGGTTGAACATGAGTCTTTCTTCCTGCTAGAGTCAGGATTTAAACCAATATTGAGGCTGCAGGGATCCAAGTATTCCTTGAAAAGCCTTTTCTCTTTCATCGTATTGTTACTTTTCCATCTGCGTGGCCACTGTCTTCCATTTCTTTCATTTGCTCGCTTGTTGCTTGTCTTTTTGGTCAGAGGCTGGTTAATGTGGGTTTATCCAGCCATCCAGGCGATTAATATGGGCTTATCCAGCCGTCCTCCACCTATCCACTGAGTAATGATTCATACACCTATCCATCAATTTTAACATGACAACATGCACATGAAGACACCTACCCACCTCCCGTTTTCTCTGTCAGTACCACATCGGAGGGCAGATGCCTAAAGTGGCAAAGGGGGTAAGCTACGTGTAATAATTTCAGCTTTGCCTATGAATTAAAACACAGAGAAAGGGTTTACTTGCTCTCCTCTCAGAGAGAAACTTTGATTTCATGGTGTTGATTATTTTTCTTCGCAGTCACTCAAGGATGAAGCACAAGGATTCATCAATTGTTCCCCTTCCAGATGCACCACAAAGGAGCTTCTTGGTTTGAAAAAAACAACAACATGTGGTTTCCCCCACTCTTTCTTTCTTACCTTCTTTTTCAGAAAGTAAGAAAGAAAGGGGCCTGAAAGCACTTTGTTGCACTTATTGAGATGTGGCAGTTACATACAGCAGACACAAGCTTGCCAAAAACAAGTTCTTATTCTGTTAAAGGCAAAGAAACCTACTGACTGTAAAGATTGATCAGCGCAATAAAATTGTTGGTGCTATGTTGCTCTGAAGAGGCAACAAATGTCAAATGTAAATAAACAGAAACTTTCTTACTGTGGCAGGTTTTCTTTTTCCTGCATAGCATCCTTCTTTAATCCTGATGAATAAAGATCCTCATTTCCCTAAATATATGGAAACAGGAAAACTTGGCTAAAGTTCAGACAGGATAACTTTTGTTCTTTTACAGACCCCTGTGATCAATAAAATGCAACTTTTGATTTAAAAGTACACACACACATAAGAAAAAAATCTTTCTAATCAGATGTCCAGGCTTGTGTTACTCATATTTGAACTAGAACATTTGCTCTATAGAGAACTGTTCATCATGCCCAGCTTCCAGTAGACGTGGCATCCCTCAAGGATCCATTTTGGGTCCTCTTCTGTTTTCAGTTTACAAGTACCCCTCAGCTCTGTCTTTCAGAAACATAATATTTAATAGCACTGTTATGCAGATAATATTCTATCTGATTGTAAGTGACAGTGACTATTCTGTGAAGAACCTCTTGAAATGTTGTAATGATTTCAAATAGTCTGAAGTCTGAACTAAATTTCCAGCAAAGCTCAGGTAAATTTATTTTGCCCCAACCCAGCCTCAAAATCACTACCATCAAGGCCCTTGGTCTTAACTGTAGATGAAAATCATTATGCTTTGTTGTTGACTTTGTTGACTTTTAACAGTTAAATCAGTAGTGTTGTGAAGAACAACTGCGATTCATACTAAATTAAAGCCAGTTTTGCCTCTAACGAACTTAGAAAAAATTATCCATGCCTTTATCACTTCTTGGCTGGACTATTGTAACTCCCGGATTTTATTATTCCACTCATTTTTAATTGCATGTGGGTCAAAACTTCTTCCATTTTACCTCATTTACACTGAGTAGCTGCATTGGTCCATATTTGCTCCAAGGTCACTGAGGTCATCCTCCCAACAGCTTCTCTTAGTGTCACCTACTCACCTAAATAACTAAAGGAGATTATGATTTCTCTAATATTTCCATCTGACATGAGGACCTGTCCAACAGCTGGACTTTGAATCATTTTTAAAGGTGTATTTATTTTATATTTGTATTTAGTCATGCTTTGAGGTCAAGGTTTTGTCAATCACACTGTATGTCTTCTTACTTCTGTTTTAATAAAGTTATTGTTTGTTCTTTTGTGATTTTTCCAAAGTTTTTTTTATTCAATTTCCTTTATTATTGCAAGTTTATTGCTATTGTAATTGTTACTGTGACTTTCATTGTTATCATGTTATTTGTTTATGTGGAGGGTTTGTTTTGAAAGTTTATTTTTGGAAATCTGGAATGCAGATTCATCTGCCTGGAAAACACACTGGGGGTGGGGATTGGGGGGCATCCTGTTCTTTTAATCGTGAATGTTGAAAACTTTTATTGACATAAAAACTATGCTTAAACAGCATGTTGAAATTAATGTAAGTAAGGGGTAATTTGGGGTTTCTTTGGTGCTTGCTTGGTTAAGTCAGGGGTGGGTGGGAATCAGACTCATGTTTACACCCTTATTTGTCAGGCCTCACAGCCACAGATCCTAGCCTGGGATAAATACTTAAAGCTATTCTGTGGATACATTTTTCAGTTTAGTTTAGCTCATATCAAGAGCACTTCAGACTTGTGTGTCACCATGCTCTCTCATGTCCAAATGACTCAGTTTACTCTAAAATCTACTCCAGTCAGATTTTACTTAACTTTTGTTTAAATATACCAGGAAAAAAAGTTTGTAGCATGCTGTTATTTTTATATTGCTCTAGTAGTTCTTCTCTTTTCAGGCAATGTAGGGAAATCACAAACTGCTAAAAATGAACCTTTTTCCCTTTCTTTTGTAAACGTCTTTTCCCAAAGTTGTGGTTTATCCTGCTCTCTCTCTCTCTCTCTCTCTCTCTCTCTCTCTCTCTCTCTCTCTCTCTCTCTCTCTCTGTTGCTTTATTCGGAGATTTAGGCCCTCTTGCTCACCTAATGTAAGTGTAATGATAACAAAACAAGCAGTATTTTAGGCAGAAATACTCTATTTATTCACAGCATTTACATGATCCATATGCATAAATAAAAAACATAAAACAAGGCTATTTACATGGCGTGTTGCGCATTGTGCAAACTAAACGTATTTGCGTGCGTGTGCCCGATGAAGTTGAAATAGTGGTGATCGAGTCCCGGCACCGGCGACAAGTATCCACCGTGCTGCTGTGTGTGGGCAGAGAGTGGCACTGTTGGGTATGAGATGCCTGGACTGCGGGTTGAGCTGTGCCACGAGAAGTGTCCCGGTGGACTCTGTTGGTACACGGAGTCACTGGGGCTGTGGTTTTGGTGCTCCGGGGAGGAGTGCAGCTGGCTGAGATATTCAGACGGTTCTGGCATCGCGCCGACAGAGCCGAACACAGGCTCGGTGACCACACGGGACTTTGACTGTAAAAAGGCGAGGATCCTTGCGTACTTGATGTCTTTGGTTTCAGCTCTATCCTCTGTGGTCAGGTAGTGCACCAAGTTCTTCATACACTCGTGGTATCCGTAGTGGAAGTAGTTTGCAAATTCAGCAAGTAGTTCGCCTGAAATTAGCCAAAATAAGTGCTGGTTAGAACCCTGCGGGTGATATGTTGAACAACCACTTCGTGGTTTTTGTGGCTCATTCTGGTGCGTAAAACTGGGCATCCAGTGAAACGTACATTAAAAAAATAAAGTCTGCTAAATTTTACACGATCAGCACGTTTGAAGCTATTAACTTAGCTGGGAGGATGATGGTAATGTCATGCGTAAAGTACAAGAGTTCGTTACAAGAGTTTACTGACCTTTCTCTCTCCCGCGGGGAAAGTCCGCTGAGTGGAGCGCTCGCAGGTACTGAACCGTCATCTCCAAGATTTCAGCTTTCTCTAGTTTTCCAGAATTCTGAGGAAAAAATGAATTGTTAAAATTATTTTTAAAAACATTTTAAAATGTTTACATATATAGAAGACTGGACTGCCCTATTAACTTTTTTATTTGTCATTTTAGATGTTATATAATAAAGCTAGCCAACAATAAATATCCGATACATTTCACAATACCTGTTTAGCCAACGCCATTGGAACTGTTTTCCCCAGTTCGTTCAGGCAACGATTAATGCGGTCCCGTCTTCTTTTCTCGATGACTTTGTGGGAGATTGGAGTTCTCTGTGAAAACAGGGAAAGAGACATCATGAGTAAACGGAATCGTTGTATTGCCTCCCTTTTACGGTCCTAGACAAGCCAAAAAAAATTAAAAAGGAAATCCCACTATTTTCAAAATAGTACGAAATAATGTGGAAGAGATCCTAAGAAGAGCTACAAATCCTGGCGGGTTTTGCGCGTCGCGCGCTGTGCTGCTCCAGGAGCGCGCAGCGGCCACCTGCGCTCTGGACAAATTCGTTATCTCTGAGACAAGTAAACGATACTCTGACTGTCGTTTAACGAGTGTAAAACATTATAAAGATTTGTGATAAATGTATTCACACTGCTGCCACCAGATACTGCCGAACTGCATAATATGGTCTTTCACCTCAACAGAAGTTAGGCTTCTCTTTAACGTGCGCCACATGGAGATGCACAAAAGCGTTTTACTCCTCTAAAGTGAAAAGTCCGGGAGATAGCAGTTTTACACTTTTAGCTGTATATAGAGAAGCAAATAATTCCAACAGTGTACTCAAAAGTCTTTAAAAGTGCCAGGTTCCAAATTATTTCTGTCCTCAAAATGCCGAGCGCACGGGGAGCGCATACCTTCCTGTCTTTCATTTTAGATGCCATCAACGAATCCCTGATAAACGTCTTAAAAATGAATTTAGCTCGAAGCTGTAGAGATGTCCTGGTCTGGAAGGTGAAGGAGAAGACTGAGGTTTGAGCAGAAAGCTGTCCTTTATAAAGGATCCATCCAAGGGACTCTCGCATTCATGGTGTAAATTATTCCATGGGATTAGAGACATGCATTGGGTAAATGTGTGCATTTAGGATCAGTTAAAGAAATAGTAAAAATCTAAAGCCATAGGCTAGCAGGGGGGCAAACCTGCTTTGTTAATCCACGTGGCTGTTCAAAAGACACGTGATTACTTTTGGAATATTATTTGCATAGTAACAACCCAGGCGGGAAATAAGAACTGAGCGCTGGGATCGGCTGATCCGGCGGGGCGCACTGTGCGCACTGAAAACAAAGCCGGCGAAAAAAGAATCGCTTTTTCTTCCAACTCGCGTTTCTCACACGATCGCCTGTTTACAAATCCCAGCAAGCGATCTTAACTCTCATCCAAGCCCGGTCCGAGTTTTAAGGCCTGTCCAGTGTCATTAGAGTAATTAAGTAAGCCTTTAATAGGCTGTTCCGCCAAGTTCAGGGGAGATCTTTTGGAGACGGAGTCCCCCCGTTTGTTCCCGGCGCTTCTCACACGACTTGGTGACACGTCCATCTTTTATGAGAGATGGCAAGCTTTTTGTTTACATTCTTTATTTTGTTGGACTCCTCGGCAGGTGTGTGATTAGCCCTGGCACACGAGCGTCGTCCGCGTCAAGGCCAGCGTCTCCAGCAGCCTCTGGCACACGAGGGTTACCCACCACTGGAGACTCTTTGGAGAGGCTCAATTTGTATCCTATTATCCTATAAGAAAATGTCTATTCACTCGAATGAATAGTTTCATTGGCCTAAATTTTAATAATGCTGTGAAAGAAAGGGAGAAATAAAGAAGTATGCAGCTGGTGTGAACGCGCATTATTCCCCGTCACCTGCAAGATGGGTAGCCTGGAGACCCCTATTCATTTGCCTAATTTCGGTCAACTTAACAAACTTTGGGAGAAATTATACTGCCATTGTTATGAAGGGTGAAGCTTTCTGATCGAATTAACAGCATGTTTTGATCCGGTAAATGTCATTAGAAAGAAAGAAACAATCGCGTTTAAAGGGGCCTGGGTAATGCGCCAAGTGGAGACGCCAAAGCGCAAACAGCACAAAGGGTGCTGGTAAATGCCACAGGGGACTTTTGTACCCTCACATTGCTGAAGTTTTTCTCCCAAACAAAGGGCATTATTTTATACTTGAATACATTTCATACAACAATTGGCTGTTTTCTTCAAACATATTTTCACAGCAAGGTTAACAACAGATTTATTGTGTGCGCTCCTTCTCACAGATTCAAAGTGCTCTCATGCGCCAAAACAGTTTGATCCAGCTCCTTTTTTTTTTCTTCCAATGAGAACGTTTTAATCTCGAAACTTTCACTGTGCTTGGATATATTTGATCCTGTGAGCGATGTCGACGAATTAAAAGCAGCGGAGATCGAGAAAGAAAAGCTCACAAGACATCTGAAGCTTTTGGAGAGTTTTTAGAGCACCATGGAGAGAAAAGCGCGAGCGTGCGGGACGGGGGCATAAAATCCAATTACTTGAGTGTAGAGTTTTTAACACTTTTTTTATGTGTTTGTCCTTTGAAATATAGTGGGACTTGTGCGCTGTTGCTTTTGTAAAAGAAACTGAATTAAATACTGGAAGTTTTTGCTGTCAGACTTTAAACGACAGAGTTGCGTCAGAAGGAAACCAACTCGTGAGTCGGGATTTCTCAGCCTAACAGTTTTTTGTTTCGTAGTGATGCATTAAATGTATTTCATATTCAGATAATTATTGTTGGTAAAACTTCGAATGTTTTAAAAAATGGGATATATATTAATAGTTTTTTGTGCCTTGTCAATGAAATCACTCATCTGTCAGCTTTTACCACACCGTGTTTCTCCTTCTTTCTCAACTTCTGTAACATTTTTGCAGCAAATTAACTGCTTAACTTTTGAAGTTTGTTCAGGAGCAAAAGCATTACTATCTTTTTTAGAGCATATTAAACAATCTACTTTGAATGAAATCAAACTGCTGCAGAGTCTGTACACGCACTGGGCACAGAATCGCGCTTTCTGGGCTGATTTATCTCGTGCGCACTTGCATTCAGTCGCAAAGCAAGCACCTGTTGAACACCACAGAAAGAAAAAGTTCTTACGGCATTAAAAAACAGCAAAATGTGTAGATTACTTTTGTATTAGCTAATTTAATTCAGTTTACTGAGAAATAAACTCTACTTTTGACACAAGCGCGCATATGAATAAATATGCATTTAAATATCACTCTGTTCCCCTAAAATGGCACAAATGGCAAGTGGTATAAAATGGCATTTAAGAGATCTTAGCGAAAATGTAACACAGCTAACTGAATATAAATCAGATGTGAATTCTCTTTGTGAACATTTTAATAAATTTATTGTATATATTTAATAATAGTGTAATAGTGTATGTATAAAGTGAGCCTATAGCATTCCTAACAGGACACATCACTCATGTTAAATCCATTTTTTTGTTTTACTTTACATGCAAAAGTAGATTAACAAGATGTGAACATAAATCAGATGATTAAGACTCTTTTTGGTTATATGTAGCTCATGTGTGCATGATCTTTTTTTTTTTTTTTTTTTTTGCTAAAATTAACTTTTTTGTACAATTATATCAGCGGGCTGCTAAGGAAATTCAGTGTGGATGTTCAAATGGTTTCTGTTGTCTGTTCAAAGCTCCAGTTTGCACATAAAAGAATAATATTCACCCAGAGCATCTGTTTTTAAGATGACTGACAAGTATGCCTGCGGGAGTCTGGCGTAATCTTTGCATTTTAGGTTATTTTCTAATCATAATAATTTATTTTATTGCAAATGGCATCGCTGCGAGATAAAAGCCCCCACTGAAACACCATAAACAAGCCTCCAGTCACGAAGCCTAACAGCGGCTCAGTGTGCAGCAGTAGCCGCTGTGGACCGTGTTGTCAGGCGCTGCGCTCTGACCCGTGGTGACCTCTGAGGGTCCCAGACACAATCCTTTGGCTTGGTGCGCCACCCTCCGCCTGAACTGCAGCAGTTCACACGGTCCCCAATGAGCCCGTGGAAATGATCTAAGCTGAGTTCAGACTGCATGGTTAAGCAGCTTCAGGGCCCCTTTGAAAAACGAAGATTGGAACTATTTAAGCCGTTTTCTCATTAAAGCTAGAGAAGGAAGCTTGTCCGTTTAAATTCAGACTATTCCCAAAGTAATATCTGGGCCTTTGTCAGAAAAATGCTATTTAATTATAGAGTAGCAAAGAAATCTGCAAAAATATGTGTGAACGTTGTATAAAATACAAACATTCACATACCTCTAAATTACAGTTTTTTATACTTTGACCTGAGTTTCGATTAGCTAGGAGAAACCTTGACTATCATTACACTCTTTAAAGTTTTTAACACTTAAGTCATATTAACACAAGACAAGCACCTGGGACTGTAATATATAAAGTTGGGGACATCTTGTCTCAGAGCGATGCTGTCCAAAACTAGTCCAACTTTCTCTGAAGGGCCTTCCGTTGATACTGACAAAGACCAGAAAGACAGATCGCCCATATTTAAAGTCCCACATAGTCATCATCATCATCATCACAGAGCTCTTCCTTTTTCCTAACTGATTCCTTTTTTCATAAATTAGAAAGGAAGGCAGACTTATCAGACTCTGGGGTAACTTCTTGACTTTTAAAACGAAGACTCGAAACTTACACGTTTGGCAACGGTTTGCATTTACACCGCCAGTTTGCATGCCATCAATTTATCTTTCCATGTCTTTCTGCAGATATCTCCTGCTGAACAGCATGTTTCTGATCAGCAGTTACAGAAGTCTTACATTACTACTGACCCACAAGAAACTTACAATAAACACATTTTCTCCACAACAAATTATATTGTAATTTTGTCAGAGAGAATTTAGATCCTTGAAAAGGAGGCTTGTGATCGAATACTCAACAACAGAACTAATAGCTGCTCTAAAGGCAAAAGCGCTCCCTCTTGTGTTACATTCCGGGAAATGCAGTGGCCAGGATCTTTATGCAGAGACACTGTTCATTTTGCTTTCTTTTAAAGACCAATAAACAATATTATAGTTCTCCAGGTTACTGTGGTATGTGATAGTTGCTTTCCACTACCAGGAAAAACTCTTTAAAATAAGTGTTCACTATGTTTGAATTGGATAATGGCACTCATAAAGTTATATGTCATATATGGTAGTCTGGAAAGAAAATAACTGGACTTCTGAGAACCTGCAGAGGCATTCATCTTAAATCATTTGAAAATATTGACTTAGATTTGGGATTGGGTTTTTTTGATTTGTTTTGTTTTTTGGCAAGCACTCAAACAAGTCCATGAGAGTTCAATGGGGTAAGTTAGCTGTGTGGTGTTTTGCAGATAAACCTAATGAAGAAACGGAAAGGGTGACTTTTGGTGTATTGTAAACTTCTCTGAATGTAAATACTAAATACAAAATTGCATTTAGTATTTACTTGGGCTATCTTTGTCTAATATTAGAATTTATTTGATGATTTGAAACATTTAAGTGGACCAAAAAAAAAAGCGAAGTACTCTGGAGGGGGACCTCAGGATCAACGGTCAACAAGAATTTTAGAAATACTATGTTAGAGATATTATAATTCAGTCCACCTCTAGTATATATATATTTTTTTGAAAGTTTCATAAAAGTTTAAATTTGCTGTAGTTTAAAAATACTAAAGTCATCCTAAAGAGGCTTTTTTCAATTCCCAAAGCTTCAAATCTCACAGAAAATTAGACGTGAACGTCGTATCCAAAATAGAAAGATTACATAATGGTTCCCACAGTTGTTTGCAGTTTAAGTTGTTCATTGGCTACGGTCTAAATTTAACAAGTGCATACAGCTGTGAAAAAGGTAGAAGTTTTCCCTTTCAGATAGTGGCTTGTAGTAGTGTGAAATGCAGCATATGAGTACATATGTAATGTAAATGCTTATCTCTAAACTGTAGTTGGGAAAAATTTGACAGTATGCTTGTTTACTTTGTACAACTCGGTGCTGTTTGTAAAGCTAGGGTTATCAGAGGTGGTTACGATGTAGGTGAGGGGAACAGGTCACCTTTAACCTCTCTGGTGGTAATATAACAGACTGCCAGTGGCTTCATAGCGAGCATTATTGATTCTCTGTTTCAGAGTGTGCACCCCTTTTTTATTGCTGTTGCTGTTTTTCCAGTCTTTGGGTTGGTTCATTGCCTTTATGGATTTCTGTCGTCACAGCTGTCTTAAAAGGTGTTTTTATGTCACCATAATGTTAAATTATAATGTTTGTCAAATGACTTTCAGTTTCCTGTTGCAGGTTGTCTAAGGGGAGGAGGATCAGATTTCTTGATAAGAGCACTTTTGCCTCTCAGCAAGAAGGTCCTGTGGTTTTTAAACTCCCAGAGTCAAAACATGTTAACTAGTGACTCGAAATTGACTTCAGATATGAATGTGAAGCTGAATGATTGGCTCCACGTGTTAGCCCTGACCTGTCCAAGGTACACCCAGCCTGCCACGTATGACAGCTTGGATAAGCTCCAGCCCCCTGTGACTATGAATTTGATAAGCCAGAGATGTCAATTCCATTTTTAAATTATAGGCCACATACACCACGTTCCAAATTATTATGCAAATGATATTTTTCTCTGCTTTTCCTAAGTAGTGGATTCAAATGACAGTCGGCATAATTTTTGAGTCATCGACCAATAGAGTATAATTCAAATGTTACTGAACAAAACTCCCAATGAAAACATTTTTTTTTTAGAAATGAAAAACTTAAAATGCACCGTTCCAAATTATTATGCACACAGAGTTTCAAAAGATTTTATAGGTTGTAGATTATTGAAAATGGTCATTTGTTGAATTTGCAGCATTAGTAGATCAATTTCATTGAAATCAAAAGCTATTTCAATCAAAAACATCTTAACAGGTCACATTACATATTAACATAGGACCCCTTATTTGATAGCAGTTTTACAATTCTTGCATCCATGGAACTTGTAAGTTTTTGGAAAGTTTCTACTTGAATGTCTTTGCAGGATGTCAGAAGAGTCTCCCAGAGTTGCTGTTTGGATGTGAACTGCCTCCCACCCTCATATTTTTTTGCTTGAGGATGCACAGTTCTTCTCTTTCTACCATGGAAAGTGGTCAGTCAGAAACTCCACATACTTTGCAGAGGTCATTTTCACACCTTCAGGGACCCTAAAGGGGCCGACCAGCTCTCTCCCCGTGATTCCGGCTCAAAACATGACTCCACCACCTCCTTGCTGACAACGCAGCCTTGTTGGGACATGGCCGTCCTTGTTGGCCGTCCACCAACCATCCACCACTCCATCTGGACCATCCAGGGTTGCACGGCACTCATCAGTGAACAAGACTGTTTGAAAATTAGTCTTCATGTAGTTCTGGGCCCACTGCAGCCATTTCTGCTTGTGAGCATTGGTTAGGGGTGGCCGAATATAAGGTTTATGCACAACAGCAAGTCTCTGGAGGATCCTACACCTTGATGTTCGCAGGGCTCCAGAAGCACCAGCAGCTTCAAATATGTGTTCGCTGCTTTGTAATGGCCTTTTAGCAGCTACTCTCTTAATCTGATGTATTTGTCTGGCAGAAACCTTCATCATTGTGCCTTTATCTGCACAAACCCGTGTGTGCTCTGACTCAGCCACAAATCTCTTAACATTATGGTGATCACGCTTAAATTTTCGTGAAATATCTAAGGTTTTCATTACGTGTCCAAGGCATTCAACTATTTCACACTTTTCAGAAGCAGAGAGATCATTTTTCCTTCCTATATTGCTTGAAAATGGTGGTCTGCTTAACAATGTGGAACATCTTTCTTTAGTAGTTTTTCCTTTAATTGGGCTCACCTGGCAAACTAATGATCATAGGTGTCCGAGATTGTTTTCAGTGATACAAAGAGTCCTGAGACACAATTCCATCCATGGGTTTAATTGAAAAACAACTTATTTAATCTTTATGACACTTAAACACAATTTGCATAATAATTTGGAACGCGGTGTACAGCCTGCTTTGGTCTTATGTGGGCTGAGCCAGTGCAACTGCTCTTTCTGTCAGTTTAAAGAACTTAAGTAGACTTTGACTGCACATCTAAACTCTGAGATATTTTAATATAAGAAAAGAACTACAGTTTCAATGAAAATTCTCTTTCGAGAGTTCTTTTAACAAGATAAAGAAATACCTCTTTCTAAAACTAAACATGAAAAACTAGACATGAAAAAGATTTTAGATACCCCCCTCATAATTGAAACAATTTTCAAACTTAGAAAACTAAAACCCTGGTTTTAGTATTTGTTAGATTGCTAATGGACATGCTTATTGAGGACATCTACGAGGCTGTGAGTCGACTGCTTTCAAAAAGTTATGTTTTTATTGTAATTCCTGTGGTGAATTTACTAAATCTGGCCTCTGACACTTGCCCTCCATACAGTAATCATTAAAAACACTAAAACCAACACAGAACTGAATAAAAACTCAACATTTTCAAACAACAAAAATTAAACCGAAATAAGAAGATAAGCCCTGGAACCTAACTGAAACTACACCGAATTAAAAAAACAAAAAGTCAAAATGAAATAAAAATTAATTAGAAAATACAAAACTAAGATAATTGTGACTGTAACTTTATGTGTTCAAATTGTGTATGTAAGTACATTTTATGTATTCCACTAGTGGCATGTGCAGTGGGACAGTGGATATATTGGAAAAAGATGTTGAAGATGGAAAAATGGTAAATGGCCTGTATTTGTATAGTGCTTTACTTAGTCCCTAAGGACCCCAAAGCGCTTTACACTACATTCAGTCATTAAAGGAGGAAAGGCAGCAGATAGAATAAGAAGACTTATATATTTGACTAATAACAAACACATGATAAATGTTCAAAGTACCCTGTTTAAGATTCAAGTGGTGATTTCTGGCTGGTGCTTGATTGTCTGGTTGTCAGGTAGTAGTTGTTAACAGGTGTTCATATAACTTCTTTGAAAAGTTTGTAATTGAGTATTTTTACATTGTTGAATTGGAACTTTTAATTTAAGGTGCCTTCAGGTGCCACCTTAAATTGACAGGACAAATGGAGCTGCAGATGTTTAGCCTATTCTTTAATCAAATGAACTCTCTAAAGGACTGACTGTATATTTTAAGTTGGGGTGGAAATAACTTCAAATAGTCTCACTGCAGTCATTCTGTAAGAGACACTAAACCTCTAAACACTATTCTCCTGAGTAGCAATAAAAAAAAAAGTAAAGGTGTCTTAAAATTAGCTAGTATTCGTTAATTACTCGGTTCGGATGTACCCGATTTCATTCACATGGATGATAAACGCTCTATCGACCGTCACAACTCACTGACCAATGACCGAACGCCTCTCAAACTTTACGAAAGCAACACATGAAACCACCTCTGATTGGCTGGGAGCTGCACCAGCTGAACAAAGTGTAGACCGCCACTGCCACCCGCCGCTGCTGCTGCTGCCGCTGCTTCCTCAAGAAACGCGTTAAAGTCTGCTGCTGCAAACAGGTTAGTGCTAACATTTGACTCTTAAAAACCGAAAAAAGGCAGCGTAGCTCTGAGCTCCTCTACCGAGGCCCGTGTGCAAAAGTTAGAGCAGAATGAAGCCACCGAAAGGGCTGCTCTTATTGTTGCTTTAAATAGACCAGACCCCAACCTCGTTTTATGTCTTTTCTCCGCATTATATCTTCGTTTCCGCTAATCTCACGATGAGCAGCGTGATATTTAGTGCGTGATCAGAACGAGCTGTTCATTTTCGATGTTTGTGGGTCTGTTTATCAGCGACAAAGCCGCGTGTAGGCTGAACGGACCAGCCCTCTGAAAAGAAAACAGACAGGGACACGTAGCAACAGGGATGAAACAGTCACCAACGCCTCTGATGATAAACCTTTTTCTTTTTTTTCAAAAACAACTTTTTATTTCATATGTATTATTTCTTTATTACTAACATCACTGCTGGTAGTCTGTGTGAGCGTGCTACACGCGCACGTCATTGTTAAATAAAGATAAGAAGTGGACAAGGAGTAACAATGTAACTGTTATCTACTGTGGTGGCATCCCGCCAAATCATTCATAACTCCGCCTGTGTGTGTGTGTGTGTGTGTGTGTGTGTGTGTGTGTGTGTGTGTTTTTGAATGAGTGACCAAAGGGGTCCATACCGGATAGTAGTAGCGCGTGCTGCTGTTTCCTCCAATTTCCACTCAATGTCAAAATGTTGGCGACATCTATTTTGTTTAAAATGAGAACATGGCTTTTAGTGAAGCCATCGCCGTGAACTTGAACTGTTTCTTTTTTCCGCTTTTGGAAAGTTGTAAACTTTGAGAATGAATCTGAAAACACGGATTGAGAGTTTAAAAGTTTTGTTTTTGCTTTCTGACCACAGTGTGTAACTGTGCAGGACCAAGTTGCTGTTTTAAGGATGATGTGCTAAGCAACAGGCAGATATTCCAGGAACTTTCCATGTCCTTACCAGTGGCCAGTGGAGCATATCATAATGACACAATGTCTTTAACTTTCTCGGTAGAGATCCACCATTGTAGTTTTCTTGGCCTATTCCAATTTCTGATTTTTCACCTAGTGTGACTTGCCCATAGTGATTTTTGCATATTCAGGATTTTTTGTGATAAAGACTTATTTAAATGTGACAGGCTTCTGTAAGTTATATACTTTTCTCTCAAAACTGAAAGTAAACTGTCCTGCCCCTGGAAAAAGTTACAAATAATGATTGAACATGAGTTGCTGTTCACCCACCTTTACCTGCTACAAGTGCAGCAGATTTATTCATAAAAAAAATAAATGTCAGGTACTGTCAGGTAATTTTTCTGTATTTTTATAGTTACCAGATAACAGATCATCAACCTTTTCCCTTTTTTCTGTTCCTCTCCCCATAACTGATCTGATCCTTTGCTCATACCGAGGCTGCTAGCCATTTTGCCTTTGTTAGCTTCTTTAAAATGCCCACATTTAAGTGTCTTTTTAAGTTTGTTGTTTCAGATATGTTTGCAGCTTACTTTAGTGACCTTTACGTCGAGTTTGCGTGGGACTATTTACCTGTGCTGCCATGTGTGAGTAGCGCATGCATGACCAGCCAGTCACCGATCCACGTTAAGAACAGTGGAAATTGTATGATTCTGGTTCCTGGCTGGTCAATCAGTGCATCTCAACTTCTTTCTCCACAGCCCACAGCTATTCTGACTGGCCTGTGATTGCTGCCCCTTTGAGATACAGATGGCCATTATTTACTCTACATTCAATTGTAGCTCTATCATTTGCCAGCAGATACTTTATATCTTGCCTACTTATGCTGGAGGACAACATACATGTTCCAGATATCAAATTAAACATAAGATTGTTGAGCAGACTTCATGTTCACTTTCATGCATATTAGACAAGTCAAGCAGGTTTTAACAGTTTGTTGAAATGTGAAGCATTCGTGTGTTTAGAATTAACTGCAGATATGAGAAAAACAGCAGGTTTTCCACTCAAAAGCTGGACTGTTTCTGTCATTTCCCCTCAAAGGATAAAAAACTCTCAGACTAGAAGTCATGGACAGCTGGTAGCCAGTAGTTGGATACTTGAATATTATGAATAAGTTCCAGAGTTCCAGCCTCTTCTATAAAAAAGAAAATTATGTGAAAGTGAATCTTAATTGAGTGCTTAGCAGTCAGTTGTTGGTGTACATCACTTTTTGGAGAGCAGCTCTGATATGTGCTTGTTTCTGAAGGCGTTTTTATGCAAACTTCCTCTAACAGGAATCTCTGGAATGCCGCCTGCTGTTTTCCTCCCATTTTAAACCCAATTTTTGAAACACTAGGTAATGCTGTTGCGGTCATGCAGGGCAGTCACATGAACAGTTACCATAAAGATGCAATCGTGTGGGCGGTTTTAGTACTCAAGTAGAGGAGGAGCTTTCATTAAAGCAAACCTAGGATGTGGCACAGCATGGTTTACCATGTGGCCTTTAGTCATTCGACAGTACCAGTATCAGCCTGTCTGTCTGTTTTGGTGATAGCAAGGTGAAAGGGCTGAGCTGGATGATGTTTACACAACAATCAGCTCTGCCATGCTGCTTTTGTGGCAGATTGCTTATAAAATAAAAAAAATCCCCCCAAAATTTTCACTCATGTCACAAACTGAGTCAACTGAATTTGAAAGAATCGTGTGAGCACAGCAGCTGGTTTGGACTGAATTACTGTGAATGATGCTGCATCAGTTAAAAATAGTAGTTACATTCTTGGAAAAGATGATCCAATTTTACAAAAAAAACCCAACATGGCCATGTACTTCAAACCAATTCCTTTTTTTTTCTTTTTTAAATGTTTTTTTTTTTTAGCTTATTCATGCAACACCCTTTCAGTTCAGTGCAGGCTCTGATAGCTCAGAAAATATAGAAAGGGCAGTCATGAAGTTTTGCAAAGAGATTTAGTGTCTCAAGAGGATCTTGGAGGATCCCCTTTTTTTCTTTGAGCACCTCTTTAATGAAAAAACTGCTAAATGGATTCAAGTTTGCCACAAATCCACTGACATTTCCAGCCCTCCCTGTGATCTGTGTTAATTAGCACATGTTGGCAAGCACAACTATTTACCGTGTAAATAGTTGTGCTTGCTAAACTTCAGGTTGGCAGCAAATCTTAGCGATTTAAAGGATAATGATGCAAATTAAAGCATAATGATGCTTTTGGGGGTTTATACTGTAATGTTTCACTGTGAAAGCACTATGTCAGGTTGTTTTTCTTTCATTTGCTTTGCCCCAATGGTGTGTCGGGAGTTGTTAAGAGTTGTGTGACCTTTGTCCTACTTAAGCGAGCTCGTCCTCCACCCTCTCTTTCCCCCTCTACATTTCTCCGCTGTGTGACCATGTGACTTGGAGTGTGTGATTTCATCAAGGAGGTTATGACCTGCAATCTTTAGTCTGGTTGTCTTGTGCAAGGTCAGGTCCTGTGTCCGAAAACCGGGGTTAAAGGTCACAGTCAGCCAGAGGATCGCAGCACATGAGAGACGCTATAGTGAAGCCTCATACGAGTTAAAGTAGGCCTCCGGTAGCTGTGCTGGGATGTCTCTCAGTGTAATGCTGGTCATGTCAGTTGGTCTGCCACGTTGATCACATAAAAATGGGTGGAGGTCTTCTCTTCTTGTGCGCCTTTCAGAGTGCCCCTCATCTGCCACGCTAATCAGGAAAAACTGGTTTGTCAGTTGCCTTTAGGGTGTGTGAATGCCCTTGTGAATTTATACTGTATGCAAGGATATCTCATTACATCCACAAGAATGTATTGACTCCTCCTTTTTTTTCTTTTAATCACTTCCTGTGTGCTGTGCTGTGCTTTATTTTTCAACTGTTGAATTATCAGTGAGGTTTTTGGTGTGTTTCCTCTCACCAGTGAGAAAGCTGTTGTCAAGTTTCAACACATGTTGCATTAAGCCTGGTCTCATCATGAAGAAGTTATGATATCGTGTCTCGGAGTACAAAAAAAGTGTGCGCTTTAGTGAGCTATTTAAAGAGGAAAGTCTTTAACAGACCAACAATGAGGAAGTGGAGCAGCCACTGATTTATAGATGGGCACGGTGATGATTTACACTGAAATACCATGCTAGTTTCTTTATCTTGGTATATCAGAAAAGAATTGTACTGTTACATATACCTCTATATCTCAGTTAAACACAAAGTCCTTTTTAGAAGACCCTAAAATGGGCAAGATACAGAAGATGCCCTCAGAGATCGGTTTATGATCCACTCTTCTCAGACCATTGCAAACTGACACCACACAGACTTTGCACCAAGGAGCTAGCAGGTTAAAACCGTTTAATGTTCGCCTGTATGGACGTTTGTGTTGTCACATGCAACTCCATCAGGGTCAGCGTGCATGTGTGAAAATGGTTTTAGCTACTGTCAAAACCATGTGTTCTCACACAGCAGAAGCAGTGCTTCACTGCCAGACACTAACTGACGCTTTTTTATTTCTCAGCTGGACCTACTATTGACCGCATTCGGGTCTGAAAGGGGAAGCCAGTGTGGAAGTGCTTCAAACCTGCATTCTTTCTAATGGCAGGTTATGTGCGTTGTGGTCCTATTTTGAGTAAAATAGACAATAAGGGGTATGCTTTAGGGAGTGGCGACTTTGGGATTAACAAGTCCCTGCCATATGAGCGTGCAGCGTCCTTGGTTTCTCAGTTAGTTCCACCGCTCACCTGTGAAGTTTGGTTTCAACAAAAAAAATTAAAACGTTTATTTTAGTACAGCCATAACACAACACACATTATTTAATTTACTTTAAAAAGGTTTTAGTTATACTGTATACCACCCCAGTTCATGTAAAGCTGAGAGAAAGCAGCTGGCTTGTTAAGATGGGATTATGTTTTATGTGTTTTAAAAGCTTAATGTTTAACCCTCCTTTAATAAGGTAGTAATAATGAGATTAAACAGGTTTATCTGATGCTCAACAACTGACTAAGCAGCTCAGTATCACACTGCTTTAAGGTTTCAGATATCTTGCATCATTCCTCTAAGAGGAACTAAAGCATTTTAGAAGAATTCAAGTATGACTGACCAACTATGTGCTTTTTTTTGTAGCTTCCTGACTGTGGTAAGAGTATCTCTTATACCAAACAGCTGTAACTTGCCTGCAAGCTTGAGGCTGTTGCCAACTTATCTTCATGTTCTGTTATGTGTCAAATGAACCCACTGCCCCTCCACCTCTTTTTTCCAGTGCCTTATGTTTGTGGGGTGACTGCCGAGCTGGCTCTGTCATTGGCTCCTCATCCTCCCAGGCCAAGTATGGTTAGTGGGGGTGGTGGTGGGTGTAGTGGTACCTTTTGCCTCTGACAACTCTTAGCAAAGCATGACACCAGTGTCATGTGCCACTGCTGGCCATCAAACAGAAACATGTACTCTCAGAGTAGGTCTGTAATGAACACTTGCAAAATAAGATGTGTGAAGATGTCACTCGGTCTGTGCAACGTGTGGTTTACTGATGCAAATAATAAATTATTGAACCACGATTGTTAAGTTATTTCTGTATAAAACCAATTAAAACAAAATCAGTTTTGTTTCCACTTAAAAACAATATTTTTGCAATATTAACACAACACAAAACACAATCAAATCTCCAAATTTCTTAGGTTTGTATATTAAAATGTTAAATGATTTTATAAACACATTCTTAATTTATTAGGTCATTTGGATCCCTGCAGGCTCTTGTATGGTAGGCTAGTGTAGGATTTTTGCATCAGTGTGATTTGTATATAAAGGAGTGCAAGGCTCGCAAAATTTCAAAATCCCTGGTAGCCTTTCGGGCCGGCACTCTTCAGTTTTTGGTAGCCCAAAATAAATTTAAGTAGCCCGAATAAAAATGTTTTGTTTCCCGTTTTGTTTCCGTTAATATAATATTGTAATGGAAGCAAAAATTAATCAAAAAATTGTTAAAATACAAATCACAGCAACTGTATAAAAATTACAATCATCAACTCAAATACTTGGTTCTCATTGAACAGAAATTTCTATGAACTTGTAAGAACTGTGTAGAACATGAATCAGTCTGTGTCAGATCCTGAATCTGACATTTCCACTGGAGTCACTGGTAAGAGGTAAGTGGAACCAAGATCTAGGACATTTGCTTTTTGAAGTTTGCAAAGACTGCTCAATTTTGCCAATGGTAGTTCACTCTTTGCAACATAGTACGCTGTTCTAAACAGCTTTTTCAGGACTTCTTCTTGTGCTTGGTTTATTTTTAGTATGTTGCTGTTTGTTCTGGGAAAGATATTGCAGACTGGGCAATAATGCATTTCTTGCATTTCTCATGGGTTCTGATGGGGTCTTTCTTAAAATTACTGGTCCCAGTAACAAAGGCGCTTGTCGACTCAGAAATTGAATGAAACTCACAACACACCTGGCAGAACATCATGTTATTTAGCTTGTCATATTCCAGACACAGAAATTCTTTTGTCCATGAAACCAAAAAAGCTGCGCTTTTTTTTTGCCTCATAGTCTGATTTGTCATAACTTTTCCGTTTTGTGGTAGGCTTTTCTTTGGCTGTCCCTTCTTCACCCTGACCTGTCTTATTTGGCTGAGCAGAACTAAAATACCGGCTTAAATCCTGCTGCTTTTACACACGCACTTGCATAACGGTCAGCCATTCTCTGCGCAATCAACCTCTCACATGTTTAAGCTTGCTGTGGGAGATTTCACTTGTCATGTCTGAATAGTAAGCTAATGAGTGATAAGACGATGCCAGAGGAATTGGTGCGCAATTAATCGTCACTCACCAATCAGTGCTGCCGCTCTCTATACACCGTTCGCGCGATCGCAAAGTGAAAGCAAAAAACAAGCGCAAATTCAAACGCGATTTCAATATGTCACATATTGACAGTGGCTCATCGATGCCAATGACATAATTACTCAGCTACATTTTCGAAAGAATGCAAAAGCACTGACATATATTTTTCCTTCCTATGATAGCCCGACGGGCAGGGCTAAGATAGATTTTGGTAACCCGACTGGAAAAATCGCTAGCCCCGGGACGTCGGGCTAGCGATTTTGCGAGCCCTGGAGTGGATACAATGACATTGCCTTTGTACCTGATGAAGATCAGTGTGGCATAAACACTGTAATTTAATAAAGGGGTTAGTAGTAAGCGAGACATGTGCATGAGTTACATTTAGTCATTTTTTGGGACTTTTTTTCTCTGTTGCTCATTAAAGAGTTCAGAGATTTTGAACTAGTTGTTTATCGGTGTGAACCCAACTTATGCTAATGAGGTCCTATTTTTAAATGTATACTTTACTTGTGACCAACAGGTCCAGAAAAACAGCTGTAAAAACAGTGTCCTGTGAATGTTTTGAAACATGATATACATGATATAATGGCTGATAAATAAAAATATGGAAGAAACACCCTTCAACCATGTTATTTTTCAGTTTATCCATCAGAGGGCGCACTGAAATTTCCTGTTGGTTTGGATCACTACAGTTAAATAAATAACTAAAAATGTAACAAATGTAAACAAAATCTATTTATGTTCCGTGTGTCCCAAAGAAAGAACAATATCAGCCGATATATATCAGAATATCACATTTAAATCACCGAATATCGGTGATTTAAATGTGATATTCAGTATCAGTCTTAAAAATGAAAAATGGGTTGAACTCTTAAAATTATTCATATCCACACTGAGTTTTCTTGACTCCATGCATGTTTACATTTTAGCCTGCGTGCTTCCTTTACTTTTCACAAAAATCTGCATTCACTTTGTTCAATATAGCCACAACTTATCACACTTATTCAACTCAGTCCACTTATCGATTTGCTAGAGCCGGAAGACTTTAAATCCATGTAGAAACTGTGTAATACACTAAATGTCCAGACTCACAAATGAACTCGTCTTAGTTAGCCATAATTATTTGGAAATGTTATTTTATTCATCTTAGACACTAAGGACTCTGCACATATGGTTTGCACACATTATTTGGTGACTTTCTACATTCTGAGATGAGTGTATGTTGGTGTCGACGTCTCTGCTATATCAGGTCTGTCAACATATCTATCACACAGAATACACAGCATGACATATAATCAGTATGTACCTCTTTGTTCCACAGCTTCATTAGTTTGGCTGCTCAGCAACAGAAGAACTTAACACTCCGTTTGTGTAGATAAAGACAATGTGTGATAAGATACTGGTGATTCACTCTTGAATAAACATAAATAAAAATGCTCGAATCACTCAGATCAGCTTTCAGTTTGTTCTGAGCTTTTTCTAAGATTACTTTTAAGCTACTTTTACAAACAGACAAATGCACACCTGTGTTCACAAACACAAAAAGCTCACATCAGTAAAGAAATCGGCAATGAGTTTGAGTTAGCCCGTTAGCTAAACAGTACCTCAGTGAGTGACTTGTGTGGTGTGTCATGTGCATGTGTGTTTCTGTTTGAAAGGGGCGTGTTTCTGCTATTCATAGTTGTGAGAACTTCAGAGGTCTATTAGAGGTCAGTCTGAGTCCTTCTAATAGCAACTGCAGCAGCACGGGGCCTTTCAAATATCCACTGTGGACACAGTCTCGACCTTTCTTCAGACACACACTGTGAGCAGTGAGTAAAGAGATTGATTTTTATTTCTGCCTGTCAATAAGCAGTGCTTAGATTTGAGAAAATGTACTTAGCTGCACTTAAGGTTGTCCTTGAGGTGATTTGAAAGAGATGTTATTGCTGCTTCTCTTTTATAGTGTTTAAAAATACAGTTTAATCTGACGTTTATGATTTCGGAACCTTTTTTTTTTCCTTCCGAGAGGATAAACAGATCCGAACACTTGTAATGAATGTAGCCTTTACTTTGTGGTTTGTTCTTCAATATAGAAATTCTCATCTCAGCTCAGTTTACAGTAGTTATTTGTCATTTAACATGTGTGTGTATATATAAATTGAATTGAATCCACAATTATAAGTCGATGACAGCTTCACTGCAGAACTTTGTGCCAGTTGGCAGTGCTTCCATTTGTCACAGGTTTGTTGATAATAATAGAAGTAGGTGAAAAGTCAATTGTTGCTGCTCGCTCGCTCATTTACCTCACAGAGGTCAAAAGAGTTAAACACAGTTCATGTGCTTCCAGCCACCCAGGCTGATTAAAAAATGTGAGCTGCACAGAAGGCAACGTGAAAAGTTGCAGGTCTAAATGATTATTTAATGTGCTGCTTCCATATTAACACGTAATAATTAAAAAAATTCTAGTTGACTATTTTAGTGACTTTAAATAGGTTTTTCCTTCTTCGGGCTTCTCATATTTCATTTAACATGTCATTAAAAATCAGGCATTCAGCCTACTTGTGGCTCACTTTTATTGTTGTATGAATATTTTATTAGAATAGAGCCATATGTCCATGAGAGTGAAGAGTGAGCCCAGCCCAGTGAGCTCATTTCTAAACCATCCAAAGCAGAAAGCTTCTCTTCCTTTTGTTTAGCATCTGCGGTCGCCCATCTTGTTATATTTCCACTGAGGTTTGTGATCAGAAAATGTGTCGGGAGTCATTTTTATTTCCCATGTCCTTGTTGTCAAGTGCACAGCTGTTGAATGGGATAGCACATACTCTTCTTTTTCTTCTATGAACAACATCAGTTAAAAAAAAACAGAAGGAAAACAGGCAAATGTGCAAGTATGTTTCATTCATTCTTTAGCGATTTGAATGGATTTAAAAAAGCTCAGTTGTTCACTTAAAAAAAAAAAATGTCTTCAATTTTATTTTATTCACCTGCACAATTTAAAATACAAAGATAACAAATAACACAGTGCAGCAGGGGATAAAGTTGACCTTGAAGCTGCCATCTATTTAATATATGAAAAAATATCATTGTTATGGAAAAACACAACATTTGCACACAATAAATGATCTGACTACATAAAATGAATGTCAGATTACTGAAATGTTTTTAAATGAAGAAGAAGAAGAACCGTAGAAAATTACCTCTGCAAGTGAGGAAGTTAGGAAATAAAGCTAAGTAATCATGTACCTGTGAGGTGACATTAAAGTGAATCTGCTTAGGGAGATTCCTTTGCTAGAATATAACTTATAAATAAAGGCACATACTAGATGGATATTGACGTCATAAATAGCAGAAATCTTAAGCTTCCAAATAAAGGAACAGATGCGATATATGACTCTGAACACGATGCAGTCCTAACAAAACACTTCTGTAAGAGTTCTGCAGAGAACAGCAGGAAACATACTCGCTCAAACTACATTACAAAAGGAAAGATGGGGATAAATGAAACTATTAATCATTAAGGAAACTGGTTTTAAGTGCAAGATAGCTAACCTCATTGTATCAGTGGATTTGTTGATTTTTCTGCTAACCCAGCCAGTATGCTTTTTCAAGCGCTTATCAACCATAATTCCCAGGAGCTGATATTTGCGGCATTTCAACAAACGTGATTATGATTTTTGATTTTTTTTTTATGATTTTTGTATATATAAATCTTGATGTTTTAAACACAAACTTAATTATTTTCATTTTCCAGTCTTCAGTATTCACGTTCACTGAAAGAAATATTCACATTTACATCCAATATTTGACTCATTGTAAGTCTGGTACTCAGATTTTTAAACCACAGAAGAAGAAAAAAAGCCCACAGTTGCAGTGAAGAGTTGGTTCATTACTGAATCACTGAGCTGTGCTGCTGCTCCATCTCTGCGGTGAGCCTCGGATGATTCACTCTCAGTTTATCCTTGAAGCTTTTATTTTGCGCAGTACGTTTTTGTGTTATCGCGTCAGTTTGCCAGAAATAGGTGTTTGTGTCAGAGAAAAGTGAAAGCTGTAGACGTGATATAGTCCTTTTAAAAACATTTGGCTTTTGGGATCGTGTTACAGCAGTTTTACAGCAAATATTAATGTCAAACCTGAGATCACTAGGCTGGGTCGGGATTCATGTGTAGGTCATGTGTAGCTAACAGAAGGTTTATAGGGTAAATCATGCCTGTTTTTTAAGCTGATGCTTTAGTTTTATAGAGTACAGTTCTGTATGTGTTCCTGTTGTAATGTGAAGGTCAGAATGTATTTTTAAAACAACGGTTTAGCCTGGTTTGTTTGATTCCTTATAGCCTCAGAAAACAGTTGGAGTCTGGCCCTTTAAACATGTTGCATGATGAGGGATGATAAATATTACCCTGGAGCCTACAGGTGGATGGCAGGGTGGGGTAGGTTGGAAAAGCAGCAGCACTAACGTGTCTGAGGGACAGATGGCAGATTTTTTACAGCTAAAACAGACCACAAAAACCAGGGGCTGTGTTTCAAACATGATGTGAGAAAAGTGAGGCCATGAAACTGTTCAGTTTGAGTTGCCAGCATCAAGTAGCTTCAGGCTCTTTCCAGAATTTTACTAAATGGAAAAAGTTCCTATTACAGTCATATTATGTGCTGAATATTTCACTTCTCTACACAAGTCTCTGAGCTAAATTAAAACTAAAATTTGAGACCAATGAACTTGTTTGTTTTCTGTTTTTCTGCAGGTTCACTGCAAAACAACCATGCAAGCTCAGGAAGTCCTGAGACAGCTGCGGATTCCCGAGCTGGATGACTTTCGGCAGTACGTCCGAGGCTTTCCCACCAACGCCCTAATGGGTATGGGTGCCTTCGCGGCCATCACCACCTATTGGTTTGCCACCCGGCCAAAAGCCCTCAAACCACCCTGTGATCTTGGACTGCAGTCAGTGGAGTTACCAGTGAGTGATCTCTTTTTTTCTCCAGTTAAACTCTCTGGATTTAGGTTTCGGTTTTACGGTCATATTTGTTTGTGGAATTTCCGAGGTTTGATCCCTTATACAGTGACGCTGGGCAAAAAGCAATGAACAGTTGACTTCATTCACTGGAAATGTTAATGGATTTTCTCCACGAACTCAATCACAGCTGGCGTTAGTGTCAGTTTTAGGAGTTACAAGCCATGACTTCATCACTTCCGGTTACATTCAAAGTACTAAAATGTTTTTCACACAGTCACTGTTGGCGCTGCTGATGAAGGGGGCCTTATTGAATGTTGTTTTATTATTTCAGGGTGCACAGTGTTGTCACTTGTAGCCCAGTCTTTGCATTGGAGCTCATGAGTAGATAAACGTGTTAAGGGATCACGGCAAGTTTGCTAATTATTAGTTTATGAACTCTGTTTCCTTGCAGGGTGGTGAGCGTGCGAGAAGATCGGTGTTGTGCGAAGACGGCTCTTACCTGACACACTACTACGACGATGCACGCACGTTATACGAGGTGTTCCTACGAGGGCTCAGAGTATCAAGTCAGTGTCTCTCTTGTACTTGCTAAATGTGAGAAATCTCCAAAGACACTGACGTTGGATAAACGTTTTTTCTTCTGCAGATAATGGACCTTGTCTAGGATCGAGGAAACCAAACCAGCCATATGAATGGCAGACTTATAAAGAGGTTAGATGGGCACCACGGACATGCCAGTGTGGGATTTTACAACCATCAAAGTGGGAATTTATTTTAAAAACTGGATTTTATTTTATTTTTTGCACAGGTAATAGATAGAGGAGAATGCATCGGCTCCGCCCTCCTTCACAGAGGACACTCTCACACAGGAGACAAGTTCATCGGCATCTTCTCTCAGAACAGACCAGAGGTAAAACTTACGTCATCCTCTCATGTTATTCTACGGTGTTTCTGTTATCACTAACCACAAGCTAACTGCATTCTTGCGTTACAAGGGCAGATTAAAAGGGTAAATATATACTCAGCGGACACTCCTCTTTAACTGAGGAGATATTTGTTTGGTAATTTCACAGTAGATCAGCAGTTTCTGAAATACTGAGATCAGCCGTCTGGTACTAACAACCATTTCATGCTCAGAGTCATGATGCTCATGTTGAGCTTGAGTAGGTCATCTTGACCATGTCTGTAGGCATAAAAGCAGGTTGCTACCCTGTAATTTGCTGATTTACATTAATGAGCAGCTGAACAGGTGCTCCTAGCAAAGTGTCTGGTTTAGTGTAGACACACTGCACGCTTCCCATTTCTGATGGGAGACCTGGTAGAAAGAGTTAGGTAATGACTAATTCATCCATCTGACATAAATACCGTACTAGAAACTGTTATATTGTTAGTCAAAAGGTGTATCAGATATTGAACTCTTTCCAAATTTTCCATTAAGATCTCTGTGACATAAATGATTCTTGTAGCATTACCAAGTTGTTTATTGTTCTTTTTCCTTTTTTTTCCACGGCTGAACTCAAATTAATGATACTGTTTCTGTGCAGTGGACCATTACAGAGCTCGGCTGTTACACGTACTCCTTGGTGGCTGTCCCGCTGTATGACACACTCGGCACTGAAGCCATTGACTACATTATTGATAGAGGTATAAAAAAGGGCACCATCTCACACTAACCACACATCGCCTGCAGCACTGTCAGAGTGCTTTATAAATCAAGGGCCGTGACGATGGAAGATTAAATTAATGGTTCATTTGGCGCCGTCTGTTTCACAGCCGCCATCTCAACGGTGATCTGTGATGTCCCTGAAAAGGCCCGGATGATTCTGGATTGTGTCAGCGGAAAAGCACGAGCAGTGAAGACGATTATTCTCATCGAGGCGTTTGACAGCGACCTGGTGACCCGCGCAAAGGAGAACGGCATCGAGATCCTGAGTTTAAAGGAGCTAGAGGTGAGAATAAGAATCGGATTTGTCATTTTTGAGTTTCACAAATGTTCATTCTTGACGTGCAGAGCAAATTGTGTCATCTTCTGTGTTATGTCTGCACTATAGAGAGTAGTCCCCAGAAAGTTGATTCTGTTCATCTTGACGTAGATTGTCACTGGGAGAAACGTTTCGTCACTCATCCAAGTGACTTCTTCAGTCCCAGCTGACTGCAGGTTTCCCCAACCTTATAAACAGTACATTTGTATAATGGCCTAATGCTCTTTGATTAATTCTTATGACAATTTGCATATTATTGATCAAGAAACTGACCTCACAGCCAATTGTTCACCAGTGGTGCTATTTTCAGTCATTATGCAAATGTACTGTTTATAAGGTTGAAGAAACCTGCAGTCAGATGAGACTGAATAATGCCTTACCGGGATGATTAAGCATGCATCAAGACACTGTTGAATAGAACTGTAATTTTGTTGCATGCATGTAAAAATGACTGTGAAGGCGACTCTGATTCGAATATTTCAGCATGTTTCTGTTTGTGTTTTTGAAACCATCCAGCCATGTTCGAGCTAAGTAGAAATCAGACCCTTATCAGGACTTCCTGCAGATGTACTAATAGACCGTACATTTTTGTTTCCAGGCCTTGGGTAAAGCTAACCTCAAGCAACCAGTGGTGAGTAGGAACAGCACGCCATCTTTATCTGATCTACTGGCAACATGAGTTTTTTTTTTAAAGTCTCTTTTTTTTGACTAAATTTCTCCAGTGAGAGTCATTGGTGAAACTTCGATGAATTTGCTTGATCAACTGGTCTCCATCTTAAAAGTATTTGAAATGTAATAAACGTTCATGTATCAGTGTTGCTCTGTGATTACAGCCTCCCAAACCAAAGGACCAGGCTCTTATCTGCTTTACCTCTGGAACAACAGGTGAGTACGGGGTTGTTATTGCGTTAAGATTTCTGAAATGTTATGTTTTTATGTTATATGTCATCATAATTGTTTTTTATTGTGTTTGTTTTGCTTAAACTTTACTTTCAGGATACCCAAAAGGTGCAATGATTTCTCATGAAAACGTAATCTGCAACACTGGCGCTTTCATTAAAGTGACCAAGGTAAACAAACCCACCCACCAGCACTCTAATATTTTCAATTGGTTTATCTCACTGAAACCTTTCCAAACAATAATAACACAGGCTCTCATCTGGGTCGCCTTCAGGTTGTCATCAGACTGTAAGGAATCATGTAACCTCTTTTTTCATGTACTCCTTTAAAGATGCGATAAATGAACATCAAAGATAAGGCAGAAAGGCAACACCTGATAAAGAAAAGAAGCATGAAGTATCAGTTCTTAATTAAGTTAAATGGCGTTTTGAAGTACACAAGCTGTTCTATAACAAATGTAAAGGTAGATTATAGAAAAACAAACCATGTCATTGAATTTATTTGCTAAATGTAACAAAAAAGCCAAAATCTTCATCCATCTTTGTAGAAGCTTATTCGGCACAGTTCAATCAAACATTTTCTTTTGTTCTCTGTCAGATAGAAAAAAACATGAAGCTGACTCATGGCTCTAATATCCCTGTCTGGCCCCTGTTGCCTCTCCTTGATTCCTCTTTGTATTTTCCTCTGTCCATCTGTCTTTCTCCCTCGTCTGTCCCGTCCTGTGTGGTGTCGTCCGTCGTCTAGGAGACACTGAAGCCCACAAGTAAAGATGTGCTCATCTCCTTCCTGCCTTTGGCCCATATGTTTGAGCGTGTAGTGGAGGTAAAGTACTGAGTGCTTCACCTGCATGTGTTTTGTGTGTCCCTCTGCAGGTAAACTGCATGCTGAACGTCCATGACATTCACGTATCCTATCTCCCTCTAGCTCACATGTTTGAGAGGGTTGTGGAGGTATGTTGCTTACCTTAAGATGCACTGCACAATGAATTTATTAGTGGAGGTAATATTTAGGAGTCAGCAGAGAAGGACTGGTAGTATAATGTTTGTGAGACATGAGATGTGAGACCCCTTAATGCCTAGCGTATAGTATTTGATACATGTGTTTTTGTGAGTTTTATCAGCAGTGTGATTTATACAGTTAAAGGTTTAAAATTTATGCACTCCTTCATGTTTTCCACAGTTGTCCAGTAGGTCAGATTAGAGTCTTTGGCAGACCGATTCTGGCCCTTGTGCCTTACATGTGACACACCTGCCTTAGTGTGTTTAAATGCAGCATTAGTACCCTCGTGTGGTCAAAATATCATTTTTAATTTGTCAAAGTTGGAATGAGCAGCATCTTTTCCCCTCCATCAGTGTGTCGTACTCGTCCACGGGGCTCGAATCGGCTACTTCCAAGGGGACATTCGACTCTTGATGGATGATCTGAAAACACTCCAGCCAACAGTTTTCCCTGTTGTCCCCCGCCTCCTCAACCGCATGTTTGACAAGGTCAGTTTATGCTGTTTATGTGCTTTTGTGGTCAGAAGTGCCGTTTCTCTGGTCTGCTGCTTTGCATGAAACACGATTTGGATATTTCTCATTGCTCTGCAGGTTTTTGGTCAAGCCAACACGCCACTGAAAAGATGGCTGCTTGATTTTGCCTTCAGAAGGAAAGAGGCGGAGCTTAAAAATGGAGTGGTCCGAAAAGACAGCATGTGGGACAAACTCATCTTCAAGAAAGTGCAGGTAAACACGAAACACTTTAAAGCACTTGGAGATGTTACGTGCCGCCTAACAATCTTTCAAAGAGCACGTACACTAAAGAGGAACAAAGACACAAAATGGATAAACACGTCCACACATTTGACCTTTTCGTCAAAATTATTTTGTTAAATGAATCTGCAGCGGTTTTTCTGATGCATAATAAATTATTTTTGAGTTGACATTTTGGAGCTTTCATGTTTGTTTTGCACTGTAGGCGAGCCTCGGCGGCCGCGTGAGACTCATGATTACAGGAGCAGCCCCGGTATCCCCGACCATCCTGACTTTCCTGAGAGCTGCTCTCGGCTGTCAGGTGAGCCACATTCACAGTCATCTCATCTGTAATTTTTTTTAATACTTTGTTTATGAATATCATTAATAACATAAACGTTTTCCACAGTTTTATGAAGGTTACGGTCAGACTGAATGCACAGCTGGCTGTACCATGTCGATGCCTGGGGACTGGTCAGCAGGTAAAATATAAAACTTTCACTAAATTTTGCAATTTGTAGACACAGTGATGCTTGTAAGAATGAAACGACACTATGACTCCTCTGTCATCAGGTCACGTTGGGCCTCCTCTGCCCTGCAATGCTGTTAAACTGGTGGATGTGGCAGAAATGAATTATCTGGCAGCCAATGGAGAGGGAGAGGTGAGGAATAGGATTCATCGAATGCATGTGGCCATTACGGAGACTTACAGTCACTTTTCACACAACTATACATCCCTGTAGAAAAAAGTACTGCTTACTGCTTCTATAGGAATTAAGAGCAGCCAGGTGGTAATATCCAAATGCACTTGGTTAACTGATCATCAGAAGGGTGTGAGCACCTCTGTGAATGTAGAAGTTTTGGCAGTTTGCTGCTCTGGAGCATTCAGGTGTGTGTTGACACAAGGCCACAATCTTCCATAAATATAACCCAAGGTCAGACCGTGCAACGCTCAGAGAAACGCAAAAGAGCTACATCTCTGACTGTACAGGCCTCAGTTAACATATTAAATGTTCATATTAAACAGTTCATAACAGCATAATTTAAAAAAAAAAAAAAAAAGACTGAACAGGCTCGGCTTGTTTTAGAAGGGTTGCCAAGACCAAGCCTCTTCTCCTTTCCTTTAAAAAGAACATGTCGGGTTTGCAAAGTTGCATCTGAACAAGTCTTGAGAACAAACTGTTTGCTCACAATGCACAACTTCATGTTTGGACAAAGCCACACACAGCATATCAGCACAAACACTTCATACCAAGTGTCAGCACGGTGGTGGAGGGGTGATGACTTGCACTTGTTTTGCTAAAGTCAAATGTGAGCCCATCTGTCTGACAGCTGAAGCTCAGCACAAATCAGGTTACACAATAACTGAACAGTCTTTTTTTTCTTGGTACATGGCTGTGAGCAGATTTCTAGAGGCCAAAACTGAATTTATTGTTTTAATAACATGAACTTTGTGCAACAGGATCCAGATTTTTTTTTTTTTTTTTTTTAAGAAAAAGAAACAAAAACATGACACAGAATTTAAATGCAAAACTATTATAAACATATTAAAGAACCACAATGTGTATTTAAGTGACACATTTCTTCTATAAAACTAACATGGAAATTGTATTATTTTGAAACTAGCTTCAGTGTCTTGAGGTTTACATTATCCTCATAAATTTTTAATTCAATATTCTACCACATGATTAGAAGCTTGCCTTAGATACAACAAAAGGAAACCCTTTAAAGGAGAGGCTGTCCTTTAACATTTTAAATCAATGTTGGCTTCAAACGGGGACATGAGCGAGAAACTATTTGTAAAAGCAAAATGTAGCGGGGTTGATAAAAAAACAAAATAAAAACAAGAACAACAAACCAAACAGCTTCTTATTTATAATCTCGGTTGTTGTAGGTGTGCGTCAAAGGACCAAATGTATTCCAGGGATACCTGAAAGATCCTGACAGAACAGCTGAGGCAATTGATAAGGATGGATGGCTGCACACTGGTGACATTGGGAAATGGCTTCCTGTGAGTAAAACGGGCTGAGTGGTGATGTGAATGGTGATGATCACTGTGCATAAACCTAAACTTACATTGCTCTTGTGGTTCCCTGCAGAATGGCACTCTGAAGGTTATTGACAGAAAGAAACACATTTTTAAGCTGGCACAGGGAGAGTACATCGCCCCGGAGAAAATTGAAACCATCTATGTTCGCAGCGACCCCGTGGCCCAGGTGTTTGTTCATGGTGACAGCTTACAGGTAAGGCTTAAATCTCAGACTTTTGTTTCATTTATTTTTAATTTACACAAATAGTCTGTTTGAAGCATTTGATTCTCATCTGGTCCATGTTGTGTTTTAAAGGCATGCCTGGTGGGGATAGTGGTGCCCGATCCTGACTTCTTACCTATTTGGGCCAAGAAAAAAGGGTTTGAAGGCTCTTACTCTGAGCTGTGTGATAACAAGGTCCGATTTATTACTATCAGCAATCTGAACATGCACTCTCACTCTCTATGCCTGTGTAACATCTTCTGACCTTTTTTGCTTTTAGGATGTGAAGAAGGCAATTCTGGAGGACATCTTGAATTTGGGCAAAGAAGCAGGACTCAAGTCCTTTGAACAGGTGACTGGTCCTGTCTAACTTCAAGCGCAGCCAATGCTTCCCACAAACAGACTTCATTTGAACTGAATGTCCACTGAAGTATATTTGGAAAATAATTTTAGTTTTTCCACTCAAGGAAAATATTGCCAGGAAATTAATGGTGCACAATCACTTCGGTTTTATTTTAAAAGATCCAAACGTTCCTGCCTTGTATTTCCTGCAGGCCAGGTCACTGTGACGGTGTTAATCTCTTATCTGTGCTTTGAATATAATGTGCAGTTATTTAGTATTTAATAATTAAAATAATTTCCGCAGAGGACCTTACATGAATGTATTTTTTTTACTTGAAAAAGCACGAGTGAGTCTCTTTCTGGAAACCAGTGCAAGATTTACTCTTCAGAGACCCAGGATTTTGCAGTATATGCATCCTTAAAAATTAGTTGCAGCAATACTTAAGTAAATGTTTGCTCTGTCATTTACCTTTTTTTCCTCTGCAGGTGAGGGACATTGTGTTACATCCCGAGATGTTCTCTATCCAGAACGGTCTGCTGACTCCAACCCTGAAAGCCAAGAGGACTGAGCTTCGGAGCTGCTTCAGAGAACAGATCGATGAACTCTATGCCAAAATTAAGATGTAAGCCAAGTTCAAGGAGTATTATAGGGAAGCCGTTCAGAGACAGCCAGAACCAAACCATGTGCTGAGGGAATCTGTCTCACTTTCTCTGCAAGTGACAATCTTAATAGTTATATGGGGAAAAAGCTTTCAGGATAATTGGATAATGAATTTCATTTTAAAAGTGCATTTTATCCCCACTTTGATCAATAATCACACAGATCCATTATCCCAGCTAACACTGGCTAACTGGCAAAGAGATCCGCAGAACCTGCATCAAGTTTCTTGTGTAATTTATCCAAGAATAAGGGTTAAAATGGCACAGAGGAAGTTTGACTTCCTGCTTTTATGTATGACAACTTCACGGTCAGAAAGGTGAATCCTGAAAACATTTCTGCTAGTTTTATTCGTGAGAGCAACAAGAGAAAATCTTTGAAAATACTTCTACAACAGTGACAGATATTAACTATTTATATGCCATGACATGCTTTGGTTATCTATTTAAGGGGATATTTAATATCATCTTTTTGTAAATAGTGTATCTGCTGGAAAATTTGTGTACAGGGTACCATGCCAGATACTCTGTAGCTTCCCTGCATTCCCATGTTTCTCAGTGCTGCCAGCTGAAGGACTTTGATGAAGTTTTTGGTTAACAGCCTACTGAAAATCATGTTGGTTCACAGATTTTGGGCTTTTGTTTTTGGTGTTATTTTTAAATGTTGCATGTAACATATTCACTGTTGCTTTCTAAATGCCTGACATTGCATTGCCAAAGGCTGAGGAATGAAGCTACACAACCATCGTTTGTATATTCTGCAAGTATTTGGGGTAAAAACATTTAGTAACAGTGATTTTTATCATTGATTTTTAAGAAGTCAGTTGATTCAAACAGTTTCTGTGTCCTTCACTGACACTTTGCAAAATCAGCAGTCTTCATTTAAGCCATTTGAAAAAAAGTTTGTTTGTTTTTGTGAATGTTGGTTTTCTGACTGATGAATGATCATGATGTACATCCAATCGTGTCAAAGACCTCTTAACAGCACAAGCTGTACTGTTTAGTTGTTGTTGTTTTTTTTTAAATGACTTGTGATCTCAAAAAGGGAGAAAGGTCCAGTTTTGTGCTATAATGGAAAGTGTATCTGTCAAATGTACCAAATAAACACAATATGGTCGTGCAGTTGTTAGCACTGTCACCTCATAGCAAGAAGGTCCTCCATGCTGCCATTCGGTGTGGTATTTGTGTGGGTTCTCTCCAGGTACTTCCAGGGAGTGTTTATAAAATTAGCAGGAGCAGTGGAGGCAGCCTGGAGATGGTGGAGAAGATGATCTCAAACAGAAACCTGGTCAAAAATTTAATCTAGTGTGGTCTGCGGAGCTGATCTGATCACATACCCAAACCACCTCAGCTGGCTCCTTTGAATGCAGCAGAGCAGCAGCTGTGCTATGTTACAGTTCATGTTCAGTTTAAACTTGAGCAGGCAGTCAAGGATCTCCACTTGAGCAGATGAACACCAGCAGCTATGTACAAACAAGCGAACAGCTTCCTTCTCCAAGGCGCGTGTAATAAAGTATTTATTACATGTTTTCACAACGTTTAAAGTGCTGCCAGCGTCTTTTATGCAATACTGCAAAAGAACACAAATCTCATGCTCTACTGGGAATCAAAATCTGCCATACAACTGAGCAGGAGCTGGTCTGAGATCTCTTCACTCTTCTGTTCAAAATCGTCTAGACTCTCCAAATAGTCCCGATCATCCCGTTCATCTCCCCACACATCAGATTTCTCCTCCTCTGTGTGAGCTGTGCTCTGTGGGCCCATGGGTTTATGTTCCTGTCTGCTTTCAATGTTTCCAGCATCGTCCATGAGGTACACCTGGTCCTCCTCATCCTGTAAGAAACAGAAGACATGATTACCGACTGATGCATGTTAAAGCTAAAACGCTGTTAAAATAAATGAACTAACCAGCGTCAAGATGTAGCTGATACAGATCTCTTGTGGCAGTGGGTAACCTGTAACAGGCACATGATGTTACCTCACAGTCAGATCATGTTTCCTTGAATTATTTCAAATACAAGTCAGTATGGCAGCTCTTTCAGATCGTGACATACTCGAGGACCTGAAGTTCCTGCATTCAGGATCGTGGCACTTCTGGTACCACACTTCCTCTTTCAGATCCACAACAATCCTGCAGAGGGTGACAGAGCCAAATCAGAAAGTGGAAGAACACTCGACAATCTTCAGAAGATGAAGGAAACAAACTGCACTCACATGATGTTGTTGCTTTTGTGAAACCGCCCCACGTTTTCACACCAGCGGTATTTGGCGATGTCATAAACGAGAAGTTGCTCTGCGGCGAAGTAGTTCCATCGTCTTAAGCCTGTCGAAATTTGTGAGATCATAAAAGTCAGGTAGGACGATCGATGTGAACTGCTACACTTTTCTTTTCAGGAAGACAAAAAAACCCGGTAATATCTAAATGTTTCACTCGGCTGGATGTCACGTCAGAAAACCACAATTTTAGGGCAGATGAACTCTACAGACTGAAATATTTCACGAGCAAATGTTTTCACAGCATAATACTTACTTCCTTGTATCCCATCCTTTCTAACCACCGTTAATACAAAGTTGTCCACTTCTTGGTGAGGGGATGACAGGAAGCCAGAAAGTGCACCTGTCGGTAATATACGGGAAAAAGTTTCACGAATCAAATCATTTCACACTGAAGTTTTTGAGGTGAAACCAACAATAACATTTATGCCATAAACTGACTATATGCAGGAATACTTCACATATGTATATACAGAAGATTAAGAAAAACTCTGGTCTCGGTTCAGCATTACCTGAGTCTGAATCCGACCCTTGTTGGTACTTAGAGGGGGAGATTTTGGGCTCACTTGATTCTGGGACATCCCATGTAAGAATCCTCTGACCTGTGAAGCTGATACACGGGAGGAGAGATTGTGTGTGGCACTTTTTTTTAAAAAAGATCACAGCACACAGGAATCTGAGCTGTTTGTGCCCAATGTACCTCACGTTACACACTAAGGAGGCCAAGAAAATGCTTTCCTCCAAAGAAGTTCCCTTCTCAGGTTTGGCAATACACTGGTTATCTTCTGCCACAGTGAACGCAGCATTCTTCCCCGCTTTAGACGACTTGTACACGCGGAAATTTCTGTTCTTTGTGTAGACACCTGTGTGTTGAAATAAAAATCCACGGTACGTGAAGGGAAATTGTGTAAATGCATATCTTTATACATAAAAAAAGGACATAATTTTTAAAAATCTGATTTCCCTTACCAAGATCCACAAAGAGAGAGTCTCGACCATCTTTGTTTTTCACCTGGAGGAAGCTGAGGTCTCTCCCTTCCTCTTTACGCCTCTTCATCTCTGGACTCGCTGCTTGAGTTCTACTCAGGGTGAATAAGTGCAAAATATTAACCTTAAACCCTGAGCACAAGGAAATAAAAACATGCAGATTTTACAGGTCTGAGAAAACAAACCGTGTTTCCACTCCATTATCAAGGTGGCTTCCATTTTTGGGTTTGTTCAGGACAGGCTGAAGAATTGCATGGATGAACCTTCCTACAAAACCCCAATCAGATGGAATATATGATTATTATGCAGGTATTAACATGCTGATGTTTTCCATGTAGAGCTGAACATACCAACATGAATGTTGTCTTTGAAAGCTGCTTGTTGGAGACAGAAGATGAGATGTCGGCTGAATTTCTCCTCAGTGCTGGAGTCGAGATTGAGGACATTTTTCGCAGAGCATTCAATCCCATAAACTTCCAATAACTTGTCACAGACGTACTGTCACCACACAAAGCAGAGAGGGGTAAACATATAAACATGTCAAATGTTTAGACGAGAACTTTTACTATTCATGGTAAACATTAGCTCAGTTTGAATTAGATGGATGCTGAACGATGCTAAATCACATACTGCATCTATTAAAGCAGCATGGCTTCATAGTAGAAGAGTCTAGGTGCAGTCCAGACCTTTTTCAATGGGACAAAATTTCTCTCCCAGAAGTCCAGCAGCTAGTCTTTTCAGTTCTCAGGTATTTGCAGACTGTTGTTTAAAAGAAGATGGGATGCTGTGCCCCACTTTTTAAAGACATGTTGCCATCAAATACAAAATGAGCTTTTATTTTTCTTAAAATTGTAAATTTTTTTAGTTTAGGCAATTCATAGTTTTTCTGTGCTCGACTGTGATGTGGGTCAAAGAGATTTGCAAATCTTTGCATTCTGTTTTTATTCACATTATATGCAGGGTCCCACCTTTTGTGGACTTTGTGCTGTATAAATGTTTCTCACTAGTCATTTTCATTATTACATTTCATTATTAGCAGTAAAATAAACTCCTACTTCAAGAATTTAAAATCAGTTTTATTTGTATATATTTCCAGTTGACAACAACAGTCATTTCATGGCTCACTATGAAAATAATACAGTCTATCTAAATCCATTCATAATTCATGTCTAAAAGTGTGTGAATCAAGCTGCTTTATTAAACTCCTTTGAACAGGAAGTAGTAAAACAGAAAAATGGACCCCACCTGGATAAGCAAAGACACCATAGTTTTCCCATCAGATCCTTTGTTTGAAGGTTCGTGGAACTCCAAGTCCATGTAGAGCTTACAGACAGCTCCCTCTGGTATCACCTCATAACAGTGCATCAAAGACTGGGTGTAAGTCCTGTAAAAATACACAGAATCAACAGCTGAACATCAATTCTTTTTTACTGAACACAAAAGGAGCTGCATCTGAAGCGAGTAGTAACTGATATATATTAATATTACCTGTAGTAAAACCACAGCTCACTGTAACTGGTAACCAGGTAAATCCTTTGACCCACGGACTCCTTTTCTTTTTCAAGTGCAAAAACATGCACAGCCTTGAGAATGAAAGGCACAAAATTCAGCAACTTTCCCTCCACATACAGTATAGAAACATTAAAGTAGAAGGTCTTGTGTACCTCTTTGCAGCTCTGAGCGAAGCTGATAGCCATGGATTGACGAGGGAAGAGTTTCCAAACAGACGAAGGCTGGCAGGGCCACAGTCGAGGCTTGTAAGGTGTCGTCAGAGGATTTTTCTGGAACGACTGAGCAAGCTCCTCAACTTTCTTCAGTCGATCCCCCCACTTACTCATCTTCAAGTCCGTATTAACCTCCGATTAGCAAATTCTCTGTTATTCTCACTCAAGGACAGTTTCACTCACTGATCTGTAGTTATCCTGTCATTCTACAACCTGAAATAAAAACTACATATGGCATATTGATTAGATGGAGCTGTGCACTACAGTTTAAGAACACTGTAACCTATACCCTGCGAACTTATAAACTGGTAAGCTACAAGGCGTCGCCACAGCAGGTAGTGTGATTTGCTTAAGTTTTATGGCCTGGATGCCCGAACTCATGCAGCCCCAAAGGGGTTTCTGTGTCTCCCACAGGAATAGGACAAGTGACAAAGTGATTGCATTAACCACATCTGTATGAAAATGAGAAGCAACAGTTACACTAGCTGGCTCAGACTTTAATGTATTAATGTATGTTATACAACATGTTGCAGGTAAACTCACATTTTATCCATGAGTTTTTAAAAGAAATGACAATAATTTTAACTGTAAAATTCAAGCATGAAAAGAAGAACAACATCTGGAATGGAGCTTTCAAACCTGCCAAGTACAGCAGCCAAGTAAGTAACAGTAACCGTAAGTAAAGATGAGACACAGTCCACATATTTAGTTACTGTACTGAAGTACAAATTTGAAAACATGAGTATCAGTTTTGACTCGTTCTCTCTGCTCAGTATTTTCCAGATCGATTACAATTTAAAACATCCTCAAAAAAACATCTTTCGAAGACATAAGACAAAGTCAGATTAGACACCCTCTGCCACTGTATGCCATCTGTTTTTGTGCTGCTTTTATCTGATTATCCTTATAATTCAATAAACACCTGGAACACTCAGATTGCATCCACATGGACAGCTCCCAAGTGAAAGGGTGTGTGTCCGCGGAAAAAACATTAAATAGCTTTTTTATATTTATTATAATATTCATGACATCCAAATGGGATGTGTTTCAGATCTAACTGTGACCAGCTTGTGTACTTTTCTTCTTATCTGGCAACTGAGCCTTCACAGTATGTAAAAATGGGCAAATATATTATACAGTAATAACAGTTATATCCTGCTGCACATCTGCCTGATATGTGAGTCATTTTACTCTAAAAAGTCAAAAATCTGTTTCTGAAATGTCAAGTTTTTTGTTCTTTTTTTTTTTTTTACATGTAATGTTGTATTTTCCAAGTATGAGTACTTGTAAAGTACTCATAAATACTTCTTCAGCCACTGTAATCTATCTACTGTACTACCTGTTTGTACACAGGCACAGACTGTTCACTTAGACGGTCTGAGTGAACAACAGTGAAACAGAGCTAATGTAACTGTAAGTTAGCTCGCATTAACTTTGAAGTGAGATAATGCTAAAGTTCACGAAGGTTTAAGGAGTTAATTAAATTGTTTTACCGTTGTGTTTATGTCCACCTAGTCTCTCGTCACTCGGTCAAGATGAGTGGTTACTACAGATGTAAACAGACGTGCGGAACATCACGTCTTGTTTTTCGTTTTTGGCGCGTCGGGAACCGGAATTGAGACTGTTTCCGGTTACAAGACCGGAGACAGCTGTTGGCAGCCAGAAAACAGCAGTTTTTCTGACCTTCACAGCTTATTTTTTAAAGTCTGAAGTGTTTATACATACAAAATCCCTTAATATTAGGTACTGTCAGTACCGTAAACACCAACAGCACAGGATTTACACTTCCTGGATTAAAACTGCGTTTTAACAAAGTAAAAGTCTTGATTACAGCATTTCAAACGAAATATAAAGGTATTTATTATTTTTTGTCTTACATAATTTCCTCCCATCTGCCAAAATCATCTTTTAACTGTGATTCACCACATGTTTTGGAAAACTGAGGACAGCCACTCAGTCACGTGGAATCAAGAAATCATATAAACCCAGCAATGTGGCTGAATTCAAACTAAAGAAAGAGAGTGGGCTAAAATCCACAGTTATGTGAAAGACTCACTGCCAGTCGTCACAAATGTGTGGCACAACTAGTAATATATATATATATATATATATATATATATATATATATATATATATATATATATATATATATATATATATATATATATATATATATATACATCCTACTTAACATCCTTAACATCCTTCATTGCCTTTATCAATTAAACGGATAAACGACATGGAGTCGATTTGAGGTGTGGTGCTTGTATTTGGATGATTTCGCTGTGAACGGACAACATGTTGTCAAAAGAGTTCTCAATGCAGGTGAAACAAGCCATCCTTAAGCTGTGAAAACAGAAAAAAAATCAAAGATTATTATAATTTCTATGGTGAAGAGAAACCTCTTCACAACAGCCAACCAAGTAAACAACACTCTCCAGGAGGTAGCCATATCGATATCCAAATCTACCATAAAAAGAAGACTGCATGAAAGTAAATAAAGGGTTCACTGCAAGGTGCAAGCCACTCATAAGCCTCAAAAATAGGAAGACAGTTTGGACTTTGCTAAAAAATAAAAAATAAATTAAAAAAAATCAACATCTACTAGAATGATGGCAAGAAAAAAGTGTGGAGAAGGCGTGGAACAGCTCATGATCCAAAGCATACCACATCATCTGGAAAACACGGCAGAGGCAGTGTGATAGCTTGGGCGTGCATGGCTGCCAGCTGCACTGGGACACTAGTGTTTATTGACGATGTGACACAGGACAGAAGCAGGAGGAGGAGGTGTTCAGAGACAAGCTGTCTGGTCAAATCCAGCTAAATGCAGTTAAATTGGTTGGTCGGCATTTCATAATAAAGATGGACAATGACTCAAAACATATAGCCAAAGCAACCCAGGAGTTTATTCAAGCAAAGAAGTGGAATATTTTTGAAGATCCAAATCAGTCACCTGATCTTAACTCAGTCGAGCATTCATATCACTTGTTGAAGACTAAACTTCAGACAGAAAGGGCCACAAACAAACAGCAACTGAAAGTCGCTGCAGTAAAGACCAGCCAGAGCATTAAAAAAGAGAAAACATCTGGAGAAAACAGGAGAACATCTGGTGATGTCCATGATTTCAAGACTTCCGGCTGTCATTGCCAGCAATGGGTTTTCAACTAAGTATTAGAAATAAACATTTTAATTTCAGTTTTTAATTTGTCCAGTTACTTTAAAATTCTTTAGTTCCTCACATTTTTATGCAATCTTTTTATTCACCCCACTGAATTAAAGCTGAAAGTCTGCACTTCAACTTGATCTAAGTTTTTTAATTTAAAATTCATTGTGGTAATGTACAAAACCAAACTTTAAAAAAAAGTTGTCTCTCTCCTAACTGTGTGTATCGCAGTGTTTTGCTGGAAACCATGGGTCCTGCCATTCATGTGGGTGTTACTTTGACATGTACCCCCTACTCCTGTGGATCATGTACTTTGATGGGAACAGCTGTGGTCTCTATACCACAAGGGACCGTCCTCTCCCTTTTCTTCTTCATCCTCTACACCACAGATTTGAGCCAATGCACAAAGACCTGCCATCTTCAGAGGTTTTCTGATGACTCTGCGGTGGTTGGATGCATCAGTGAGGGTGATGAGATAGAGTAATAGAGTGTGGTTGACTCTTTTGTCACGTGGTGCAAGCAGAATCATCTGCAGCTCAATTAGACAAAGACCAAAGAACTGATTGTGGACTTTAGGAGGACCAGGATACCTGTGACCCCTGTTTCAGTCCAGGGAGTCGATGTGGACATTTGTAGGACTGTAAAAACCTTGGAGTATACATAGATAATAAACTGGACTGGGTTAAAAACACAACTGCACTTTACAGGAAGGGCCAGAGTCATCTCTATTTTCTTAGGCGGCTTAGGTCTTTTAACATCTGTCAGACAATGCTCAGGACTTTCTATGGGTCTGTTGTGGCCAGTGCCATCCTCTATGCTGTTGCATGCTGGGGCAGCAGCTTGAGGGATGCAGATGCCAACAGACTCAATAAACTGATCCGCAAGGCCAGTAATGTTGTGGAGATGGAGCTGGAATCTCTTAGGGTAGTGTCTAAGAGCAGGATGTTGTCCAAGATAATGATGATGCTGAACAAAACCTTCCACCCACTCCATGACATGCTTGCTAGTCACAGGAGCACGTTCAGTGTGAGACTGAGATTACCAAAAGGCACAACTGAATGACACAGGAAATCATTCCTATCTATGGCCATCTCTCTGTACAACTCCTCCATCAAATGCACTGTAAACACTGCAGTAGTTACACCCTTTTGCACATCCTCGACAGCGAAAATAACAAATAACTAGTTTTACAGTTTAGAGTAAAATTCCAACCATTTATATTTCACCTCTGTAATATTCTGGATATTGATAATTGAGCTATTTGTATATATTAGAGCAATTTCTTATATTTTTTAAACTTTGTAATATATTGTATTATTTAATTTAGTTCAGTCTGTTACTGTTGTTGTCTTGGAGCAACTGTAACCACATAATTTCCTTAGGGATTAATAAAGTATTCTGACTCTAATTTCAGCAGAATAATGCATCTTGCTACAAACTAAAAATGGTCCAGGAATGGTTTGAGGATCACAACAATGAGTTTGAGGTTTTGACTCAAACTCATTTTTTGAGTCAACACCACAGTTGAGCATCTGTGGGATGTGCTGGAAAACAAGTCCGTCCATGGACATTCATGTCGAAATATATGCGAAATATATGAAACTCTGTCTAATCTCTACGCCTGGTACTGCTTGAATCCACAGCACTCCCTCCTTCCTCTTACTCAAACTTAACAGTTTTGCAATACAAAGTGCTGTCAGAGTGCTCTGCAAACCTAAGTTTTAGCATGCATGTTTTACTACAAAGCAAGGGAGGGCGTGAGTGGAAAGTAGGAAACAGAACATGATCTTGCTCAGTATTAATTTACTCTTAACAAGCACCAGAGAACAGTGGAGAAAACAATGCTACATACAGTGGAAAGTCATCAGGTATGTGTGCACTAAAAAGTGTTTAGTTTAGTGCTTAATTTACCAGCTATATCATATGAAGAGCATCAAGTGATTACTTCACTAGTACTTTATATTAAGTTTATATTAAGAAAATTATTGTTACATTTCTTCCATGCTGATTGCTGACATGTCGCAGTGAAATGTTTATAAGTGGGTAGATCATGACGCAAAGCAAAAGCATGTAGTGAGGTTAATGTGTTAAGTTACTGCTCAGTGTGGACAACAGTACTATGAGCTCAGAACTTGTCACACTGTAACTTTAAGATGTCCAACTAGGGCTGCTGGAGTCTCCTGTTTACTTTAGATAAAGGCTGCACGGAAGAATTACTGAGGTATTTGGCCCCATCAGCTGTACTGAAATTATGTTAGAACACAAATAAATTATTGCTGGTTTAAAGGGGCAAAACTATGCAACCATTACGCTGGCTATAAAGCATGTTACAACAAACCTGAACACGCTTAAAGGAACTGGGTAGCTTAAGCAGGATAAATAACTGGACAACTGATCCCCCAGTGCCTTTTTACTTCCTTCCACAGGAAAGACTAAGAAGTTCTATTGTATGACATTTTGATTCTTTCCTCCACACCCTGTGTTCCCTGCAGTTTGATGCAGCCTTTTTGTGAGTTGCTAACACAAGTTTACTCTTCTTGCTTCAGGTATGTGCTTTTCAATCTTTCCAACATTTAAAATTTTGAACTTGCCAAATTCCACAGAAACCAAACAATTAACAGATTATTTACATCTTGTCAGGTCCAAGTTTCTGGATTGTGTAAAGTGTGAAAGAATTTTTTTTCTGTCTACATTTGATCCTACAGTGCTTTCTTTCAGAAGAAGAAGAGAACAAAAAATGGGGTGCAGAAGAAAAGTGCTTCTTGGTTCAATAATTTTCACGCTTGTCTGCTACAAAGTAAGAATTGTGTTTAAAAAAATATTAGAAGGTTAGAATAATTATACATTTAAAAATGTGTTTTTTAAAATGTGATACACCTCAATTAAAGGTGACCGCACAGGATACAAGATTACTGGATGTCCAAAACACCACAGATGTTGTAGATGACCAGTATGATGGATGCCGTCATGAGGCCATGAAGAAGTTCATCGAGTCAGGCGTGTTAAAAAAAGAACTAAGCAACAGTGAAAGATTTCAGAAAGCATGGACTAAAAGTAACGAGTGTTCACAGCAGATTCCTGGAGGAAGAAAAGAGCATACTGCTGCACTTTCAGTCTATCTTAAAGGAGATCGGCCTTTCATACAAACAGTGAACAAAGCAATAGAGACAATGGGTGGAAATGTTAACATCTATGAAAACCACTTCCACTTCAAGTCTCTTCATTTCCTGCTGATGGACTCCATGAGGCTGCTGAAGCCAAAGGAGTGCAAGAACTTTTATGTTTTTCAAGATGGTGAAAACCAACCACAGAAAGGCTCCACAGTGAGATTTACAAGTTTCACCTTAGCTTATTCAAACTATGAAGAGCTAAAAAAAACTGAAGATGTCAATGAGAATATGATTTTAAATCTCACTTCTTGTTTCTTTGTCAACCTGAAAGACTATGTGTGCGGTCAAGACAAGAATGAAGTACTCTTATCTCCAGCAGAAATTTTCACTGTGGAACAAGTGGAAACAATAAATACATCAGATGATGACGAATACCTTGAGATTGTTCTGAAACAGTCGGGACTGAAAAGCTCACACAACTGTTACATCTCTTCAAGGTAAGATTCATATTCTCTCAATTAAAGTGAAATATTTTTCCTATTAATTTCACAAATTTTGATCTTGGAAGCAGTGTGGTATTAAAGATATAAATATTTACCATTTAAAGCACATGAAAACATTTCATATATCCAGCTACTTAAAAAATTTATATGTATTTCAAATAAATTATAAATCAAAATGTTCTGAATCTCTGAGGTTTTACCATCTAGAAATGTCTCATGTTGGTTTTTTAGTAACTTTAAAAAAAGATATTACAGTAAACCCCCTCTCTGCTTTGTTTCCATGTCTTCAGGTCTCCTCCAGCTGCTGTCTCCACCCTGTGGCTTGTATCAGTGCTTGCGGCCTCATCTTTGTTTTCTTTAACTGTTTAGTAAAAACAGTTTCCTGAGTGTTATCATCTACAATACTGCTTTGTTTATTCATTTCACAATTTGTTGGCACTTTATTTGGCAGATTGTAGTATCTACCAAATAAAGTTTTAAAGTAGGCTGCCAAAATATAATCAAATATTATTTTTGCTTCTGTCATATGTTATGAATTACAGACCCAATTCAAATATATTATTTATGCATGTGTTTATTATTTCTTGTACTTGTGTACTTTAAAAGAATGATAACAAATGAGAGATGGGAATTACTTGCAGCTGTTCCCAGCTGAATTCGGACTATTGTGGAGCTTTAACTCCCCACAGCAGGAGTGGTTCCAGGATTTTTTTAATGGGCTGGCACGAGAGGACTAAGAACAAGGCAGAGTGGCACATATAAAATCCAAATAGTTGAGAAATTTTGTTTTTAGGTTCAGAAAATTGGTGTAGACCACGCTGGGTTAAATTTTCAGGCTCGTGTGCAGCCACATCCAATGTCACCTGTAAATAAACTATGAGTCTGACAGATGAACTGAATCTTTGAACCAAAAAATAGAATTTAGTATCATAGGTATCAGTTTTCTGTCTTTCTTTAATTAATCTGTGAACTCATCCGTTTTTACATTTTCATCAGTGAACATTTTCTAAGTTGAATATTGCTTACAACTTCCTTCAGTGTGTATATATCTGTAAATTACTAGCTCACAAGTTTTAGAATGCTTTTTTTAGTCGTTACAGTCAGCAATGCCCTCCCTCTCAAACTGCTTCTAAAGACACCACGCCTCAAGGATTCCTTCTGTTTCCCCATCAAATAAACAACGTGCAAAAATCAAAAGGCTTTACAACAAATTTAATGTGATCACACAAACATTTTACCTACAATTAACGATTTTTTTGTTTTGTTTTTACAAATATACACATTGAGTCCAAGTTCCCCAAATTAAACACCATAAAACATCACTCGCCCAGTAACCAGACAATAATTACTGTCTAAATGTAACACTCATCATTAGACTTCACATTAGTGACACACACACACACACACACACACACACACACACACACACACACACACACACACACACACACACACACACACACAGTAAAGGCTAAATATGTCTTTTTTTTGTATTCATGTGTGAGTCAGCAGCAAAATATTTAAATATTATAATACGTATTATTATTATTAACAAATTACTTACATTAATACCCACATACTGTTAGAACACCAATATACAGAAAAATCACACAGTTCACACGGCACATGCTTCCTGCAACTACATCAGCAAGCACTTGTGAATTAACATGTACAAACATGAAACACAGGTAACATCTGAACACCTTCAACAACAGTGTCACTAAAACTGATTTAAAGACATTAAAGTCAGTAAAGCAACATTACTTTTGATGCTGAAGTTGATCAGAGCCACTGAGATCTACAATGATGTCAGATGTGTTAATGTAATCAAAGCAAACAAGAGAAATTGAATTTTTTTATACTTTTTATAAAAAGTTCTCCCTTTTTACCTCTGGGTACTCAGTAATGGAAATATTTAAAATTCTTTGTTATGCATTTATGAAAAATTAAATGTAGTCACAGTTGTATGGTGTGATTTAGTGCCCCACCCCCAAAAAAGGAAAAAAAACACCACATTTGTAATTTCTCACATGATCACATAATTCAATTTACACACATACGCCCACAACATTCATGTAGACAAAGCAACGAAAAATATGAAGTTTCGACACTTTATTAACAAAAATATATTCAGAAACATGTCATAATAAAAAATGAAACTATTAAACATTTTAATGAATGGAAGGCAGTAATAGTAAAGCAAAACATTTCATAGTTATATTTATGATTTCTAAAATTAGAATAATCCACAAAAGTATTCATCAAAAAAATATATGTCTATGATGTATGTGTGTTCAGGATTAATGCACCATCGCTTCCTTTGTCAGCTGTCAGGCACAATAAAGGGCCCAAATCAACAGCCAGGGCTTTACAACTACATACCTGTTTTTCTTTTTGTTGGTTTGTTTTTAACCACCAGCATAGAGGCTGTCTTTTTCTGCCTAGTTGTATCATTCTTCTCCTTCTGCATGCAATTTTAATCCTTCATAATAAGTAAGTAAAGATTATTTATAGAGCACTTTTCACAGGCATTAAATTCACAAATCGATGCACAACAATTAAAGTAAATTAATTACAAAAGAGAAGCATTTTAAAACAGAATCAAAATAAATAAAAACACACATAAAAAAAGAATTCATCAGAAGGTCTGATTAAATAAAAACGTTTTTAAATTTTGTTGTTTTTTTTCTTTTAAAAAGACCTCACAAAGTCTGCTAAACAAAGCCAGAGTGGTAAACTGTTTCAGAGACCCTTGGTGCCACAGACTGAAAAGCTCTCTTACCCCCTGGTCTCTTTACTTGTAAGAGGGGCAACTAAAAGACTCTGAGTTTGTGAGTGAAAAAAAAATGAAGCAATCAGCTCAAAATAATGTAAAAGAAATAAAAAATCCACAAATAAATAATTCATGTTGAGCTGGAGTGCACTCATTGGATCAGAAATACCCTAACTGTCTTTATTATTCAGCTCAGAGTTGGGTTTCGACCTGTTTCCACAAGTGCTCTTGTCTTTGCTCAGGATGCTGGTGCACACGCTGCTCTGGTGACACGGTCGAAGTCTTGTGCTTTGGAGCTCCAGCTCATCGTAGCTCGACACTCGGACAAAAGGACACCAGCGGAAAACCTGCTTGAAACCAGCCCGAAACCTGCAGCCGACAAAACGCTAACATGCAGTTATGCTCTAATTAGTGTTGGTGAGCTGATGAGGTAGACTGACTTGGACTCACCTGCTATTGAGGCAGCAGTAGATTATGGGATTGTACATGGTGGAGCTCATTGCAAGCCACAGCACTGACAGGTAAACCTGCTGGATATACTTCCACTTGCTCAGACGCTTGTTGAGACCAGTCGCGATGAAGTAGACATGATACGGCAGCCAGCAGAGGGCGAAGGTAACCACTACAATAATCATCATCTTCACCACCTGCAGGACAAAAGCCATCAGCAGGAGGGCAAATCAGCAGGCGGGCCCCCGCCCCCAGAAGACATTCTGACATTTCACAGGGAAGCGGAAAAGGAGAGGCACCAGTAATAAAATGAATGATGGCTTAATTCCATTCAGCTGCTTCTATTTCTGGGTGCTGGTATTTTGCATGCTGGCTCGCTGCCACACTGTCGTGTCTCGCTGGGGCACTTGAAAAGAACAGAGCCTTCATTAGTGTCAGGAGTGACACGTGATTTTCCTGCTGTCAAAGTGCTGCAAACGGGTCTATTTTACAGCACAGTGATTTTTGACAGACAGCTTTCTTCAGTGTGCAAAATGGCAAATGTAACATAAGTAACTGCAAGAAAATGTGCTGGTATAACATAATAACACAAAATCCTTGTCTGGGGAATTATGAGATAAACTCAGATGTGGCATCTGAGACAATACAACATGGAAAAAAATAATCAGAAGTTTTGTAACAGGCTGGCAGCCTCACAAAAAAACAACAAAAAAATGTTTTAAAAAATATGTACAAATGACTATATATATACCACCATGAATAGAAACAGGATTCTATAATTCTTTCCTATCTTTAGTTTCTTAAGCATCAGTACAGTAAAGGTGTCTTTAAATCACTGTGGTCTGGCAAATCTAAAGCAAATATTTGATTGCACAGGATTTTATTATATATGGGGATGTACCAGTGCAGTGAACGATAGATGCATGAAAACTGGAGCTGACAATATCTGATATGCTGAGGGAAACCAAGACATCTGATCTTTTTAACAATAGTCTTTGCATAAATGATAGAACACTGACACAAGCCCTTCAACTGGAAAATTACCAGTTATTATTATTATTAATACCAAATGGTTCCATTTGGTATTAGTCAGTGAGGTTTTGATGTTGATTAGGAGGAATTCCACTAATGCTGAATGTGTTTTTTTATGTAAGCTCTGTAGCTTGGGAACGCCTTGGGGAAGAGATTGAGACCATTTAAGTTGTATAACTCTAAAGATGTAAGCGTGCAGCAGAAACTCAAATGGATGTGGGTAATTTGTTTTCTTTGTTTTCGTTCTGTTGTGTGAATGACCTCCTGCCTTGTTTGTGTATGTCTTGTCTTTTACCCCAGAAGGGCTCTAATGAGAATGAAAATAAAGACTAAAGAAAGAATAATACAGTATCCAGTAAGCTGATTTATTTGTCTTCCTCACTGGACAGTGAAACAAAAAAAATCTACATCTGAGTTGTCAGACCACAGAATATCTGAATAAAAATCTGTTGAGTTTGTAGTTACCTATTCGCTGCTCACTGGGCTGAAACTGAGCTAAACAAAAAAGTGAAGGATGTAAAACTGAATCTGAGCTGATAGATACAGAGAAACGCTGTTGGATGATTTATTTGTCACTATACTTTATACCTTTCACACTACATATAGTTTAAACTGTATCCAGCAAATTTTCATATTCAAAAGCTACATTTTTGCTACTTTAGATTAATTCAACTTTGTCACACTGAGCAATTATTCCTTATTCAAATTTCCATACTATCCATACCTGCATCCTAAACATCATTCTTAGCAGGAGAAATATCAAATTATGAGTGCAAACATATCTCTAAACGCCACTTAAGCGTGCAACGTCTGGCACCGTGGTAGCTCTGATGCACAACGTAGCAAATAATGAGTTTATTGATCATTTTTATCTCTCTGTAATTAAAATTTCGATTCATTGAATCCAGGATGGCTGTCATGAGGAGAGGGAAAGGTCAGGGATGACGCACCAGTACCCAGGAGGTTTCAGGTAGGATGGAAGAGAGAGCACCGCCGAACGCATCAGCAAGTTACAGCACAATGCAAAGCTGTGGGGGGTTAAAAAGGAGCAGGCAGCGATTCATGAGCAGAAGCGCATCTGCAACAGCATGCTTTCTTATCTGATGCAGTGCCATGAAATATTCTTGCAAGCAACAGACTTATTTTAAACTTTATAGAAGTATGTGGTTGTTTTGTTTTCTGTCCTCAGTTTGCAGGAAAAAAGTGCTAAATATGGCTAAAACCACATATGAGATCATTAAAATCAAGCTGGGAAACTGTTTCTGGGTCAAAGACAAATAAAACCACAGATTTATTCCTTTTAATTCCATCCAACACACCCTTAATCAATGAATACTTCCAGTGTCTGACCCTTAGGGTCCCTCTTTGAATAATCCTACATGGAGCATTTATCAATGAACTGACGTTAATCCCAGGCCCATCTTGATAGACGCTCATCATGACATCTGCAATGACCTTAATCCCTGCTCAACCCAGCGCTCACAGTAGCTGCTGAAAAGTACACTGTGCTGTCTGGCTGAGGAGTGAATCGATTGCCTCCGGATCCCATCCTCTGCTATCAGGATGTGGCCAGTTTCTTTACTTCTGTGTGATCAGGCTGTTTCGACGTGTTGTGTTTGCAAAGGTCAACATTAGTGCCCGGCAATAAAGAGATTGCTTGTGCCGGTGCATTTGTTCTGTATATGGTTTTCAGATAAAAGCTGAACTGCTGCTGCGTCACATTTTACTGATCAAAGCTGGAAGCAGTCAGCGGACGTGCTCGTATTTATTTATTTTTTTTTCATTTGATTGTTCATTGTGTTTGGATTTCCTTTAAACCTGCAGATGTGTCATCAAACATCTGCACTCTTATAGCTGTTGTGCACTAGCATACCATCGCTTCTCTGGGGATGTTTTAACGCAGTATTAACTTAAAGCATTTCAACATTTCATTACTTGTTGTATCAAATTTAAGATGGAAAGACTTTGCATGTTGGATTTCAGTTATAGAGCTGGTAGTTTTCCTCTCTGGTTTTAGGTAAGTGTTTTTTTTAATATATATATATATATATATATATATATATATATATATATATATATATATATATATATATATATATATATATATATATATATATATATATATATATATATATATATATATATATATATATTCTCAAATAGGAGAAATAACTTTGCCATTTTTCTTGGTTAGCTACAGTAAATGTAGAAGACCTAACATTTGTCTTTTCTGTAAAATTTGATCTTTTTTCCTTCACGCAGAACTGTGTTTTTATTACAGCCATTTACAGGTTATGTTAAATTCAAGTTTGTTTTTCCCCATAAACATTTTACATTATTAATAAAAAGAAAATCGTTAAAGCAGAGGATGAATGCATTGGATGAGCACGGTGATTACCTTCCTTTTGGCTTGTAGCTGTCCTTGGTAGTTATCAGATGAATCTCCAGGGATCTCACCTCCCCATAGTGTCACCCCCACAATGGTATAGGTGATGCCCATCACCACTAAGGGCAGTATGTAGACCAGAACTGTAACTATGATATGATACCTGTGCAAATAACGAAGCAGATGCCAAGCTTTTAAAGGAAGCTGTCTGACGTTGCTTGACCAAAGCAGCTTTAGTGGGAGTGATAGTGAAGCAAGCTACGAGAAACAAGACAGCTCAAATCTGAATTGATAAGGATGGTTAAGTTTTCAGAGAAAAACAGAGGAGGGTGTCAGTGTGATCTCACATGAAGGAGTCTTCGGCCATGCGGGGCCAGGCCACGTAGCAGACGGTCCTTTGGGGCAGAGTTCGGATGGTGGAAAAGTAGCAGAGCGGGAAGGCCAGAACCACAGCCAAGCTCCAGATACAGACAATGACCCCCAGAGTGGCTTTAGCAGGCAGACGAGGCTTCATAGGGTGGATGATTGCCATGTACCTACAACCAAGAGCCCACAACTTAGTGAGTGAGTGAGCTCTGCTATCAGTTGATGCCCACAAGTGTGAGTTTCTCCATGGTAGGTGGGATGCAAACCCTGAAATGGCCGTTACTGTGGCAGAATACTATGATTTACCCAAGACCTCATTAGACCCAAAGACCCATTTTCAGGCATTTAAAGCGTGTAATTCATCAGCTGTAGTTTATTTTTAAAGTCAGATTAAAGATGGAAAAAATAAAAATAAAACTGTAACAATTTTAAAATAAGTATTTTCAGACCAAATTCAGACAAAAAAAAAATAAACTAAACAGTAAATAACATAACACTGAACACTACTGTTCAGTTGCAGCTTATGTACAGCAGGGGGGAATAATCTTAAAATAAACCAAACTAAAAAAAAAAAAAAAAAAAAAATAGTGTTCGTAAAAAGAGGTCACTGAAAGGGCTCTCGCGTCTCTCCAGCTTAATAATAACACAGCCGTACCTGTCGATGGCGATCGCGGTCATGGAGTAGATGCTGGCAAACACGGCGGTGACGGGAAAGAAGTTGTGGAACCTGCAGTACACCTGCCCGAAGTACCACTCTCCGTGAGCCGCGTAGATGAAGTTGATGAGCGTGTTGAAAGCGGCCATGGAAACGTCAGAGAAAGCCAAGTTCAGCAGGAAATAGTTGGTGACAGTCCTCATCCGCTTGTGCGCCAGAATAATCCAAATCACTATCAGGTTCCCGAAGACCGCCACGGCCAGTACTGTGCTGTAAGCCACCGACCACAGCGCGACGCGCCACGGAGGCTGCACGAACTGGTTGGTCAGACCTCTGGTTGTGTTTTCCATTCCTCAGGTGTGCTCGATCCGATCTGTTTCACTCAGTCTGCTTCTACCAGAGGTCTCTACAAAGATGCGGCACAGACGCGCGACGTGCCCAAAGGACATGTGACCGGTGAGGCAGAGAGAGTTCTCCACATGCGTCTGCCATCGTTCAACAAATCAAACAAACATATAAACTCTCTGATCGTAGTTTTCACATTTTAGTCTGCACAATCAAACAAGCACACAGATTTTTTTATGAGAAATTGATACTTTATTCTGTTCTGTCAGTGTCTGTTATTAGAAACACACATTGTTTTTGGTTGAAGTCATGGACCTCTTTAAGCTAAATCACATAATTCAAAGGCAAATAAACAAGTAATTTAATAAATAACTGGGTTGCTATTGGGATAACTGTTATTGGCTACTTGCACTTCCGCAATACCATCACATCCACATTACAAGCCTTTGGAATTTATCACATTCCTAATTTCATATGGAAAAAGTGACAGACAATGAGTCTGAAAGACAAGGAAATGTTCTACATTCATAAATTACAGACTGCTAATCACACTGGTTTAAATGACGATTGAGATTTTACAGTTTTTGTTTGTTTTTACTTTTCAAATTTTGTTTGTCCCTAGAAATGCATTTGTATTATCTGTGGTTGATGATATTGTATGTTGCTTATGTACATTTGATTTAAATGTAATAAATATTTTGGATATCATGTTGACACCCTTTTGGTATCCTGCATCCAGGTTTTTTCTATTGGTGGAGCATCGCTGGTGGACGCTTACCACTGGTGGAACATGAAGATCCAGCATTTCGATGAACTGTGTTGATGAAGGCTTATCTGCTTAAAGATGTTGGAGTATTCTAGGTCAAACGTGACAATAAATGTTAAAACAAGTATATTTTTTTGCTTTTTTTGCTAAAATTTTGGTCATAACTCCAGGAGAAATCAAATAAATTTCATTGTAAAACATAAAAAATGTTGCTGTAGCATTAGATCTGTCTGAAGCTTTAAATCAGCCTGAGGGTGATACCGTTAAATCCTTAATAACTGTTTCATCCAAAGCAAAGCTCGTGGTGTCAGGATTTTATGGGTTTGTCTGTATTATGTAAGAGGTTCAGCCGATGTGAGAGCCCAATAGGTTAGCCTGACTTAGTGGTTCATATACAGAATCTGTTTATAGAGAATAAAGCTCAGTAAAACCAGTAAGTGTAGAATATAGTCTCTTTAGGGTGCTACATACAGTATTTCACAAAAGTGAGCACACTCCTCACATTTTTGTAAATATTTTGTTATATCTTTTCATGGGGCAACATTGAAGATATGACACTTTGACACAATGTAAAGTAGTCAGTGTACAGCTTGTAAAACAGTGTAAATTTCCTGTCACCTCAAAATAACTCAACATACAGCCATTAATGTCTAAACCACTGGCGACACCCCTAGGTGAAAATGTCCAAACTGTGCCCAAAGTGTCAATATTTTGTGTGGCAACCATTATTTTCCAACACTGCCTTAAATCTGTTGGAAATTGAGTTCACTAGAGCTTCACAGGGTGCCACTGGAATCCTCTTCCACTCCTCCACGATGACATCATGGAGCCGGTGGATGTTAGAGACCTTGCCCTCCTTCACCTTCCATTTGAAGATGCCCCACAGATGCTCAATAAGGTTTAAGTCTGGAGACAAGCTTGGCCAGTCAAGTACCTTTACCCTCAGTTTATTTAGCAAGGCACTGGTCTTTTTAGAGGTGTTTTTGAGGTTGTTATCATGTTGGAATACTGTCCTGTGACCCAGTTTCTGAAGGGAGGGGACTGTGCTCTGCTTCAGTATGTCACTGTACATGTTGGCATTCATGGTTCCCTCAATTAACTGTAGCTCCCCAGTGCCAGCAGCAATCATGCAGCCCCAAACAATGACATCCCACTACCATGCTTGACTATAGACAAGACACGCTTGTCTTTGTACTGCTCACCTGCCACACACCCTTAACACCATCTGATCCAAATAAGTTTGCCTTGGTCTCATCAGGCCACAGGTAATCCATGTCCTTAGTCTGCTTCTCTTCAGCAAACTATTTGCAGGATTTCTTGTGCATTATCTTTAGAAGAGGCTTCCTTCTAGGATGACAGCCATGCAGACCAGTTTGATGTAGTGTGTGGCGTATGGTCTGAGCACTGACAGGCGGACCCTCCACACCTTCAACCTTTGCAGCGATGCTTGCAGCACTCATACATCTATTTTTAAAAGACAACCTCTGGATATGACGCTGAGCATGTGCACTCAACTTCTTTGATCGACCATGGCGAGGTTTGTTCTGAGTGGAACCTGTCCTGTTAAACTGCTGTATGGTGTTGACTACCGTACTGCAGCTCAGTTTCAGGGTGTTGGCAAACTTCTTATAGCCTAGGCCATCTTTATGTAGAGTAAAAATTCTTTTTTTCAGATCCTCTGAGAATTCTTTGCCATGATGTGCTGTGTTAAACTTCCAGTGACCAATATGAAAGAGTGTGAGAACAATTACACCAAATACAACACACCTTCTCCCCATTTGCACCTCAGACCTTGTAATACTAACGAGTCACATGACACTAGAATCGAAAATGGCTAATCGGGCACAAATTGGACGTTTTCACCTAGGAGTGTACTCACTTTTGTTGCCAGCAGTTTAGGCAATGATGGCTGTATTTTGAGTTATTTAGAGGGGGCAGTAAATTTACACTGTTATACAAGCTATACACTGACTACTTTACATTGTGTCATATCTTTAATGTTGTCCCATGAAAAGATACAACAAAATATTTACAAAAATGTGATGGGTGTACCCATTTTTGTGAGTATTTCTTTTTTCAGATTAAGGTAAAATCCAAAATTCTTTGGAAGTAGGACTAATTTATGAACACCTCTATAAAAGATCTATTTTCTGTCTCTGAGCTTCTTCATGACAGTAGATTAAAACAGCAATTGTTTTAATTTTATTTTGATACATCACAATGATTAAGGTCAAACTGTTATTAAACCCCAAACAGTTGCATTTGTTAATAAAAACTTACTTTGTGTACTAAAAGTTTACTCATTCTCACAGGGTCAGACTGCCAGCCTGTTCTGATGTGATTTGCTTTTCATTGATCAAACTTCACACAGAGATCAGACACCTGACAAGAAGACACATCCATACCCCCCACTGCCGCCCCCCTACTAAATAACTGATGCCTGAATTATTCAAAGCAAAAAGAGGGTGAAAGTTTAGGTTACAGCTAATGATACTATCAGCTGTTACTAAATAGCTCCTGACCTTTTTAGAATGGGAGTAAGGGCGTGTTTACAACAGTTTCGAACACTGACATTTTAAAGAGGGAGTGGCCCAGAAGAGGTGGCCTCTGGGTAATGAGTTCTTGCTGAGAGGAAACAGACTTTCTGACCTTCTTTTGGTCTTTTCACAGTATGCACAGCTTAAAATGGCCCACAGCCTCTATGATAAAACCCAGCAGAGTGCAGCCTTTCAATAAATACATATTGAAAACAAGTGCCGCTCTGTAAAAGTGCGAGAATATGGAAACATCAAACAACCCACGTCACTGAGGAGCTCATAAAAGCAAGATTGCTCGAGGCGCTTTTTGAGTTAATTGCAGTCATACACAGCAGGAGAAAAACAAAACACTTACTGGGCATTATAATTGTGACGCTGATGTCTGCGTGGCAACACATCAAATAACTGATTTGTTATTAACATTAGACAACATCAAGTGAATAATGCAACACGCAGCACTGGCAGAGCCCAAAGCAGGATTTTACAAACACAGATTTCAAGAGTCCTCCGGATACACTCGTCTTTTTAATAGTTTATTCATGATTTTATTTAGCCAGAGTCAGTGAGACAATGTGGGGGACTAGAGGAACAGTTGCAAGGAAAAAGGAGGAGTCCTTTTTTGTTCAGTTAAAGATGTTTTGAATGTTTTTCTCCTAAATGAGGTCATAGTTGGATATATATCGCATGTATTGTTTCTAACATCTGAAAAGCACAAGTTAGAGAAGCATGTGCTTCGCACATGCTAGACAGCTTGAAACTGGATAGCACACTAACAATGTATGCCTGGTTAGCCTGAATCCTCAGAGTGCCATTTAGATACTTTACATTTGTTATTTAGTAGCAACAGTAAGCTATCATTTATTATGTGGATCAAACATTAGAATTTTTTTTCAGTGTAAAGGTAACTGTGTCAAAACCAAAACATAAAATATGATTTTCTTATTTTTATACATTCATATCAGCTGATATAATGAACAGGCTCAGTATTTAAAAAATGTTTTCAGTTCACCCTCCCTCAATCATAAAATCATGCCAGAAATACAAAAGAGCAAAGAAGAGCCCGTAAGTAGTAAGAATGTACTACTCAAGGTCAAGGAAGCATTTCGAAATGTATAAATGTATCCAGCTGACCTGGAGGTAAAATACAGCTGTCAAAACGAGGTATGAACAAACTGACCTAATTAAGTGAGACACAACATTATACTCACAAATCAAAACATTTAACAGCCAGAGGTGAAATAAACACCACCCCCGTGCTGTCACACATGATGGTCTGGTCCTTTTGTTAGGCCTCAGTGTACTCCACCCTTGCCACGTCAGAAGCGCGAGACAAGTAACTGAAAGATTCAGCAACCTAGCGTGTGTAAACTACTAACAGGCCAACGTACAGCCCTCATTTAGCACCGCAGTATGTTAAAAAAATATTTAAAACATCTGTTATATAAGTTAGGTAACTACAAAGGTGACTGAGTATGGTAATGCTGTGTGAGAGGGTGAACCCAAGATCTGTGTTTGACTCTGTTAATTAATGGATGAATATTGCTCACTCGTTCGTGTTTGTTTTTTGTTTTGTTTTTTAACTTTATGCTAATATAGCTAACAACGAGTCAGGCAGCACATGTGCATTTCTTTCCAAACCACACTATTTCAGCCCAGTTTTATGTCACTGTGAACAATGTTACCCATGTTTGTTGTTGAAAAACACCCTAGTTTAGAAGAGAGTTTAATTTTTTACTTTAAGTTAAGAGAAAAAACTTTTAGTGTTCTTGGAAAGTTAATATTGTTAATTTTTATTCTAACCTCGTTCATCAGAGATTAACTTTTGCCCTTTGGACCAAATCTGAAGGGTCTTCTTTTCCAGAGACACTGACACAGCATCAATTTGGCCTATATCTCCTTTACTTTAAAACAGCAAACACACTGTACAACATTTGAAAAGCTTTTGCTTTAATATCTATGCATATCTACACAATGCCTGGTTTATTATTGTTGAAGCATTGTCAGCGTGTGCTTCACAGAGGCTAGAGCTCAAAGAACCTGCATCACAGACAAGGTCCTAAAGGGCAAGGCCTCCATGGTAACAAGAGCAACATTACTATTTATTTATTCACTTAGCTGATTTAAATATACATTTTGTACTTCTGGCAACACTTCCAGCCATGTTTAGATCGCTCCCATATTGACTTGCATTTGCTCATCTACATGAAGGGTGACTCTACAGCTTTAGTTTTACTTTGCGTCTCCACAAAATGTCATGTGATGGGACAGCTGCAGACACCAAAGTACAGGCTGTGTTTGCCAGATGTCAAAGGAGTCAGGAGCAGGCTTTCAGCCCAGTGTTGAGAGTCTGAAACTGGAGCTTAATTTAGTGTTTAAAACCCCAAGAAAGAATGAATACATCCAACTGGAAGTTTTTATTTATTGTGTTCTGTGTTCAGTGTGATGATACACAGTTTTACCACAGCACATACCTTAATATGGTGTGTCTAATCCAGACATATAGATCTTCTTTCAGCTGTTTTCTTATCAACAAGACATGTAGTTCTGCATATTTGATTTTATTTATTTATTTGTTTTCCAGATGCCCTTCCTGACCCAAAGAGACTTGTGTCTGCTCCTGAAATCAAACCAGGGATCTTTCACTTGTTAGAAAAATGAGTAAACCACTATTCAGTGGAACCACTTTCTGAGCTACTTCCTGACAAATAGATATAAAAATTAAAAAAGAAAGCACATATTCACACAACCAAAAAAACAACAACATAAAAACAAGGAAAAAAGGAAGAAATATCTTCATAAATACAGGAAATCAGAGCACCATTAGCCAGCAAAGCCTGCGGGGTTAAAGCAAAAAGAGATAAAATCAAGTGAATTGAATTGAACTGACAGACAGAGACAGAGGATGAGAAAGAGAGAGCGACAGAGTGAACGAGTGAGAGGAAGCAGCTTATCATCAAGCGACGGATCAAAAAGGATTACATGTCTAAATGGAGCTTAGGTCTTCTTTCGAGAGTTGCAGGGTGTGAGAAAACGGACGGTGGTATGGAGTAGAAAGATTGCAAAGTTGTGAGGTAATTAACATTTTTAGATGACAGATTCCTCAACTAGATGTCCAAGAACTGCTGCTGCTAGAAAACTACTGTAATTAAATCCTACCTATATCACTTTAGACTGTTTCACCTTTCTTTAGGCAATAAACTAAAAAAGTTAAGCAGACTTTTGCCCAAAAGCATCCATGCTTTTACTGTTTGTTTACTAATAAATTATCAGATATATTTATTTATTTATAGTTAGCAGTGGTGGTGGAAATGCTTGGAGTGTTTTGATACAGCTGCAATAAAGCATCTGCCGAGGTTTGGGTTCCTCTGCAGTGAAACATCTTATGTGCCATTTACTTGCTGTTGTCGTTGCAGCACCTCAAAGTTGCACCACAGGCCAAAGAGCAATGAGAGCGGCTCCTGCTGGTTTAGCAGAAAACAACAGAGTGACTTCCTGTTACATCACAAAAATGAAATTTGAGCTGAAGAAACAGATAGAGGAGGGCCGCTGTAAGAAGGTACAAACATAAGGAAGCCTGAAGGCGGGCGCAGTCAATCGTAGCAGTCTGTACTTGCATGTGGGTTGGTTTGTACTGCGTGTCTGTGTGAATTGTGAATAGCTAAGCAGCTGCTGTGGCCTGAAAAGTGTTTTTTTTTTTTTTTTTGTAGGTTATGAAATAGCACACTTCTGCCCCGACACAACTTCCCCTCTGGGTTCAAAGGTTGATGAATCCAGTGAATGCTAAACAAGGCTGAATTTTGACGTGAAAGGTAAGACGTGGAGTCAATTTAATGTAGTTTTATGCATATTTTATTGGCTGTATTGACAGAGGCAAGCTGCCAAAGCCTTAAAAACCAGTTTCTCAGATTTTACTGCTTTATTTTTCTCTTTTACTGCTGCTGCTGCTGTTGTAGTAGGTGTAACTATGCACTTACTAGTGCTTACAGTCACATTGTAATATGATTGTATGACAGCACAGTGTGCTCCTATTTATATTTCTGCCATCACCTACATTGTAAATATCAGATCCAGTTCTTCAGCTGGGATCATATCTGTGATCCAAAACCTGGAGTATAATGAGTATAATGACACTGCAGCATTCAGATGGCATAAATATCATAAAGAATAGGTGTGGCCTTGTGCTGTATCCCCACTTACTATAGCAACAGATGCCAGGATCTCTAAAACTAATATAGAAAATAATGTGAAATAGCCACTTTTAATATTTATTTTTGATAAGAATTGAAATGCAAAGTATGTATTTAATATTTTAATGTACAGTTGAACAGAAAGTTATAAAAGGGCTCACCTGAGGGCAGTGTCTGACTTTCCCTCAATAAACTGGGGCCTCTATCAGCAGATGTGGGATCCCTTGTGGTTCCCAGTGTGGACATTGGACGAGTGGGCAGTGTTAGGAAAGGTGGTTTCAAAGGACCGCCACCTAAAACCTTTCTGGTTGAGAAAGAGTGTTTATTTGAGGTTTCTCGATAGCAAAATTTGTTTCATTAGCTCTATTTGTACTTCTGAACTCTTAAAGTAGTATTCCTGGTGAAAAGGAAATAAAGGCAGTAAGGCCTGTTAAGCTTAAAAGGTGACCAAAGTATAAACAACAAACTGCCTCAGGGAAGATTTATACATGGTTCAGAGTTTCCCAACTTCTGTTCTCTTAAACAAGCCAGAGCAAGGGAAGTAAAACTGTAGTTTCTTATGAACTGAGTGTTGTCACCTATTTATCACTTATGCTGCTAAATATTTTATTATTTTTATTATTATAAACTGATTTACCTATAAATGGTAAAGGAGAGAGCCATCAATTGGAAAACTGTCTTTTGGGGAGTTGCCTCTCCAGTGCACCTATTGTCTGCTTTTTCCCCCAAAGCAGTAAAACTGGATTCATGGTGGTTCATGCTTCTTAAAGGGGCAGATCCATATTCCTGAAGTTTGTTTTACACTGTAAGAATTAAGTGTTTGCCCTAATTTTATGAGAAGTGTATTTTGTATACAATCATAAATGAGTTAGATGTGTTGGACTTTCTGACTCTGATCTCCTGGAGGGTGGTGTGTGTGTGTGTGTGTGTGTGTGTGTGTGTGTGTGTGTGTGTGTGTGTGTGTGTGTGTGTGTGTGTGTGTGTGTGTGTGTGTGTGCGCGCGCAAAGAAATCATTAACAAGTGTTACCACAAACTCTCATATCTTGACAGACTTCGGGCAAATATTAGTATTTAAAAATAAAAATATATATATATATGTTTGAGTTTCAATCTTTACATGTATATTTTTGCAAAAAATAAATGATAGTTCTTTTTATTCAGAATAACAGTTTTGCTGTTATTTATTTATTTTTTTGTCATTTGTTCCACTAGGAACACCTTGATTGTGTTCTAGCTTTCCTTAAGCTACACCTCAAAAAGCTCAAAGGTTACACTCTCTTTAGTCAATGAATGACTGCCAGGACATCATCAGTACTGTTTTTTTGGTTTGTTTGTTCATACAACAGAAAAAGAGAATCCAACATTAACCTAACACTCTCTTTTTTTTCTCGTGGAAACAGATGGAGTCTGTGTCTTTCCCACCACTGTCCAGGGTTGCCATTTGTGGTGGCACTCATGGAAATGAGATGACAGGGGTTTACATGGTGAGACATTTGCAGACAGAGAAGATAGATAAAATTGGATCTGTTTCTGTCTCCACTGTCCTGTCAAACCCACGGGCTGTGGAGATTTGCAGGAGATACGTAGAAACCGACCTTAACCGCTGTTTCACAGAAGCCTTGCTAAAGTAAGTTCAAAAACGAAACTGACGCCAAAGCTTTATGTAGGTAATGAAGTTTTAAAGGTTTTGGCTAACTGCGCTACACTGTGAGAGCAAAGTAAAACTTCTCAAATCTGCCATGTGTGAGAGACATCTTTGTTTTATTTTCCCGATTCTAGTTCCCCTGTAACAGATTCAACACCCTATGAACTGAGTCGAGCTCAGGAGCTGAACGCTCAAATTGGGCCCAAAGGAAGCAAAGAGGCCGTGGACCTGCTCATAGACATCCACAACACCACTTCCAACATGGGCCTCTGCCTCATCTTTTACTCCATAGACTGGTTCACCCTGCACATTCTCAAATACCTACAGGTACAAGAGTACTACAGATATTTCGAGTCATGCACTTGGAATTTGCATCTATAATGTTTCTGATAAAGAAAATATGTATAAACTGTGAACTACTAGAGGTCTCATATCTTCAAGTTTAAATAACTTAAATTTTGCCAAAAGTCAGGTTAATCTTCGCAGTGATGGTATGGTGAGATAGCAGCAGCTGTTTTCAAAAGCAAGAATGCAAAATACAAACAAATAAATAATAGAAACAGTGCTTACCTTCTTCAGTAATGGATGATTGAAAACTTGGACGTATTATTTATGTTAATCATCAAAGTAATTCAGAAATTCTGATGAATCCTCAGTTCATTCCCATACCAAATGTTAAGGCACTAACTGGCCACTTTATTGGGCACTAGTCACCTGTACTGAGTTGGGCTTTTACTTCCAGAATTGGCTTGATTCTTTGTGGCACAGATTCAACAAAGTGCAGGAAACATTTCTCAAAGATGTAGGTAGTGTTCTTAGCAGTGTTGGGCAAGTTACTTTGAAATAGTAATTCAATTATAGTTACTAGTTACTTCTTCAAAAAAGTAACTGAGTTAGTAACTCAGTTACAATATTCTAAAAGTAATTAATTACTTGGAAAAGTAACTATGGCGTTACTTTAAAAAAAAACAAAGAACGTTTAACCCTCTGGGGTCCAGGGTATAATTGGCCATTTTTTTACTACTCTTGATTTTCCCTCCACATTTTACCTTTAAAAACTATTTACTTTGCCTTGTTTGGTTTCTGTTGGTATCATTCTTTTTAGCACAACATCACGTGCCTGAATTTACAGTTATGTTCTCATTTTGTCATACTGTATAACCAGAATTGATCTAAAATCAGACAAAAAACATAAAATCAGAGTAGAAAAAGTTATATTTTTACTGTAACAACCATAAACATGTTTAATGAATTATATTTCATAACTTTAAATGCAAATATTAATTGTCAATTTTAAAATCCTATGCACAAGTTTTGCAAACAACAAAGTTATTTGCAGCCATTTACTTTTTACCCTTTTTTAAAATAACCATTTCAAACTATTTACAGAACAATCAGCTGTTCTTCAATAAGATGCCACACAAATTATTTGTGCCACTCCAAAAAAATAATTTCTGTCCACTATAAAGGAGAACATCACAGCCTGATACCTGCAGGTCTGACAGCAGCAGGTGTATCACTCCTGTTTCTACCTGGAGACAGCAGTCGCCTCACTGTTCTAACACACAACACAAAACTATCCACAACACTACACACTAACTACACACTCCAAACACGCTAAACGTCACAAATTTCACATCTCAAAACTCGCTCTCTCTCTTTTCCTGCTCCCTCTCTCTCTCTCTCTCTCTCTCTCGCCGTCACTCCTAAAACTTTTTTTTGCTTTGTTTTTTTTTTGCTCATAAGCAGAGAGTGCTTTATTCTTCCTCAGTCAAACAGCAGCACTCATGCAATTGTTTTGCCCCTTAGCTCTAGGTGTTGTGCTAGACAGTGATCGTGATTGCCGTCCGCGGGAGCGCGCAGCTGCTTAAAGCTGTAGCACCCAGATTACTTACAGCTACTTCCTGCAGCTGATATAAGATGGAGTAAGCTGAACACAGCTTCAACCGTCTGTTTGTTGAAAAATAGTAAGGGACCGCGTTTCCTTGTTAGTAACTGTAACGGCGTTGTAACGATAGGAATAGTAATTAGTTAGATTACTCGTTACCAGTGATGGGAATAACGGCGTTACAAGTAACGGCGTTACTAACGGCGTTACTTTTTTCAGTAACGAGTAATCTAACTAATTACTATTCCTATCGTTACAACGCCGTTACAGTTACTAACAAGGAAACGCGGTCCCTTACTATTTTTCAACAAACAGACGGTTGAAGCTGTGTTCAGCTTACTCCATCTTATATCAGCTGCAGGAAGTAGCTGTAAGTAATCTGGGTGCTACAGCTTTAAGCAGCTGCGCGCTCCCGCGGACGGCAATCACGATCACTGTCTAGCACAACACCTAGAGCTAAGGGGCAAAACAATTGCATGAGTGCTGCTGTTTGACTGAGGAAGAATAAAGTAGTCGTGGTAAGTCAATCACATACTTAAAGACAAAGCAACAAGGTGACATATACCAGTTTTTAAATTGTGTTGATAGGCCACGTAAAACCAGAGTCGTGATAAACAAGATATACGAGGCGTTTTTACCTCAATAGTTTTGCCACGTTAGCGCTAGCAAGCACTCTCTGCTTATGAGCAAAAAACCAAAACAAAACAGGGGAAGTTTTAGGAGTGACGGCGAGAGAGAGAGAGAGAGAGAGCAGAAAAAGAGAGAGCGAGTTTTGAGATGTGAGAGATTTGCGACGTTTAGCGTGTTTGGAGTGTGTAGTTAGTGTGTAGTGTTGTGGATAGTTTTGTCTTGTGTGTTAGAACAATGAGGCGACTGCTGTCTCCAGGTAGAAACAGGAGTGATACACCTGCTGCTGTCAGGCCTGCAGGTATCAGGCTGTGATGTTCTCCTTTATAGTGGACAGACATTATGTTTTTGGAGTGGCACAAATAATTTGTGGCATCTTATTGAAGAACAGCTGATTATTCTGTAAATAGTTTGAAATGGTTATTTAAAAAATCAAGGTAAATGGATGCAAATAAATTTGTTGTTTGCAAAACTTGTGCATAGGATTTTAAAATTGACAATTAATATTTGCATTTGAAGTTATGAAATATAATTCATTAAACATGTTTATGGTTGTTACAGTAAAAATATAACTTTTTCTACTCTGATTTTATGGTTTTTGTCTGATTTTAGATCAATTCTGGTTATACAGTTTGTCAAAATGAGAACATAACTGTAAATTCAGACGCGTGAGGTTGTGCTAAAAAGAATGATACCAAACAAGGCAAAGCAAATAGTTTTTAAAGGTAAAATGTGGAGGGAAAATCAAGAGTAGTAAAAAAATGGCCAATTATACCCTGGACCCCAGAGGGTTAAACGTTCTTTGTTTTTTTTTTTAAGTAACGCAGTAGTTACTTTTCCAGGTAATTAATTACTTTTAGAATATTGTAACTCAGTTACTAACTCAGTTACTTTTTTGAAGAAGTAACTAGTAACTATAATTGAATTACTTTTTCAAAGTAATTTGCCCAACACTGCTCGTTACTGAAAAATGTAACGCCGTTAGTAACGCCGTTACTTGTAACGCCGTTATTCCCATCACTGGTTCTTAGGTGTTCTATTGGACTGGGATCTGGTGACTGAAGCCATTTAAATACAAGAAGCCTGTTTGAGATTATTTGAGTTTTGTGACATGATGTGTTATCCAGCTGGAAGTAACTATCAGTAGATGTGTACATTGTGGTCATAAAGGTTTGGACCTGATTAGCAAAATTACTAGGGTTAAATGTTCAGTCGGTAACAAAGCGCCCAAAGTGTCCCAAGAAAACCCTTTTATAACTTTCTGAAACTTTGACACAAGGCAAGGTGGATCCATGCCTTCATGTTGTTTGAACCAAAGTCTGACCCTACTATCAATATGTTGCATCAGAAATCAAGACTCATCAGAGCAGACAACATTTTTTTAAATCTTCTGTTGTGCAATTTTGGTAAACCCATATGAATTGTAGCCGCAGTTTTCCAGTCTTAGCTGATGGCAGCAGAAGACCACACTGCAGAGATGCTGTTCTGCATACCTTGGTTGTAACACAGGTATTTGGGTAACTGTAGCCTTCTTGTCAAGTCTGGTTATTCTCTGCTGACCTCTAGCATCAACAAGACATTTCCATCCAGTGAAATGCTGCTCACTGGATATTTTCTCTCGTTCAGGCCATTCTCTGTAAACCCTAGAGATGACTGTGTGAGAAATTCTCACTAGATCAGCAGTTTCTGAAATACTCAGATAAGCCTGTCTGGCGCCAACAACCATAATATATTCAAAGTCACTCCCTATTCTGATGCTCAATTTGAACTTCAGAAGGTCACCTTGATATCTCTACGTGCCTAAATGTGTATTGTTGCCATGTGTTATCATGTCATTAATACCACAGACAATAACAGATACAAATACAATCCTGTCAGTAATCCTGCCAAACACCAAAGTTAACCCCATTAAGCTGTATAGTGTGTTGTCTTCAAGCACCAATCCTGCTGTTTTTTAACTAAGCTGCCTGAGGAATTTTTCTTAGTCTTTGTTTTAATGTTTCTACTGGGTAGTAGTATTTTCTAATCAAAAAACTTAAAGTATGTCTGTGTTGCTTGTACATCACTCATGCAATTATGTTCTTAACTCAATAAAATCAGGTTATAAAGCTATAAGCAAAATCCAGGATAAACATGTAGTTTATTTTAAAGCTCAGCCTATCGTACCTAAGCAGAGTGTGCAGTCGACAGTAAACATATTTGATTTTCAGAGTAAAATGGCTTCTATGGAAGTTAGAGCAATCCAGCTGGACATACCAATTGCTGAGGCTTATTCTTTAGAATCGGTCGGCAAGCATGGCTTTGGTAAGTGTGTCTGTGTGCATCTTTCGCAAAGCTGAGCTTATTAAATATTTAGATGATTGTTTCCCTTGTTCTTTGCAGCAATAGAGGTTGGCCCACAGCCCAATGGTGTGGTCAGAGCGGATATCTATAACATGGTGAAAGAGGCAGTGGATCATATATTCAGTTGGCTTCAGGAATTCAATTCTGGTAAGATGCTACCGCTTTTAAAATGCCCCTTCTTATAAGCTTTGGTTTAAATATTTATTTAAATGATTTTGTAGTCTGTAGTTGTTCAGTTAGCTGCTTTTTTTTTTTACAATTGCCATGGCAATATCTTCAGCTGTGGCCAAGCTTTTAATTACTGCATGCAGGAGAGCTAACACATATCACACAGAGATTCATACAGTCAGTAGATAACATAGTTATCAGTTACACCAGGTCATAAATCTAAATATGAGAATAAACAAGAATTTTCCCCATTACACAAACAAACAAAATAACGAGGTGAAACATATCTGATGCATATGCTTCCCCACATGTGTAATGTACTGTGCAGTTAACCAATTAATTATAGAATGCATCCTGTGGCTGGAGCTTCACCTCACCTGATGTTTCAGTGGGAGCAGGGACTAAAATGGCCTCTGCAATTTGTTAGATATATAAATATTTGGTTAATGACACATGTTTTTTGTAATTTTGCTGCTGTATACTACAACAGTTTGTTCAAACAGTCATCATATGAATAAAGTGCAGACTTTTTACTTTTATTGAAGAAGTTCATCAAAAGCATTGCATTAACTCTTAAGGTATTACAGTCGTTTTTCAACACAGTTCCCTCATTTTCAGAGGGGTAGCTTCACTGGAGAAGCTTTAAGTCATCACACATCAGTAAATCAGACAGCGGGGTTAACCGTGAACAATTATGCAATGGCAAACAACAACATCAGGTGGACCTACAGTGGCAAAATTAAACCATAGCTCTGTGTGAAATGACTCCATTAACTCTGCAACTTGTATCCTCATCAGGAAGCACATTTGAAGGGGGTGAAGTGGAAGCATACACCTTGGTGAAAAGCATAGATTACCCTAGGAATCCAGTGACTGGGGAAATCACTGCTGCCATACACTCCCAGTTACAGGTACAGTACAAGATGGGTGCACGTTTTATAGTCTAAGCTTTCACACTTTTCATTATCTGAGTCTGGGTCACAGTTGCAGCAGTTTTAGAAGCACCTAGGTGTGTCCAAGCTAGCTGAGAGACCTAAAACCTCTCCAGTCTATCCGTCTAGCTTATCCTTATCCTTGGGTCTCCTGCCCATTAGACATGTCCAGTGTCCACAAAATAAATACTGAGTCCTTTGGCAGAATCCCTCACACCCTCAGGTATCCTTGAGAGGTTGTGTAAAAGTTTGGCCTTAAACAAGCCTTCCTAACCTGGTTTCATCTGAACATTTACATTCATGAATTCAAAGACTGTCAAGCAGTAAATGTCATATTTGCATGTCTTTCTCCAGGATAATGACTTCAAGCTTCTGCAGCAGGGCAATCCGATATTCCTGTCATTTTCCGGGGAGACAGTGAAGTATGACGGTGAAGACCTCTACCCTTTCTTTGTCAATGAGTGCGCCTACTACGAGAAGAAGATCGCTTTTCATTTAGCTCGAAAGATAAAGTTGACACTCCCACCAATAAAAGTGACAGGCTGAGAGTGCTAAATTTAAATATCCCCATTTTAAATTATAATAAAGTAGGAAATGAGAATTATTCTGATCGTTTGAAATATGCAAATGAACAAACGTGATGTCATGACTGACAAATATAAGGTGTCTAAAACATAACTCCATCCTCCAGTGCAGTACAGGAGCTCTGCTACTACCTCTGTTAATATGTAAAATGAAGCTTATTCGAGCTTTATCTGAGTGGTGTGTTGCACAGGCTCTAGAGTTGAAGTCCACGCATTTTATGTTTTTTAAAGCTAAATTTAACATGCAAAAATCCTTTTTAATGAATGACTGAATAAATGAACATGAATGAATTTTAACTACAATCTTCTTAGCACTGTGTATTTGATTTACATAAAATAAATGGATCAGCTCAATTATCAGCAAGAATATGCTCATCAGTCAGAGCAACTACATGCTCCAGTGTGTTTATCAAGTACACTTTACAACATTGGTTTGTCCTAACATTACACTGTGAGTGATGAAATGATCAATGAAATGACAGATGCAAAAGAAATCTATCATATTTATCTACTGTGCTTAAAAAAAACTTTTTGATGATTTCAGATTTCTCTGTATTCCTTACACATGTTTTTAAATCTTTCAGCAGACACTTTATAACTGTGTTAAGGAAAATTTGTTTTAAATAAAGTTAATTGTATAATACTAGCATGTAGTAAGTGGTTCTTAACACAGTGCACAGCTGCAATTGAGAAGCCTGTGTTTTAAAGTAATGATCAAAAAAGCCCATAAAACAAAAAATATTACTTTGACCTTGAGCACAGTTCAGATGAAGACCCATTAAGTGGTCATGGTGTGCAACTTTGAGTGAAATCTGACTAAAACTCTGGGATGAGAAGCAATTCTTGTCAACTGTGGACGGACGAAACAGATGACCGACACCTCTCAGATCATCAGTTGGCAATATTTTAAATATTTCTACAATCACTTCCAAATGTGCAAACACTTTTTTAACTACTTACACTAAAATCTGACCAACACTGTAGGATTAGCTGTAGGTCCTGTTCTTTGGAGCAAGCTGCCTGGTGACCTGAGATCAATTGGATCTTGAAAAACCCTTCTTTTTCACACCGGCTTACACTCTATAGGAGTGCATTTTTCTTTTTCAAGTTTTCTTTTGTTGTTTTCACAAAATATATCAATTGCCAATGTTCTTCCTGAAGACGTGTAAGACATGACAAGACATTGTAAGCTTGTAAGTAAGAACTCATCATCTTTACTCGCCTCCTTTAACCTCCCAAACTCTTTCATGGCATGCATTTTTAATTTCTGTTTGCTGATTGGGACCCGATGAATGTAAAAACAAAGAATTACCTGATTTTTATTTATTTTTTTTTTTTTACCTGATGTTTGTTTCTGAGAAAAATGAGATCCACATATGAGGACCTTCGCTTTAAATTTTGATAGAACAGTGGCAGTATAATGTCCTTGTAAGTGGATATCAGGCCCTTGTAGAGCAAAATTTAGTATTTTGGTCTAAACAACCCAAAATGTGATGTCCACATATGTGAACGCCTGGTCCTAGGAGGTTAAAAGGGATTACATGAAACATACATAAAAGTCAGCAAATGCCAAATTTATTAAGACATAATCAGTACAGTGTGCTTCTGGATACATAAAAACATTTACAAAAAGCCAGAGTGTATACACGTCAGACATGTAACAAATCATTCTGACACAAAACATTACAGTTTGTTTTGTTTAGTATTCATCACTGCTGACATATTACTCATTTTGGACTTTTATACACACAAAAATGTGTAAGTGGTCACAGATTCAAGAGGATTTGAACTTTTTGGAAAATTTGATTGTTATTTTAAAAAGTCACACTCTGAAACGCTGACATACTGTATCAACAGTAAACATCTGAAAGCTTACCAAACCAGTCAGACAAGTAACTGTTTGAAAGGATGGGAGAACCGATTTAAACTCCAGCCTGCAAACATTTAGGTGGTGTTGAGCAGCGAACCCTCTGTAAAATGGCAGTATAGCAGATCATTTGGGGCTTAAGGTCACAGGTTTGTGTGGCATCACTTTAGCTTTTTTGTTTGTCTTTTTAAATATTCAAACTAAATTAATACATCTACAAACACAGGCGACAGATGAGTGGTCACATTTGTGATGACACTTAGAAAATACCACAGGCTGAAATGAACAATCACCACAGACGATGATAAAAAGGCATGCACAGGCTGGATATTTTAAATTATGCAAAAACAGAACTGCAGAAAAAAAAAGTAAAACAAATAAAATAAAATAAACTCTTGTTTAATATTTTTTCCATGCACAGAGAAAGCTACCATATCCTGGATAACTCCAGGTGTGAAGTTAAGGGCAATGTGGTGAGCAGCTTCAGAAGAAATTGGCAACCAAAAAGAAGACAATAAAATAATGCACAAAAAAACATGGTTAACACCAGAAATAGTAAGTGATCTGCAACCCTTAAAGATTAAAACCATTAAGAACATGCTTTGGGTAAAACACAGGTTAGAAATGCAAGAAAAAGCACTGGTGAAATAACTCAAATGGTATTAAAACACCACTCCTTTCTACAGGTCTGAGATACCGTAAATGAGGTTTTTTTTCTTTCCTTTTTTAACTATGAAAATTCTGTTACAGATGAAGTGAAAAGCACCCTTTATCCTCGTTACATCCTCTCCTAACAGGAAACCATTTTCTGAGGATGTAATGAAACCCGTAAGCTGTCTTAAACTGTATGATTGTCAGTCTCTCTTTTACGCTACCCTGTAAGCAGTCATGCGAGTGTAATTTTTGCGGTGACTTTTGGCCGCCCACAGGAACAGAGCAGCTGCCATCATCTGCAGAGGGAAGGATATGAGGGCAAGGTAAAGAGACCAACCCAAGGTGCCCTCCACCCCATCAGGCAGAGGGAAATGCTGGTGGACCAAATCCACCCCGGCCAGGAAACAGCAGACGGTGCCCAGAGAACACAGACCTGAGGAGTCAAAAGCAGCGATGAAGGAACGGGATGAGATCATGTGAACGTTTATGTTTGTGGTCATTTGGATCTTACAAAAAAAAATAAAATAAATAAAAAAAAGGACTAAGCTTCTAATGCAAAGCAGAAACAAATCTAGCAGATGCACTCCACCTTTATTGTACTCTGGCTAAGACCAAAGTAAATGAATGAAAGCAGAGGGAGGTTTTTTGTTGAACAAATGTTCTGTGCAGTGGTTTTCAAAGTGGGTTCTGGGGACCCTCAAAGGTCGTCAGTCTTGAAGCCTTAGGAACAAGCGCCGCAGGTTTGGGATGATTTGAATACATTTTGACTTCTGTGTGAATCTTTGTAGAGACTACGATGTAACCTGGCTGACATTGGTGCTGGCATTTATCCCGGGGCAAGTGCATTATTTCTTAATTGCCGTGTGGTCGTGTCCCAGTGTTTTACATGCACTGCCAGCCAAGATGAAAACAAACAGAATTCTGGGACTTTTTTTCCCCTCCCGGGTCCCCACTCTTTATTATGGTCAGTTTTTTTATGGGGCAAACATATTTGTCCCTCAACTTTTTCCACTTCTTCCCTCATGTCAATTCCAATAGTTTCAACAAACTCCCTCCAGGGACTTGGTGACAATCATACCGATGCTATGATTGTTTTCTCTCACTGATAAATTCAGTAAATAAGTAGCTGGAAATTCACAGGAGGAATCGATGGCACTAAACAGGACAATCACAGTGGTTGCAGGCTGTGTGAACCAGATGTGTAGTTACATTTCTAGGAAGGTGCACATCAGGTTAAGCTGTACGTTATGGTGTAGGATTTTATAGGGTTTTGGGTATCTATAGCCCTAGTAAGCCATGCACAGCTGAAGCCAAAAGTCACTACAGAGGGGTGTACTATGTTCATAGCCAGGATTACTTTGTGTAAGCTAGCTTCACAAAAGTTAAAGGTCCACTCAGAGATAACAGGTATCACACTGGTGGGCATTGACCATCTCTGTTCAACCGGGCTTTGTGCTTCAGGTTCTCACATAAAAAAGATCATTTGACGCATCATTGGACTCCTCTTCAAAATGGATTGGCTGAATCAATCGGAGATGTTATCAGAGAAACGGGTAACAGGGACGTAAATATAACAATAAGGTGGGGGAAAGAGGATATTAACACTTGCTGCTCTGTGTTTATTTCTACCTTATAGCTCCAACTCTACAACTTTAAACTGGATGCAGTGAAACATTAAAGGTTTTTCACTATGGTCAGTTAAAACACTGTCTCAAAGTCATGTGGAGTCATGTGTATAAAGGGCATGTGGAAATCACCTTTTAATCACTTTTTGTTGCCTGATCAAAGAGACACTAATTGTATTGAATGCACCTGTAACTTGTAAGTTCAAAACTGCACGCCAGTAGCTGCAAGGCCAGCTGTGTAAATGACATTCAGCAGCAGATAAGGACCAACCATTCATTTATACAGTACAGCGTACAGTCTGAGCTGCTGTAACTTTACAGCTGGCTTCATTTGGAGGTGTTAGTAAAGTAAAACTCTAATGTTGTGTGTATATATAATTTATTCCTTCAGCACATTTAAGGCATCCTGTAAATAAAACAAAGGAAATGCTGACCATATTATCCTTCCAACTAATTTTAAAAACGAAATTTTAAAAATTAACCTGCTCTCAACCAAGTTACCATGGCAATCCAAGCAGATAAAAGGAGGCTGACTTTAAGACAAATAATATTCTCACTCCTCAAAAACTCTAAGATACTATCTGTATGTTATCATGGGAGTCTGTTTGACCTAGAACTGATTGTGCCACTAGTTTTTGTCAACATTACTCATGCAGTAAAAATAGTAAGAAATTATACTGTCAGTTCAGAAAAATGCAAGATATTATAGTTTTTATGCTCTCTTAAAAAAAAACAAACTTGTAAATGTGTGTGTTTCTTTCACCTGCAAGAAGATGGAGCACTCCCACACAGAAGGTCGGGGTAAAACTGCGGCACAAGCAGGCACAGACCCCAACGAGGACACTGAGGAACACCAGCGCCAGAGACACCAAGGGCAGCAGAAACTGGCACCTCCACAAGTCTGCACAACAATCATTACAGGTTAAACTCAAACTCTGTCAATACTTTCTAATGTTTAACAAATGATGAGCAAGTAAAGACAGTGAAGGGAGCAGAAGTGACCAAGATGGGTTAAAAAAAAGTAAGAATCGCTCAGTAAAATAAAAAAAACCCATATTTTATGAACTACAGGTCTCCCTGGATAGATTGAGGGAGAGTAAGGACACACTCACATGTTCTTAGCAGGTCTTCTTCTTCCTCATTTCCAGGTTTATACTTTGTACCTAACTGATCAGAAAGACTAAAGCTTGAACAGCGGGTTTCCATCTTGCGATCTAAAGCCAAAAAAGTCAGAGAACACAAATCCAACTAAGTCTTCTCATTAATTAACAATGTAAAGCATTTAACATGGGACTGGGCATTATAACAATCAAGTGCACTGGTTAAACCAATGCTGAGTGCAGAAAAGTCAGTGACGTAAATCAATGTGCAGAATTAATCTAAATAAAATTCCTTAAAGTTAAAAATGGAGTTTAACAGACAAATGATCTTGTTCCAGATTTTCTTCTTAAATTTAGAAGGCAGCACTATCATCAAACAAAGTACTGGTCAGTGAGGACGCTGAACAGGTGTGCCACTGTGAGTAATACCTGGAGATTTGAACCAGTATGAGGGGCTGGCTACCAGGATACACCTCCACCATAGTGCCCGAGTGCCGTTGGGGAATACGGGTTCGCTGTGCGTTGTATTATTAACTTCTGGGGTATTGTACTCATACCAGTGCTGAGTCCCCACAGCCACGGAGAGGTACACCGTGGCCAGCAGGCTCAGCACGGAGCCGATAACCAGAGCTGTGGCGTACCGGTTATCCACCATGGTAGAGAAGAAGACAGCTCCTTAGGAGAACAAACACAGTCTGCAGTGTCAAATGAGGTTTGGCTTCCTGAGATGGAAGGCTAACAGTTAGATGTCGGCTTGTTGCCTTGGCTCCACGGCATGTGGTCAGTAGGCACTGGAAGCGTCACAGTATCCGAGCATTGTGCTTTCTTCAGTTAAGCTGCATGTTTGCTGCAGTTTCGATTAGGTCCACAGAAGCGTTCACAGCCTGCCGAGGAATCCAACATAAAAAATACATAAGCAACAAGTACGCAATACGAGGTGGTTAGCGTCGTCTGTAGCTTAATTAGCCTGTAATTAGTGATCATAACTTCTTTGTACTCATGATTAATGTTATTAACGTTAACTCTGCTTCACATTGCTAACAATAACAAAGACAGCTTTCTCACTTGTGTCAGGAAGTTAGCATCCTACTTGCCAGCTAACACTAAACATAGCTTCTTGCAGCAGAGTGCGACATTATCGAGCTATTTAACAGACACCTGAACGTTACAGATTTCACTCGAGCTCTTTTTTTTTTTTTTACCTCATTAGTGGCCAAAACCTTCCAGTTATAGCCTTATCTTATCTTCTCTGCTCGATCAATTTGTAGCTGACATCCGCCTTCTTCTTCGCCTGTTTTTTCTTCTTCGTTTGATGGAATGAGTTTGTGCATTATGGCCACCTTCTGCTTCGGAGGAGAGGTGTCGCGAAATCGAATATGATAATCCCAGCTAAAAGAGTTCGCAATAACAGTATTGTAGCGATATCTGTGGAAAGGGTGACGCTTTAATAGTAATCAGCCAGATTAAATCATAATTTAAAAAAAAAAATCATAATTCATAATATAAAATATGTTTTAAATTATGAATGAATCTGACTAACGCAAGATAGGAGCGTTGGAAACTGAATGTAGAAACCATAACCAAGCAAAGTGCCTACAAACTATAACAATTATAAATATTACATAATATTATTGAAACTACACTTATTTATAAATATAATCTTTTAATTGTCGTGGTTATGGTAGATATTGCATCACACATATCAAATGTTTAGGACACCAGACACTATTCAATTTATGCTTAGTTCAATTAAATTTGATTTGTATGGAACCAAGTCACAACAACAGTCATCTCAAGGTGCTCCCAACCAACACTTCCTTGACACAAACTGTTTAGGTTCAGGAATAGTCACAGATATGTATGCAGTTGGTAAAACCTCAATTTTACTCCTAAAAAACTTTAACACACACACACAAAAACTTTTCTAGTCTTAGTTAGCGTGCTTCATTTTGAACAGAAAATAATGTGTTTGTGTGTTATTTAACCCAACATGTAATTGGTGCTGGCAGACCCTTTGTACATATGAATAGTAAATCACTTTTTCCTCCATCATCTGACCTGCTGCCAGACCAAACCACTTCCCATACCCATAGTCCTGACATGAACCAGTCCCACTGATACCTAAAGTAGGTGAGTTGTCTTTTGTAATAATAATACATTGTCATTATAAGCCACATAAACAGAGCAGTGCAAGTGTGCATTGCTCTGCATATATTTTGCACACTGTGACTGTTGCAGGTGGTGAGATCTTTCAGTAAGCTAAGTCAGTTTAAAAGCTATTTGAGCTTCACTAGGTCTCAAATCAGAAACATATTTTATTTTGCTAGACTTTGTTAGAAAATTAATATCCAAATAATTATTTAAGTTATATTTGCCAATACTTTATATAAAAATACAAGTTTTTCTTTTCTTTTACACCATTTAATAGATTTAATAGATTAGATTACATCCAAAAAGCATACAAATATGTACCAGTCAATGTAAAAAGAAAATCTAATAACATTATAAATGGATAGCACATATCTGATCAATCTTCTAAACATCTTCTCATCTTCTTTCTAAACAAAAAATTGATCCGTGTTTGCACAGTGTTATATTTTTAGGGTTTGCATGGTTTGCAGTATTAAAGTGGCAGGGTTGAAAGTGATATATTTTTCATGGGACTCCAGATCCCTGGTGGCAAAAGAGGTAAAATCAGTCAAAAAGTCTAAGGTGTTTGTCTCAAGGAGGGCTATCATTTAAAACAGGGTACATCAAACCAAATGTGTGCAGCCTGGGATCCACTCAGGCAGGGCAACAGTCTGACCTGGAAGTCTGAAAACAAGCAAGGAGCCTCATGGGAGATATTTTTCCTGCTTTACCAAACTGCTTTAAGTTACCTGAAGATTAAGTTTGCACTCTAACATGTAGTGGTGGTGTCTTTATGAACTTCTAACAGGAATGACACATAATGCCTTCTCCTAAAGATTAAACATGACCCTTCACATCAAGCTGCACAGAGACCCAATAAAAGGCATCATTTTTTTATCGGGTTATATCTAACACATTATATTTTTACATTAATGCTTTCTGAGAGTTTTAAATGTTTTTTTTAAAAAACACTAAGTCTGAATATTTGCAACAAATTGTACAAAGTTTATATCCTAGTTGTTTTGTTTGGTAACTTGAAATTAGTGGGCTTATTTGTGTAAACAAAAAAAATGATGTGATCCTGTGAGAGGTTTGAACTAAAAAATATTTCAACTAACCAGTGAGAGCAGATTCATTAATACTCAGTATATGTGGAACTTTACCAATGGTATTTATTTTACTGATATTTTGGGCACAATTACATGCAAAAAATAAAAAATAAACCCAGTATTTAGAAGCCACCTTTAGTAGTGATAACTTGAAGTAATTATTTTCTGTATGATGTTATCTGTCTGTCATATCATTGTGTTGATCTGTGGAACCCATGGGTTAAGTACTGCAGATGTTAAGTACTGCAGTACTTAACATCTTGCAGTACTTAACTTAAGTACTGCAGTACTTAACATCTGGACTGGTTCTCTGTTTAAAAAGTTCTCTGTTTAAAAAGTCTAGTCTCTGATCCCATCCCATGATAGACTAGCGTCATCAGTGCAGGTTTTTAAGTCCAGATTGAAAACCTATTTTTATTCCCTGGCTTTTAACTCTGTAGGAAACTGACACCTTCTTATTTATTTTATTGTATGTAATGATTTTATCGTATTTTTAAATTGGTAGTTGTTTTAATCTGTGTTGTTCAGCACTTTGGACTGCCTTGTGTGTTCTTAAAGGGCTATACAAATAAACGATGATGATGATGATGATGATCGATACTACCCAGCAGTCAGTGCAGAGCTAGGATGGAGCCAAAGGGTGACAGTATTCACCCAGTTCTAACTGCCTATCTATCCTGCCTACTCTGATAAAGTATCTGGCCCTGGGTAGCCTTGCAGGCCCGGTATCCTACTTTACTTATCTTTATCTTTATCTTTATCTTTATCTTTTCTTTTCTTTTTTAAAGAATGTCCACAATTTAGACTTTTTGAATGCTGGATATTTTATTAGAGCAATTTAACAGGAAAAAAGCACGCTTTTTATACTTATTTACCCATTTGCATCTCCTCTCTTTCTCCACCACTTTTATCTTTAGACATTCAATCATCATTGTTGACATACAATCACATGACTTCATAACACAACAGAATCAGAAAACTATATTTGATTATATTTCACAGATACCACATTCTGCCAGAAAAATTATGCAAAACAATTACACAAATAAGCAAAGCAGTAATGTAGAAAATGATAACTGTTTTTACTAAACAGATAAGGATAAGGCTGCAAACACTAATACAAGCCACAGGGTGGAGACAACAGCTAGAGGAGACCTGAAGACATGGAATCAAAGCAGAGAGACAGATTATTACTACTACTAATAATAATAATTTACTTTCTTTTGTGTGAAATATTTTTCTTATAATTTTATTATATCGAATTGGCACATGTGAGATGTTTGTATCTCCTTTAAATATTTAAATACTAGTTCAACTAACAGTTCCAAGCTTAATATTTGAAGAATGAATATACAAAAAAAATCACTTTACTTGAGAGAATATGAATCTTACCATGAAAAGATGTAACAGTTGTGTGAGCTGTTCAGTCCCGACTGTTTCAAAACAATCTCAAGGTATTCGTCATCATCCGATGTAGTTCTTGTCTCTACTCGTTCCACAGTGAAAACTTCTGCTGGAGATAAGAGTATTTCATCCTGTTCTTGACCGCACACATAGTCTTTCAGGTTGACAAAGAAACAAGAAGTGAGAATTAAAACAGTATTCTCATTGACATCTTCAAGTTTCTTTAGCTCTTCATAGTCTGAATAAGCTGAGGTGAAACTTGTAAATCTCACTGTGGAGCCTTTCTGTGGTTGGTTTTCACCATCTTGAAAAACATAAAAGTTCTTGCACTCCTTTGGCTTCAGCAGCCTCATGGAGTCCATCAGCAGGAAATGAAGAGACTTGAAGTGGAAGTGGTTTTCATAGATGCTAACATTTCCACCCATTGTCTCTATTGCTTTGTTCAGTGTTTGTATGAACGATTTATCCCCATTAAGATAGACTGAAAGTGCAGCAGTATGTTCTTTTCTTCCTCCAGGGATCTGCTTTGAACACTCGATACTTTTATTCCACGCTTTCTGAAATCCTTCACTGTTGCTTAGTTCTTGTTTTAACACGTCTGACTTGATGAACTTCTTCATGGCCTCTTCATGACATCCTTTGTACTGGTCATCTACAACATCTGTGCTATTTAGAAAAACCAGTAGTCTTGTTTCCTGTGCGGTCACCTTTAATTGATATATCACATTTAAAAACCCATTTTTAAATGTATAATTTTTCTTACTTTCTAATATTTGTTTGAATCACAATTCTTACTTTGCTGCAGGCAGCTGTGAAAATTATTGCAGCAAGCACTTTTCTTCCGTTCTCCATTTTTTGGCCTCTTTGTCTTCTACAGAGTGCAAGAAAGCCCTGAAACATTAAATATGGATAGAGAAAGTTCGGTAACACTTTACATGGTCCAGAAACTTGGAAGTGACAAAATTTAAAAGACTGAAAAGACTAAAAACTTACCTGAAGCAGGGAGAACAGCAAGGGGCCCATCAAACTGCAGGAAAGCGAAAGCGAGGGTTAGAGGAACTGGAACAAGTTATCATACAGTGCAGCCCTTTAGTCTTTCCTGTGTAAGAAAGTAACTTGTCACTGGGGGACCTGCTGTTCAGTTACTTTTTCTGCTTTCTGCTTTAGTGAGGAACATTACTGTGTTCCTGTAAGCTGGTTCAGGTTTAGCCCCTTTAAGCTCAGCCATAAATTATCTTTATATCTCTGATCTAGCATGGCTTCAGTGTAGCTCATGGGGGCAAATACCTCAGTACCTCTTCAATGCAGACTTTATAAAAAATGAACCGGAGCCTCACAGATGAATATAAATAACATTTAGCCTTTACAGCGAATGTGTGTGTGTGCGCGCAATCAGCTTTTATTTCATTGATGCGTAGCTTAATGATGAGTGTTACATTTAGACAGTAGTTATCGTCCTGCTGCTGGACCAGCGATGTAATATGTTTTTAAATGTAACATAAGAAAAAAAACTTACTGATGTCTGAAATGTCTGTGTGACAAGATTAAATTCATTGCAAAGCATTTTACATTTTATATGCTCTTTATTTGTCAGAGAAATGGAAAGATACATCAAGGTGTGCTTTCTTTACAAGCAGGAAGATAATCGCTGACTAACTCAGGATATATAAACATGCTGACGACATGTGTAAGCATGTTTATCGTAAAAATCCACTCCCTGAAAAACCGTCACTGAGGAAAATGTAAAAAGTGAAGAAGTTCACTAATGTTGAGAGAAAGTTCAATAAAGAAATTGATGTTGAATTTAGTTTTATGGATAGAAAATTTCAGTTTTTCTATCACAGTCACAGTTCATTAATAGGCGACATTGGCTGTGCTCAGGAGCCTGAAAATTGAACCCAGTGTATTTTATGCCAATTTTCTGCACCCCTTTATAAATTTTTAATAAATGTTCTGATTTTTTATGTGCCACTCTGCCTTGTTCTTGGGCTTCTCGTGCCAGCCCATTGACAAAATCCTGGAAACACTCCGGCTGTGGGAGTTAAAGGTGCCACCATAAACTCCAGAATACCCAGTCTGAATCCAGCTGGGAAAAGCTCCAAGTTTTTCCCATCTCTCGTTTCTTATCATCCTTTTAAAGGCACACAATGCTTAACAAGAATCACTGAAAGTATAACGCATATTATCCATGAATTCAGCCTATAATTTATAACATATGACAGAAACGGAAAACAATATTTGATTATATTTTGGTAGCCTAATGCAACACCTTATTTGGTAGATAGCACAATCTGCCAGACAAAGTTCAAACAACTGTAAGAATAAACAAAGCAGCATTGTAGATGATAAAACTCTAAATGATAACTGTTTTTGCTAAACAGTTAAAGAAAACAAAGATAAGGCCACAAATACTGATGCAAGCCACAGGGTGGAGACAACAGCTGGAGGAGACCTGAAGACATGGAAACAAAGTAGAGAAAGAGATTAGTGTAATAGCCATCCATCCATTTTCTGCCACTTGTCCGGCCTGTAGATATGGAAATAAAACAGTAATAATAATAATTTACCTATCTCTCTCTGTGACAGTTGTGAAAGGTTCCAGTTCTCCTGAGACCCTGAATTGTATAAGCAGAATATAATACTTTAAGCGAAATGTGCTGATGTGTGCGTTTGTTTACTAATGCTGTCAGCATTATCAGGCCAAACTATTCAAATCACATCCAAAAAACTACTAGGGTTTCATAATCCTGTTTGGGTTTTTTCACTTTTTATGTCACCTCATGCTTTCCAGCTGGGAAATCTTTAAGTTTATCAAAACCTCGAGTAAAATCCAGTCATTACTTTGTATTTACAGCATTTGTTACAGCCTGTAACGGAGCAACAGGCTGTTTTATACAACACCAATTATTTTCCCCGCTTGTTAGAAGTGTTCAGCTACATTTTTTTTTTAATTTTTTAAATACCTATTGAGACAAATAGGTATATTTTACAATTTTTTTGTGTGGCTTGTGAAGTATTTTTCTTATATGTACTTTGGACAAGTTAAATGTTTGTATCTCCTTCAAATATTTGTGTGTTTAACACCACAATGAAAATTATTTAAGCACTTCAAAGTTCAATGTTTGGGAAATGAGCCTACAAAATATTTCACTTTAATTGAGATAATATGTGTCTTACCTCGGAAAGATAAAACAGTTGTGTGAGCTTTTCAGTCTTGAATGTTTCAAAACAATCTCAACATATTCTTCACCATCCTCCACAGTTTTGCTATTTACGCCATCCACAGTGAAAACCTCTGCTGGAGATAAGAGAAATGTATCCTCTGCTTTAGTGCAAATGTGTTCTTCCAGGTTGACAAAGAAACAAGATGTGATCTTTAAAATGATGTCCTCAAACAGATCATAATAATTGTTTGGCTCTTCATAGTTTGAATGAGCTAAGGTGAAACTTGGAAATCTCACTGTGGAGCCTTTCTGTGGTTGGTTTTCACCATCTTGAAAAACATAAAAGTTCTTGCACTCCTTTGGCTTCAGCAGCCTCATGGAGTCCATCAGCAGGAAATGAAGAGACTTGAAGTGGAAGTGGTTTTCATAGATGCTAATATTTCCACCCATTGTCTCTATTGCATTGTTCAGTGTTTTTATGAAAGGCCGATCTCCTTTAAGATAGACTGAAAGTGCAGCAGTATGCTCTTTTCTTCCTCCAGGAATCTGCTTTGAACACTCGTTACTTTTAGTCCACGCTTTCTGAAATCCTTCATTGTTGCTTAGTTCTTGTTTTAACACGTCTGACTCAACGAACTTCTTCATGGCCTCATCACGGCATCCATTGTACTGGTCATCTACAACATCTGTGGTCTTTTGGGCATCCAATACTCTTGTATCCTGTGCGGTCACCTTTAATCGAGGTGTATCACATTAAAAACTCATTTTTTAGTCAATAATTTTTCTAACCTTCTAAAATTTGTTTGTATGAAACACATTTCTTACTTTGTAGCAGACAGCTCTGAAAATGATTGCAGCAAGAAGCACTTTTCTTCTGTACTCCATTTTTTTATCGACTTCTTCTTCTTCTTCTACAGACCAAAAGAAAACATTGCAGGATCAAATGTGGGTAGAAAAGAGTTCTTTAACACTTTTCACAGTCAACTTGGATTTGGAAAGATGTAAATAATCTAATATTTGTTTGGTTTTCTTGGAATATGACAACTTAAAAATTTAAATATTGAAAAGACAGAAAGTCACATACCTGGAGCAAGAACAAAAAATAAATAAAACTTGTCTTAGCGACTCACAGAAAAGAGTCTATCCAATTTTCGAGCAGCAATGAGCACAACACGCTCTGGGGAGTAAAATAAGTTATCTTACAATGCAGCTCTACAGTTTTTCCTGTAGAAGATTGTAACTTGTCACTGTGGGAAATGGTGTCCCCTTATTGGTTCTGCCTCAGCTACTGAGTTCCTGTAAGCTCCCTTTTTTGGCATAAATGATGAGGCCAAGTCCCACAGTACTTCTTCAATGTAGACTTTTCAAAGTGGGCAGTTCCATGCCCACTTTTAAATTTTGTACTTTTTCCCAAAGAAAGGGGTTAACTAGAAACTTGCAGTTCAGGTCGGCAGAGCACTTTGACAGCACTTTTTATTACGAAACTCTTCAATTTGAGCTACTATTAGGTGGATGTCAGGTTTAGAAGACAGTCAGCAAGTGTTAATTTTGTTGACTAATAGTATTAGTAATGATGAAAAGAAGATGATAACTAAATTAAAACTAATGCACGAGGACAAAAACTATGATGAAATGTAATGACACTTAAAAATGAGATGAAAATGTTCTGGAGAGATAAGATCCTATTATAACTAAAGAAGTTGTGTAGAAAGGCAGGACGAGTTTGGAAGTCCTTGTGAAGTAAAGTTAGACAAACACATTTTGATCCACCCAGGGTGGAGAGGGAGGTTCAGCTGACTAAACCTACTGTAATCTTATGATATTTAGTAAACAAAAATTTATCCAAATTATGATGAAATTAAGTAAAACGAAATCAAAATTTATTTAAAAATTTTTAATTAATTAATTTGTTAAAATAAAACTGCAGTCAGCTCACATAAACTGGAATTACTGAGTTGTGATTGTGTTTGGAGCTACAATCAACATTTATTTCCCTAATTTTTTAATTATTCAGTGGACTCTATTCTTCTTTAATATATTGCTTGTTTTCATAAAGTAGCGGATGCATCTTTTCAACCAAAGCTGGAATCGGATGTATTTTGCCAGTTCATTGTCACAGCTGTACCCATTTCTCTCTCTCTTTCGTGTCAGATGAAAAGCACAGATCTTGAAGATTATGGTGAAGTTTATAATTCCACACGGTGCACGGATGATTACATTCTAGATACCAACAGACTACCAGCTCTTTTGACATTTTTTATTGACACTCACACCTCTGCAAACCACGCAGCAGGAGTGGTAATCTGGGACACTGGGTATTTTCCCAAAGGGCCACTGCACACCGGCCGTACATGCACTAACTGTCCACTCATTCATTTTCATTGCTGATACTGAATTACCCAATCAAATCCCTTAATGCAGCCAGTCTCTCCCCTATTGCACCTAAGAATTAACTCAACAACAACTGTACCAAATTTAATAAAACCTGTTTCTATAGCTATAATAAAACAAAGTTACAAAGTTACGAAGTAAAGTGATTTCAGGATTGGTGGTCCAGACATGACTTCAATTCAGATGTTTGAAGTTGTGTATAAGCTAATAAAGACATGTTTGGTGCACTCGATTTATCATGCCTCCAGAGCTTTTAAAAAGGTTAGTACCACCAAGTGATGATCAAAAAGTTGGTGTGTGTGTGTGTGTGTGTGTGTGTGTGTGTGTGTGTGTGTGTGTGTGTGTGTGTGTGTGTGTGTGTGAGTGAGTGAGTGAGTGAGTGAGTGAGTGAGAGAGAGAGAGAAGCTTTTGTATCACTAATGTGTAACTTAATTATAAGTGTTACATTTAGGCAGTAATTACCGCCCTGCTACTGGTACAAACCTGTTGGACTTTGTAAACGTAACACGAGGAAAAACAAACGTATTTGTCTATTTGTGTGATCAGATTATATTAATTGAGAAGCTATTTCAATTTTCCATGTTGTTTATTTGACAGGGAAACAGAAATTCTTGATGTCTTTAGAAGCAGGAACATTTGCTGCAAGTTATTCCCATCTCTCATTTCTTATCATCCTTTTAAAGGCGCACAATACTTGACAAGAAATAAGAAACAAAGTTTGCAGTATATTTTTCTAACATGCATAAAAAAGATGTAAACTGAGTCTATAGTTCATAACATATGATAGAAGCAAAAAAACAAAATTGCACAATACCTTGGCAGCCTGTTGTAAGACCATATTTGGCACATACCACAATCTGGCAAATAAAGTGCCAAACAATTATGTGAATAATCAAAGCAGTATTGTAAATAATAACACTCGATCACAGTTAGTGTATTTCTAGTTAGTGTTAACTGCAGCTGCACATGAACCTAAAATTTGAAACCTGAAGTTTATTTTGCACCCCTTTAAAATCTTTATCAAATATTCTGAAGTAATGAAGTCTATAATTCATAGCATAAGCATAGAAGCAGAAAATTACTACTAAGACAAAGTTATTCATCACAATCTGTCAGATAAATAATTGTAAGTAAGTAAGTAAAAATTTATTTATATAACGCTTTTCCCAGATAAAAATCACATGGTGCTTCACAATACAATGCATGAAAATACAACATATAACAATGTAAAACAATAAAATACAACATAAAAACAACAAACTAATTGAAAGCTTGTCTATATAAAAATGTCTCCAACTGCTTTTTAAAAGAATCAGTGGAGTCAGTAACAGCATAAAAACAGTGGAAGAGAATTCCACAACTGTGGTGCCACTGCCTGAAAGGCCCGATCACCACGAGTTTTAAATCGAGTGCGTGGGGCCACTGGCAGTCTCTGACCTGATGACCTTAGAGATCGGGAACCGGAATGTGGTTTCAGCAGGTCAAATATGTACTGGGACGCTTGAATATGTAGGGCCCTAAAGGTTAGAACTAAAAAATTAAAGTTTCTGTTTTATCACAGTTTAGCTGGGGGAAGTTGTCTTTTAACCATTGCTTGATTTCTGTCAGGCAGTTACTTAAACTACACAATTTATAAAACTCAGAGACTTTAAAAGAACAGTATAACTGAATGTAATCAGCACAGAGATGATAGGAGATATTATTGTAGCCCCCATTTAATTTGGCCAAGGTGGAATAGATATAAAGCAAAAAAAGAATTGGACCCAGGACAGATCCCTGAGGCACTCCACAAGGCAAAACTGTTGATTTGGACATCACTTGATTCATACAAACAGTAAAAGATCTTTCAGATAAATATGACATGAACCATTTTTTTTGACATTGTATTAATAATTGCAGCAATATTGTAGATGATAAAACCCAGAAAACTGAATGATAACTGTTTTTGCTAAACAGCTAAAAAACAAAACAAAGATAAGGCCAAAAGCACAGATACAAGCCACAGGATGGAGACAACAGCTGGAGGAGACCTAAAGACATGGAAACAAAGCAGAGAGGTGGATTACTGTAATATTCATACATAAACACATTTTCTGTCCCTTATCCAGCTCACGGGGGAAACAGTCAAAGCAGATTTTCTACACCTCCCTCTCCCCAGCTACCTGCTCTTCTTGGGGGACATCAAGGCATTCCCAAGCCAGCCAAGAGATGTAATCTCTTCAGCTTGTCATGGGTCTGCCCGGGGCCTCATGTTGGAGTACCTCACCTGAAGTCCCTCAGTAGTACAATTAGGGATGGGTACCGGTGTCCGGTGCCATGATGGACCAGTTCTGACATAAACGGTAGTAACCAGACCGAAAAGCAGCGCACATTTCGGTGCTTTATTTCGGTGCTTTTTTTTCCTGAGCCAATTCTAGCCAATCATTTTACGTTTCCGAGGATAGTAGGCGGGCCCAGGTACGTACGTTCTTTTAGAGCAGAGCTACAGATTAGAAATGCCCAAGGCGAAGCGGTCAAAAGTCTGGCTGTACTTCGCAGCAAAAGATGCAAACTCAGCAGCCTGCAACAAGTGCTTTAAGGTGATACTGTGATACTGTCAAAGGAAGTAACACCTCAAATCTGATGAAACACCTGGCGACGCATAGCGTTTTTTTTTAAAGCCGAGAAATGCGCCATGTTTGATAGCTTGCTGCGAGACCTCACACCATGCACATCTACTGCGGGTGTGGTGCCTGTTATCGGACCCGGAGTTAGCAACATCCCCCAAAAACTCGAAGAGTAGAGTCCTGGCCCCTAGCCCTGCCAGTGTAGTAGAAATGATGACGGATGATGATGGCAGCAGCAGCCGTTCTTCTCTGCGTGAGTAGCTTAATGTTGTTCGTGTGTAATTTACGTTGAGTACGCTAACCACATTATTACATTAATGCATGTAAGGTAAACTAGCAAACACCGTCGTAGTTACATGCGGCTGTCTTCTTGTTTGATGGCAGATACTCCCTTCACCCTGGCCAAAAAGGCTAAAATGACCAAAGAAAAAGTGGAAAACAGCTAAACATGAGAGGTTTTTGGACAAAGTTTGTGTTTTTTTCCATTGTTTAAACACTGCTTCCAGCCAAGAGTAATACCATATATGCCCTATAGCTGAAGAAAAGGCTTACATTGTTGTCTTTTTACAAAAAAACAGCTAAACATGAGAGGTTTTTGGACAAAGTTTGTGTTTTTCCATTGTTTAAGCACTGCTTCCAGCCAAGAGTGATACCATATATGCCCTATAGCTTCAGAAAAGGCTAACATTGTTATCTTTTTACAAAAGAAACAGCTGAACATGAGAGGTTTTTGGACCAATTTTGTGTTCTCCATTCTTTAAGCACCGGTTTGAGCACCGTTTAAGCACCGGCACCGTTTCAAAAGTACCGGTTTGGTACTGGTATCGGATAAAACCTAAACGATACCTATCCCTAAGTACAATAGAGCAAACCAGCACCCCAATCAGGGACCCCAAGATGGCCGGGTAATAACCTACATGACTGGTTTCCAGAAGGGAAAGCCTCTGGGTTTCTCAAGATGTTAAAATGCTGAGTATCTTCCAGTTATTAGTTTGTACAGACACTACAGGGTAGGCCATTTATATGGATACACCGTAATAACATGGAAATGGTTGGTGATATTAAAGTCCTGTTTGTGGCACATTAGTATATGTGAGGGGGCAAACTCCTCAAGATGGGTGGTGACCATGGTGGCCATTTAGAAGTCGGCCATCTTGGATACAACTTTTGTTTTTTTCAATAGGAAGAGGGCCATGTGACACATCAAACTTATTGGTAATGTCACAAGAAAAACAATGGTGTGCTTGGTTTCAACGTAACTTTATTCTTTCATGAGTTATTTACAAGTTTCTCTTTGTTCACAGCCATTGACATGTCGAAGAGGTTAACACGTGAGGAGCGGATCAAAATTGTGTTGATATCTGGTGAACGCAGTAACCGGGTCATTCCAGCAGATTTCAATGCAAGACACCCTACGAGACCGCCCATCTCCCATGCTACAGTTAGCAAACTGCTTGCTAAGTTTCGTGAAACTGGTTCAGTGTTGGATTTGCCAAAATGTGGACGCAAGAAAACTGTCACTAATGAAGAAACATCAGTGGCTGTCCTAGCTTCATTCAGCAAGAGCCCACAGCGTAGCACTCGCCGCATGTCACTGGAGAGTGACATTAGTCGAACATCCCTTCGGCGGATATTAGCTACTCACAAATGGCACCCTTACAAACTCCAGCTACTGCAGCATCTCAACTAGGATGACCCAGATCGGCGCACAGAATTTGCAGAATGGGCAAAACAAAAATTGGAACGGGATCCTCAGTTCACGCAGAAGATTTTGTTCAGTGATGAGGCAAACTTTTATGTGAATGGTGAAGTTAACAAACAAAACCACCGCTATTGGTCTGACACTAACCCACATTGGATGGATCCCTCCAAGACTGTTGGAACAACAAAAGTGATGGTTTGGTGTGGTATATGGGGTACAACGATAGTGGGTCCATTCTTCATCAATGGAAACCTCAAGGCCACTGGATATTTGAAATTGCTACATGATGATGTGTTTCCCTCTTTATGCACTGAAGCTGGCACGTTCCCTGAGTTTTTCCAGCAAGATGGTGCACCACCACATTATGGGTGCCAGGTCCGAGCATTCCTAGATGAACAGTTTCCTGGAAAGTGGATTGGTCGTCGTGGGCCAGTTGAATGGCCCCCAAGGTCTCCCGATCTGACCCCCTTAGACTTTTATCTTTGGGGTCATCTGAAGGCAATTGTTTATGGTGTGAAGATACGAGATGTGCAGCACCTGAAACTACAGATACTGGATGCCTGTGCTGGCATTTCTCCTGCGGTGTTGCTATCAGTGTGTGAAGAGTGGGAGAAGAGGGTTGCATTGACAATCCAACACAATGGGCAGCACATTGAACACATTTTATAAGTGGTTAGAAACTTGTAAATAACTCATGAAAGAATAAAGTTACGTTGAAACCAAACACACCATTGTTTTTCTTGTGACATTACCAATAAGTTTGATGTGTCACATGGCCCTCTTCCTATTGAAAAAAACAAAAGTTGTATCCAAGATGGCCGACTTCTAAATGGCCACCATGGTCACCACCCATCTTGAGGAGTTTGCCCCCTCACATATACTAATGTGCCACAAACAGGACTTTAATATCACCAACCATTTCCATGTTATTACGGTGTATCCATATAAATGGCCCACCCTGTATTTACAAGCACTAAGTTATAACAGATGCAACAAACATATTTTATTATATGCACTTACATGTAAAATTTAAATTTTTTCAAATATTTAAATTTTTATATCTTTAAAATATTTTGAAGGTTGACTTTGCATTTCCATACTAAACATTTGTAAAACTAACATGGAAATTGTCAACCTTTTTCACTTTATTTGAGAGACTGTGACTCTTACCGTGAAAAGATGTAGCAGTTGTGTAAGCTTTCAAGTCTTGAATGTTTCAAAACAATTTCTACATATTCAGAATCGTCATCTGCCTCCACAACTTTGCTATTTATGTCCTCCACAGTGAAAACTTCTGCTGGAGATAAGAGTATTTCATCCTGTTCTTGACCGCACACATAGTCTTTTAGGTTGACAAAGAAGCAAGAAGTGAGATTTAAAACGACCTCCTCATACAGATCAATTTCACTTTTTAGCTTTTCATAATCTGAATAAGCTGAGGTGAAACTTGGAAATCTCACTGCGGAGCCTTTCGGTTGCCGCTGACCACGTAGAAGAACATAAAAGTTCTTGCACTCCTTTGGCTTCAGCAGCCTCATGGAGTCCATCAGCAGGAAATGAAGAGACTTGAAGTGGAAGTGGTTTTCATAGATGCTAACATTTCCACCCATTGTCTCTATTGCTTTGTTCACTGTTTGTAATAAATTGTGATCCCCATTAACATAGACTGAAAGTGCAGCACTATGCTCTTTTCTTCCTCCAGGAATTTTCTTTGAACACTCAATACTTTTATTCCACGCTTTCTGAAATCCTTCACTGTTATTTAGTTCTCGTTTTAACACGTCTGACTCGATGAACTTCTTCATGGCCTCTTCACGACATCCTTTGTACTGGTCATCTACAACATCTGTGCTATTTAGAAAATCCAGTAGTCTTGTTTCCTGTGTGGTCACCTTTAATCGAGATATATCACATTTAAAAACACATTTTTAAGTGAAGAATGTTTTAACCTTCTAATATTTGTTTGTATGAAACATAATTCTTACTTTGTTGCAGGCAACTGTGAAAATTATTGCAACAACAAGCACTTTTCTTCTGCACTCCATTTTTTGTCTTCTTGTTCTTCTACAGACTGAAAGAAAGCACTGCAGGATCAAATGTAGTCAAAAAACAGCTCTGTGACATTTTACATACAAAGGACTTACACTAAGTCTGGACTGGACTACTACAGTTCTCTGTATTTGTGTCTAGAACACTCATCTCTCCATTGCATTCAAAATTCAAAATGTTGCTGCAAGTTATTTAACAGGTATTAAAGGGACGATTACGTCACTCATGTACGTAGACGTACACGTATTACATAGATTAATTTTTTACCTTGGCTTTTAAGTTCAGTTTGAGTCCCATCGGGGGGGGGGGGGGGGGGGGGGGGGGGGGGGGGGGGTTTATGTTGTGGTGTCTTAGTTTTACTTTGTTTTTAGATACATTATATTGTATTTGTTTGCTTATATAATTCATTGTCTTCACTTTATTGGTCTTACTATTGAAATGTGCCATCCAAATAACATTAAAATTGACATTGACACAGTCCAGTAAATTTGGATCTGGCAAGATTTAAATTAACAATTATCTTTTCTACCTCCTGGAATTTGGCAAGTTAAAAAATTTAAATGTTGAAAAGACTGAAAGGTACATACCTGAAGCAAGGAGATTGAACTTGTATTAGCAACTTAGCGAAAAGAGTTGATTAAACTGCTGGGAAGCAATGAGAACAACAGCCTGGGAAGTGAGACAAGTTATTTTACAATGAACTCCTTAGTCTGAGTCTAGTTCCCAAAAGCTTGTTCAGATTTGTTGCACAATGATTTATAACCAGAGTAACACTTAGATAATTTAGCCACTTTAAGCCCAGCCCAGTGATAGCATATCTTTCTATCTCTGTTCTAACATGATTTCAAATACCTCAGTACTTCTTCAGTGCAGTTTTTGCCTAAAGTAAACAGGAGGCACCAGCCATCATAGTTGGAAAATCTGGGTATCTTGAAATTTTAGGAATGCAAAGTCACCAATCAATGTGAATAATCTGGTCTCACAGAACTGTTCACCACACTGGGCAGTAACAAATTAACTTAACTGAAAACACTTTGATGTTGAAATATCTATCCACTTTTAAATTTTTCTGTTTTGCCCACTTGAAGAGCTAAACTAGAAACTTGGAAATGTTGAAACATGCCCTGATTCAGCTTGGATGAAACATGCCCACTGACACTTTTTCAGTGCACTTTATATTTCACCCTGCTCCACCCTGACCTTGGAAAATGACTGACAGTCAAGCACCAAATCTTGATTTAATGTCTTTAGTGGAGAGTACTCACAGACATCGAGCAGAGGTCTATACTCCGACTGCAGCTGATTTTCTGGAACTGCCAGTTGTTTCACACTTCTGTCTGTAGCATTACAAAGGCTGGGACACATTCAAACCCTGCCCTGTCTCTCCACTCACTCTCCGGTGTCTCCCAGTGTCTCTCATCCCTCCCACTGAACCCCTTTTAGTCCTCTGGCTGATAGAGGTCTGTCCTGATTGGCTGATGCCAGTGTCCTTCATGGCCATGAACTCACACAGGTGTGAGCACTAAAAAATCAACAAATTTGCAATAAAAGCATGCAATAAAATTCACAACCGTTAAAGATGAACTCATGCAATACAAAAAACAAATAAACAATAAATCAATAAGAAGACTTCCCTGACAGCGCTGTTGTTGGCAATATCATCATCTACTGCTGGCTCAGCTACAGGTTACAAACCAGTCTATCCTACAGCCTTACCAACACATTTGAATACATTTGATACTTTATATTTAGACATTAAATGCTATTTTGCAGTTTTATTTGTTTTATTAGATCAAGATAAGGATGTTTCTGGTCATAAGTCTGAATATTTGTAAGAAATTGTGCAAGCATTATAAGTTGTCCTTTTTTGTAACACATAGGTAGTGGGCTTTTATTACACAGCATATATGGTGCTTTAAAAATGGGACTTCATTAAAGACTTCATTACAGTAGTCACAGTCTAATGGAAAAAATGTCTTTGCATAAATGTTTTGGATTTTCACTCAGTAACATCACATTTTTAAAGATGTTTACTGTATTTTATAGGAGAAATTGTCCCAGATTGTTGCACATTGTCAGGTGTGTCTGTCTGTCACAAAATTATCCTATAAACATGAGTCATTCATTATTATTTTTACTTTAACCAGCAGGAGTAAAACCTTGAAGTCATATGCAAGATCGTATGCTGACAGCATTTAGCTCTACTGTTAAACTTTTCCAACTGTGGACTCATAGCTTCTTTTTAAACTGTAATAAACTGTGTTTTTGTCTTTTGGATGCTCACCTGTCCTTCATCTTTCCTCATGTTTGGTGTCTCACTCTTAATTCTAGTCTGCACTATTAATCTCCTCTGCTCTCTCCCATCTTGGTAGTAAAAAGAAAGCAGTCAGCATGTGCCAGTCAAGTTCTAATCAAATCTGTAATTCTTGATGTGATGATTTGATATTTTTTCCCACCATTTCCTGATGGTCTGAATAACTTTGGTATGACTAATTAATTTCTTTTGTGAAGACTTTCTTTTCCCGACTGTTGTGAGTACAATAGATTTTTCAGAATTGTATATAAAAGATTATACACATATTTGCAGTACTGAATAAAGTAAACAGGCAGCTCTTGCACAAAGCATCAGGGATATTAAATTTCATCAGTTTGTTCTGGCTCTGTCAACGTTTGACATCATTGCCACCCTCTTTGTAAATTTTCTAGTGCTGTCAAAATTAAGACGTTAACGCAAATTAATCTGCCATCACCATCAACGTGATTAAAATTTTTAACGCAATTAATGCATTTGGAGTGCAGAATGACTCAAAATCCCTGAAATTTCTCTTTCAACGCATTTCGGGCAGTTTGTCCAAGTAGAGTTACCTTCGCACATGCGCAAATGGGCAGTTGATCTGGTAGTGACGGGCAGCTGAACAAATCAACTCAATATGGAAGATGATAAACGCACATTGGCCCTCTTGATGGGAAATTTGTGTATTAAAAAAAATAACAAGACGGAAAAGTTGACAGACATAAAGTATTATGCACATTGTGCAAGAAGGAATTTTCTTTTCACCGAACCACTTTCAGCTGAAAATATCACATTGACGCGAAGCATACGTTAGTCGGGGATGCTGCAACACGTTGACTGACACAATTGTCAAGTGGATTGCAACAAACTGCAGAGCTATTGATATCGTTGAGAACACGTGCTTTACGCAGCTTTGGTTCCTCTTTTCAAGGACTTGAAGTGCCTCCCCAAGAGTGACAGAGAGAGAGTGGATAAATGTTTCAGAGTTTTTTTGTTAACATGAATGTTCAAGATGTTCAATAAACATGTTAAGTGCATATATTTTCCCTTTTTTCTCGAGTCTGTTTGCTCATGCAAAATGAAATGCGATTAATGTAGAATAAAAATTAATGGTATTTAATCGTGATTAATCAAAATTAATCCACAGTAACCCTGTGATGAATCTGATTAAACATTTTAATTGTTTGACAGCACTAATATATATTATATATTAGTGTATACTTACCTATTAGTATATAGGTTTTTTTATGTTGTATTTCACAGGAGAGAACCTGTGTTAAAAGACTGAAGAAAAGAATTCAAATTCTTTTTGAATGTAAGCATACATTCTTTGTGTTTATTCTGCATTTACTCCATTATATTGCATAAACGTCAGTTACAAGCTTAAATATAAAGTTTTAAAAAAAGTAATTGCAACCAGGCTATTGATCAAGTAATTGCGATTAATCAAAATTAATTACAGAAAATTGTGCGATTAATTAGTTATTCTTTTAATCTATTGACAGCACTAAAATGTTCATGTCTTTGTTTACTCACACAAACATGCTCTATGTAGTGAGGTGCACTGTTTCTCAGGGGCTGTGATTAACTTCACTGTTAAAAGTAATGTTGCTTTACTGATTTTAATGTCTTTAAATCTGTTTTAGTGACACTGTTGTTGAAGGTGTTAATATGTTACCTGTGTTTCATGTTTGTACATGTAAATTCAAGTGTGCTTGCTGATGTAGTTACTGTTAGCTGCCGGAAGCATGTGCCGTGTGAACTGTGTGATTTTTCTGTATATTTTTCTGTATACTATGTAAAAGCGCTATACAAATACAGGCCATTTACCATTTACTAACTTTCTGCACCCCTTTAAAATCTTTATCAAATATTCTGAAGTCATGCAGTCTATAATTCATAACATATGACAGAAGCAGAAAATTACTGCTACTAATTCAACACAATCAGTCAGATAACGTGTCAAATAATTATATGAAGAATCACAGCAATACTGTAGATGATAAAAATCTGAAACTCTGAATGATAACTGTTTTTGCTAAACAGCTAAAGAAAACAAAGATAAGGCCGCAAGCACTGATACAAGCCACAGGGTGGAGACAGCAGCTGGACTAGACCTGAAGACATGGAAACAAAGCAGAGAGACAGGAAGAGATTACTGTTGTTGTTGTTGTTGTTGTTGTTTATAATAATAATAATAATAATTTACCTGTTTCGGTCTGTGACAACTGTGGTAGTCTCATGCACTCCTGGAACACTGAATTAGAAAAGAAGGAATAAATCAACAGATAATAATAATAATAATAATAATAATAATAATAATAATAATAATAGTTTACCTGACTTGCTCTGTGACAGCTGTGGTAGTCTCTTGCCCTCCTGACCTCCTGAATTGGATAAGCAGAAGAAAATACTTTAAGTAAAATGTGCTGACATATGTCCGATTCTCTGATAATGCTGTCAGCATTATCAGGCCAAACTATTCAAACCACACCCAACTCCACTGGAGAAGTATCGTCCCTGTTTTTGCCACTTTTTCCCCCAGTTATTACTGTGTACTGTGTACCATAAAAAACAACATAAAAAACATATTTATATATTTAACATTACATTGAAAGTTAACTTTGCAGTTTCAAGTTAATATTTGTAAGATAAGAAAATATTTCACTTTAATTGAGAGAATATGAATCTTACCGTGGAAAGATGTAACAGTTGTGTGAGCTGTTCAGTCCTGAGTGGCTTAAATCAATCTCAAGGTATTCGTCACCATCTGATGTAGTTTTTGTTTCCACTTGTTCCACAGTGAAAACTTCTGCTGGAGATAAGAGTATTTCATCCTGTTCTTGACCGCACACATAGTCTCTCAGGTTGACAAAGAAGCAAGAAGTGAGATTTAAAATAGTATTCTCATTGACATCTTCAAATCTCTTTAGCTCTTCATAATCTGAATAAGCTAAGGTGAAACTTGGAAATCTCACTGTGGAGCCTTTCTGTGGTTGGTTTTCACCATCTTGAAAAACATAAAAGTTCTTGCACTCCTTTGGCTTCAGTAGCCTCATGGAGTCCATCAGCAGGAAATGAAGAGACTTGAAGTGGAAGTGGTTTTCATAGATGCTAACATTTCCACCCATTGTCTCTATTGCTTTGTTCACTGTTTGTATGAACGATCGATCCCCATTCAGATAGACTGAAAGTGCAGCACTATGCTCTTTTCTTCCTCCTGGGATCTGCTTTGAACATTCAATACTTTTATTCCACGCTTTCTGAAATCCTTCACTGTTATTTAGTTCTCGTTTTAACACGTCTGACTCTATGAACCTCTTCATGGCCTCTTCACGACATCCTTTGTACTGGTCATCTACAACATCTGTGTTATTTAGAAAATCCAGTAGTCTTGTTTCCTGTGTGGTCACCTTTAATCGAGATTTATCACATTTAAAAACACATTTTTAAGTGAAGAATGTTTTAACCTTCTAATATTTGTTTGTATGAAACTTAATTCTTACTTTGTTGCAGGCAACTGTGAAAATTATTGCAACAACAAGCACTTTTCTTCTGTTCTCCATTTTTTTGTCCTCTTGTTCTTCTACAGACTGAAAGAAAGCACTGCAGGATCAAATGTGGTCAAAAAACAGCTCTGTGACATTTTACATATGAAGGACTTACACTAAGTCTGGACTGGACTACTACAGTTCTCTGTATTTGTGTCTTGAACACTCATCTCTCCATTCCATTCAAAATTCAAAATGTTGCTGCAAGTCATTTAACAGGTATTAAAGGGACGATTACGTTACTCCAGTTTTTAGCAAGTTTGCATTGGCTGCTTGTCCATTTTTGGATTGATTTGAAGATTCTTTTACTTACTTTCAAATGTTTAAAGTCTATGGTGCCAGCTTTTAAACCAAACTGCTAAACTTACATGATTCGAGAAGAGCACCAAGATCATCTGCCCAGATGTTTTAGTGTAGCCGAGGTCTCGATTTAAGCATAGAGAGTTGAATCCACTAGACTCTCGTATAACAGGTCATTTGATATTCCTACTGCAGAGTCTATGTAGTCTTTAAATCCTGTCTTAAAACCACATTTTTTACCTTGGCTTTGAATTTAAGTTCATGTTGAGTCTTATCAAGGGGGGTTTTTATGTTGTGGTCTCTTAATTTCAGTTTGTTTTTAGTAACATAATATTGTAATTGTTTGCATATATAATATATTGTATTGTCTTTATTGATTTTGCTATAGAAATATGCCATATAAATAACATTAAAATTGACATTGACACAGTCCAGAAATTTGAATCTGGCAAGATTTAAATTAACAATTATCTTTTCTACTTCTTGGAATTTGGAAAGTTAAAAAATTTAAATGTTGAAAAGACTGAAAGGTACATACCTGTAGCAAGGAGATTGAACTTGTATTAACAACTTAGCGAAAAGAGTCGATTAAACTGCTGGGAAGCAATGAGAACAACAGTCTCTGGGAAGTGAAACAAGATATTTTACAATGAACTCCTTAGTCTGAGTCTAGTTCCCGAAAGCTTGCTCAGATTTGTTGCACAATGATTTATAAAGAGAGTAACACTTACATCATTAAGCCCATTTTAAGCCCAGCCCAGAGATAACTTATCTTTGTATCTCTGTTCTAACATGATTTCAAATACCTCAGTACTTCTCTTTTTAATGTAGATTTTGACTAAAGTTAACCGGACGCATCGTAGTTGGAAAATCTGGGTATCTTGAAATTGAAGGAATGAAAAGACACCAAACAATGTGAATAATCTGGTCTCACAGAACTGTTCACCACACTTGGCAGTAACAAATTAACTTAACTGACAACACTGTGATATTGAGAGATGTCATGATCTATCCACTTTTGAAGTTCTCATTGTTGGGAAACTTGCAAATGTTGAAACATGCCCTGATTCAGCTTGGAGGAAACATGCCTCCTAACGTAGGTTTCCAGTGAACTTTGATGGTACTTTTTATTTCAAAACTCTTCAGCTTGAGTATGAGGAAGTGGGTACTACTGGGCAGATTCGAGGCATTCGTAGACAATCATATACACTGGGTTATATTTCTGTGGAAACAACATCCTTCATATTTCCATGAAGCCTGTTCTTTAAAGTGCTTTGAGTGCTCAAGTACAGTAGAAACACACCACTCTACTTGCCACCTTGCCAAGTGCTGCACCCCAACCTTGGAAAACAACTGACAGTCACTTGATTTACTTTAGTGGAGCAGTACTCACAGACATCGCGCAGAGGTCTATACTCTACCTGCAGCTGATTTTCTGGAACTGCCAACTGTTTCAAACTTCTGTCTGTACCATTACAAAGGCTGGGACATATACATAGCCTGCCCTGCCTCTCATCCCTCCCATCAAACCCCTTTTAGTCCTCTGGCTGAAAGAGGCCTGTGCTAATTGTCTGATGCCAGTGTCCTTCATGGCCATGAACTCCACAGGTGTGAGCACTAAAAAAACATACAAATGTAACAATAAAAATCATGCAATACAAAAAACAAGCAAACAATAAATTAATAAAAAGAAAAACAATACTTCCCCGGGATGACTGAGCAGATGAAAGTACATAATATAAGAAGGAAAAAAAACTTATTTGTGGGAAAATGTTTGTGTGATCAGGCTAAATTCATTGCAAAGCCTTTTATATTTTGCATGTTGTTTATTTGACAGGAAAACAGAAGCAGTTTGGCAGGAAGAGCATCAGCGACTGTTTAGGACAGAGCGCTGTCGTAGGTCCTTCAAATCAGTCATACTGTACAATGCGCACATATCACAGATAACTACTAAAATACATACATGTATATGTTATCAGTCCCACTGTACTTTATATACATATAACATAATTCTGTGACATGTCTTGCAGTGTATTTTACTATAGCAACATACACTTTTCTATAGTATTTTGGGTTTTTTTTTAATTTGTATACCTTTTTTTTATTTCTTTTCTTTTTTTTTCTAATCTATATCAAATTCACCTTTGTTCTTGCTGACCCCTGTGCCGCTAAAATCAAATGAACTGTGCAGGCTTAATAAAGTCTATAAAACCTATCAATATCTATCTATCGATCTATGTGACCATAAGAACAAATAAAAGCATCTCATGATCATAGATTATTTCTAGTTGGTCTTGACAGCAGCTGCACGTGAGCCTGAAATCTGAACGCAGTGTATTTTACACCAACTTTCTGCACCCCATTAAAATCTTTATCAAATATTCTGAAGTCATGCAGTCTGTAATTCATAACATATGACAGAATCAAAAAATTACTGCTACTAATTCAACACAATCAGTCAGATAACGTGTCAAATAATTATATGAAGAATCACAGCAATACTGTAGATGATAAAAATCTGAAATTCTGAATGATAACTGTTTTTGCTAAACAGCTAAAGAAAACAAAGATAAGGCCACAAGCACTGATACAAGCCACAGGGTGGAGACAGCAGCCGGAGGAGACCTGAAGACATGGAAACAAAGCAGAGAGACAGGAAGAGATTACTGTTGTTGTTGTTGTTGTTGTTGTTGTTGTTGATAATAATAATAATAATAAAAATAATAATAATAATAATAATTTACCTGTTTCGGTCTGTGACAACTGTAGTAGTCTCATGCCCTCCTGGAACACTAAATTGGAAAAGAAGAAATAAATTAACGGACAATAATAATAATAATAATAATAATAATAATAATAATAATAATAATAATATCCACCTGGATCGCTCTATGACAGTTGTGGTCGTTTTCTGCCCTCCTGGAACACTAAATTGGAAAAGAAGAAATAAATTAACGGACAATAATAATAATAGTAATGATAACAATAAAAATAATAATACTAGTCACCTGGATCGCTCTATGACAGCTGTGGTAGTCTCATGCCCTCTTGAGGTCCTGAATTGGATAAGCCAAAAACAGTACTTGAAGTAAATGTGCTGACACATTTTCAAACCACACCCAACCTCAACACTGGAGATGTGGAGCGATAAACCTCACTTTTAAAATCCCGTTTTTGCCACTTTTCATGTCACTTCCACTCACTTCATGCTTTCCTGACAACACCTATGATTTTTCTTAGTAGTTTTCATTGTTTAGGTGTATGCACATTTATTAAGATAAATAAATATGTGTTACTAATATTTTTGGTTATATAGCAATACAGAACGTAAGTATTTTTATCATATTTTTATTATATGCACTTAGGATACGTAAAACGTTTGTATCTCCTTCAAATATTTTAACATTCACATGATAAACACCACATTAAAAGTTACCTTTGCAGTTCCAAGTTTAATATTTGTAGAAATAATAGAAAAATATTTCACTTTAATTGAGAGAATACAAATCTTACCGTGGAAAGATGTAACAGTTGTGTGAGCTTTTCAGTCCTGAGTGGCTTAAATCAATCTCAAGGTATTCGTCATCATCCGATGTAGTTTTTGTTTCCACTTGTTCCACAGTGAAAACTTCTGCTGGAGATAAGAGTATTTCATCCTGTTCTTGACCGCACACATAGTCTTTCAGGTTGACAAAGAAACAAGAAGTGAGATTTAAAATAGTATTCTCATTGACATCTTCAAGTTTCTTTAGCTCTTCATAGTTTGAATGAGCTAAGGTGAAACTTGGAAATCTCACTGTGGAGCCTTTCTGTGGTTGGTTTTCACCATCTTGAAAAACATAAAAGTTCTTGCACTCCTTTGGCTTCAGCAGCCTCATGGAGTCCATCAGCAGGAAATGAAGAGACTTGAAGTGGAAGTGGTTTTCATAGATGCTAACATTTCCACCCATTGTCTCTATTGCTTTGTTCAGTGTTTGTATGAACGATTTATCCCCATTCAGATAGACTGAAAGTGCAGCACTATGCTCTTTTCGTCCTTGAGGGATCTGCTTTGAACACTCGTTACTTTTATTCCACGCTTTCTGAAATCCTTCACTGTTATTTAGTTCTTGTTTTAACACGTGTGACTCGATGAACTTCTTCATGGCCTCTTCAAGACATCCATCGTACTGGTCATCTACAACATCTGTGCTATTTAGAAAATCCAGTAGTCTTGTTTCCTGTGCGGTCACCTTTAATCGAGATATATCATTTTTAAAAGGATTTTTAGGAGGATAATTTTTCAAACCTTCTAATATTTATTTGTATGAAACACAATTCTTACTTTGTAGCAGACAGCTGTGAAAAAAATTATTGTAGCAAGAAGACCTTTTTTTCTGTACTCCATTTTTTTCCTCTTCTTCTACAGACTGAAAGAAAGCACTGCAGGATCACATGTGGATAGAAAAAAGTTCTTTAACACTTTACACGGTCCAGAAACTTTGATGTGGAAAAAATATATAAGTAAAAGACTAAAAAGACTAAAAGGCACTTACCAGAAGCAAGGAGAGTAAACTTGTGTTAGCAACTCACAGCAAAGAGTCCATCAAACAGCCGGGATACCCAATAGGGTCTGGAGAAGTGCAGCAAGTTATCTTACCATAGAACTTCTTAGTCTTTCCTGTGGAAGGAAGTAACATGGCACTGGGGGATTTGTTTTCCACTGATTTTTCCTGTTATTTGACCTGCTTGAGCTACTGAGTTTCTGTAACATTGTTTAGATTTGTTACACAATGTTTCAAAGCCAGAGTAAGGCCTACATAACTTAGCTCCTTTAAGCCCAACCAAAGCACCAAATTGCATTTACATCCCTGTTCTCACATTATTTCAGTAAAACTGATGGGACCAAATACCACAGTCCTTGTTCCATGCAGATTTTATCTAAAGTAAACAAGAGACTCCAGCAGCCCTAGTTGGACAAATGAGGGCATATTAAAGTTACAGGAATGAAACTGTACAAAAACAAGCTGTTGTATAACAGAACTGCTGTCCACACTGGGCTGCACCTTAACTTTATGTACGTAATGTAGGAAGGAGTAAGAGGGGCACATTAAAAACAAAAAATATTGTTCATTTTGAGATTAAAGTGCAAATGGGCAGATTATACTTATTGTTTCAATTCAAACAATTGCCACAATTCCTGTACCCTCAACAAATTTCCTTGTGTAGATCAGTTAGTGAAACAACTTGATCAGCGGTGTTATTGTGTATTCTGATACAACATACATCCTCCTTATTGCACAGGGGTGTAAACATCAATATTCTTGCATCTGTTCATTGCACAATCTCCCGGATGCCCTTATACTCATTACCACACTGTGTTTACGCGTTATAAGAGCAATAACTTCCTTGTTACTAAAACTGATTCTGAAGTATGATTTCACTAACTCATGTTGTATAATAGATTACTTTTTTGAGTAATCACCCCAACACTGAATACAACCTTTGCCATTGCCTGCCCTCTTTGCTCTACACGTAGATTCCCAGTACTCCTGTCTACTTTCTTCATCTCCCTCACTATCCCGCTTTTTCTTTGTTAACCTTTGTTCTTTGAATATTTGTCTTTGTAGAGCACCAAACATCTTCTTGCCAGTTTCCCTCAGCCCTACAGCTGTACCTTCCCAGTCATCTGCTAACTCTTCGCTACTCCTCAGAGGCTGTCGCAACTCCTTCATGAACTCTGTGTGACATTCTTACTTCCTCAACATTCACCATTTAATCCTTGGCTCGGCCTTCACTTGTTTCCATTTCTTGATTTCTAAAGCCATGTGACAGCCTACCATCCACAGCCTAGCCACATTCTCCCCCGACACCACCTTACAGTCTCCTCTGCCTTTCAGGTTGGACCTTCTGCAACAGATATATGGTGCTATGCATTTACTACCTTCCTGATTTCTTTTTTTTTAAACCAAGGAGATTCTGTTTTTGGTATTGGTATTGGGTTTGCGTGCGTACGTGTCATCCATCTGAAAAACATGATAGCTCGAACAGTTTTGAATGAATTCTGATAAAACTTTGTAGGGGTGTGGGGTGGGGTCATGTTCACATGCTAGTTATTACCTCTGTTCCTTTCACCTAGATGTCCACTAAAATCTAAGCTTAAAACACCACTTTTTTTTATTCCTTTTCATCTCCAGCTCCAAAATTATGATCTTGTCTGACACTCTGTTCACCTTCACAACCCTATTCAAAAGCTCTTATCTAGGGATGGGCACCGGTTCTGACATAAACGGTAGTAACCAGACCGAAAAGCAGCGCACATTTCGGTGCCTCATTTCGGTGCTTTTTTTTTTACTGAGATGTCAAACACTTTGGATTCTAGCTAATCATTTTACCTTTGCAAGCGTAGTAGGCGGGCCCAGGTACGTACGTTCTTTTAGAGCAGAGCTACAGATTAAAAATGCCCAAGGCGAAGCGGTCAAAAGTCTGGATATACTTCACAGCAAAAGATGCAAACTCAGCAGCCTGCAACAAGTGCTATTATGCTGATACTGTGCAAAGGAGGTAAGTCCTCGAATCTGATGAAACACCTGGCGACGCATAGCGTTTTTTTAAAAGCCGAGAAATGCACCGTATTTGATAGCTTGCTGCGAGACCTCACACCGTGCACATCTACTGCGGGTGTGGTGCTAGCTGTTATCGGACCCGGAGTTAGCAACATCCCCCAAAACCCCGAAGAGTAGAGTCCTGGCCCCTAGCCCTGCCAGTGTAGCAGAAATGATGACGGATGATGATGGCAGCAGCAGCCGTTCTTCTCTGCGTGAGTAGCTCAATGTTTTTCGTGTGTAATTTACGTTGAGTAGGCTAACCACGTTATTAAATCAATGCACGTAAGGTGAACTAGCAAACACCGTCGTAGTTACATGCGGCTGTCTTCTTGTTTGATGGCAGACACTCCCTTCACCCTGGCAAAAAAGGCTAAAATGACCAAAAAAAAAAGTGGGAAACAGCTAAACATGAGATGTTTTTGGACAAAGTTGGTGTTTTTTTCCCCATTGTTTAAGCACTGCTTCCAGCCAAGAGTGATACCATATATGCCCTATAGCTGCAGAAAAGGCTAACATTGTTATCTTTTTACAAAAAAAACCCCAGCTAAACATGAGAGGTTTTTGGACAAAGTTTGTGTTCTTGATTTTTTAAGCACCGGTTCGAGCACCGTTTAAGCACCGGCACCGTTTCAAAAGTACCGGTTTGGTACTGGTATCGGATAAAACCTAAACGATACCCATCCCTAAGTACTACTACTCTTATCTCAAGATTACCCTTACTCTGTTTTCTTTCCATCTACTGTAGAGAGAGAGAGAGGAAGTGCAGTTGAAAATGTCTTAAGCAAACCCTCATCTTTATAAAACAGAAAGTTGACACAGTGATTTAGTGAAATATGTTTAAACAGCCACACTACAGTCAGTGACCAGAGCTGTGGTCCACCATTGCAGAGAAGAAGACAGGACAAACACATCCTGCAGTGTGAAGTGAAAAAGAATGTGGTTTGGCTTCCTGCCAGGCTCAGGAAGTCTCACAATATCCGAGCATTGTCTTTTATTCAGTTCAGCAGCTTCTTTGTTGCATGTTTTTCAATGACGTCCACAGAAATGTTCACAACCTGTTCAAGAATCAAACATGCACAGGTTTAGTGTTAGCCTAGGTTCTCTCGGTTAAGCGTTGTCAGGCTGGGTGGTTAGCAAGTAATTAATTATCAACAAAAGCAAGAATGACCCTACCAATTAATCCAGGTTGTCTTATAAATCCTCAGGAAAAAAAAAAACCTATGGCATGTACAATTTTCTGTCAATATTACTATCTTAATTAGGGATGGAAATAGAGAACCAGTTCTTCTAGAAAACTGGTTCCCAGTAGTCCAATTCCTTGGAATTGTTTGCCTGCCTATTGATCAGGCTTATTGGTTCTTGCGCTCGCACTACAATCAACCGATTTCAGTTCACGTGTCAGAGGAAGAAAAAAGTAACACAGTCTAGTGTGGATATGGACATTTACTTTATTCTTATTGCACAAAAAGACAAGATAAATGGCAAAGTGCAAAACTGCATCCAGGACAGAAACAACCGCATTATGCTGCTAACACTAACTTCGGTACTTTGCAAGCATCAGCCAAGATAGCATGCTAATGCTAAGCTAGCCAAAAACCCAGACTGAAAGCTGAGTGAATGCCGACCCCAGCAGCCAGACCCTGAACCTCAACAGGTAACAAGAAGATGAGCAGTTAAGCTTCACTTTCTTCCTGTTCATGTTTCTAATCAGAATCACTGTGGCCCTTTTTGGTGTTGGTCTTCTTTTTCTTTTTGTATGTGGTCAGCTTTGTATTCTACTAAGAGAAAGATGTTAGAGACGTGTGTCCTCATTAGGGATTTGTGTTGGTGTGTGGGCCTGTAGCCTCAGGTTATAATGTTAAATGGTGATTATGAGTCAGTGGGTTTCAGCTGTTTTACAGAGTAACAGGAAAGTAATGTAATGAGTAGGAAAATGAATTACTTTTTCCTGGCAGTAATTAAGTAACGTACAGCGTTAGTTTTGAGAAAAGTGTTCTGTGTAATATGTGCAGTAATTACTTTTTTGAGTAACACTGATCAGAGCAAAGTGAGGAAATACCTCAACAAACATGCACAAATATTTGACCCACAGCAACAATTAATTTGCATGAATGTAATTTAAGTTTATAAGTCTGAATATTTGTAACAAATTATACATAATTATTATTTTTAGTTATTCTGTTTAGTTACATGAACAAAGTGGGCTTATTTGTGTAAACAAACAAAATGATCATGTGAGAAGTTTCAGTTTTGTAAAATCTCCAGTGAAAGCGAATATATTAGCACAGAGTATATATGGAACTTTAACAATGGCAGTTCATTTATACTTTTGGCACATACATTGGGACACACGAAAAACAAATTCAGTTTGAATAAAATGTTATTTATATGGCACCAAACCACAACAAGTTGCTTTATATTGTAAGAAAAATCCAATACAATAATACCAAGTAATAAAAACTAAACAAAACCAAAAGCCTAAGTATGCCCATGATTCAGTAGCTTGTACAAACACCTTTAGCAGCAGTAGCTTGATATAATCATTCCCTGTATGACTTTGTCAGTCTGTCACATCATTGTGGAGAAATTTTGGAAGTTGCTTCAGTTTCTTGAGGTTTGCAAACATTTGTTCATGCACAGCTCTCTTAACAGCTCAGCACTTCAGGTAGATTGTGGTCTGGACTTTGACTGGTCTCAATGCAACACCTTCATTCCTTTCTTACTCAACCATTATGTTGCAGATTTGCTGCTGTGCTTGAGATCATTGTCCTGTTGCATGAGCAAGTTTGAGTCAAACTTTACATGTCAGGCAGATGGCCTCACATTTGACTCTGGAATATTTTAGTATACAGATGAGTTCACGGTCCACTCAGTGACTGCAAGGTTCCCAGGTCCTGTGACTACAAAACAAGCCAAAGCAGCTTTACAAATCTAAGCTGTGCTTCATGATGTTTTTAGATAGAAGAAGCTTTATCCTGGCAAAACCTTCAAAAAGTCATACCTGTTCAGAGTTTTTCCAATTGTCCTAAAGTTTAATAATTGACATGTTAACTGAGGCCTGTAGAGTCTAAAACGCAGCTCTTTGGGCTTTTTGTGATTTTACTGGGAAGACCAGACATGGAAAGATTACAATATTGAGTTAAAACAAAGCTGAATGCTCCAGTGCCAAAGTGTTTTATAGAGATGGCAGTACTTGAATGCTACTTACCCTAATCAGTAAGGGCGTATTTAGTTTAGTCCTGTGAATCATACATCAAAGTTTTCCTGAAAGACATTTATGTTGTAATATACATATATTATATATAACATACAATAATTTTCCAGAATTGCATTAAAGAATTATTGTATTTCCAATGTTGGATACTCGGAGGTACACTGGAAGCAACTGTGCCAAACTTTTATTCTGACCTTATCGACACATATCATCTTTTTTCATTCCCATCACTCATTTCCTTAATCCTTTTAAAGGCATGCAAACCCTAACAAGAAATAATAAACATATACTGTATATATATTTCAAGTATGCTGTACATTTTTCTAGCGTGCATAAAGAAAATAAGAACTGAGTTTATAATTCATAATATATGACAGAAGCAGAAAACTGTATTTGACTATATTTTCACACAATACTGCAATAGCTTATTCACCACAATCTGCCAAATAAAGACCTAAAAAAAGTGTATGAATAATCAAAGGAATATTGCAGATGACAAAACTCAGAAAACACTGAATGATAACTGTTTTTGCTAAACAGCTAAAGAAACAGAAGATAAGGCTGCAAGCGCTGATACAAGCCACAGGGTGGAGACAACAGCTGGAGGAGACCTGAAGACATGGAAACAAAGCATATTATTAATATTATTATTACTGTTATTATAAAAAATAATCATTAATAATAATAATTTACCTGTCTCGCTCTGCAACAGCTGTGGTAGTCTCCTGCCCTACTGACATCCTGAATTGATAAAGGAGAGAAAATACTTTAAGTAAAATGTGCTGATACATGTGGTTTTATTCAAACCACACTCAACTCCAGTGGAGATGTGGAGGGCAATCCTCACATTTTAAAATCCTGTTTTTGCTACCTTTCACATCACTTAATTTTACGTCATGCTTTCCAGAGTTTATAAAAGCTTTGATAAGCTGAGTATTCCCCAGTTATTACTGTGTACTTACAGCAATAACAACCACTAAGTTATAACAGAGTAACAGACTGTTCCCTTTCAGTCGATTCACTCGGTACAACACATAAGTATGGGATATCACGCCCTCGCGTGTCCTGGCTGAAGAAACCTTTATTCACGCCTTTAAGGCAGATGACGTGTGATGACACGCGCACGGCCCCGCCCGCACATATAGCCGCTGTCATCACAGTCATCCCTCAGTTCTTACGCTCTTCACCTCGCTGAGAACACCTCTGCTGAGTTGGGCTAGCTAGCTGCTGCTAGTTAGCTCTGTTGTCTGCCAACTTGAATTTAGCTTAACTGCCCCTGTTGGTGTTAGCCTCCACCGCCCAGTTGGTGCGTAGGCTGCCCGCGGAGCGCAATTTTCAAGTTTTTCTTGTGCAGCGTTTCGCTTTGCGTTTTTGGAATGGACTCCAAACCGAAGCGAGCAAAGCAGAAATCTTCTGTTCGCCCCTGTCCTCAGGGATGCGGTTTCTCTTTGCACGACAGCGACCAGCACGATGCCTGCCCTGTCTGCCTGGGGATCGTCCACGCTAGGAGAGCGTTGACGGAGCCCGAAGCCTGTGCGTTTTGTCGCCAGCTCCGGCGCTCGACCCTGGAAAGACGGGTGACGTTTGTGGAAAGAGTGCTGGGACGCTCGGCTGTCGCACGGCATGACCCTCTCCTTTCCGAGTCTGGAGCCCCGGCATCGTCCGAGTCCGAAGACGAGGATTTTCCGGTCGATGTCCCCGCGATTAGCTGGGCTGACCACATGGAATATGTTGACGGGTTAGCCGATGACGAGCCGGAACCATGCAGGAGCGCTGACGGGCTTCAGCCTGGGTTGAAGCCCGCCAGCGCTCCCCAGGAAGACAATGACGTGCTGGACATCGGCCTGGACATCCATGGTTTGTCGGAGGATGAGCAGGAGAGCTCATTGTCGGCCCAATGTGCCGCCGCTGCTGCGCCGGTCGGCCACGATGACACCTCTCTTTTCTCCCTGTTTCGCCGTGCTGCTGAGAAGCTGCAGGTGGACTGGCCCTCTCCTCCACCAGCTCGGAAGCCATCGCGGTTCGCGGGTTTTTTCCTCCCACCGGAGCCCGCAACGGCCAAAAACTGCCTTCCCATGTTCCCAGACTTTCTCTGCGAGCTAACAGCGTCATGGGACAAACCTCTGTCTACCCGCGTCACTGTGCCCGGCTATGGACAGTACATGGAATTGGACGGCGCCGAGGGGGCTGGCTTAGCTAACCCACCCCCTATGGAGCCGTCTCTGGCTGCTTATCTGGCCCCGTCCCATAACCATGGTGTCGGTGGCCCCGCAACTCTGCCGTCCAAGCACTGCAGATTCTCTGCCTCGCAGCTGGAGAAGATTTATCGGGCTCAGGCCGGCACTGCTCGCGCCATGAGCTCCGTCACCATGCTCCAGACGTACCAGGCAATGTGCCTGGCGGAGCTTGGATCGCTGGTTCCTGATGACAGCCCGCTGGCACCTCTTCTTAACGAGGTCAGAGTCACCACGGATTACATCCTCCGTGCGTCTCGCTGTGCAGCGCTCTCCCTGGGCAGAGGGATGGCTTCGACAGTAGTGGCGCAGAGGCACCTGTGGCTGACCCTCTCCGACGTCCCGAATAGGGACAGAGCTGTGTATCTGGACGCACCAGTGTCTGCGGCTGGGTTATTCGGACATTCACTTGAAGCCATTCAGGCTAGATTCGATCTGAGGAAGAAGCAGACGGAAGCTCTGCGCGACATCATCCCCAGACGTCAGCTCCAGCCCAAGCCCGCAGCTAGCTCTCACAGGCCCGCCGCTCCTCTGACGACTGGCAAGAGACCGGCGCCCACTGCTGGAGTGGGTGTGCCGCCGGCGAGAGCACGTCCTCCGGCCCGAGCTCCACGCCAGTCGGCCTGGGGCAAAGGCCCACCCTCGGGCCCCCGACGGGACCCGACGCCCAGGAGGAAGAAGCCTCAGCCCTCCTAGCTGTGGTTTCGAGTGGAGAAGGGGTCCAGCAGCAGGGAGACGCTGTTTTTACCCCTCTGTTGCCGCACAAGAGGTGCCGCTTAAGTTCTGTTCAGGTTGTCAGCCCCAGAAGGCGCTGCACTTTCCTATCACCGTCTCCCAAGCACAAAACCCCTGCACACAAAATGCCTCAGGTAACTCCCTGTTCAGGTGTGTTAAATGTTCAAGTGACCACATCGAGTGTTCCCGCTGTTTTTCATTGTTGTGCCCCAGAAAAGGTGCATCCAACAAAATGTATGAATGTACATGTTTCCATGTTACAATCAATAAAGAGTGTTGTTTATTCTCAAACAATCACAAATGCTCAGCCTGCAGGCAAAATGAGCCAGGTCAGGCAGGTGATGCAGTCCCCTGCAGACACACTGGGGGGCGACGACGCCCCGCCGACGGTGCTGCAGGTCAGCCGGCTGGCTGCTCACTTCCCTCAGTGGCGCGCTTGCGCCCCCTCTCCGTGGGTGCTGCAAACCGTTGCCATGGGTTACCGGTTGCAGTTCCGGGTCAAGCCGCCTCGTTTCCAAAGAGTCGTAAACACGACTGTCAACTCCGAGGCAGCCATGATACTCAGAGAGGAAATACAGGCGCTATTGCAGAAAAGAGCAATACGAGTGGTCCCCGCTTCGGAGACAGACAAAGGTTGGTACAGCCGCTATTTTGTTGTTCCGAAAAAAGGGGGAGGGCTTCGTCCCATCCTCGACCTGCGAGTCTTGAACACGTATCTACGAACGTACAGGTTCAAGATGCTAACACTCAGACAGCTCTTGAATGCAGTCGGCCCGAGAGATTGGTTTGCGACAATCGATCTAACAGATGCTTATTTTCATGTCGCTATACACCCGAAACACAGGCAGTTTCTGAGGTTTGCATTCGAGGGCGTAGCCTACAAATACCTAGTGCTGCCGTTCGGGCTGTCGCTCGCTCCCCGCACCTTTACGAAATGTGCCGAGGCAGCGCTAGCGCCCCTCAGAGAGAGAGGCATCCGCATCTTAGCCTACCTAGACGACTGGGCTCTCGTAGCTTGCTCCAGAGAGCAGGCGGAGACACAGCTGTCACTGGTTCTGTCACACATTCAGACACTGGGGTTCTCTGTGAACTTTCAAAAGAGCTCGCTAATCCCGAGTCAACAGATTACTTTTCTCGGTTTGGAAATATGCTCGGTTTCCAGCCGCGCAAGTTTGTCGGATCACAGAGTGGCCGCGTTTCATCGCTGCCTCGCTCAGTTTCAGCTGGGACGCAGACTGCGTTTCCAGACGATATTGCGCTTGTTGGGCATGATGGCATCTATGATCGCCGTAGTGCCACTTGGACTGTTAAAAATGAGGGCGTTTCAACGCTGGACTCTCTCTCACCGTTTGTGTGCTTCGCGTCACCTCCGGAGGAGGCTGCCGGTAACCGCGTCTTGCATGCTAGCTCTCCGTCCTTGGAGGGAGCCCAGGCTGCTGCATCAGGGCTCTCGGATTGGAAGGGTGTTGTTTCGCAAGGTGGTGTCCACAGATGCTTCCCTAAGAGGGTGGGGAGCGCTGTGCGAGGGTGCGTCAGTGAGAGGGATCTGGTCCGCAGCTCAGCGCCAGCTGCACATCAACCACTTAGAGCTGTTAGCAGTGTTCTTAGCTCTAAAGCATTTCCGTCCAGTCCTGCAGGGCCAGCATGTCTTAGTCAGGACGGACAATTCAACAGTGGTGTCTTACATAAACAGGCAGGGAGGAACACGCTCTCTTCCCCTGTTGCAGCTGTCTCGCTCTCTGCTGTTATGGTGCAGTGTTCATTTTCTGACTCTAAGAGCCACCCATGTCCCGGGCCACCTGAACCTGGGGCCGGACCTTCTCTCCAGGGGGGGTCCTCTGGTGAGAGAATGGAGGTTACACCCTTCAATAGTGGCTCAGATTTGGGATCTATTTGGCGAGGCGCAAATAGATCTTTTTGCTTCCAGGGTAAATACTCACTGCCCCCTGTACTTCTCCATAATCGACCACGATGCACCCTTGGGCTTGGACGCGCTAGCGCACCAATGGCCAGACGTGCTCCTGTATGCATTTCCCCCAGTGGAAATGATATCTCCAGTTCTAGAGAGGGTGCGTCGGCATTCCCTCTCTCTGATCCTGGTGGCCCCTTGGTGGCCCGCGAGGTCGTGGTATGCAGAGATAATCAGCCTGCTAGCAGCGAGTCCTTGGCAGCTTCCTCTCCGCAGGGATCTCCTCTCTCAGGCGGGAGGAGAAGTGTTTCATCCGCGCCCGGATCTGTGGCGCCTTCATGCTTACCTGCTGAGAGGTTAAACTTGGTTGCTAAGGGTTTGCCACCTAGTGTGATAGCGACAATTCAGAGCGCTAGGGCCTCATCTACTAGAGGCTTGTACGCTTACAAATGGCGAGCCTTCAAGCAATGGTGCCAGGACCGCCATACTCTCCCATTTCAGTGCTCTATTGTGGATGTTTTGACATTCCTGCAGGAGCTGCTGGATAAAGGCCTTTCGTTTTCGACAATCAAGGTTTATTTAGCAGCTATATCTGCTTGTCATATTGGCTTTGACGGGGTGACACCAGGTGCTCATCCCCTCGCCATACGTTTTCTGAAAGGGGTTCGCCGGCTGAGGCCCGTGCTTAAGTCCAGTGTCCCTGCTTGGGACTTGTCTTTGGTGCTGGAGGCCCTTTGTAGCCCCCCGTTTGAACCCATTGAGTCTGTGGATATGAAATTTCTTTCATATAAGACCGCATTACTTCTCGCTTTGGCTTCAGCGAAGCGAGTGGGTGACCTTCATGCGCTGTCTGTGCATCCCGCCTGCACACAGTTTTCTCCTGATGGCCACAAGGTCGTATTGCGTCCAAATGCTGCCTATTTTCCCAAGATCATGCCTGCATCTTATAGCTCAATGGAGTTTGAGTTGCTGAGCTTTTGCTCCCCTCCTTTTGAATCTGAGGAGCAGAGGAGGATGCATTCTCTTTGTCCAGTGCGTGTGCTACGCACCTACATTGAGCGCACTCAGGATGTGCGTTTATGTGACCAGCTGTTTGTCTGCTTCGCTAATCCAAATAGAGGTAGAGCTCTGTCCAAACAGAGGCTGTCCCACTGGATTATAGAAGCTATCTCACTGGCATACGGCACCAGAGGTCTTGCGTTGCCCCACGGGGTGGGAGCTCATTCCACCAGGGGGATGGCGACCTCATGGGCTCTTTTTAGAGGGGTGCCTGTAGCTGATATTTGTGCAGCAGCTAGTTGGGCATCGCCGCACACTTTTGTGCGGTTTTATCGGTTGGACGTTACAGCCCCTTCGGTGGCTCATGCTGTCCTTTCTGCTGGGTCTACCACTCACTAAGGATGTGGTGGTCCCATTCCGGTTCGGTGGCTGCTCTGCGGGGCGTGTATATATGTCCCATACTTATGTGTTGTACCGAGTGAATCGACTGAAAGGGAACGAATAGTTATGTCTATAACTTCTGTTCCCTGAAGGAGAGGAACGAGGTACAACACAGGGTGGCCCCACTGAGCAGTTTGGCTCGGTGAAGAGCGGCTATCGAACTGAGGGATGACTGTGATGACAGCGGCTATATGTGCGGGCGGGGCCGTGCGCGTGTCATCACACGTCATCTGCCTTAAAGGCGTGAATAAAGGTTTCTTCAGCCAGGACACGCGAGGGCGTGATATCCCATACTTATGTGTTGTACCTCGTTCCTCTCCTTCAGGGAACAGAAGTTATAGACATAACTATTCGTTTCAGACACCAATTTTTCCCTCTTTTGATTTATGGGGCGTAAGTTTTTTGGTATATGCAATTAGAACTTTTTTTTCAAATACATAAAAAAACATATTTATATATTTAACATCACACTGAAAGACTTTCCAGTTCCAAGTTTAATTTCTGTAGAACTAATAGAAAAATATTTCACTTTAATTGAGAGAATATGAATCTTACCGTGAAAAGATGTAACAGTTGTGTGAGCTTTTCAGTCCTGACTGTTTCAAAACAATTTCAAGGTATTCGTCATCATCCGATGTAGTTTTTGTTTCCACTTGTTCCACAGTGAAAACTTCTGCTGGAGATAAGAGTATTTCATCCTGTTCTTGACCGCACACATAGTCTTTCAGGTTGACAAAGAAACAAGAAGTGAGAGTTAAAATAGTATTCTCATTGACATCTTCAAGTTTCTTTAGCTCTTCATAGTTTGAATGAGCTAAGGTGAAACTTGGAAATCTCACTGTGGAGCCTTTCTGTGGTTGGTTTTGACCATCTTGAAAAACATAAAAGTTCTTGCACTCCTTTGGCTTCAGCAGCCTCATGGAGTCCATCACCAGGAAATGAAGAGACTTGAAGTGGAAGTGGTTTTCATAGATGCTAACATTTCCACCCATTGTCTCTATTGCTTTGTTCAGTGTTTGTATGAACAGTCGATCCCCATTAACATAGACTGAAAGTGCAGCACTATGCTCTTTTCTTCCTCCAGCAATCTGTTTTGAACACTCAATACTTTTATTCCATGCTTTCTGAAATCCTTCACTGTTATTTAGTTCTTGTTTTAACACGTCTGACTCGATGAACTTCTTCATGGCCTCTTCACGGCATCCATAGTACAGATCATCTACAACATTTGTGGTCTTTTGGACATCCAGTAGTCTTGTTTGCTGTGCAGTCACCTAATTGATATATCACATTTAAAAAGACATTTAAAAAGACATTTTTAAATGTATAATTTTTTTAACCTTCTAATATTTGTTTGAATCACAATTCTTACTTTGTAACAGACAACTGTAAAAATTATTGCAGCAACAAGCATTTTTCTTTTCTGCCCCATTTTTTTTGCCTCTTCTTCTACAGACTGCAAGAAGCCACTGCAGGATCAAATGCGATAGAAAAAAGTTATTTAACACTTTACACAGTCCAGAAACATGGAACTGACAAGATGTGAATGATCAGTTATTTGTTTAGTTTCCTTTGAATATGACAACTTCAAAATGTTAATCTTAAAAAAGGCTGAAAGGCACATACCTGAAACAAGGAGAGTAAACTTGTCTTCTCTACAGGGAAGCCACAAGCACAGCAGGCTATGGGAAAAGTGGAAAATATATATTATGCAGCAGTAAGTGTCATAGTAATCCAGAAGTTAATAAATGTGCAAATCATAGCGTATTAAAAGAAGTTGTCTGCTTGTAACTGCATACGGCAAAGTTGGAACAGGATGTGCTCAGGATGTGAAACTCATGATCATGGGCCTCATAACGAGAACGAGAACAGGAAACAGCTCAGGGCAAAAGAGCATTGAGACTGTAAGTGAGGCGTGAACATTACTGCCTTAGAGTGGGATGAAGTTAACTGTCACTGTTGCATGATAATATACTTTGCTTATGCAGATAGTGCGTGTTCAGCCCTTTAAAATAGTGAAATCTGTGAGATCCTCTTTGAGATCTACCGGACTGCGCTTTGGGTGGTGTTGTGTGGATCTACCACATATATGTGCTTAATAAATAATTGTTGTTGACCGGACCTGCTCTGAGTATTGATTGTTTATTCTCAGCCCATCATAAAAGAATCAGGACAGAAATGAAATACATTATCTTACTATGCAGTTCTTTAGTCTTTCCTGTGGAATGAAGTAACTTCTCACTGGAATAACTGATATCCAGTCATCCTGCTTTATCCACTGAGTTCCTGTAACCTTGTTCAGATTTGTTTTATAAGCAGAGAAATCCCCACAGCGCTGTGAAAAAGTATCTCCCCTTTCCTGAGTTTTTTTTCTGTGTGTGTGTCTATTTCTCACACTTACATGTTTCAGATCATCAAATAACTTTTAACATTAGTGAAAGACAACTTGAAAAAATATAAATTCTGTTTTCAAGGATTCAAGGAAGCTTTATTCTCATTCTCATCTCATCTCTCATCGCATGTTTACATGAGATGGAACGAAATTACGTAGCCACGGTCCCGGTTTTCCATAAAAACAACAGAATGACAAGTAATAAAATAGTACCAAATAGTAATAAAATAATACAAATAAGTAATAAATAATATAGATAAGTCAAGTGCAACAACCTGAGTAACAGTATGAAGTATAGATATAGAAGTGTAGGTATAAGTATTTTAGCAGCAAAGTATCAGTAGTGATTACACCACAGTAGCAGTTTCTTGTCCATTATGTATTGAGAAGTCTCACAGCTTCTGGAATGAAGCTGTTTCTCAGTCTGGTGGTTTTGCATTTAATGGTGGTTTTGTTTTGAAACAATGATTCCCTATAAAAGAAAAGAAAAGTTATCCAACCTACTGTGTAAAAAAGGTTATTGCTCCCTAAAGCTAATAACTGGTTGTGACACCCCTGGCAGCAAGAACTGCAAACAAGCATTTGGGATAACTGGCAATGAGGCTTTCACATCTTTATGGATGAATTTTATCCCACTCTTTTTTGCAAAATTGTTTTAATTCAGTCACATTTGAGAATTTCAAAGCATGAACAGACTTTTTAAGGACATTCCAAAGTGGCTCGCGTTATTTCAAGTCCAGATATTGACTAGGCCACTCCAAACCCTTAATTTTGTTTTGTTGAGCCATTTAGAGGTGGACTTGCTAGTATGTTTCCAATCATTGCACTGCTGCATAACCTGAGCTCTTGAACTTCAGGGCATAAACTGATGGCCGGGCATGCTTCTTCAGAATTTTCTGTTAGAGAGCAGAATTCATCCATCCATCAAGTTGTGCAGGTCCTGCATCCTGACACAAGGATGGATGGATCCATTGTTTTATATCCAATTCTGACCCTAGCAGCCAAATGTTGCACCCGAAATCGAGACTTGTTAGAGCAGGCAATGCTCTAAGTCAGTTCAATTTTATACAGCGCCAAATCACAACAACAGCCACCTCAAGATGATTTATATTGTAAGTTAGACCCTAGAATAATACATACAGAGAAAAACCCAACAATCATATGACCTCCTATGAGCAAGCACTTTGGCGACAGTGCACTTTTAACAGGAAGAAACCTCCAGCAGAACCAGGCTCAGGGAGGGACAGCCATCTACTGCGACTGGTTGGGGTGAGAGAAAGAAGACAGGACAAAAGCCATGCTGTGGAAGAGAGCCAGAGATTATAAAATACTACCCAATCTACTTATTGTTGCCTTCCTATCAGCTGGAGACAGTCTGGCTATTCTCGTCTGACCTCAAAACACTTTCACTCAGAGAACCGCTGCTCACTGGGTATCACAGTTTTGTGCAGGAAAATCCCAGCAGACCAGCACTATCTGCAATATTCAGACCACGTTCAGTCACTTAGACTTTATCAGGTTGTTTTCACCATGACTACATATCTAAATGCATTGAGTTGGTGCCATGTGATTGGATGATTAGACATTTGTGTTAACAAGCTAACTGACTCAGTATATCTAATAAAGTGGCCATAATGGCTTTGTTTGCCTTATGGTGATGGATACATCACACCCAGTATTTCCCACCACAAACAACGCTTACCCTTTATAGAGAGGACTACATGTTTTTGTGCACTTAAGTGCAGCCTCACCCAAGGCCACTTCAGAAGAACGTTACAGCCATGTTTTTGGACACAGAGAAGCCTCGGCAGCAGATCCCAACCCTTCCAACCACTGTACCACCACAGCAGCCAGGCAGACTGGTATCTTTTCATACAAAGACAAGACAAAGGGGATTTTTGAAATTCCAAAATTATTTGGTTTTTATTTGAAAGGTGTATAAAGGTAAATCAAACTCAGAGTGCATGTAATGTAATGTAAAAGATTAAAAGCAGCAATCCCGCAGTAATTTAAAAATACAATAATTCCCTGATCTGAGTTTTGAACAACAAAGAAAAAAAAATCTGCTTTGAGTGGCTTTCACTTCATTCCCTTTTTGAAGAGGAAAAAAAGTCTCTGAATTTGGAATCATGTGGAATCAGTGAGGTAGAGAAACCTGAAGTTAATGTGCTGATAAAAAACAGGCTAAAATAATTCAGCAAAATGCACAAAAACACACATCATTGATATCATTTCCCAAATTTAACCACTTTTCATAGTTTAAAAAAAAGAAAGATTGTTGAGGTGACCCAACAAGTGCTAAATCAATGAGTCTAAATGTGCAAATAGATCCCTTTTGTGCAGCGGGGAGTTTTCTTATCATCACAGTAAATCCTCTTTAACAAACAGCCTCCTGTGCTGTTTGTAGTCAGACTGGACTGTTGCATTGAGGATGGGGGTGTTGGTGAACTCCACGGTGCATGCTTCAGAGCCGCAGTGAGCCCCTTCCAGCTCCAGGACGGTCACATTGTTTGGTGTAGCTGTACTGAGGATGTTAGCAGGGACAAAAAGTGTCATCTGAGGCCCTCGAGTCGGCCAGTAACGTCCTACATTAAAGCCGTTTATCCAGATCTGTCCCTGAAAAACACAAAATCACAAAGACAATTCAATTCAATTCAATTCAATTTTATTTATATAGCGCCAAATCACAACAAAAGTCGCCTCAAGGCGCTTTATATTGTACAGTAGATAGCACAATAATAAATACAGAGAAAAACCCAACAATCATATCATATGACCCCCTATGAGCAAGCACTTTGGCGACAGTGGGAAGGAAAAACTCCCTTTTAACAGGAAGAAACCTCCGGCAGAACCAGGCTCAGGGAGGGGCGGCCATCTGCTGCGACCGGTTGGGGTGAAAGAAGGAAAACAGGATGAAAGACATGCTGTGGAAGAGAGACAGAGATTAATAACAGATATGATTCGATGCAGAGAGGTCTATTAACACATAGTGAGTGAGAAGGTGACTGGAAAGGAAAAACTCAATGCATCATGGGAATCCCCGGCAGCCTACGTCTATTGCAGCATAACTAAGGGAGGATTCAGGGTCACCTGGTCCAGCCCTAACTATATGCTTTAGCAAAAAGGAAAGTTTTAAGCCTAACCTTGAAAGTAGAGATAGTGTCTGTCTCCTGAATCCAAACTGGAAGCTGGTTCCACAGAAGAGGGGCCTGAAAACTGAAGGCTCTCCCTCCCATTCTACTTTTAAATACTCTAGGAACAACAAGTAAGCCTGCAGAGCGAGAGCGAAGTGCTCTAATAGGGTGATATGGTACTACAAGGTCATTAAGATAAGATGGGGCCTGATTATTTAAGACCTTGTATGTGAGGAGCAGGATTTTGAATTCAATTCTGGATTTAACAGGAAGCCAATGAAGGGAAGCCAAAACAGGAGAAATATGCTCTCTCTTTCTAGTCCCTGTCAGTACTCTTGCTGCAGCATTTTGGATTAACTGAAGACTTTTCAGTGAGTTTTTAGGACATCCTGATAATAATGAATTACAGTAGTCCAGCCTGGAAGTAATGAAGGCATGAACTAGTTTTTCAGCATCACTCTGAGACAGGATATTTCTAATTTTAGAGATGTTGCGCAAATGGAAGAAAGCAGTCTTACATATTTGTTTAATATGTGCCTTGAAGGACATGTCCTGGTCAAAAATGACTCCAAGGTTCCTCACAGCATTACTGGAGGCCAAGGTAATGCCATCCAGAGTAAGGATCTGCTTAGATACCATATTTCTAAGATTTTCAGGGCCGAGTACAATAACCTCAGTTTTATCTGAATTAAGAAGCAGGAAGTTAGCGGCCATCCAGGTCTTTATGTCTTTAAGACATTCCTGCAGTTTAACTAATTGGTGTGTGTTACCTGGCTTCATGGATAGATAGAGCTGCGTATCATCTGCATAGCAGTGAAAATTTATGCTATGTCTTCTAATGATGCTACCTAGGGGAAGCATGTATAATGTAAATAGAATTGGTCCTAGCACTGAACCCTGTGGAACTCCATAATTAACCTCAGCATGTGAAGAAGACTCTCCATTTACTTGAACAAATTGGAGTCTATTAGATAGATATGATACAAACCACTGCAGTGCAGTACCTGTAATACCTACAGCATGTTCTAATCGCTCTAATAGGATATTATGGTCGACAGTATCAAACGCTGCACTGAGGTCTAGCAGGACAAGCACGGAGATGAGTCCACTGTCAGAGGCCATAAGAAGATCATTTGTAACCTTCACTAAAGCTGTTTCTGTGCTGTGATGAGCTCTGAAACCTGACTGAAACTCTTCAAATAAGCCATTCCTCTGCAGATGATCTGTTAGCTGTTTGACAACTACTCTTTCAAGGATTTTTGATATGAAAGGAAGGTTGGAGATTGGCCTATAATTAGCTAAGACAGCTGGGTCTAGAGATTGCTTTTTAAGTAAGGGTTTAACTACAGCCACCTTGAAGGCCTGTGGTACATAGCCAATTATTAGAGATAGATTGATCATATTTAAGATTGAAGAATTAATTAATGGCAGGACTTCTTTGAGCAGTTTTGTAGGAATGGGGTCTAAAAGACACGTTGATGGTTTGGAGGAAGTAATTATTGAAGTTAACTCAGAAAGATCGATTGGAGAAAAAGAGTCTAACTTAACATCAATGGTACTAAAAGTAGCTGTAGACGATATTACATCTGTGGGATGATTATTGGTAATTTTTTCTCTAATGATAAAAATTTTATTTCTGAAGAAGTTCATGAAGTCATTACTAGTTAATGTTAAAGGGATTGTTGGCTCAGTAGAGCTCTGACTTTTTGTCAGCCTGGCTACAGTGCTGAAGAGAAACCTGGGGTTGTTCTTATTTTCTTCAATCAGTGACGAATAGTAAGATGTTCTGGCTTTGCGGAGGGCTTTCTTATAAAGCAGCAAACTATTTCTCCAGGCTAAATGATGATCCTCTAAATTTGTGACACGCCATTTCCTCTCCAGCTTACGAGTTATCTGCTTTAGGCTACGTGTTTGAGAATTATACCACGGAGTCAGGTACTTCTGATTTGAGACCTTAGTTTTCACTGGAGCTACAGTATCCAGAGTCGTACGTAGTGAGGAGGTAAAATTATTAACAAGATAATCGACCTCTGTTGGAGTAGCGTTCAGATAGCTGCCCTGCTCTATGTTGGTACAGGGCATTGAAGATGATAACAGTGGGTGGATTATATTCTTAAACTTAGTTACAGCACTATCAGAAAGACATCTAGTTTGATAAAGTCTACTCTCCACTGCTGTGTAATCAATTATTGTAAATGTAAATGTTATCAGGAAATGATCAGACAGCACAGGGTTTTCAGGAAACACTGTTAAATGTTCAGTTTCTGTGCCATATGTTAAAACAAGATCTAGAGTGTGATTAAAGTGGTGGGTGGGTTCTTTTACATTTTGAGAGAAGCCAATTGAGTCTAATAACAGATTAAATGCAATTTTGAGGCTGTCATTTTTAGCATCTACATGGATGTTAAAATCACCCACAATAATTATTTTATCTGAGCTGAGCACTAAATCAGATAAAAAGTCTGAGAAATCAGAGAGAAACTCTGTGTAAGGCCCAGGTGGACGATAGATGATAACAAGTAAGACTGGTTTCTGAGTTTTACAGCTGGGGTGGACAAGGCTAAGCATCAGGCTTTCAAATGAATTAAAAGTCTGTCTTGGTCTTTCGTTAATTAATAGACTGGTGTGAAAAATTGCTGCCACACCGCCCCCTCGGCCTGTGCTTCGAGGTTTCTGGTAGTTAGAATGACTCGGGGGTGTTGATTCATTTAAACTAACATAATCATCCTGCTGCAACCAGGTTTCTGTAAGGCAGAGTAAATCGATTTGTTGGTCAATTATTAAGTCATGTACTAACAGAGACTTGGAGGAGAGAGACCTAATATTTAATAATCCACATTTCACTGTTTTACTCTTTGGTTCAGATGTGGATTCTGTATTGTTCTTTCTTTTTGATTTTTTATGTTTAAGTTTTTTATTGCTGGTTTTTGGTTTGTTTTTTGTCTGTTTGGGAGCTGACACAGTCTCAATGGAGATGGTTTTTTGGGGGGGTAGCGGGAGGAGAGAAGCTGCAGAGAGGCGTGTAAGACTGCAACTCTGCTTCCTGGTCCCAACTCTGGATAGTCAGATTTTGGGGGGTTTAATAAATTAAGTAGACAAGCTACTTAGCCCATTTTTCATCAAAATAAAATTAAATAATTAACAAAAATTGTATTTAAATGTATTTATATCTTGTGTATCTATCTAGATGTCAAAGGGCTAACACACCACCTGGTCCTTAGTTGCATTTTTAGGATGCAACTAAAAATGAATATTCAGTCTGTATACTGTCACATAAACAGATGTACTTTGGGGTCGAGACTGTCACCTTCTATCCAGCAGACCCTCTAAAACCAAAAATATTCAATGCATAAGAACATTCAACAGAGAAAAGCAAAGCCTGTCTTTTGACAAGTTAGCACCAGTGCGTGCTATAAAACTCCTGTGCATGTCACATGCCTTTCTCCAACTGCTCAGCTTGATGTAGGTGTCCTGAGGGAGGTCTGGGATGCCGTCGGGTATCACGAAGCTTCCCCCATAGAAAGCTGGAGGGGAGAGATCAGCTGGCTGAGGTGGATCAAAAAGGGCCGGCTCTTTTTCTCCGAGGAGGCCCTTCATGACTGCTTCATCAATACTGAGACTGTACATGGTCCAGTCGGTGAGAAGGTCCGCCCCCAGGGTCAGATTAGACACCAAGCCCTGTGATAAGAGAAGAGAAGATCTGGGCAAGAGCTCATGGGACTGTTTTTTTTTAAACAGCTAACAACAATAATAATAATAATAATAATAGATAAACAGCAAATAGTTTTGTTTGTGTGTCAATTATTATGTTTTAATATCTGATCTCTGATTGATGAAACTCTGAAGAACCAAAAAAAACCCTACATGAACCTCTGGACAATTTTTGCAAAAGTGACCAATTTCCACATGACCGTAGACCTGGGATAGTTACACAAACACTAAAATGTCCAAAGGACAAACATCAGCACGACATGTTGTAGCACAGAAACAAACCTTAAAATCGTTGATCTGTTTTCCGTAGTTTACTCGGCCCATGTTCTCCACCAGTATGTCCACCTGACTTCCAGCCTTCCCGGTCACATTGATGCTTAAGACTTTATCCCTTTCAAGAATTCCTACAGCCAGCTTGAGAAGAAATAAGAACGGTTTTATCAGTAAAAATCCAGATTATAGCAGAAATAATCACATTTTCTTGATCAGTGCAAAGCAGTTTGGGGGAAAAAGTGGAGAATATATCAAGTTTAAAAGCTTAGCCTGTTTTGTTTACTAATCTATCTTATTATACTACCTGTAGTTTTAGACTTAAATGAAAATGTAAGAAAGATTAAGAACCACGAGGAGGTAACGGAAATGGCACTTTTAAAATATTATTTTCAAAATAATGATTCACAAAAAACCCCACACCAAGTGTCACATCTGAAACAGATTTTAAGGGAAATTTGATTTTAAGGGGAAATCTAAACATCTAGACCTCCTTTTTCTTTTCTTTTAATTTCAGTTCTTTTAAGATGAAGGAAGAAGAATCCAGATGCAAAAAAATAAAAATAATAAAACCTACTCAGTGAAAAAGGAGAGAATGATTTCAAGGTCTCTGTGAATGGTGGTCTCTCACGGATCAGCGGTCTTTGATCAGTAGTTGTTGATCAATGGTCATGACAATTTGCATATTAATGATCAAGAAACTGACCTCACAGCCCATCATTCATTCAGTGGGCTAGTTTCAGTTGTTGTGCATTGTGTACTGTTTATAAGGTTGGGGAAACCTGCAGTCAGCTGAGACTGAACTAAATGTTTTACCCACTAAAAACGCTACATCTAGATGAACAGAATCAACCTTTTGGGGTCTCTGTTTGTACTGAACAATAATCAAAGGAAAGTGGTTTTATGGGTTTCTTCTGCTGGCAGAAAACTGTAAAATTACTACACCAGAATCATGCAAAACTGATCAGTTTGCTCAAATGTTGCCAACTTCATGCCGAACTTCTTATATAGCGGCTTTCTGCTCAGTTAAGTTAGAACTAATAAAGTCATTTTGTCTTTATTAGTTCTACCTTAATTGTGGAATTTCTCTTTTTTATTTATCCTGTTGTTATTTGGCAGTGAAGTGTGCCGTCCTTGTCGTGTCATTGTATGCGGCTGTACTTTGTGGTTATTGCAGATCAGTTTTTTTCAGTGTTTCATTTCTGTTTTCATCTTTTGTAACATATCCAGCTGCATCTTTAATGATTTGGCATTTTTCTTCTTTTATCCACAGCGGCTACTGCAAAAAAAAAAATTATGGGTCTTGATGCAAAAGACATCAAAGTTTGTTAATGAATAAATAAGTGACTTACTAAGCCTGATCAAAAAAACATCTATTTAAAACAAAACATATCAGAGGGACTGTGAGGGTTTTGCATCTGAAAAGTGATTTTTTTAACAAGACAACAACTTAATGAAAGCAAAAGTTGTGTAAGTTGAATGATGCATACGTTTGGTTTCCACCGAAATATTTAAGAACAACAGCTAGTCTAAACTTGAACTGACTGAGCGAACTGTGATAAAGTCTGGCTTCATATGAAGAAGGACCTCCACCTAACATCTGATACTCACCCCGTCCACTGACACGTATGCTCTGTCATGGACCCCGTTCAGCGGAGATGACAGTGGAGTTGGTGTGGTGCAGTCCGTGGGCAGGGTGGTCCTATAGAGCATAAAACCAAAAGCCTAGAGGAGCATAAGAGACTCGTTAATGACAGTACAAAGTTATTATTGCTGATAAAACAGGAAAAATGGAACAATTACTGGTACCTGATTCAAGTCGATGAAAGTCTGAGGATGGATGCTTTTGACAGGGCCAGAGAGGGACAGTACGTCTAGGGCATCCGACACGGTCTGGAGCTGCAGGTGGCACAAGGTCAAACTTTACTCTTTAATTTTCATCAGTCCATAAGATTTATTATCCATTTTTAATAAAGCAATCTGAAAATCATTATTAAAGTGCTAAAAAAGTAGCTGTTTTAATGACTTTAATAAAGGTGATGAGTATCACCCACCTTCTTCATTGTTACGGCACCATACGCATACTTTGGAGTTGATGGTGGTATCGGCCCCTCTGGTACCTTACTGTACTGTTGGAAAAATGCAAGTTTGTCAAAATGGCTTACACAAGAAAACCATACTCAAAAAAACAATGAATTACTCATTGTAACTACAGTTAGCGCATGCTAATGAAATGCTGCCACAGTGTTTTATTACCTTCACAGATATTAGACACTGTAAAAGTAGAAGCTTACGCTTGTGTTCGTACCATTTTGATCACCTCTCGGATGGCAAAATATTTCTCTGTGAGGTCTCCAGCTTCTGTGAGCGGAGCATCGTAGTCATAGCTTGTAGGCTGTGCAGCGTATGGCATATTAGCCCCTGAGTGTATTAAGTGACAGTCAGACAAATAGCAGTGTTTTCGTCAGAAGTCATGTGAAACAATCATCATCTCATCAGACCAGTTTGTCAAAGTGGACTCACCATTCCAGTATCCAAAGTTGGTTCCTCCTATGAACATGTACCTGTGTGAGGAGGAAGGAACGTGAGTATATAAACTAAAGTATGCACCTGCTGTATTTGCAAATGTAGAGCAATTAGCTAGTATCCAATTATTTTACATAGCAATGTGTATACTCTTACAATGATTTAGCCCATTTCAATCACTGTTTGCCATAGTTTCACCCTTTTTTCTCAAGAAGGAAATGTTCACGTGTGGATTTAAGATCAGACTCATTATTAATCACACACTACACAGAGTAATAATGTCTTACAGATCTGCTTCTTTTCACCTGCTCCCTGTAGGGGTCACCTCATGTGCCTCAATGTTACCCGATCTCTTAGCACGTCACACCAACTCCTGCTCCTTTACTACATCCATGAATCTTCTCTTTTCCTCCTGCCTGACAGCTCCGTCTTTAACATCATTTGTCCAGTATATCCACTATCCGTCTTATACGCATGTCTAAACAATCTCAGCCCTGTCTCTCTCTCCCTCAGTGTCACATGACTTTTTTTATAACCTCTTTGTTACCATTATTCACAACTGTGTTGTCAAAGGAGATGTCTTTTTTTTTTATTGTAGAAGAAACATTTGGCTGAAACTTTTTGATCACACTACCCTGTGGCTTCCATTATAAATGCAGGCCACTGTAAGTGCAGAGCCCGTTAGTGTCAACTTGTTAACCCTTAAATGTCGGTCAGTCACCTGCTATGACAAGTTGGAGATGAGGAGAAGGACACAAGACAAAAGACACACTGTGGAAATGTAGAATGGTGTACAAACACAAGACAATGAAAAAGGTAAATGAAGGAGAAATGCTCAGTGCATTATGGGATGGGGTGGTAGATAGGTACCAAAGATTTTTGTCACTTAAGCCTGTTGCAAGGTTGTTGCTAGGAACGTCTAATTTAATGTTTGTGTGGCAGTTGTAAAATTAAAACGATACAATGCCAGTGCATAAATCCTAGAAATAGGTCAAAAAAAGTTGAATCAACTTTTTTTAGAGATTTACTTTCCTGGATGATTGAGAATGCATCAAGACCTAGAAATAGGTCATTTTAGCATGTTGCTAAGTGGCTGCTAAGCAACATGATGCTGCCATAATGTCTGATAGATAAGAACCTTCAGGGGCCTATCATGTACCTGTGCACCAGGTTTGGCCAATCACTGTGTTAGGTGGCAGTTGTAGCAGTGGCTTGATCCCTGGAGGCATCACTTCACCAATACATTTCTAGCTTTAGATGATGCAGCCCTTCACTGTCTCTAACAATCAGTCTCTGAGATCCATAAACTCACAAGTTGACGTTTGCTCCCATGAGCAGCATCTCACTGAGGACCTTAGCCACTTGAGTGGGCGACACGACCGAGTGACGTGATCCCCAGTGGTCCAGCCATCCAGTGTAAAATTCAGAGTTCACCTGTGAACGAAACAACACCGTGAGCACCTAAAGAGAAAATGTGCCATGCTGTGAGAACATTGTGAGGGCGACCCTTACCAAAGGCCCGTGAGGTTGAACTTGTCGCTGTGGCTCAAAGGCAGCAGTAACATTAGCACCTAGCAAAAGGAAGAGACAATAATAATCATGCATTTGTTTTTGCTACTTCTCCGTGAATGACTAATGAAATGTGACAAGAAGTCAGTGCAGAAAAAAACAAGAAGTTAGCTTAGAGTGTTCACCTCACTCTGCATTCTACCGTTGACAGATACCTACCCGGCCCAAAATCCACAGTGGCATAGAGGTCTTGTATTGAGCCACACTTGAGGTAGCCCAGCCCAGCCCCATCTGTAGTGAACAGCACCACCTCGTCACCCAGGTAAGAGCGGAACAGCTTGGACAGGTGACGCATGTAGTTGTAGTCACAGGCGAAGTAACTTCCGTATTCATTCTCCACCTATCAAACAGGTATGTAATGATGATGTAAAACATAACAACAGCAGCTAAAGCAGGTACAAATCCAAAGACCAGGAAAGTCCTGGACTCACCTGAACAGTGATGATAGGACCACCATTCTGATAGAGATACGGCTTTATCATAGGCAGCAACTTCCCCATCCATTTATCCACTGCTGCAATGTAGTCTGGAATACACAAATGACTCTGTTGCGAATCGTGTTGTATATACAATTTGCACTGGTTACATTACCATTTGCTTTTGTTTCTCACCTGGATCTGTAGATCGCAGTACGATGTCTTTCTTTTTGAGAAGCCAGGCAGGCAGACCACCCTGGTTGGCAGAAATACACAAAAATAGATAACATGAAATTTTAAATACACCATAAAGTCCAGTGAAACTTAAACAGCAGAAATATAACTTGCAATTGATACTAATATTAAGAAACTTTTGCTAAATGCATGTTTAAAGCATAGCATAGAATCTCTGTTTCTATTTGCTGCAGAAATGACAATTACTATGAAGACCACAGAGTATGTATTGCAGGGGAGGTTAATTATGCAGCGTGATGGGTTTCTGTGGATGTTATGATGCTTTGCACCAAAGGTTGGGAAGCTTTGTAATTCAGTTCATCCAGAGGGAAATATAAAATTTTACAGCAGTGTTCCTGGTCCCGAGAGGATCAACTCTGTTGAAATTTGTTACTTATCCTTTTATCCATCAATTATTCATCAACAGTTTCTGACCAAACATTTAAATAAAAAGGAAATCAATTCTATCTGATTCATAAATTGCCGCAGATTTCAGATGAAGGTGATACTAAACTGCACAGTGCTTCTGTAATAACAGCATGACTTTGCAGCCTGGATGATGAACAGGCTTGACTGCATTCCAGACTTCTCACCAACTAAAAGCATTTAGTGCTTTAGTAAACCAAAAATACTGCAAAGAAGACCCCCAGGGCTGTTGAGCAGCTAGATCTGATATGAAACAATAGCAGGACAACATTCCTCTCCCGAAAGTTGGTCACATCAGTTCCCACATGAAGAAGAAGGGATGCTACAGAGTGGTAAACATGGCCCATCCACAACCTTTTTGAGGCACGTTGATAACCTTCAAATCCAAAATTACCTTTTTTGTGCTCAACTGTGAATAAAAACACCACCAAATCACTGCACTATACACAGCGTCCCAGCTTTTTTGGAATTGACTGTGTAGATGAACGGGTAAGAAGCGGTTAAGATCGATGGAGGGATCGGTCTCTCCACATAATTAATAAAAGGCAAATGCATGTTTTAAGTGTCCTTTAATAGTTTATTATAAAAACACAGTCAACAAGCACTTTCACTCACCATGTCCCACTCTGCACATATGTAGGGTCCTGGCCGGAGGATGACCAGCAAACCGATGTCCTGCGCCAGCTTAAGGAAATGCTCCAAATCTCTGTCTCCACTGAAGTTGTACAAGCCTGGAACCGCTTCATGGTAGTTCCAGGGAACGTACCTGCAAAGTGACTGAAACGTCAGTGTCATCTAAACCAACAGGAAACCTGTCAGATGTGTTTGTGCTTTCATTAACATGAAGTTTTAAATCAAATCATACATCCTTAGTTCTATAACTATTTTGTCATGATTATGCCGTATATTAATTTGGATTCACCAACATGTAATCTGTTAACAGTTTAGTTTATAAAGCATCATAGTGCTAAGATTATATGTTTGTTTGCATCAACAGAGCAAAACTGTCACAGTTATTAACTTATAAGCTGAGTTCATTCGCTTGAGTTTCCACATCAGTCCCACAGATATGTGAAGATTACAGAGAGTGAGAGGAAGTAAGCCTACGTCTGGATGGCGTTCAGGCCTGCCATGTACATCTTGAGCAGCCGATCTTTCCAGTACACTCTGGGTATCCTGTTATAATGTATACTTCCTGATATGTATTGAAACTTCTCCCCATCTTTACGGAAGCAGTCATGCTGGTAGTCCACAGTGAATGAAGGAGATTCCCCGAGCTGTAGACAGATCACAACACAATGGATTCAACACCGGAATCTTTTTTTCCCTTTTTTTAGCATATTTGTCACACTTAGATGTTTCATATCATTTTAAAATTAGACAAGGATAACCCAACCACATACAAAATATTCATTTTAAATGATGATTTAATTTCTTAAGGGAAAAAAGTCATCTAAACCTACCTGGCGCTGTGTGAAAAAAGTTATTGCTCCCTAAACATAATAACTGGTTGGGCCAATCTTAGCAGCAACAGCTATAATCAAGCATTTGCGATACCTGGCAACATCACTGTGGAGGAATTCGGAGTTCAGAGTTGCTGGTGTGTTTCAGATCACTGTTCTGCTATGTAACTCAGGTGAGCTTGAGCTTCAGATATTCTCCTTCAGAATTTGCTGGTCGAGAGCAGAATTCATGTTTCTGTCAATTACAGCAAGTTGTTCAGGGTCTGAAGCAGCAAATCAGCCCCAGAACATAACACTACCACCACCATGTTTGACTGTTGGTATTATGTTCTTTTTATGCAGACCTTCCAAAAAGTTCAGGTTTTGTGTCATCAATCCACAGAATATTTCCCCAAACGTCTTGGGGATCATCAACATGGTTTTCAGCTGTGGTTTTCACCTTGAACTCTCCCATGGATGCCATTTTGCCCAGTCTCTTTCTTATTCTTGAATCATGAACTTCACTGAGGAAAGTTAGGCCTGCAGTTCATTGGATCTTGTTCTGGGTTCTTCTGCGACCCCGTTCATGAGTTGTTGATGCGAGGCCGTACACTCCTGGGAAAGTTCACCACTGTTCCACGTTTTCTCCTTTTGTGGATAATGGCTCTCACAGTGCTTCACTGGAGTTCCAAAGCTTTAGAAATGGCCAGGCTGATCAGCATCAATGACTTTATTTCTCATGTGTTTCTTTAGATTGTCCCATGATGTGTTACTTTTGGAGATCTTTTAGCCGACTTCACTTTGTCAGACTGGTTCTGTTTAAGTGATTTCTTGAATCAGCAGGCCTGGCAGTAATCAGGCTTGGGTGTGGCTAATGAGACTGTGTATATTCATAATTTGAGAAAGAACGACATTTAATTTTTCACATAGGGCCGGGTACATTTGGATAACTTTTTTTTGTTTGTTTGTTAAAAAGTGAAATGATCAGTTAAAAACTACATTTTGTATTTACTCAGCTTATCTTTGTCTAACATTACAAATGTGTTTAATGATCTGAAACATGTACGTGTGACAAATATGCCAAAATATAAGCAAACCAGGAAGCGCTGTTTCTGAGCACTGTATATTGCAGTGGTCATAATTTGGCAAGTTCATGTTTTTATGGCACAGGACTGACACCTCAGGTGATCTCAGGATGTCTCAGCAAAAAATGTCTCATTAAGATCCTGTAGTTATCCCAAGGCATTCCAGTGTAACCTATGTATCGACCAGTCATCTTTATAGTCTAAAACTCTGACAAACAACAACCGATACATGAGCTTGACGCTACAGATGTTACAAACCTTTATGATCTCACATCACAGCACCCTATTTCATGTTCGTGTAATGGGGCTGCAGAGCATGCACGAAAAAAGTTTAAAACTTTATCTTTAAAAGCGTAGTCTACTCACTGATCGTCCAAAGAGCATCAGAAGCAGCACGCTGCCAGTTCTGAGCAGCAACATGATTACGAGTCCTCTCAGGGGTCCTGCTGCTCTGTTTCAGGCTCGGAGCGCATCCAAAGTTACCAAAACATGCAGTATTTACCTGCACACGGTCAGCGACGGACCTTACGTCCCTGGATCTACTGCGCTGTTTTCATTGAGTCGTTTCATTTGGGCTCGCGGAAGTGAAATCATGTGACGTGATATGCTGGTGGAGTGTGGACGCTTTTACATCAGCAGAGGGCAGTGTTGAGCTTTTTATTCAAAGGGTTTGAAATAATGACAGTCATTGTTTTGAACTATGGGATAGAAGCCTTTTTTTAAATGTACAATCTGACAGTATAGAGTAAAAATACAATGTACAGCAGAAGGAAATATGGGTACGAGAAAGACAATGTATTAAATCCACAATATTTTTATGTCTGGAAATCATGAGAGAGGTGAGGAACAGATGGTCTGGACATGTGCAGAGGAGGGACAATGAATATACTGGATGAAGGATGTTGAATAAGGAGCTGCCAGGCAGGAGGAAAAGAGGACGGCCTAATTTTATTATTATTATTTTTATTATTATTATTATTGTGCCGTCATATGCTGGTGGCGTATGGACGCTTTTAAGCCAGCAGGTGGCAGTGTTGGGCCTTTTATTTAAGGCACTGAAGACGTTTTTTTTTTAATATTCACAATGTAACATTTTACTTTAAAAGGTGTGTCAAGTAAGCTGTTTCATTTGGACTGAAATCGTTTTGTGTGTGTGTGTGTGTGTGTGTGTGTGTGTGTGTGTGTGTGTGTGTGTGTGTGTGTGTGTGTGTGTGTGTGTGTGTGTGTGTGTGTGTGTGTGTGTGTGTGTGTGTGTGTGTGTGTGTGTGTGTGTGTGTGTGTCTTTTAGTTACCTGCTTTTTTCTCTACACCCAAGCTGGTGAACCTATGAGGGACACTGTGGGGTGGCCTACAGATACTTGGTCTTGTCCTCGGTGTGAGCAGGGACACTGTGTGAGAAAACTGTTTGGATGTGGTTTAACTAGAGATAAAAAATAAAATGTGGAGATAAAGACTTTGTGCAAGTTTTTGAGAATTTTGTAAAAAAAATAAAAACAGTGGAGGATGGATGGCTGGTTCACCTCTGACAGGTGAGATCCCACCCTGAAAAACTTTAGAACAAAGTAAGGCAGTACAGTCACGAGTTCTGGGCCTTAAAGTTTTTACACCAATTGGTCAGGCACAGTCTAATTCTCCTTAAAGCTTTGATCTTATTGCAGTTAAAACAAAATATTGAATTCTTTATAAGCAATATAATTATACAGAAGGCTGATGAGCCTGTGAGCGGTGGGATGGCCATGTGTGTGGAGGGAAAACAAGTTCAGGTTCCCCTGTGATGGGCAAGATTCCCCTACAAAACAACACCCATGAACACTTGAAAACACTTGGCCTGTTTTCTGCTGTGAGCAGTAACATGTGCAACAGTCTATCTTCTGGGACCTTGCAAAAAAAAATCAAAAGCTTTCAAATTTACAGCAGATAGAAGTGAGAGAGGGCAGAGCTGTGCTATTTAAGAAGGTTTTGGTACGCTTTGACGTGGATTGACTTTATTGATGCCTGGGGCTTGGAGTGGCAACTTCTAATATGCTTTTTTCAGGTGATGCATCCTTATGCTGAAAAATACTGACAGTTAGTGTACCAGAGACTTGGATCAAATACAGTTATTAAATTAAATTACAATTACAACAGCAAATTAAATTACAACAAGCAAACCTGTCTCAGTGTTCCTGTCAGTACCTGATTAATAATCGATTAACATGGTTGGACTAGACAGAAAGGAAGTTTTGGGAAGGTCTAAAAAGGTGAAAGGTCAAATCATGTCATAGTTTCCTGTCCTCCAGGTGCAGTTCTGTTGTCTAGCTTTCTCTACTTCTATAAGTTGCATGTATGTTCTTTTCCAGGAGTCGGTGTGGTCGAGGGAAGACTCAAGCAGACAAACCTGTTTCACATTTCCACTTACTGACAGCACTTTCCTGTCCCATTTCCTCAGTCTCATCGGAGACTCATCTGTTCTGGAAGGTTAACTGCAAGCCTTACCCTCCCAGTTCCTATGGAAATACTTGTCTGAATCCATGTTTTGGTAACACTTACCTGAGGGAAGTCCTGGTCCTTGGAAAACTGCTTGCGAACATTCTGTGCTGTTGCACATTCCTGAAACTGTTCACTGAAACCTGTTAAATGGTTCAGCTGTCTCCCATCACTGTGGATCTTAGGTAACACCTAAACACTAACACACTTTGCCAGGATAGTGATGAAGTCATTCTGGCGTTAAAGTCAGATTCTTCCATCAGGGTCTGAAGGGTGACTAAATGTAATCACATCAAAGAAGGAAGAGGATATTTAGTTAAGAAAAAATGTTTTCACATCTCCCACAGTTAAAGCTTGGCTAAGGTTAAATGGCACGACTGAGGTCTCAGTTTTAATATCTGCTTCTAATAACTTCTGATATTTATACCTGTCATAAAACATAATTAATGAGCTGCACTATGAAATATAAAAATACAACAAATCAAAAAAGGGGGTTGCAAGCTTTACTACTTGCATGGGTGTGATATGATGAATCCAAACAAAGCCCTATTCCTTCTTTTTGAACTAGATTTGCTGCCCTTAAGGAAAAAAAGAGTAAAATAGTCAGCCTTCATCAAATACTTTGACCACTTTCCTCTTGTTTGTATTTCAGCGTCATTTCAGGATCTTTCTCTCTGTGTTCTGTGGTTCACTTCCAGCAACCTCGCCTTAATAAGACATGCAACCAAAGAGACTGACTTCTCAAATTTGATTGTGGCTGTAAAGAAAGAAGTCACCCAAAATCCCAGTGTGTTTAATTAGTTTATATGTGAACTGTGACAAGCTAAATTCACTCACTATCTAACTCTAGAGGCCCCAAACTTGAAGTAGGTTATTAATTTATGCTTATTTTTCCACAGCCCTTAAAGTCACATAAAGTCAGCTTTTTAATAGATTGCTCCTTACTGGGCTATTTTTTTACCCTGCTACTGGACTACTGGTGTCAGTGTAGTACCATCATATCCACCGGTATCTCTGAGACTGACTCACTGATGGAGCTAACTAAGCTACACATTGATGGTGTCACATTTCTATGAGTATTACAAAGAGCAAACACCACAGTTTTCATGATAAAAGCTAAAGCCAAACAAACAATGGCGCTCCTTAGAGGAAGTTCAAATTTGTAGTTTGCCCTCCAGAACTGGAGGTGGCGGTAATGTGAAGCCATGTTGTTTATCGTCGACACCGGAAATACCGCGACGTACACAACGCTGGGAGAGCTCACACGTGGAAACAGAAGTAAGGCTTAGTAATGAGCTGTTACTTTATTTAAAAATATGCCAAAAAGAGGAAAACCCGTGTCAGAAGAGAAAGCCGCCGATGAGGTGGAACCAGGAGCGGAGCAGGTCCAGGAACCGCCGGCGGAGGGCAGACGGACCCGCAGCGGCCGCACGTTCCGGACTCCCGCACCGGTGCTCGGCTCTGAAGCCCCGGTGAGGACTCCCAGCCGGAGGAGCAGGAGGTCAGTCCTCCAGGAGCTACCGGTAGAGGTGGAGGAAACAAATACAGAGGAGAAACCTGTGAGTCCGACCGAGGACAGGTCCAGCATGCCAGCGGAACCAGAGCCCTGTCCCGGGGCAGAGCAGCCGACACCGGAACCAGCAGAGCCGCAGACAGTGAGTCCAGCGGCGGATACAGAAAACAAGTCCACCGTTAACTGCAGCAGAGACGCTCCTCTGTCCAGACCTGCTCCAGCAGAGCCGGTCCCGAAGAAGCCTCACCTAGCTCCCAGTGAGAAGCCCCGCCCGGCCATTCCTCTGGGAAAACCGAAATCTGGAAGAGTGTGGAAGGACCGGAGCAAGGGGAGGTGAGGACGATTATTATTATTATTATTATTATTATATAGTACTGTATGTGAATGAAAAGTACGTACATGGCAGTTAATGAGGAAGGTGATGGTGATGAGAGTTCTTGGTAATAAGGTTTTGTTTATAATGAGATGTCCTGTACAGATCGCCCTAAAGGTTGTTGGTAAAACTTTAGTGTGAACCTTTTTTTGTCGTCTAAGGTTTTCAGCTTTAGTGAGAGACAAACAATTGTGCTCCTCTTGGGAAAAGAAGATGGAGGCCAAGCGGGAAAAGGCACTGGTGAAGCAGTATTCTTTGCAGCTTAAGGAGGAGAAAGCTCGACAGAAGGAGGTAAGGAGGCAGGCCGAGTGAGTGATGCAGTTCTGCCTGACCATTGTGTTGTCAACGCTTTGCACCTCACTTGTTTTTGTGTTTTTGCCTGTTTTAATAGGAAAAGAGGAAAAGAAGAGAAGAAAACTTAAAACGTCGAGAAGAGAACGAACGCAAAGCTGAGATTGTTCAAGTGGTATGTCGACTTGTCTCCAGCTAAAAGAAATACTGGCATATTCTTCAGTCCCTCGTGTGTTAATGCTTTCTCGGTTTATTGTAATATTCCAATCAGCTCATATTTGACTTTTATGTCTCATTTGTTTCTCAGATCCGGAATACGTCAAAGATCAAGAGGATGAAGAAGAAACATCTCAGAAAGATTGAGAAGCGAGACACGCTGGCTCTGCTGCAGAAGTCACAGAAGCAGAACGGCAAACCCACAAAGAAACAGAAAAACTCTGACCAAGATTTAACTTAAAGTCCAGAAAGAAATATGATAAAATTTATCTGTTCTGAATTTTGACTCATTCTTGTCTTCCACTCATTTATTTATTAAAACTTCACTGAGGCTGAGGGGGAGCACTGGTGGCTGACAGTATTTTTATATCACTACAAACTCATTTCAGTGCAACTATAATAATGCTGGTTTTATATTTGTGAAACTGTGTTTGATGATTAATGGGCTGTGAACTGATGGTTTATTCAGAACTTCAGAAATGGGAGTCTGAGATCATTTAGGAGCAGATTGTCTTCCAAAAGTACATTTTTGAACCAAAAAAAGCATCAAGTTCTTAAGATTGAAAGGCTAGACACACTCACTGGACACGACCTTCCTAGTACTGAGTTAGACCCCCTTTTTGCCCTCAGAGCTGTTTTAATTCTTCATGGCGTAGATTCAACAAGCTGCTTGAAATATTTCGTCAGAGATTTTGGTCCATATGAACATGACAGCATCACTGTCGTGTCCTGCGGGACGCAGCCATCTGAAGATAGGTGCACTGTAGTTATTATTGTCAACAACAACACTCAGGTAGTACTCACACTCAAACAGTGGCCAGAAAATATTCCCCACACTGCTACACGGCCAGCAGCAGCCTGAACCACTGATACAAGGTAGGCTGGATCCATGCATTCATGAAGATAAACTGTTGCACATGTTCTTTCGTTTTTTGTTTGTTAACCCACATAATGCTGACCTATAAATCATTCAATTGTAAAAAAAAAAAAAAAAATCGGGATGAACCAGTGTTGTGTCTACATATAACAGACAACTTAAGAGCCAGTTTTAAATCTTAGTGCTTTTTTTTTTTTTTTTTTTTTTTTTTTTTATACTGGCAACCAGTTACATATGATTGCTTCCCATTGCTTTAGCCGTATCTATGAAAAATGCCAAAGATGATACAGAAGGCAGCCAACATCCAGGGAAGAGCTGTGAATGTCCTTCAGGATGCCTGAAGGATGGAGATCTATTCCTGAAAACTGCTTTAAAGAAAATGGAAGAAACTCATCAGTATCTGTACAGAAAGTTCTCTAGTAAAAAGTCGCTCTGCTGTCCAATTCAAGTTCAGTGAGAATTGTTTTTCACACATCTGATCAGGTTCTGAGCAAATGCAAAATGTACCTAACTAAATCACTACATCATGGGGCTCTTATTAACACCAAGAGCAGAGTGAGAGGGGGGGGGGAGTGGGACAAAAAGAGTCCTATTCAATCAAAACATATTTCTTTGTGTCTGGAGTTTTTGTTCTGAAGGAAGAAGATCTAACATGTTTTTCTCTAGACAGCCTAAGAAAAATAGAAGTTGTTTAAGTGCAGTTAAAAAATGATTATATGAATAAAGCAGAATCATCCTGCTGTAAGACATTAGGCCTAATTTAGCAATGATGTCCACTAGATGAGTCTGTGGGACTTTTCTTCTAACCTTGGTCGTGACACGTTAACGTCACCAGTAAGTATGCATACACAAGTCCATCACAAGACATGGCTTTAGCATGTTGAACACACACCCTCCTTCTCTTCACCTGCGTGCCCATTCCATGTATTTCACATGACATGCTTTATACGGTGGATTCATTGTTAAATTAATGGCCAAGCAGCTCTGAAACAGATAATTCACCATTATAAGCACACGGCTGTCTTTGTGTCACACAGGTAAACAGTTCCTTCACTTTGTCAACAACCCGATTCCTTTGTAATCTGTCAATAATCTCACAAGCCTGGAGATGCACGCATGAACAGAGCAGTTTGTTAAACTTAGGTGACTGCTGTGAAAGGAATGGCCATCCTTCAAAGGTGTCTCTTTCATGTCATTCCTCATGTCTGCCATTCACAGTATAAAAGACGGGAAGAACTCACAGCTTGAGGCGAAGTTGCTCATCTGAGATGCAAGAAGACTCGGCACTGAGACAAGTTCACAACTGAGACAACTGAGCTGAGAGAAATTAAAATACAGGAGTGTTGTAAGTAACACACTTTTAACAGATTGTTCAGCTTTCTTTTTTAGACCGTTTGCTTGTTAGACAGTAATGTTTAAAGTAAAAATATTTCAATTTTCCTTTTGGTTTTCAGGCATTACAGAGATCAAAAATGCTTCTGACCATTCTGATACAGATCCTGACCATCGGTGAGTAAAACACAGTTTCTCATTTAAGTGTTTTACTTTATTCTCTTTCTGTCTCATACGGATGTTTTACTCATCAATCAGCAGCATCAGCAAATGCCCAGACAAATTCCACTGTAAATTCAACCGCTCCCACCTTTGCCACTGCCACGACTGCAACAAACATGACGAGCACAATCAGCACCGCTACTGCGAACAACACTGCAACAACAACAAACAGCACTTCAAGCAACGCCGCGGTGGCCTCTCAAAGTGTTCACGTTTTAATAAAAGTGATCAAACCGAAAGTTTGTTGTTCTTTTCTCTTCCTTACTATAAATATATGTTGAAATGACTTTTTGATCACTTTGACTCAGATGGAGTTATAACACTGTAATAAAAAATGTTATTATTTCCTGAAATAATTCTGAAAATCGATTTTTTTTGTAATCAACACAAAGTAAGGAAGTCTACCTTCAATTATCTGAATTCAAGAAGAAAATAAATCAGATCATGGAGTCTTTTGAAGCAGATCTTTAAGAACATCATTTGGCGCTTCAATCAATCGTGCGATCCCAACAAAAACGGGACATGAGGTAAAGTGGGCCATCTTATCGCTTTAAAATTCAACAGAGAGTAATTGCAAACCATTTCAAACTGTTGCCAAAGCAACACTGGACGTTCAGCATTTAATTGATTTTGGTCTGAGGTTGCTGAGAGGACCAGCTGGTCTAGTCCTCGTTTTCACACTTCCACAGAAAACTGCTGATGAGTGGGCTGACGTATCTATGCTAACTTGTCAGTTTTAGGGTTGATAATTAAATAAGACAAACAAACATCTATCTATCAAGTACTACATCATAATCTATGTCAGGACAGCCCCTTGTCAAATAAAATACTGATATTATACTGATAAACTACATTTTATGAAAAAGCATTTTTAGATACTGGACCAGTTTCCCATTATGGGTCAGATCAAATGAGCCGTCTATTGGAGTTTTCACAGATATTCTGATGGTTTCTCTTCTTAAAAACGATATAAAATATTTGCCAGCACTTTTCACACTATTAAGTATTAAATAAGGTATTGGCAAGTGCTTAGTTCATCTTTTACAGAGCATTACTCCTCCTTAGTGTGTCATTTATAAATATATAATCATAATGATGTATCTGTATTTATAAATGTCATCATAAATGATGAATTAAGCTCTTACTAGTACCCTAATAATATATTACTAGTGCTTAATACCGTGACATCATTATAAAGTGCTAACTAATATTTATAGATTTTAAGTTTGTGGATGCTAGTTTGTATGTCGTATGACACAAATTCAAACGCTCACTAAAATGCGCACACAAGACATGAGCTCACAGTCAGATAAAAGGGAGAGGCTGAAATAGGAATGCTGACATAAAAGTGATCTGTGTTGAAGTAAAGTAGCATTACACTAGCATTAGGTTAACAATGTCCTCAAACTTGAGACCATTTTACAGGGTGACAAAAACAAGCCACACCAGCACTTTCTCAGCCTGTTCTGTCTGTCAGTTATTAACATGTGCATGAGCCACTGTTTACTGAAACAGACACAAAACAGACGGACCCTGAGTGTGCTGTGCCCTGATGAAGGGTTTCTAACATGAGTTAAAACCAGCTGCTGTGTCGAAATGCCATGTGGCCAGATGTTGCTGAGTGCTCCCTTTTGTTAAAGTAGAAACAACCTTATAGTAGCCACAACAACAGTGGATGAGTCCTGAGGACGAGAGGCTGGGGACAGGTTAATTGAATTTTGACATCATCCTTTGATGCAATAAATGCATATATTCCTACTGACAGGTAAAAATATTCGATTTAAAGCACAAAGTGAGACTGTTAGAGTGTCCCTGGCTGTAACAGTGGATGGGAACATTTTCCACTGTATTTCAAATAAAAGGACACCTAAGAAGGGTACTGTAAGTCCAGGTCTTATGCACTCAAACCACTTTTAAAAACCATGCAAATCAATATTGAAATTAATATTTTAGATAGACTGAAGGCCACTATATTAGGTAAACCTGTTCAGCTGCTCATAAACCCAAATATCTCATCAGCCAGTCATGTGGCAGTGACTCAGTGCATTTAGGCACATAGACATGGTCTAGGCGACCTGCTGATGTTCAATCTGAGCATGAGAATGAGGAAGAAAGGGGATTTAAGTGACCTTGAATGTGGCATAATGCTGGGGCCAGAGTATTTGTAGTTTGATTATTGTAGTAATCTGAGTATTTCAGAAACCAATGATGTGCTGGGATTTTCCCGCACAACCATCTCTAGGATTCACAGAGAAGATTCTCACAAGCAACAGTAACTCCAATAACTTAATTGGGTATGCCTAGAAGCATCTCTGAATGCAAAACACGTTGATCCTTGAAGCAGATGGACATACCGGGTGCCACAACTAAGGACAGGAAACTGAAGCTACCATTCACATGGACCCACCAAAATTGGGCAACAGAAAATTGGAAAAATGTTGTCTGGTCTGATGACTCTCGATAACTGCTGAAACATTTGGATGGCAGGGTTAGAATTTGGTGTAAACAACATAAAAGCATGGATCCAGCTTACCTTGTGTCAATGGTTCAGGCTGGTGTTGGTTTAGTGATGCGGGGGATATTTTCTTGGCACCGGCTGAGCATCATTTAAACACCACAGACTACCTGAGTATTGACCATGTCCATCCCTTTATGGCCCAGTGTGTAGTACCCATGTGTATGGAAGAAAAATGTTTGCAGCTACATCAAAAAATGTATCAATTTTGTCAAAACTTGTGATTAAAATTGTCCTCCTTCCTTTCATAGGCAGGAAGAATCCTACTGGGTGTGCCTAGTGTCATGATTCTAGTTTATTTCTTTTTGGAGAAAATAAAAGTGTTACAGTTGCCTCTCGTCTGTCCTGCTCAACAACCAGGACCACATCCATCTGCGAACTACCAACAAATACCCAGTCAATAAAAATTCACTGTATTTTAACTCAAAATGCAGTTTAAACTTTTTTGTATTTAGCCAGAAGGTGGCGCTGGTGCATCATATTTACTGATACTTACTGGCAAACAGTCCCAGCAAGGAGTAAATGATAGTGAAAAAAAAAGACTTAAGCAGAGGTGGCCTTCATTTTCTGAAGCCATTGTCAGTCACCAGGATAACAGCGGAACATTATTTTTATTTATATTTATGATTTCAATTTAATTCAAATCAGGTTTATTTATATAGCATCAAATCACAATAACAGTCACTTCAAGGTGGTTTAGACTGTGAGGTAAAAATCTCTGTAAAATATTCTGGAGAAAAATCTAGACAACTAAGCATGAGCAAGTTTGTGGATTTAACAGGAAGCCAATACAGAGAATTACTAGTCTCACAGTATAATTTTGGATCAACAGAAGGCTTTCAGGGAACTTTTAGAACACCCTGCTAATACTGAATTACATCAGTCCAGCCAAGAGGTACTGAATGCATCTTGAGACGGGACATACAGACATTATTTTTCCTGAGTTGTCAATTTAGTGATACATTTTGACTACATCTGGAAGAGGAAAAGACAAAACACAACAAACATCCTTCCAAAACTTGGAAACTTTATTTACAGTTCAACTCAAGTCACATGCAACATTTTCTTGAAATGAATACCCATGAAATTAGCAAAAAACAAGAAAAAAAAAAGCATATTATTTTCTCCAAAATAACAATATACAAAAATAGAGCTTACAAATACTGTACAGCGACTGTCTCCAAAAATATTCTGGCTGCAGAATTCTTAGTTTTACAAACAAATGTCTGTGAAAGTCCACAAACATAATCAGTGTTAACAAAAAAGAGGCAAGAGGGTGTGTTCAGGAACGCTGCTCAAGCTGGGAGGTGGGAGGATTTGTTTGGACAACATTTAAAATAAAACGGGGGGGGGGGTATTGGTGGGTAAGGAGGTCACTACTGGAGCAGTGGTGAAATAAATAGCACACCATACAAACAAGAAGAAAGTTCACTTCAGGGCGGCAGTGATAGAGATTTCAAAATAAAATTAAATGGTCTGGTCGCTAAAATCAACCACGGAAATGTAACGCAACCCTCATCTGAAAGGAAAAGGTAACAACTTTACTCTTTTATGAATAAAACTGAGTCTGTCACATTCTCCCATCAAACGCCTTGCCCTAAAGGGACAATAATAAAAGTGGCTTGTGAGGCCGTCATTCGGAAGCTCTCCACTCACAATACGAGTAGATTTCTCGGTGTAAAACTGTGCTCCTGACGGTCGTCTATTTATAGCCCGAGGTAACTCAGGAGCGGCGCTGACGTCAATGGTGATTTCAGCGGTGGGAAGTCGTTCATTACTATATTCATGACTGGCTCAGCTTCCAGCCTCTTCTGCCCACAGCCTCACAGAAACTCCCTCGCATCTCTTTGCTCGATCAATCTGATTCACCGTGGGTTGGCGCGCTCTCTTTTAGCGGGATCGGGACGGCACGCGGGAAGGAAAAAAAAAAATCAGGTGGAAGGTGTTTTACAATCGAGCAACATTTAAGATAGACCAGACTGCGGGGAAGTGTCAGCTGCCGTTCAGTTTACAGGAAGGAGCTTTTTCTTCTCTTTGTGCACCGTGTGTAAATACATGATTTACGATACTAGCATCTACATACATCTAACAGTGGTGAAACAAAGTGGCAACTTGACTACGCAAAATAGCACATTTTCACATTAAATCTCTCCTTTTTCTCCTGAAACATACATTCAAAGACAAATCCATTAGCAGGAACAAAGCATTAAGACTTGTGTTATTACCAGCGTCTATCGGGGGACAGTGGAAGAAAGATAAAGTGAAGTTCTGGGAATAATAAGTGCAGAAAAACAGTCACAGCCTTTTTGTAACCGAAACCGAGAAGAGAGAAGGCAACAAATACTGCCCGTCACACGCTGCAGCATTTGATGCTGCTTCATTTGTTCAACATAAAACTCTTTTGAAGTGGAGAAGTGTCCTAATAAGTCTGTTTGGGATTGGCCATATGTTTCAATCAGCCTTAACATTTTTATGTAGCACCGTGCTGCTTCCATGCAGGAGTGACCCTCCCACAAGACAGAAAAATAACCCTGTTTTTGTTCTTATTTAATGTCCACAGAGGTCAACACTGCGGTGTGTGTGTGTGTGTGTGTGTGTGTGTGTGTGTGTGGCCTGACATTCAGATCAAAGTAACAATGGAAGAAGCACCGTCCACGTATTTTGAACCTCAACCTTTGTGTAATAATTTAGAAAGAAAGCAGCCAGAAACAGAACAATCCGTTAGCATGTTAGCCCTGACAGAAAGCTCACTTTTTGTAGTGGGGGCTCATTTTTTGTTGTTGTTGTTTGTGCTTCTAAAAAAGTAACACACAGCTGTTACTGGATAGCACACATCATTGATAAAATGACAATCTCTAATTCATCTCAGAGTGATGAAGCTTTTTTCTTTTAGCCCAACAACATATTAACAGGACACAAAAACAAAAACACAAAGGTCAGGGGTTCAGGGTTAATGTATGTGTGGCACAAAACAAAAGCACCCTGTACTATACAGAGAGAGGCGAGAGGCGAAAGCGCCAGAATACCACGGCCAAAAAGCTGAACCTGTGTGCGCGTGTGTGAATGAAACTGCTGCTTCATTACAACCTGCTGACTGCTACCACTGTGGGTGGGGGTGGGGGTAGGAGGGGGGTTCGCGGCTCGAGCCCCTCCCAATGTATGTGTGGAAATGTTGCCTGAAAGCTATGCTGAGTCCACTAACTCGTTCTCTCTATGAAGCTGTACCGAGATATCACAATAAATATATATATATATTTTTTAAAAAAGCATAAATACTAGAGCGGAAGCAAAAACAAATTCAACGGTAAATGCAGCGCGCTTAAACTCAGAAGTCATTCAGATTCAGATTCAGAGGGACGTGCGGTGATATTTCGAGTGATGCCGACTCGACAGTATGAGACTTTGTTTCTGTGAAATGTTTGCGAAGACGAGCCTCTGCGGCACCCGCGCAGCTCAGCTTCAATGAAATAAAAACGCTGCGAAGCAAAGCGCAACATCTGTGTTACTTGGGAAACGTCTGAGTGCTTGATTACTTCTGTTGGCTCTGTTTAACTGTTTAAAGATTAAGCATCAGTGCATACACACCAACACAATTTGAGATTATAACAGTGGGCACCGTGAAATGTTGATTTCCTGTCACTGATCCTAACTGTGAGTAATGCCTGGGTTGTGGAGGGGTGACAGTATCCACACACGTTTGATGCTATAATTTGTTCACTGCATCATCTTTATGTGTTCAAATCCTTACAAAAAAGGAGAACTGTAACATTATGAATGAGTAATGAGTGAGGTGATGTGGGAACAAATTCTTCATGTTTCATCTGAATTGTGTGTGCGTGTGGGTTGTGTGCGTGTAAAAACCTTTCACATTCAGTCAGACGTAAAGTCGAGGATACTTTGACTTCGGTTTCTTGTGTGTGTGCAGCACAAACTAAACAAACTTTCCAAATTTCCCAGCATCCACCACCGTGGGTATCGATGTCCCTTTCTGATGTGTATGTACATTTTGTTTGTTAAAAAAAAAAAAAATCCAAAATGACCTAACCCTGGTTTATTTGTACTGTACATGGAAATGAGAGTTAATGATAAAATATATTGACCTTGGGACTACGAGCCACATGCAAATTCAGGTTTGCCTTTCTCATAAAGTGCTTGTTAAATAAAAGAAAAACTATTCAGATTTTAGTGTACTGTAGTCCTTTTGTCTTTTCCTTCTTCCTCCTGGTCTTTCGCTGGTGTCCCCAGAAAAGTGCTTTGGTTGTGAAAAAGTTATCGACCGTCTCGGTCGAAAAGGAAAACTTCTTCGTTATCAGCTCTTCTTCATTGTCCGTGAAAATAAAAATACATGAAAACAGCTGACTCTCAGTTAGAGCCGATGTTAGGAAATTCTTTTGTGAACCAATGCAAAAAAATACGAGAGGTGGCGATGGCGGCAGATTCGCAGCTTTTGCGTAGATCTGAGCATTAGCTCCAGTTTCTCCAGTCTGTCCACGCACTCATACCAAAAGTGTACCTGTACAGGTAAGAGCATGAGTGTCGGGATGCGTGTGTTTGTAGTGTACTGTGAAGGAGGCCGTCAGTCTGCTACACCAAGTTCTCAATACCAGGCAAAGGCTGCTCTATCTGCACAGGAGGGTCTGTGCTGCCGGCCTGCTGGGCGAGCTGCAAGACAGGCATGTTGCACAGCGGGCACACTTTCCTCACCTCCAGCCACTTAATGAGGCACCTGGAGGAAAGAAAAAACACAGCGGTTATAGTTAAAGGCAGGGATGAAAGAAGCGAGCGATTCAGTAAAGTACAGAGGGTACAGGAAATATAGGATAGCAGCTTGTAAGCAGGAAAAAGCATCAAAATCAGAATCAGCTTTATTGATTATTATGGGTTCACATACACGGAGATGGGCTCCGGTTAGCTCTTTGCTCTCAGTGTACGTAACGGAATTGATAACTGACAACAGCAACACGTATGGCATATTTATATTTATATGTGCAGTGGTGCAGGGTGCCAAAATGTTGGAATAAATTATGGAATAAACAAAATACGGTATGTTGAAATCAATTTAGAGAATGTGCCATGACATAGTTTTTCCACCAGTGGGCGCTAATAAATGGCATGATGTAGCCGTTAACGCATTCGCTTTACGGGGGGTTACACTTCTTTATTAAATCTACCCCATAGGTACGTCATAACCACAGACCCCTTTGACGGAAATGAGATGATAAAACCTAAAACTAGACCAAAACTACAAGAATTTAGATGCCTAAATTATGACTAAAACTAAGTATGAATTAAAGACTTGCACACGAGTCTCAGGAGGGGTCACAAGTTAGTGATATGCTGATTCCAACCCCGGATAAATGGGAGAATTACATCTGGAAGACCATCTGGTATCAAATCCATCCCAAATTTAAAAAAAACAAACAAAAAAAACAAAACAAAAAAAACCCCACGCAGAGTGGAAAATAAAAGGAGAAAATAAATGTAAAACCTCATATACCAAAGACAACTTTTTTTTCCTGGGTTTATCCTAAAATATTTGTGTCTGCATGTTCTCCACATGCTTGCGCGGCTTTCTATAGGAGTTTTATTTCCACCTGGCCTAATGAGGGCGCCCTTTTAAAAGCGTTCTTTGCCACAAGTTTCATCTCATAAGTAAATATGTGTTTTGTTTCTCAATCTTTTGGTCATTACCCAGAGCTCATAATTAGAGCAGGGCGATATGGCCAAAAATATTTATCACGATATATATTTGAAAATTTACTGCAGTGTGCCAAATAAAAAAGTCAAATACATATTTTTCGGATCATAAGGTGCACGGGATTATAAGGCACATTAAGCGAAACAAAGCAGTCAGATAAATCAAACTTTATTCAACTCATTCTTCTTGCTTCCTCCACTTCTGTACCATTGATTCATTAATGCTGTATTCTATCACAGCTGCTCTATTCCCATGTTGTTGCAGTATATTAATGACTAACCTCGTATTGTGGATGGATTATCTCAGTTGTTCTCCTGACTGAAGTTTGGTCTGTTTACAGCATCCTGCCATGCGATTGCATTTGTCTCTAACCATCAGGAACCTTCACATTAACTTTTATCGAGTGGAAAAGTGTTAGGTTCATCCTCCAGCTTCACTGTTTATGTTATGCTAACATAGCTGTGTCGCTAGCGATCACGTAGCACATCATTATATACCAGGTAGCCCAACTTCAGTAACCCTACAAACGTCACTGCTGTTTAGTTTCCTATCTTCATTTATGTTGGAAGTGATAGCAGAGCAGTACGTTTGAATTTTTTCAGAAATCTCTGTCAGAACATGCTATATCATGCTTAGGTAACTAGCGAAACTAGCGAGCTAACTTCCTGCTAACTTCTAACTCCGTTAAATGTAATAAATTCTGTTTTCATGAATGCCTGGATGTTAAACTTCATAGTTACACCTGGTAAAGCAGCAATGCTGATCATTTTATTAAAGATGAAAGAATTTAGACAGTTTTTAACTCTCAGTGATGCTGCAGTGTTCGTTTGACTTTGGGACCTGAAGGGGACGGAGTTTAGGACCCAGATTACTCCCAGATTTACGAGCACCTTAGTCCGAGAAATACGGCAATAACGACGACCCTCTTGCATGTTCTACAGAAAAAATGTGCTTTGTTGTGTATCTGACGGACAAACACCAAACCAGTTCCACATCACTGAAGTTGCACCATTTTTACAAACCAATTCTTGTTCACCCGTTTCACTCAACAATCGGCCATGTGCGTGTGAAAACAAAGGCACTGCGCATGCGCGTTTTACCCATCTTCTATCGCGATATTTCATTTTCTTATCGTTGCCTAACACTGTACCGGTATTACCGTGAACGGTATAATATGGCCCAGCCCTACTCATAATAATAATTAAGTGGTCAAATGTAGATCACCAGAGGCTTTGCTTTCTGTCTCCCAGTGGCTGTGTTCAAGAGGAAAATATGAAACATATATCAGCTCATTAACTAGGAAAAAAAATGCAGGTATATATTTTTTTATATTTTAGATTAAGCTATAAATCTTCACATACATTTGCAAACCATCACGCATCTATTCCTAGAGCCGCTCAGACCCAAGTGTAGCCAAAATCCTCGTAAAGAGACAGCCGGGTGAGAGGAGATTTATTTCCAGCTCTCAGAGTGCAACACTTTAAGCCGTTAATAACCACAAACACACATCTACAACTGTGTGTACACATTCACAAATCTTGATACAGATTTTGATTACACGCAAGGATTAAGACAAACATATCTCTAAATTCGCAAATAATTCTTCACTTGCATGACTCACTAGCACTTCTCTTTATTTCTTATTATTTTATTTCTTTTTCATTAACCAAACATTCACTGGAACCCTATTTTTCTTGTATAATTGGCCTCTCTTGTCATCATTTGTAAAAAGATCTACCCAGCAATACCCTCCTCAATAAACCTTTTCCTCTGTACAGCGGCATGCCTTTTCTTACCTTGCACTAGAGCAGAGCAGTGTATATATAGAGGTGAGGGGTCACTACTCTTGCAGCAACTGCAGAGAAAAACTAGGCCAAGGGAGGCATTGTGCTGTTATAATGAACTCAGTTGAAGTAGGAGGTCATGGGGGGAGGTGTGGGACAAACAGGCTGAAGCAATCCAACATGTCATCTGCAGTTCCCAGTTCATAAACAATGGGCTTTAGTTTTATGTCCCAAAAACATGCAACTCTGAGGCATTTGTTATTGTTGGCTTCCACACAAACGCAACAAGCTTGACAATAATTGTTCACCCTAAGTCTCTGAAAGTGCAGAACATCTACCGATTTGTATTTACTATACCTAAAAAGCAGGAAAATCAATGGAAATACACCATCCAGATAAGGAAATCTATAATGACTTGTTTGTCCTTGACTGGATGTGTACAAACATGTGTGTGTGTGCATGTGCATGTCAATAAGACCGTGTACTTACTTCCTATGAAAGGCGTGTTTGCATGGACAAATCCCCAGCTCATCTTTCTGTTTGAACTCCTCCAAGCACACTGCACAAATCTGAAAGAGATCGGGGGAGTTAGGAGGTGCTTTCTGTATAAAGCCATGCATCATCTTTAGCTTTGTGTTAGTGAAAAGAACAAACACACAAATTAAAAAAAAAAAAAAACTTTTACCAACAACACCAAAAACTTAACAAAAACCCACCCCAAAAAACCCCTGAAAAAAAACAAAAACAAAAAAAAACCCCAAAACCGCAGTAAAAAGTCCAACTGACCAACTATGTCCTGTTGTATAACTCTGATGCAACTCTCATGGGGACTTGTTCCGTTCGCGGCCAAGAGGCCACACATTACAGTAGTTTTGGTTTTCCCCTTTTCAACAGGAAAAAAATCAACACTGTAATGCAGATGGTGAGAGATTATCAGTTCATTTCTGGAGTCGCAAGTTAGAAAAGCTGAGAGATCTTCAGATCTGGTTCGAATGAAACAAAGCATACTAAAGCCCACACTATGACTAAGATTCAAGACTTTAAACTCGATTATAAGACCATTTCTGGGCAGTTCAGCTCGAGTTCCCTGAAAAAAAGTCCTTGTCAGGGTCATTGAGAAATTCCTGATGAGCAGGATGTGGATGCCACTTTGGTTTAAACAAAAACACTTTCAACTAGCGTAACAGGTCACCTTATAGTTTTAGCTAACTGTTGTGGTTGTGCGGAATTCTTGGAAATTAGGAAGTGAAACATGTGGGGATGGAAAAAATAATATTCCACTGATCCATTCACCCCTCCACTGCCTGTAAATTCTATTTTGGTGGCTTTAGATGAGCATGATGATGAGCCCTTGACCTTTAACTGGGTTACGAATAGATCCTGGGTTTGTAATGTTGTCACAATCGATTGAAGTAATATTATGATAGCCTAACATGAGCAACACTGGCTCAATCATCCCCTTCCCCCTGACTTTGAGTAACTGCAGGCCTTTCATCAAAGAAACAATGCAGCCCTTTCATGTAGTCGCTGGAATTCGGCGCTCATCAAAATTCCCCTATGAGAGACCCAGCAGAGAACGTTATTTCTAAAACTCCTACAGCATGCATCCATCCATCTATACATTTTCTTCCACCAATCCGGTTCAAAGTTGCAGAGTTACTACAGCCTATCCCATCTGTCATAGGGTGGAAGGCAGGCTACAATCAGTTTTTCCCCATACAATACTGAGTTTAAATTAACTGGCAACTCAAGAAAGCATTGTTAAACCCAGATTTATCTTCATTACAACTGCTTGGGAAGGCTAGGAGAGTTTCCTAGCTGTCTTGGTAATGTGGCCAGACTAATTTAAAAAGAGCTGCCATTACTCCCCAACTGTTTTACACGGATTACGACTTTTCTGCACTTAGAGCAACAGGTTTTCTTCACTTCACCCGTCTCTTCTTTGCTTCATTTCATACATATGGAAGGGAAAAGACATAATTATATTATTCCAGAAATAGAAAACTAGACTCTGAAATCACATTAGCTTCTGTCTATTTTCTCTCTTTTTTGTGTTCGATCAATGTAGCTGACTGACACACACGCTCATATTAAAGTTGTGCAGAGGTGCAAGCGTTGAGCAATGCCTGTGCATGAACGTCGGTGACGCAGGTGTTATTATGATGGAGATTACTGACGTGAATCTGTGGTGGGCCAAATTATACAGTTCACAAACACCCAAGAACCACACGGCACGCTAAGCGCTATGTGAAGTGCTACTTATTTCAGGCATGCCAGCTACATTTGATCAAAACTACATCACCTGCGAATAAGTAATGTCCTTTCAGATGGATTTCTCTTCCAGTAAGAAGAGTGCTCTCTCAATTTAATGTTGCTTGAAACAAATTAAAATGAGACGTGTCCTGCAAGATTCATCGTTCCCAACTGTTTCTATAACTTGCAGCAAATCTTACTACCTATCCATGCCATCAATGGCCAGCTGGAATGATTTCACAGTGGAGGTAAAGTCTAGGGAAGTATTGTGAACTCTGAAATAGATAAACTGTTGGTCTACAAAGCCAATTTTCATACAGCCTTTACAGTAGAAGCTTTTAATGAGGGGCTCACTAGCTATTCAAACTCGGCGACATTTTCTCTCTCTAACTTCTATTTTACGAGGGTTGAATGGATGACTGTGGATGAAAAGAACAGTATGGGGGCCTTTAGCTTTCACTCCTGAGGAGTTTTGGACACAGAACACTTCTCTGTTAAGATGTCTGCTTTGCTTTCTTGATTGGTGAATAGATCAGTGTTCTTGTTTTTCTCAGTGCCTTTTTCTGTGGCGTCACCCTCACGGCTTAGATGTGACACCGTCGGCCAACTTTTGACAGAACCTATTTTTTCACTGTTAAGTGGATTAATCCTGCAAGCTTCCAAAAACTGTACAAAAAACCCCAAAAGACACAGACTTCATTTTATGGAAAAACTCTACCCTCTTGTTGATTTTATTGAAGCAAGAACAGTACATGAATGCCAAGCAACGCTCTGCACGTACAAATTTACCAGACAAAGAGCGTTCTTCATTCAACTCAGCCAAGCAACAGAAAGAGATCAAATTAACAGGTAGAGAAAAAGACCATCCGAGGATCAGCATAATGCTTAAAACGAGATTGTGAGAAAGAGCAGACGTGTGAAGGACTCCAATCTCCTCATCTCTAGTGATGAGAACATGTTGCCTAGCACGCTGGGACCACAAACTGTAATTACCACCCACAGTCTTACCACTTTCTACTGTGTAAAGAGGTACTAAGAGGAACATTAATACCAAGAGTTTCACAGTTTCCCCATCTGCAGACGTTTACTTTCATTTCAATCACTGCATGTACACTTTTTAAAATAAAAAAAAATAAAAAAGTTTAGAGGAAGCTGAAGTTTATATGATGCATAAACCTTTAGCCATCATAAAATAAAACATTTTTTAACAGGAAGACAAAACATGTAACATACAGTTAAAAAAGATTTTTTTAAAAAGCTCCACCAATGTAAAAGAAAAAAAAAAACACTCGCCAAAACCCATCAGTGACAAACAAAATGACGTTATAATGTATTAGATGTATTCTTTGAATTTAATGCAGCAAACATCTTTTTTTTTTTTAAAAAAGAAAAAGCAAAATAAAATCTTCACAAAGCAAAATTAACTCTTACAATGCCAAATATTTGATACATGAGTTTATGATACCTCCATATTATCAATCTAATTCTATTTTTTAAAGATACAATGTAAACAATAACTTGCACAAATTCCAAATAACACGAATTAATTAATTTTGTATTTGTCAGAAACTTCAATAAACACTCTAGTTTCAAATAATTTTACTTTTCTGGGCTTTACACGGTTAAAACAACTGAATGTTTACAGTAGGCAGTTGTTGCCATTTGCTGACTGTATTCTTGCATACATATTCCCAGGCTATTCATCCAGTTCAACATCAATAACTGTCAATATATGACCAACAACCTTATCAAACGGATAAAGCAAATTACACAGCACTAGATAAGATGAATGTAAGATAAAGATATGAAATCATTACCTCTGCCCTACATAGATAGGAAAATGCAACCACAGCAAATAGACACACAGTGTTATGTATTTCACTGCTGAAACATGACAGGCATTTTTCATGCAGGTCTCAAGGCGTTACTTTTATTTATTTTTTTTTATCAAAGTCATTCAGCACTGATGTGTTTGTGCAGCTTTTCCTATTTTATAAACGTCCCAAAAACAACACGATACACTTGGGAGTTGGGGGGAGGGTTTCCAAGCATCTGGTATATTTTTTAGATGTGTGCACTTGTTTATAACTACAAATACACACACACAAAAAAAGTCTGAGAAGACACAGAAGCATGAACTTCATGTGATGCTATTACGACAGCCACTCTTTACATAAAACCAACATAACATGTAAGACAGTTAATGTAGACTGGGATCAAAGCCATGCTAAAAACAGCACCAGCTTAGGATAGCTGTTCAAGTTACAGACTTATATAAACACTCAACGGGTTCCATATTACACTGCTATGCTATATATATATAAAAGACCAAATCCACGTAGCTTAGACTGTGCTCATTTCCACCGGGTAATCCTGTGAGCCTGGAACTGGGTCAGCCTTGTGTGCATATATATTATTGTCCTTAAACACAGCTTGGTTACTCTGTCACGCGCTTCATTCACACGACACTTTGTGATGCTTTCTCCCTCGATTCCTAATAACATAAATAAAACCCCAAAGCCTGATGGGACAGCAGGAAATTCCAGCATGGCTGATGAGAAAATATGGCCAGGCCTGTGCCAAAGCACACATGAAGACGCTATTTGTTGACATTTCATTTTCGCTGCTCTGTTAAAAGGCTGTCCGCAAGAAGCGATGCAGCTTTACTTCTGCGTTTGTAATTTTCCAACCAGACTGAGCTGACACCGAGCATTACGTAATAATAACAGGGAGGACGTTAATCCCTTAACTACACCTTTTCACATGACTATGAGTGAAGACACATGTTGAATGTTGGATGACAAACAGTGCGTATCAGTCATCACTGTTGTCAAACCAAATCTTAACAAACCCTGTTCAAACACGGTGAATGTCTGTTCGGGATGTTTGTTGCATAACATCTTTGCGGACGTCGCACTTGTTTTACATTGTGGGCCACAAAGGGATCACTTTGGTGTTAATCCCAGAGATATCTTAATATAAAAAAGAAATGCAATTCCAACAGCATGTGTCAGTTTCTCTACACGATAAAAAAATAAATGTTTGAAATTACAGATAAAGTTTTAGTTAAAAGACTAAAATCTATGCCCTCCTTCACTTGTTCCAAAGCCATCCAGTTGGCCAGATTGGAGTCTTTGCCAGGCCAATTCTAGCCCCTGGATCTTATGTTTGATACCTCTGCTCTAAACTTTTTTGTAACATTAAATTGTTGCTTCACAGGCCCAGCGCTTGGGACTTTGTTTTAAATTAAATGACGACCCAGGACATCGTGGGTTTCTATGCAAGTACAAAACTAAGAGGATGAGATTAAAAACCTGAATAAAAACACACAGTGGGGCTACAGCTAAGACGTTTGTGACTGACAGGTTCAAAATTGACAGAGAACAGTGTCTGCTGCTGATACTGCGTGACAAACTGTTGCAGTAGACGCAGCAAGCTCTGACAGTGATGCCTGATATTAGCCAATGAAACAGAAAAGCACTTACCTCATGCAAATTTAGCTCTTTGACTTTTTCCTTCTGAATGACCTAAAGGTGAAACAACAGAAGAAGAACCATTAGTCAGATTAACACTGTATGAGAATAATTATAACCAGTTCCTGAACAGAAACATCACAATATTAGACACTAAAATGTGTGATTAAGATAAAAGACAGAAAACAATCAGAGAGACACAACGCACAAAACATGTGTTTACACTCTGTGATGCCATGTTTGGATGCTTTTTGCCTGCTGGTAATACACAGTATTACATAATGTAAGTTTGTTAACGCCTTCCATCTCTCTTTCTTTCTTTACACGCTATTATCTGCTCACATCTTTCACATAACCGTGACTTTTCCAGCGCTTTACTCTTATCCAGAAGTGCTGGACGTGCACGCGTGCTTACAAAAAACACAAAACCTTTAAAATTCTTGCAGCTGCCTAAGGAGTCAGCAATGGGAATTTTAAATGCTGGCCAATGCACAGCTGATACAAACTAGACACTGCAATGATACTTCATTTCTGCGGTGCATTTAGCTACAGATGATTTCCTATCTCTGAAGTGTGTGTGTGTGTGTGTGTGTGTGTGTGTCTGTGCTTTTTCTTACTTGTTTGTAAGCATATAGCTCTTTGTGCGCCTGGTGCCGTAACCTGGGGAGAAGTAAAGACAAAACACCTTTTTGATTAATAATTGGCCTCCTTCACTTGACTCTATAACACAGAAACAATCCATATGTCCTGAAAAAAAAATTCCTAGAGTCAATCTACTCTAGTTTATCAGCAGGGGTGCTTTAATTAAAATGATAAACACTGTAATAACTTGGTGTACATAACTAGTTCAGAAATTATTTCGCTAAGAGACAGAGCAGTGCGCAACCATGAGATATGTTTGGGTTGTGCATTTTTCTCGTGAGTGCACGAGTCCTGCTTCTGGCAAGCTTCACCCCCTCACACAGAGTAAGTAAAATATTTCTAAAGCAACGTGTTTTTAAAGCTTTTTGACTAGCAATGCAGAAGCTGAGAGCAGGGAAGAGAGCCTGGAGAGATGGCGGTATGCAATGGAGAGGAGAAAGAGTAAAGGCAGCAGAAGCGAGACAGAATACACGTGTGTGAATGAGAGGGCAAGAGCAGGAAAGGAGACCATGCAAGGATGAAAGGTAGTGAAGGTCGATGAGTTTAAATACCTGGGGTCAACCATCCAAAGAAACAGACAATGAATAAGAGAGGTGAAGAAGAGAGCGCAGACACGGAGATGAGGGAAGGTTTACAAGCTGGTAGCGAGACCTACTATGATGTATGATTTGGAGACGGTGGCACGGACAAAAAGACAGGAGGCTAAGCTGAAGATGCTAAGTTTTTCACTGGGAATGACCAGCAGGGATTAGAAACGGGTACATCAGAGTTTGGACACAAAGTTGAAGCGGCAAAGCCGAGATGGTCTGTTGCAAAGGAGGGCTAATGGATATATTCATAAAAGGGTGTTGAAGATGGAGCTGCCAGGCAGGAGGAAAAGAGGAAGATCACGGAAGTTCACGGATGAGCAACAGAGGACATGCAGAGGGTTGATGGAGGCAGACGAGTCGCTGTGGCGACCCCTAAAGGGAGCAGCCGAAAGGAAAGAAAGAAGATGATGAAGGAGAACGCAGTAGTAAGCAAATTACATATTAACAGATACTCTTGGTTTCCTGTCAAAACAAACACTGAACCTAAGGTAAAATATCAACTCACATCACCAAAAACACAGTAGATCATACATTAAAAGCATTACTGCAGGTTCCTGAGGCACTCTATAAAAGCACAACAAGAGTACCGGTCGATGCAACCCGAGTTTAAGCTACAAAAAACATTCAGACAAAAGGAAGAACACTGGATAAGAGGTTCTAGGTACTGAGAGGGAGAATAGCATATGCAAAAACAAACAAACAAACAAATAAATAAATAAATAAAATTAAAAATTAGGGAAGGAAAAAAAGAGCAAAAGAGATAGGAAAAATTCATAGGTTTGTAAGATTTACCTCCATTACAAGTAACCTTAACCTCTCGCAGCAGAGTGAGAGGGATCTGTAAAACAAGCAGCACAGTCTAGGAGAGAAACTGACATTTTGAAAGAGGTCAGCAGGTAAAGGTGCAGAGACTCCCAGGGGTAGGGGACAAGATCATGGGAGGGTGGGTCATAGGCGACTGATGGGGGGGGTGGGGGTTGCTCATTAGCCCACAAGTACAATGTAAAAGTGGGCAAAAGTGGGAGAATACTTAATATGAAAACCAGGTGTCAAATAGGATAGAATTACGCTGCAGTCAGTGCCACCTACATAAAAACATGTGTCATCTGCCCTGTGGTATCATGAGCGCGTAATGAATATTATAAACTGCAGTGATGACTAACGATTCAAATATACTTGCCGAATTTGTTCAGAGCGACTACTAGTGCTCCTTTTCCACGTTACAGAAACACCCAATACTTAAGACTCTTTGAATGTTTGTGCAAACTGAACTGCATATTTCGCACCTGTGTGTGTATGGATTAGAGACTCGCTGAGAGATGTGGTTGAGTTTTTCTGTGAGAGTCTGCCTTCTGTCAAAATGTATCTGCGAGTATATGTCTGCTGGAATCTTGCGAGTCAACTCTAACGTGTTACTTCATCTCTCCTTTCTCGCCCCTGCCGGTGATGCTTTACTGCACAGAAACCTTAAGATTCCCCCTTCATGGTGGTGTGAGCCGTGTCCACAGAGCTCCACAAAGTATTTCCCAAATATGGAGCAATCGTGTCATTTTTTTTAAAAAAATTATCGGACACCATGAGAAAATTTAGACATATACTCATAACTGATTTCACCCTTTGGGAGACTGCATCTTTAGAAGTCTTTTTATGGAGCCAAAATTGCTCATTTGCATTTAGAGAGTAAACCTGGCAATCTCAGCTTTTAGTACTGAATCATGGTACTGCATCAAAGTCATTAAGTGTCTCTTTACAGTTAGATGAGGAATTGTAAGGACACAAGAGGAGTTAATCTACTTACCATTTGCCCTGCAAGACAGGACATGACAAGACGGCGAGGGGAGAAATTTTTGGGCAACTGCTGCTTCTCACTGTTTTAGATAAAAAACGCTGGGCATTATTTGTGTTCAGTCTGCTGCTGCTAGGATAAAACCCCTGTTGCAACAGCAGCCGGGACAATTTGATTAGACCAGTCGGCTTACAAAAGGAGGTAGAAAGGGAATGAAATCATGTCCACACTAATACATTTTCATTTTAAAAAGCAAAACTTTCTGGATGTTTATGGCTAGTGTCCACATGGCCCTGACTCCTACAGCAAAGTTCTGAAAATGCTGCTGGACACATCTTAGCTTGTGCTTTTTATTATTCAAACTAGGAGCGCCGCAGATCAAACACAGTTTAATGTCAAGTCCAGCTAATTAGGATTTTTTAGCTAACGGCTCTGCTAGGTCATTCCTAGAATAGCTCAGTGTGTAAAGGTTGGGGATGTTTTAAACTCCCCAAAAGAAACATCCTGTTTTGTTCTTCTGTTAAATGAACATTAAGCTGTCTCTTCACATTACAGACAAGCGGGACTTACACCTTTTGCTGCCATGCTCCAACATTACTGCTATCTTTCTACTAACTAGCTACAGCTGCTAACTCAACGATAACTTAACGGAAAAGAAATGTGGCTGTGCGGTAACATTTAACTGTGTGCACTGGCCTGGTTAATATATACGTTAACAGTTGGATACTTGTCAGTGTCTCAGCTGCTTTGCCAAGTCTGTTGCGTTGCTGTGGCTGCGTGTCCGTGAAGATCGCACCATTAGGATGATTGCAAACGAGTATCTAAATTCTGGTACTAAATGCTATATTAAGAATTGGCCTCATCTGGACAGCCAGACACACATTTGGAAGCAGTTAGTATTTGCTGTCCTCTAATTAGGCATTCCCCTACCTCATGACCTTCTCTAGAGAACAAAAAGACATCAGCCCTGACTAACTGGACATTTCAACATGGATTGTGAATCACAACACGTTCACGCCACTTCTGTCGACATGAACAGTTATGCGCTGTACGCTTTTAACCATTTCAGTAAGTACAGAGATCGTTTTCGTAACAACGCTGAAACACTCATCTGTTTAGGGATGGTTTTTGTCAAAAGCAGCGTATTAAAATGAAAACATATTAGTGGAGATGTAGCTGGTAAGTAGCAATCTCTGCTTTTTCCTTTAAGGGAAATAATTACACTAAAGATGCTGTGCTTACAAAGGGGCTTAAAAAAAGATTAGTTACAAGCAACATGTTTAAACACCAGTGGAAGTTTAATGCATACCAAAAGGTTGAGGTTAGGTTAAGTGGCAATAAAGCAGCAAATAAATAAATGAATAAAAAAAAGTTATTACTAGTTTCTTTGACATGTAGTGCCATGATCATCACAATGTATCAAAAGCCACTTTGGATATCAGCCATTTTTAAATATTTTTTAAGATATCAAATTGTTATATATGTATATCAGAGAAACTTTCTCCAAACTGTGCTGTTGAAACTTTTTCCCCACTTGTGAGAAAACTATTAGCAAATGTTTATTAACACACATTTCTCAAAAAAAGGAAGAAAACAAGAGCTTTTTTCTTTCCCCACAAAATCTCAGCCTAAAGCGGCAGTGACAAGTGCCATACAGTATGTTGTCAAAGGCTACAAGGTCATGTCATGTAACCAGCTCGCACGTATGCACAAGCATTTCCATGTTTCTGAATTACTAGTTATAAAGAACTCATTAGCATTAAGCCATTTTCAGTACTCAACATCTCCTCACATTATGCAAAAATATGGACAGAGCTAAAGTGAAACAGTACAAGGGCAATTCTGAATGAATGTGAGGCAAACAGACCTAGAGAAAGAGCTATCGTGCCGTTGCATAATGACAGTTTTCAAGTGTCAGATTAGCACTGGCGCTGATGGTTTGGTGGTCAAGTGGTACGCTGTGTTCAAAACCACCATCGTCTTCGAAAACGTGCTTCACACAACCTCTTCTGGACAGAGCTGTGTGAATTACAATTGTGCGCGCAAATTCCAAAACTGCTGGGGCTGATTTACAGGAATGGGAGAGCAATGATTGGAAGTTGCTTCCTAATTTGCACATGTAAATGAATTTGTAAGTTAGGCAAATCTGGGAGGCTTCTCAGGTTGACTGATTTACCAATACCAACACAAAAATCAATAAATTAATGTAATAGATAAAAAAAAATAATGAATTAAAAAACACAAAAATGTGTCTCTTTAAAATGTTTAATAAATATTTGTGTCTTCCATCGTAGCTTTTCAGAGACCACATGCGGTACTAGCACCAGATTAATCTGATGCACACACTAATGTTGCCTGTATGACACTTTATGCCACAAACCTGCATGGCAAAGCAGCCATTTCTCACACACACACACACACACATTATAAAAATTCCAATCCTCCGCTGATCCCAAGCTAAAGTCTGCGTGACTCTTACCTTATTAAGTAGCAGCAGAAGAGGAGGCTGAGGATGAAGACAAAGATGGCTGTCCCAAACACCACAATGTAGATGTTAAGGGGAAGGTTCTGGAACCCTATATTTGGCATCCTGAAACTGTAGTGTGGGAAATCGGAGCTCATGGATAGCCTGGATGGAAAGACACAAATGGACATAAGTACTTCCAGACACCAACACACTCCACAGAAAGAAAAACCCTTTGTACCAATAACAAAACTAAATGACTCTAAGGAGCTGGAGCTGAGGGCAGGTCTTTCACTCCCAACTGCAACCTTCAAAGTTTGATACCAAAAACAACAACATCTCTTTTTGCATTAACATTTAAGTGCTCACACAGTTTTTATTCTGCATCCTGTTCAGAAGACAGGTTAAACTTTCATAGCATTTGGGCGACTCACTGTGGGTATTGTGCATGTTTGTGCTTCTCATATGACATAACAATAAACCTGACACAACTTAAATTGAGCAGAAAGGTAATGAGATAAGTAAGCAATAGTGGCCACAGTATCCTGCTTTCACATTATTATACTGATGCCGTTTACTTTCCATCATTTTAGAAGTGCTGCTTAACTGTAATACCATATAACTACAAGTGTTACAATTAGTTAACCTTGATGAAGTGATATAAAATACAATGTAATGATAAAAATAGTGACACGGGTTAACTGTGACTTGTTGTCCAAAGACAAAAACCCTCCTGCATGAAGGTAAACTTAAACCTCAGAATCTGCAATGAAAACAAACTGCAGGGCAATGACACGAGTAATAAAGGGCAACTCAGAAAGCATACTGTGACATTATAGCATTTACGACCTCTTGCTATCAAACCACTAAAGCTTTGTTTCTACCAAAACAAGGCAAGAGAACTGAGAAAATTGCTTATTTATGCATTTATATAATTTAAAAAGAGTGTAAACACATGTGTAGGCAACTTTTGTTTAATATTTTCTTCCATGTTTGTACTTCTGATAAACTTAATCCATCAAATCCAAAGAAGACTAACAAGGATAAACTGGCCAAGTGCTCTTACTCAACTTATGAAAAAGGACAAGACTAGGCATGTCTGAGCCTACACACAGAAGATGAGGAGGGGGGACAGGAATAACTTTTGCTCCTTTTGGACCCGTGTCTTGTGCTCCTCCCTCTTCCCTAAAGGCTTCATTCCTGTACACTTCCCGAGTGGAAAGTTTTGGAGGTTTTACTGAGGCCATTAACAATCCCCTGCTCACTGTATAATTGTCCACCCCCCTCCCCCCCAAAAAATGCTTTCTATTACATAACAGAGTCACCTCCATATGGTGAGCACTTTCTTAGCTTTATTTCCAGGCGCTTCTACATGACACTATTGCAGCTGGTATTAGCAATCACGATAGTTGTCTCGCTCCAGAGCTGCAAGTCATCCATACATAAACGTGGTTGGCACAGCGTCTCTTTCTAGCTTTACACAAGAGCAATGCAAGGCACATGGTTTATGAAACAGGAGAAGTAAAGGACCTGATGTTCTCCTTCTAATAAATGTTTCAGTGGCTCAGCATGACTTTGAAACTGTCAGCTTAGAAACAGACTGTAAAAGCTACGAGGACCGAGATTTATCCCATAAATATAAAGAGTTCTGAGTGAACTGAGCACATGGAGTCACCAGTTTAAAGGGGGATGTAAAGGGAAAAATGTCCCAAATATTAGGCACAACAGCCAGGTCAAGCTTGAGTAGTATCTCAGTGGAAACTGAGCCCAAATTGTATGTGTGAGTATCACATCCCAGAGGATGGAATCCGGCGTTTAAGATAAGCATAGCTTAGATAAGGAATGAAGCTAGCGTGCTGTCTTCAGAAGAGAGGCTATTGAACTCAAAAGCTAACGGTTGCCACGAGTTGTTTTGTTTGTTTTTTCCTCCAAAGACACTTTGAAAAGACAATTGCTGACTCAGAATAGAAATGAAATTCTTGTGACTTTAACAACAGTTTCTTTTACATCCTCTGCTGGCCTGCAAAACATTGTGGTGCATGTAGAGATCAGAGTATTACACGAACATCAGGGAAAGTCTATTATATTCATTTTCAAATATCCTAAACTCATAGGGCCCCCGGTGACCCTATGAGTTTAATCATTCATGAACGAGCAGCAAAAAAGACATTTTAGTTTATAATTTTGCCAGCTAACTGAAGCTTGGTAGCCTCACATGTGCCAAACTCAAGCCCCGAGCTCAACTGTCTTCTTCACAAACACAGTCCAGGCAACCATGCTCTTGTTATCCGATAACAAACATGCCTCTGTGCTGCGTACCTTTGACACAATGTGAGAAACACCTCCAGAAACACCTCCAAAACTTGAAAACAAAACACACACTTTCATTTACAATATTAGTTACAATCTTGCGTCAGTTCACACAGTTAGAATAATTTCTTTGAGTAGTTCAAGCTACCAAGTTACACAACTACATGTTAATGAAATTATCTCCAGACTGCATCACTTATTTTTGTTAAATATAGAATAAAGAAACTCACATAAACATACCCTATTGGTGCTTTCATGCTGAAGAGCAGAAAAGTGTGCATCTATCTGTAACACAGGCCTTTAAAAAGTGCCATGCTGTGTCCTTGAGAGCCTTTTCACTGAGTGCATCTGTTGACTTGTTCGGATCATATCTGCGCCCTGTTCATAAAGGCTCCCTGCCAAACTCGAGCCCCTCTCTGCTCTCTGACTCTTTTTGGCTTCTCTGTGTTAACAAGAGCTGAGCCGAAACTGAAGTTTTGGGGCCAATTCCGACTTACAAACTGTAGAGATGGAAGGTTGGAGACACGGCTCAACTCGAAACCGCATTGTGACGCATGCTCTGTTATTTGTGAGACTCTTGTAAACAATGGAGCCAAAGTGGACAAACTACTAGAACTACTGTAAGACACAGTTCCTTTATCTGCATTCACGTTCAAAGGAAAAAATAGCTTCTGTCTGACATATCAGGCCAATATTGGTCAACAATGTCCAACCAACACAGCCGCAGCATCATACCCGAGCTTATCTAACCACAGAAACATGCTGTGCAAACACCTCTGGAGAAATCTGAGCGCGACACACTGACAAATCTGTTCCTCATAGTAGATAATTAGGACAGAGGTCTTCAGCACAATCTGGAAAAACAGACGCTGGAAAATTGGAATAAAACTAAAACCGTACAGTTTGGAAAACTAGTATTTAGTCGTATTATATATTTTTATATTTCTAGTATTATTTTTTATTATTAAGTTTTTAAATGTCATTCATAAAGAGTGGCATTTTGTCAATGGGGAACAGTTTAAATAAAATAATGAGGCTAAAAACAATTCTTTCCACAGTTCTTAAATATCAAAGTAAACAAAAGCACATAAACTGACATGTGACCCAAGTGCTGAACTTTAACTCTGTTTCTCTGAAATCCAGCACAGATATGACTCTACCTTTATGGTTTTATTGCTTGCTATATGAGAGACATGTAGGTCAGGGATCTGGTTACTGGGATGTGTCATTTAGGTATGCTGGTCACGGCTAATACGATCAGACTGAAAGATAGGTTTAAGAAGTTTTTTGCCCTAAACCATGAGGCTGTGTCTTTCACTCTGTGCAGCATCCCTCCAGTATCAAGATTCGCTGACTGACAGGGTCGTGGGTACATCAAGATCTTGAAATCTAACCCCTTTGCAGTCAACAACTTACATACCTCCAATTTTTTTTGTGTGTGTGTGTGTGTGTGTGTGTGTGCGCGCGCGCGTGGGGGGAGAGGTATCACGTTGTCAAACACAGGAGAGTATTAGAAAAGGAGCCAGTGTGAACTGGGCGATATAAATCATTCTTTTTGTATTAAATGTATCTGCTCTCCTCATTCCTCCCTTTCTTTCACCATCTGCCTGTCTCCCTCAGACATTTTTACACGGCCTCACCCTATTATGTAACCAGAAACAAGGCTATGCACACTGCAGATGCATTGGAAATGAGGATGAGTGGGAAAATCTTCGCATTCCTTGTGCATGGCTCTGTGAGACATGATTGAAGAAAAACAAGGCGAAAGTAATTATTCTATTTTCATCAAGAGTAAAATAGAAACGAGTACGTGCAAAGTACAAATGAGGAAAACATGACTCGTGGATTGTAAAGCTTCAAAGTCTCAGTTGATCTCATTGCAAAACAGAAAATGAAACATGTTCACCTAGAGTACCTTTTGTCTGACCTCTGATATTTTATTGTCCAGATTCATGTGCGATGGGACTAGAAAGAGTTACTCCACATTGAGCTCCTATATGTGGGTTTCCTAATGATAACAGCATATTCTTGCACAGAGTTTATTTCAAGAAGTTGCATGATCCACACGACCAACCACAATTCTTCAGTTTAATGTCACATCTTAGGGATGAATACACACAGGAAGAGGTATGACGAGCAAATTAGTTCCTCATAAAATGTTCACAACTGAACACTGAAATGTCCAGTACTTTGTGTTAATGCTGAACACACGTAAGCTTGTGACGTGTGTCACAAGCAGCAGAATCATGCGTCGCTATTGTTAAGGGGTTACATACTAGACTATTTTAGCGTAACTGACTGCACAATGCCCAAAGTACAGTGCCACAGCACAATGACTAAGGGACACAAAGGATACATTTTGCCTGCCGTATCATGGGATTAAAAAAAAAAAAAAACAACAACATTATCAGGGTGTATCTGCAGAATCTGTTGTTTTTGTGTCAGCAGGATGTACTTAAACACAATACACAGGGCACATAACATCACGAAGGTCAGCAGCAGACTGTAAAAACAACAACCATGTAATACATGACAAGAGAAACAATTACACACAAATTATACTTGTGCGTCAGATATACGTCGTAACTTACGCCATAAGTGGAACCCCACCTAACCCTACGCCGCAACCTTCTAAGTAACCTGGTGTGCACCTCCCAATAAATGTAACTACAATTGAGTCCATGTTTTTTTTTTGTTTTTTTGTTTTTTACATTGTGTTTATAGCTATGAAGATATTTGGTTATACAAACATAGTAAAATTATAAAGCGAGCACTGATAAAGCCAGTCAGCACGTGCAGAACATTTCCCTAACCAGAGAAAACTGAAAAACTTAACTCAGATTTTTTCCACAGTTTTACAAAATGAAGATAAACACGTGCTGCCTAACTTACTGGGAAGTCTGCAATCAATTTTCTACAAAAGAAAGTCATCATAAGGACACACATGAAAAAACAAATCAATGAAACTTCAGATATTTGTGTACATTCGCAGTCTGTTTGTTTTGTTCCTACCTACAACTGAGCCTGATTCTGATTTGATCATAAAATTTCAACTCCGTTTAATTTGAAGCAACAGCTCTCCTTAGACTCGAGACAAAAACAAGCCGGAAAAAATAATGGGAGAGCCGTTGCTTCCCATTTGTCGGAACACTGTGCTTCTCCTGAGGATAACATCAACTTCCTAACTAAGAGAGGAGCAAAGACAATGTCTCAGACTGCACTTTTTCATCTCTGCTGGCAGGCAGTTTCAACTTTTAAACTATTTCATAACTTTTTTATGATTTTTTTTTTTAACTGACTGCAGCCCATGAAGGAACTTTTCCAGTAAGCCAGTGACTCATGATTTATCTGTGCAACAGACTGAAAGCAAAACAATGTTATGCAGTTGTTTCACACTGTAAAACATTCACATCTACTTGAGTCTGATAGGTCAGCCTGATAGAAAAATCTACACGTACGTTAAACCCACTAAAACAAACCAGACGACAATGTAGCCAGTACAGAATAAAAGTTAAAGTCCTTATAAGAACGTTAAAAATGGTCACCCTTGGACACAGACCTAATGTTTTCAATGAACAACCCAGGATAGGAACCTTCCCTTTCCATTCGCTCATCACCACACCTCCTGATGAGCATTGTGTAACTTATTAATGATATAACTCACTGTTTGTAAACCTTAAACATAAAGAACACACCCTGCCTCCACCACAATCCTGCCTTGAACTTCTGATCGATAGAAGCTGAACCTTTTTGAACGAGTACCACATGATCCCTCTATGTTTCTAATTTCTTTTGTCTAGCAGCTGGTGAGTTTTACTGCCACTGGGTTCCAAAGAGGAAAAAGTAGTTAAAAGCTTAACAAAAGAAAAAAACATTACCTATATAAATAAACACCAAACTGCTTTTTAAACAACGCCTAAACTTTTAAATGTGTTGTACAGTTTCTTGCTATCAGTCCTCAGCATTATAATACACAAGACGCTGTATGAAGAGAAGTGGAAATTTCCACTAGCAGCCTTGAACGGCCATGAGATTTGCACATCTGAAACTTAATATGCCAAAGGGCAGTAACAAATACCAGGGCCTCACAGGCAGAGTAAGGGGCTCTTTAAAATGTGCTGGCAGCGAAAAGTGAAATGTCTGCACTCACATGACACTTTACTTACATATCATATTTTCAGCAGTTTAATGTTCAGATAACTGAATCTAAACACAGCTGATCCTTATGCCTTAAGACAAGGGTATGATACAAGTCTCAGTGTGAGAGAAGAAAGCTTTAAAAAGCACATTTTTAAACAGTAATTCAATGAAAAAGATGGATTATGTTTTGTATGCAGCAGATAAAGACATGGTTGTGCATCTCACTATTTACTTTTGGCTAGCAGTGCCCACAAACGCTTGCTTTTCCAAAGTTGGACCAGGTTCTACAATAAGTAGGTCACTGTAGCTGTAAATCTAGTTATGGAGACGTGGGAGACATAGGGTTGTCAACGGGGGTGAGCTCATAGCAGCTGATGACACCTAACAGAACTACATGCGCACTTATACATTCAGAAACATGCATGAAATCCACACATATAACAAGCAGTCTTCGTCATCATTAAGTTTCCCTAGAAAGTGTTAACTGTAAGGCTCCTTTTCTAGTGCCGGAAATGTTGAGCATCCTTTGTCACTAGCAAAGATGCCGCCCCTCATTTGCTGATTGGCTGTTCGATACGGTGTTAGCCTTACTTTTTAATCTACCTGTGCATATTTACCGACTCAACACAGGGGAATCAGTGAGGAGGGCGTTTTTACAATAGGTAACCAGTCATTTGTAGACTCCTCAAAATAAATCACTCTTTATTAATTTTATCTCCCTGCAACAGAGACAGAAAGCCAGGAACAGTTTTATAAAAGGAAGTCATTAAAGCGACACTGGGGACTGGTGTGATTACTTAATAATAGATGAAACATGAATGCAGTAGTACAGGATTTTGAGGATTTTCTGGCATGTCCCAGTTCAAAAGCCAAAAAGTTTACAAACCACAACTTTTAACCATCATTAACCAAAAAGAAAAAAAGTCTCCAGCATCAACAACCTCTTGTTTATTTTCATCAATCGTATTCAACTTTCATATTCATATTTTTTCCCTGCTTGTCTGTACTCTACCTGCCTTGCCTCCACACCACAGCTTTAGAACCACTGGTGTAGTATATGGAAGGGCTGTATTTGCAGTAGGCTAATTAGAGTTTTATGATATCAGTACAGCCTGTTCCCATCCCGCCGCCATTAATTACTGCATATTTGTCAAAGCTAGTGGCTCAGTCAGGTACAAGGTGGCCTTGGAAATTTTTGCTCCTGACACACTGGGTCAAAGCATCAGTGAATCAGAGTGGTCACTCCTACCTCATCGTTTGTCACATTTTAAACTGAACCAAGCGGCTGTCAGTGCTGAAATATAAACAGCAAAAGTAAAAGGCCTTGACAATTTGTTACAAGAAAACCTAATTTAACCATAACTTCAAGCCACAAGTGAGACAAAGGCTCATAGTAGAGGTGTCATGAGCGGGGAAATAACCTACAGAGACCAAAACCACTTGTGTACCAGGCTGTACATGGGCGTCTGTAGTCTATAGGGATTGACTCCCTTTTGGCGCCAGCAACAAATGGCCATTTGGAGCTTGGCATGTTTTGGCACTTGTGCTTTGGCTTAATGTTCAAACCCCAAAGGCTCACTTGTTTACAAGTTTCTTTGAGCGTTCTTTCGCTTTCACTAGTCTACCACACTGTAATTCACTCCTGTACCTTTGCCATTAGAGTTTACCTTTATGGTTTTTCCCTTATGGTGTTTTGCATGCGGTGATAAGTTGTTATTTTTCGCTTGGTTTAGTCTCGATAGTGTTGCTTCTAAATGAGAAAATCTGCTGCCTACTTCATGCTAACTTTTAGAGTATGTTTTTTGAGGCTATATTCAAGCCATACTTGAACATTTGATTGATTTCTCTTCCTTTTTAACCATTTTTGTCTGTCTCCGTCTCCATGAGCTCGTCATCGTTCCTCAGTGGACTTTCACAGTAACACAAGACGACACAAATACGAGAAAACTGACACACACAGCTGCCTCATAGCACTCTTGCCCCTGTGCTTCTCTGCAGTTTCTTTTTTCACCCTCCTTCCAGCACTCCATGTCACCTCATTAACCAGTTTCCATTTGACTGTCAAAATTTTACTTTCTTTTCTGCTCTTCATTTTATTTGCCTTCTAAAAAGCAGCACGATCGCTGAACAAGCTCGTGTTTAAATTTTAGCAAGCGGCGTCCTTTCACAACTACCTACTTTAGGGAAATGGGACCCTTGGATCTGCAAAGTGCAGGGTCACAGTTAGTATAAATAACCTGTAGTCATGTGAGGGTGAGTAAGTCAAGTAGAAACATGAAAACAAGCTGAAGTCATATCAATTCTTAGCGTTATCTGCTATTGACCCACAGGGAATCAACAACTAGCCTATATAGGTCAAGTGCAACTTTTGTAAAGAAAACAAGCTGTAAAACTAGTCAGTGAACCCATAGTTAGTATCAGTGAGACCATACTTAAGTGAATTTAGTACTTAGAGTTGAGGCCAAGAGCCACAAGTGAATGATCAGTGGGTGAAATCTAAGCATTAGATGATTTTCAAAGGGGATCATAAGTATCTCTCTTCACCATATACTCACTAACAGAAACCCTATATTTTGGCTTATTTACTTGAGAAGAATAATTAAATTGGTTATCATTTGTGAAGGCTTATTGTGATACAGATACATGTGAGCACAGGAGCGTACACAAGGATTTGTGGATCAATTACATCTCAAGCGCTGCAGCCATCAAGCTTGTATTTCCAGACCGGAGAATATTTGGAACATGTTGGACAGGCTTTAAGCATACACCATGAATTTGTTATGTCACTTGTCTATTTAACCTTTCCCTTAAGGGATTAGAGCACCTGTGGGAGGGGAGGGGCTTCCCAGCTTAATATGATAATGCTCATTTCCTGTGAAACAGGACAATTACACAAGAAGTATTAACACACATGCAGTAATAAATTACAGTCCCCATGCAGTTATTAACAAGGTACTGTAAGGAAGCATTTATCAAGTTGACTGGAGTATAACTAATTGCTTTAATCAATTCAATTCAATTTTATTTGTATAGCACCATATCACCACAACAGTTGCTTCAAAGTGCTTTGTATTTTGAGGTAAAGACTCTACAAAAATACAAAGAAAACCCCAACAATCATATGACTCCCTACAAGCAAGCGCTTTGGTGAAAGTGGGATGGAAAAACTCCCCTTTAACAGGAAGAAACCTCCAGCAAAACCAGGCTCAGGAAGAGGCGCCATCTGCCGCTACCGGTCCAGGATGAGCGGATGAAGAAAGGACAAAGGCATGGAAGAAAGGCAGAGATTAATAATATCAAATAATTAAATGCAGATGTGTGTAGACACATAGTAAGGTGACTGAAGAAGAAGTACTAAAGGCATCATAGGAATCCTCCAGCAGCCTAGACCTATTGCAATGTAACTAAGGGATCACAGGAGGATGTTTTTGTATCTGTGACACAGCTTTGCCTAGTTCTTTCTGAGTATCTAACGAGTCTTCAAAGACGGCATTAAAAAAGCAGAACGGCCATTATTGATTCTCTGTCAGACAGTGAAGTAAGAGGAAGCCCACCCCCTTACTGTTACAGAAATCCAGTGTTGCATTACCAGGTGCCCTTGAGGAAAAAAAAAAAACAGCCCACTTTTTTAAGTAAATGGGCATGGACCTCACTCCTTCCCTCATGGAAAATTTCTGTGTAATCGGTTGAACCATCAATTCATAGGTAGATGACTTCTTTCCTTCTTTCTTTTTTTTTAATGCTGTCTTACTTCACTTTGCTTCTTTCTGCTACCTAATGATATGAACATGAAGTTGTGTTATGTCAAATAATTTGAGAAGTACAAACTAACAGCTGTGAAAACAGATCCCTGGTGCTTTCCTGAAAGTGAAAATTTTAAAACAGATAAAAGAACACACTGTAAGTGTGCATACACGAACCTACAATTTTTCCTCCAACTAACACACTTTTTTTATAGACTCACAAGCTATTACCATCATGGACTGTTCGCTGCCTGCTCTCACTGAATTTTCACTTACATTATTTGGTAGTAAATTTTTGTTACAATATTTATTTTTTTTGATGCCTGAAACTGCACAGAATCAAACATGCTACTTCAAATACTTGAAGGCTGTTAAAATAAGCTTTATTAGATGGACTTCACATTTATGAGCAGGTTAGTGTTAATGTACAACCAGTCCACTTGAAGACTGAGTGATTGCTAATGCTACTATCTTTATCAATACGCTAGATATAGACATTATACATACATAACCCATTTATTACATTGTACAAATTAAATACCCTTCCTTGCCTTACTTGTAGAGGAAAGAAAAATTTGGGGGGAACTACAAAGCCATTTTTACTCAGTTTTGTACGTATCATTCAGTCACATGCACCAACCTGTCATTAGTACTGGTGGATAACGCCTAAACTTTTGGAACAAGCCATTTAATTACTTCATAGCCCGAAGTCACAAAGCAACAGTTCATACAACGTGCACAAGGACTCTATTCTTAGACCCCTGAAAGTCAGGGAACAGTTGAAATATAAGCTGTTCAATGCTATGACTGCATGTTTTCTTTTCCTAGAATGAGTGGGTGATTACAGCGTTGAATGTGTGATTACGCTTTGCATTGTCTCCAATTGTCTACTTCACAGCTGAGACCACAGCTGGAAGTCAGGTTTGCAAGAGTCAGTGCAATACTGCAACATTGCATCTAGAGTTCACAAACGAGTTCAGCACAAAGACAGCATAACACTTTTTTTTTGGCCACAATCATCTATGAGATGTTGAACTATTTACGTAACCCATGTTAAACACACTGTAATAGCAGAGAAAGGCTAAAAATATTGTTTAATATTAAAATAAAGTATAATATATTGCTCATTAATCTTTTTGGAATATATAAACAAATCATTGCCTTAACGTCTTGGAAATTCACACTATTTTTCCTCAGTTATAATCAGAATGTAGAGTCATATGTGGGTGACCAGATACCAAAAGAATTTTGTGTTTGTGTGGGGCAGTGCTGCCAGGTAGTCTGATATTTTCATATTGAACTTAAAAATAAAAATACATATACTCTGCAGGGTGCCAGATATGCACCTAAAGGCAAAATAAATTATATCTGAAAGCTACTTATCCAACTCTCTTGATGAGTAAAAACAATAAGCCTAAAAGGGGGAGTTGAAGTTTGCTCTTATTGTCTCATACTCTTTATATTATGTGCATTGTCTGTATTTTCAGCTGCTTTTCTGTCTGCTGATCATCACTGGAGTTCAGCAGGGATGCACCCATCAATCGTCATGCTTTTTTTTAAGCCATATCTGATGATTTTGATTATTTATGTGTCACTTCAGGCCACATTTTCCTCTGTGTGAAATTGAAGAAAAACTGTATTTCCCACTGTCTTTTCATTTTCTTTGAAGTAGTTTCTATTAGGGCTGTGCGATATGACCAAAATCTCATATCCCGATATTAAGACATCTATCGTCCGATAACGATATAAAATCACAAAAATGCAACATTTTCTGTAAATTCTGTGAATCGCAGGCAGCTCGACTTGCGTTAAGTGTTTCCAGCTGGGCGTCATGTACCTGGAGTCGAGTGTTTTAACTGATGCATGAAGCTATACATTTTTAGACATAAGTTTTAAGGGCCACCGTTTTCTTTGTGAGTATTTATTACACAGCGTGCTGCGGGGAAAAGTCTGTTCTAACGTTTGAGTCTAAGGTTTCTTTTTTTTAGCACCTGACGGCTCTTTTTTGCTTCTCATCCGTAAATATTCTGCATCTTTCACGTGATTCAGTTTATTTTGAAAAGTCTCAACAGGATCTTGAGCTTTATTGTGAAAGGTTTATGTGGAAAATAAACAAGCGGACACGCCGTGGTTTTACCGTCGTTGTTGCTAACGACAACGCATAAAAACAAGTGCTTGTCTGTCTGTAGTGTGGTTATATTAAATATAAGAGAAAGAGAGAACTTTAAGAAATTAATATAGCCACTACAGTGACCATCAAAATGATGAAAAAATATTGCCGTAAACAGTTTATTTTGCGACACCACGAAACAAACGATAGCGTAAAATGAAACGATAGACGTTTTTATATCGTCATCCGATATATATCGTTATATCGAACAGCCCTAGTTTCTATTACATTCATTTCTGGTGAATTCTTTCCCTGATGGGCACAGATAGGATCAGACAGGCTAACCTCTACTTGAACATATTAAAAATAGTTCCCTGCTTTCTTCACATGCATTAAAAGCCAGACTTTAGAAAACTACAAGTACTGCAGAGCCAGTCAAAATTTAGGACACTGTCTCAACATGTGGAACAAAGGTGACAAGGCCATAAAATGCTGTGCAGTCCCACATAATGAGGGGCATCTGGTCACTCCCCATATACAGGGCCAATAACTGTACTGCTGTGAGAAGTCGGTGCAAAGCCAGCATGATTTCTCCCAATAAAGGTGGGCTTGAGGGGAGGGGGGGGCTCACCTAACAGAATGACTCATTTTTGATCACACCACGATGATTCATGAATACGCAAACTAAATGAACATGCCACCTAAACAGCCTCATAAACTACTACAAGCTACACCCACTTGCACTGATTAACGTGTCGGATGTTTTTTAAGTCCACACAGTGTTATCAGTGTTGCCGGAAACACTGGCTACCACGCGAGGTTTATTACTATCCACGATACAGCGAAGAAGTGGGTTTACGATTAACCTGCTGTGGATGAGGGGAGAGGGAGACCACTGCGATAAGCACAAAGTGGGAATTTCATAGAGATAGGAGGACATCCCTGAGCTACTTTACTTTGGGTCAGCCGTTGAGCTCAGATAGACAGCTAATGTTTTATGTATTGTTATCCACACGAGGCTGGGATCTCTGTGGTGTAACTGAGCCATTCATGATATGGTTGTTGCTCATTAAAGAACAGGAGACCAATTGGGCGTGGGCTCCCTAGCTAGTAGCCGTCAGGCTAACCTTAGCTTCAAATGACATAGCATTACTTAACGTGAGCAGCCCCCCTCCACCCCCTTTCCTTTACTACTGAAAAACCATTTAAGTTCATTTACACAAATTCATAACCATTCAGTCATTTCCCTTAAACATTTTAAGTTGCTTTATAATAACTTGAAGAGTAATTTAGTGCAATACTGTTATTTTTGGCTGGTTTTGAACTTGAATTGGGAGCATCAGTGCTTTTTACCAAGTTGGGCTCATTGGATGTTAACAGTTGACAGTGAGCTAGCAGCTAGCAGCTACAGATAACGGGTTAATTAAAATAAAAAGAAAGTACTATCAACTCACCAGCAATCCCCCCAGCAGCCCCAGTAGTAGTCGTGCTCTTCTACAACGTGCTTCTTCTAATAGGCTTTAAAAAAAAAAGGCGACAAGTCGATCCAAACCGAAACTCGTCCTGGCAGCAAAAAGCAGTCTTATCTCTGCGTTACCAAATCCCCGCTGCAGGGCGATCTCATCACACAACCCCCCCGGCCTGCGGTGTTCACGACTGCTGGCTGTTGTGGTTATCACGATTCTTGATTAATTTGATTCAAAATCAGCGATGAGTAAGAGAGCAGCTTGCAGTGGCGAATAACTGTCTCAGAGGCGGGCGGTCTTAGTTTTTTTCCAGAGAAAAAAGAGCGCTTATGGGAGTGGTAACCGAGCTTGGCAGTCTGCACGGTTCGCACGTAGTCGTTTGTTAGCCCACTACCACAACTAGCACATAGATCCCACCTCCTCCTGCTAGTCGGATCAGCGTGCACAGACCGAGACGGGCAACGCCACTGGAGGTTTTGAGGACAGCCTGTACGAGGGGAGTGATGCTAAGGATGGAGGGAGGGGGGATGCTGCACATGATGATCACGTAGCTGATTGCAAAGCTGCACTCACAAATAATGGTTGGAGTCAGAACCGATGCTAGTTCTCTAAATGATCATAGGTTTCATAGAAGCTGCTGACTTTCAGTGTAGTCATTTCCTGATTTATCGACATAAATATTGAGCTCACCTTTTTGAGGCTTTGAACTTCAAACATTTGTTTTGTTACCGCCCCTTACTGTGCAGCACAAGTTCAATACGGAAGCGTGTAACATTCACATGGTATAAAAAAAGTCCTATCTTCTGAATTAACTAGGTTTTATGTTTTCTAAATATTTTCTTGTAAAAACAGAATACCGTCTCCAACTAAGTTCTGTTTTAATGTTTTAAAATATTTCTATTCCCAAAGAGCAAACACTTACTTGAAAATTTTAATACAGTTTTTCTTGGTTCTCTCGGTTTTCTTGCTGAATTACTAAATTCACTTGTAATAACAACACTTTGAGTTTTGTGACAAAACTTTTAATGGTTGAGTAAACTTCAAATACATATTACAAAATTGTTTTAGCTCCGGTCAAGCAATAATATCTCCATTTCTGTACATTCTGTAACCATAATGACAAAAAAGTAAAGCTACACTTATTTTAAATTATTATTTTATGTGGCACATGAGTAACTTACATTGGCTTTCATTTATTTTATACTGAGTATTATATGCATTGTAGTTCATTATATACTGAATGTAACAACTTTCAAAGCTTACTAGGTCACAAAACATTGGAAAGACCTTATATGAATTACATATCTCTTTACATGTTAGCCTGAATTTTAAATAACTAATGAACCGTATTATAGTGCACATTTGCTTTTAGCTACAACATATTTATTTCCTTTTGCTGTTTTAGTCCCTGCAGGTGGTATTATTATGTGTGTTTTACTTTGATTTGGTTGTGAAAGTTGTGCTCAGATCCTCAAGGTAGGGTTAGACTTAAAAGAATTTAAAGTAAAAATGTCCACATGGAGAAGAAGCAGACACCCTTCAGCATTATTAATGTTATTCAAACCTACAATTGTTTGTAATCTATCTCTAAATATCTAAAAGAAACAACTATTATTAGTCATTAAACCATCCAACATTATACTTTATTAGAAGGTGAAATGTTAGTAGTTCAATATAATGTAAAATTCCTAAATATTTTTGCCATTGCTAGCCTAAAACATTTATATAGGATTCGTTATTTTAAGAAGCAAATCAAAAAGACAGAATAATTTCTTTGCTGTAAAGAACCAGCACAGGTTCTAAAGCAGGGGTCCCCAATCCCAGTCCACGAGGGCCTGTGTCCCTGCAGGTTTTAGATCTCACCCTGGGTCAACACACCTGAATCACATGATTAGTTCATCACCAGGCCTCTGGAGAACTTCAAGACATGTTGAGAAGGTAATTTATCCATTTAAATCAGCTGTGATGGATCAAGGACACATCTAAAACCTACAGGGACACCGGCCCTCGTGGACTGGGATTGGGGACCCCTGTTCTAAAGTGAACCCTTGTTTTTAAGGGTGGTTGTAATAGCAGCAAACATTGTTTATTCATGTCTGCTGTAGTGAACTGCATGCTCAGGTTTTTCTCAGATTTAAAAATAAATGTGGTTCTTGTCCTTTCTTTTTTAGTGAGAGCAGAGAAGCAGAGCCGTAACTGGCAGTAATATCTTAAAACGACATAATTTGGAGATCAGTGCCTAATTTTAGGTTAATTTTTACAGCACAGAAAGGGAAGTGGGGATTTTCTCTGAAATCAGTTTTATTTTAATGAAATCTAAAATGATAATAATACATGACAGAGCTTTAGAGACTTTTTGGTAGGTGATTCATGCTCCATCAGATTACTAACCTCTTGATTTCCTTTGCTGCTAAAGCACTGACAAGCAAAACCTGTTGCAAGGGCTCTTCTTTCTTTGTTTATTTATTTTTATAACAAGTCTCATCCCTCCTTATCAGCCAATGTTCGGCCTGAGGTCCTCAGATAAGATCATCTTTGAAAACTACTTTTTAAAAGATTATTTGTAGCAGTTAGTCTATGTTTGTGTTTCCGTCTGTATTTAGCATATTGCAGATGTTCAGTTTTTATCTTGTTCCTCTTACCCTGGTTTATGAGGTCAGTTTATGAGTTTTATCTACATGTCTCTGTTCTGTTTGTTCAAATAGATTTTTTTTTCATTTTATGGCAAATACCAGATTTGATTATTAAACTTGAGCACATAAAACTAAATAAAATATGTCAACTTTAAGGGTTTTTTTTAACATATAAAAGTATATGTATTTGCAGGCTAAGAATTATTTATCCACCCACAGGTGACAAAATGCCGTCATTGGCACAAAAATGAGATTTAAACACAACAAAAGAAAATTAGTTACTTTGAAAACTTTAACTGTAACTCATTCTACACTCTTATGGTGTTAGCAAGACTATCGTTATCGTCATTGCAATTTGCCATTCATTCACAGTAGTAACGGAGTTAAAGGTTGTGGGAGGTTGGCATGTTACTTCTGCTGAAGCTCGTTGCCAGCTCCTGACACACATTTCAGCACTTCCTTCCAAGAAATATGAACACCGTATCCAGGAAGCCACACTTTGGCCACCCAGCCCGGCACTTCATTTCCTTTGAAACTAGTGGAAGAGCACGACCATTCCCCGATGCACATCACCATGAGCGCATGTCAATGAGGTGCCAATGACAGGGCCGCATTGTGAGATGGGAGCAGAGTGGGAGTGCCATGTGACACTCCTGAATGGGCTGCCGGGGGTTGGCTGGGGGAGGAGGATGGCAGCATCCACAAAAGCCCATTGAAGGATTGCAGACTAGGTACAAGTCTGGCACTGGTCCTCCTTCCCTTCCATGGGACAGCAGGAGGAGGCTGCTGCTTGGTACTGCCTGAATGGTGGGATTATTTCGGAAGAATTGGAGAGAGGAGGTTTATTATCACCGTATTACACTTCCTCCAGTATGTCGATGGCCATTATGCCCAGATCTGCATATACACTACTGTCTTGTGTGCTTCACCAGCATAGAAAAGACTGTTGTGTTAACGTGTTTTCAGCAGCACAAATGAGCATTGTGGTAAATGGCCCATAATGTGAGCCATGCACACACGCTTGCATACATCCACCCTGTACCACGGGCTTAAGTAACTGTGACACTCCTGTAAGTCTACTTTTAGCCATAAAATCACTTTGTTCAATCACCATAAACTGATACGTATGTTTAATGACTTGTAAAACATGCTTGAAGTTTGATATATTTTTTGTAAAAAAGTAAATTTACCATGGTTTACTATGTCTAATGATCCTGGCAGTGTTTGTAAAACGAAAGCTTGCATAGAGGAAATAACCAGTAGTAACTAATGGTAAATGGTCTGTCATTTTTATAGTGCCTTTCTAGTCAAACTGAGCACTCAAAGTACTTTTTACTACAAGTGTCATTCACCCAGCCACACGCATGTTTCATGCAGCACTTTTATATGTGCCTAAGCACTTTGTCTAACATTCACACTCTCACTCACACTCCGATGGATTCAGTATCTTGCCTAGGTCTACTTGGTGTGCAGAAAATCATAGCAAATCTCAAATGTACTGTAGCAGCGTGAACTATGACATATTATGGAGTTTGCAGATTGCCACAGCTTTTTGGATAATTAAGAATGAAAACCAGAGTTAAGTATCAACAAAAAACAAAACAGATTTATTACAATACTTGAAGCCTTTATAGTACACGACATAATTGTCAATCGGGGCAATATTTTTCAAAGATTTTCACCCTGTTTTATTTCTTGAGGTTACAGGAATCTATCACAATCCACAAGTCCAGTCCAGGGCAGAGAAACATACCTTTGCTTGGTGTAACTTGTGACTGGCCCTCATGGCAGAGTCGTATTAATGCATATTTGCTTCCCTCCAGTGGTGATGATGGTGAATTACACAGGACCCAAACTATTTCACATGTGAAGACGCTGTACATCCACTGCACAGAAAGACTGTCACACTCACTGTACGTGAGAAAAATACAAACAGGAAAACACCAATTATTATTTGACATAATACCACCTTTCAAAAATGATAAGATATTTTAAAAAACGCTTTTTTTATTAGTTGTACCAGAAAGGGATCAAGACAAAATGTAAAAACACAGGCTAATTAAATTTCAAGGGTTAAATAGCATATATGATATATGATAAAAAGATTGTTTAAAATAAGGCAGCACTGGTTGATAGCGGATTAAAAGCAACAGTAAACAGATACGCCTTAAGGCCCAGTTGTATCCCAGATACAGTGCATTAAAAACTTAATGTGTAGTTTTGACTCTTAGAGAAAGTAAGCAGACCCGTCCACATGAGTCTGGATGCTTCATAACAGATCAGCACGAATGGGGATTTTCAGTGCTTTACTGTATAAACCAAAAACAGACATTTAAAGTCAATGTGAGAAAAGAATGGGGCAAACTGTGTTAAATTAATAAAAAGCCAAAGTTCAGTATGATATCACTTCATTGTGCTTTCTTACCAGCAATTACAGTGCCAGTGACACTTTAACACAAGGGAAGCTGGGACTTTTACACAGAGAAAGTCATCTCAAACATACCAGAAGGAAGGTTAGAAAACATCAGTAGGAAACATGAAAGGAATGTTAAAGTTATTGGACGGATTTATCCCCAGCAATGCTGAACTTTGCCTGTAGAGGGCAGAGTTGTGGTTTTTAGGCTGTGCTGCACTCAAAAAATGGGAAACCTGAAGGATTTAGTTTATGTTGGATCTAAAATATTTTTGAGAACATTAATGCAGTATTTCTATATTTCTGTGTTTGAGGACAGACCATATTTTCTGTCCTGAAACTGAAATATTAATAAAAAATATCATTTTTGTGTCCTAAAATGCTTCAGTTAAAACAGCAACGTGTTATATGTTACATACTGTTGCCCTTTGCCCTCTGACATTATAACTTGTTGCATGTATCCTTTCAGAGGATGAAATTGGGTGTGATGTATTCATTCAAAGGTGCTGCTGTCACTCTGTGTTTACATTTCAGAGACAAGTTGTTCTTGTACTTGTGCAAGTACAGTTGCCCTGCCCGCTTGGGTGTGTTAGCACTATACAGTCTTGTCGTTTACATGCGTAGATATTAAAATGCAAAACTTAGAGCAGCAATAAAATAGTTAATATATACATGCAGTTTAAAAAATGTGCAGAATATAAACAGATGACTGTATTTATGTGGCATATTGTCTACGGTAGCAACAGGAAAATGAATGTTGCTGTATTTTAATGGGATATAGTCTCAAGAAGTTAATAATAATACTTTGGTATTTCTTAACCATAACAAGCATAATTAATTTGAACTCAGAATTTGACAAAAAAAAATTACATTCCTGCTACTTTGTTGTAAATAAATATGGTAAAAATTTGATATCTGCTTTCCATAAATGATTTATCTTGTGAAAATAGACGGTTTGTAGTTGTATTAAAGTTTTTTAATGAGTTTTCAGCAGTGTCAGTCGTGCTTTACCATCACTGGCATCATTGATAGCATACTGTATGTTAGCTGGTGGGCTGTCAGCTACCTCACAAAACAAATGAATCGAGTCTCACCAGCTGTCATTAAGGATGCCTGAGGCTAGGGTGGGGGGATTCCCATTCCTGCCACTCCCCACTGCCGTAAATAAATAAAACAGAAGAGATTAACAAGAGGAGCCCACGGAGAGTGTATAGTGCTCCTCTTGGGAAAACCAATGTGTTTGGCACAGCAAAGCATTTAGACCATTATTCTGCTTGCTACAACTGCCGGACAGGACGGGTGTTTAAAAAAAAATGAAATAAAATAAAGGATGCCTGGAGCTCAACTGAACTTAAACTATGATAGAATGAAAACTGTGCCTTCTTTTTCAGCATCCCAAACTTGCCCTATTGGACTGTGATTTGGTGACAGTGGAGGACATCTGAGTACTTATCGTACTGGAAGCAGCCAACAGAAGATGGGTAAACTGTGGTCCTGAAGGGATGGACGTGATCAGCTCCAAGCAGTTGACCATTCACATTTGACCTCTGGCATCGATGAGGCATTTTCACCCATTAGAACTGCGGCTCACTGGATAATTTCTATTTTTTTCCAGGCTATTCTGTGTAAACCATAGAGATGGTTGTGTGGGAAAATCCCAGTAGACCAGCACTTTCTGAAATGGTGCGTTTACACCATTCACCATGCCGCATTCAAAGTCACTTAAATCACCTTTGTTCCTCATTCTCATGCTCAGTTTGAACATCAGCAGGTTGCCTTGACTATGTCTACATGGTCAAATGCATTGAGATACTGCTACATAGTCCTATTTTATATGAGGTTTTAAAATGCGTCATTGTGTTGTGGCTCTTTAATAACACTGTTATTGTCCAACTTTAACCTCTTAGGAGTCCACCTTCTTTTCATTAAAAGTTTGTGCTGCTGTGCAGATCACCCATGTTCAAGACTTTGTTTACAAAGCCGACGAGCTGTGATTAAAAACTTGAAGAGCATGCAGCATGTGAGAGAGTCAGCATCTCCTGCAGTTTCTGTGACATTTAGAATCAGCAAGGTTGTTCAGCTGCAGTGCGTGTTTTGTAACAAGAGAGGCCTACAGTCAAATAACTCCCCCAGTGCTCCCAGTGGGATACACATAGCAGAGTGGCTTGTAACGAGGCGGCATATCCAGTGACAAACACAGCAAACACAGCCCAGATGGAAACAACAGTGTGTTTGTTGACCTCACATGGATCAAAGAATGAAGGAGGGCGAGTACTAGCGATGCACAACTGTAGCTGTAATCCTTCTGTCCATTTTCTCTTGCTTAACCAATTCAGGCTCGGGAGGGGGGCTGAAGACTATCCCAGCTGTCATAGGACGAAAGACAGGGTACAGAACAGCCTGTAGCAGGGCTAACAGATAGAGACAGGCAATCATTCACACCTACGGCCAATTTAGAATTGCCGGTTAACTCATGCATGGATTGTGGGAGGGAGCCAGAGAGCCCAGAGAGAGCCCACACAGGCATGGAGAGAACATGCAGCCTCCACACAGAAAAGCCCCAGCTGGCCATGGATTCAAACATAGCACCTTCTTGCTGTGAGGCGACAATGCTAACCGGCACACCATCATCTGTAGCTATGAGTTAAATCTAATTCAGAGTCTGCAATCTATTTTTTTGCTTCGTGGCTTCATTTTGAACATGTTAAAATACAATAACAACAACAATAATTATAATAATAAATTTAAGTTCAAAAAGGAGTAGGAAGAAACATATGCTTATTTAATCCCACCAACTTTCTACAATTCAGTAACTACTAATCATTACATTTGTTTCTCCAAAAGTTGAATCTGTTCATCTGGACGTAGCGTTTTGTGGGAGAAACGTTTCGTCACTCATCCAAGTGACTTCTTCAGTCTCAGCTGACTGCAGGTTTCCCCAAACCTTATAAACAGTACATTTGCATAATGACTGAAACCAGCCCACTGAAGGAACAATGGGCTGTGAGGTCAGTTCCTTAATCATAATTATGCAAATTCTCATGACCATTGATCAACAATCACTGACCAAAACCCACTGATCAAAGAACACTGATCAATGGCCATGAGTACCATTCACAGAGATCCAGGAGAGAAGGACAACCGCCGCCCAAGCGAAAACCTGTAGTGATCCCGTATGTGTCAGGAGTATCGGAACAGTTGAGACGCATTTTTTCTAAACACCGGGTCTCTGTGGCTTTTAAACCCCAAAACACGCTGCGCCAAAAACTGGTCCACCCCAAGGATCGGGTCCCCCGACACAAACAGAGTAACATAGTGTACGCTGTTAAGTGCCAGGAGGATTGCCAGGATTTATACATCGGGGAAACCAAACAACCTCTAGCGAAGCGGATGGCACAACACAGAAGAGCAACCTCATCAGGCCAGGACTCTGCAGTCTATTTATACCTACAGGCCAGTGGACACTCTTTCAATGATGAGGATGTACACATCCTGGACAGGGAGGAACGCTGGTTTGAGCGCGGAGTCAAGGAGGCCATTTACGTGAAGAGGGAAAGACCATCCCTGAATCGAGGAGGGGGCCTAAGGGTACATCTTTCGCCATCTTACAATGCTGTGATTGCAGCCATTCCCCAACTCTCTGTGAATGGTACTCATGGCCATTGATCAGTGTTCTTTGATCAGTGGGTTTTGGTCAGTGATTGTTGATCAATGGTCATGAGAATTTGCATAATTATGATTAAGGAACTGACCTCACAGCCCATTGTTCCTTCAGTGGGCTGGTTTCAGTCATTATGCAAATGTACTGTTTATAAGGTTTGGGGAAACCTGCAGTCAGCTGAGACTGAAGAAGTCACTTGGATGAGTGACGAAACGTTTCTCCCACAAAACGCTACGTCCAGATGAACAGATTCAACTTTTGGAGATTTACTTTCCTGGATGATTGAGAATGCATCAAGACATTACATTTGTTTCCTTGTTTATGCCCTATCCTATCACAAATCCTTCTTTTCAATTTGTTACATTTATTTGGCTTTAATTCCAAGTAACATGCCAAGAGATAAACAAATATACAAATACATAATCACATACAAAAGTATACACACACATATACATACACATACATGTCCATACAACACATATGTCAGAACACCCAGTCAAAGCCCTACCTCCTCCTTGAACTTTGCGAGAACTATATTTCTGTATCGGTTTTCCTCACTGAGCCTGTTCCTCAGCTTCATTTAACTTTTGAGAGTGGGAAATTTAATTCCCCCCTTAAATTGTATCCACCATCTCTTTTGGACAACAAAAGGATGACATTATGAGGAAGTAGGTTGTTTACTGTTCCATACATAATTTGTGTCATAATTTTAGATGCAGCACATCATACCACTTTTTTTAGGCTTTATAACAATTGTTCTGTTTCACAGGATTCCAAAATGCAGCAGGTCACTGCTTCTTCTGATAAACTCTACATTTAATCACTTCCAATCAGAGACATGCTGGCAGGATGGAAAATGAAGTCATTATTTTTCTAGACATTGTCGTAAGTTGAACTGCAAAAGAAAAAGAAAAAAAATGAGTTAGTTAATTAGCTCTATACACTCTTGTCTTTTACATGGGTAGATGTTAAAATCTATCTATCTAGATAGATAGATAGATAGATAGATAGATAGATAGATAGATAGATAGATAGATAGATAGATAGATACCATGGTATTTTTCCATGACAGAGCACCAAAAATAACTGCTTTAAGGGGAAAAATACAGTAATTATATTTTAAATCCTTCTTATTTGTAATATACTGCCCTCCCAAACTTTTTGTCTGAGGTGTTGCTTCTGTTTTTAGCTGATGATTGGAAATGGGTTCACAGCTGCACTTCAGTGAAACACTGCATCTGGGTGTTGGTCACTCATCCTTTTCCTGGACTTCTAAAATAACCTCAACATGTGTGCAGGTCAGGTCAGCAGGTTACAGCTAGCTTCCCCCTGCCCTGTAGGAGCACCGGATGACACACTGCAAAGAGCCTGGATGCTAATGTGATTACCATGCGTCATTTTTTTGTTCTTCAGGCTAAAGATAAAGCAGGAAATTGTATTCACTATCATTCCCGTCACTCTACATGTCTATCTTTGTCTACTTCCTACCTCCTGAAACTCAACATCCATCTTAGTGCTTATTTTATCTTTATGTAGCGACCCATTGAAGTGATTGTATCAGGAACCGCTTTTTTCACCTTGACTTATGCTGTTTTTTTCTACTGATTAAGTAAACAAGAGCTATTGTTTTAATAAATGAATTTATAGAGGTGTTAGCAGAAGGATGCAGCAATAATCTTTTTTCTTGGCTAAGCTAACTACCTAGTGCCAGTTGCTTTATATTTAGAGTACAAATAAATTTGTACAACATTACTCAAAAAGCAAGCCTTATAGCATGATCTTAGTTTCTTCAGTTTGCTGTATTTGCTATAATGTAGATGTTTTGATTTTATAAGCCATGCCAACTTCATAGGCTGCAAGCCCTGTTGTTTGACAACAGGAGTGTCAAACATAAAGCCCAGGGGCTAGAATCGGCCCAGCAAAAAGTCCAATCTGCCCCGCTGGGTGTCTTTGGAAAATGTGAAGGCACAGATTTTTTTTACTTTTAACTGTATTTTCATAAATTTTACAGCTTTTCCTACTATTAAAGACCTCTCCTATTATTCATACTACACCAAAGAAATTAGAAGTCATTTTGGCATCTCTTCATTGGCACCCTGTTTAATTTAAATGTTGGGAGTAATTATTATATAGCATAGTAACAGTCACACCTGTTCATATTCCAATGGGCGTCAGTATCTTGCCCAAGGCATCCATAATGGAGCCAGGAATCAATCCACTAAGTGATTAGTAGATGCTCTACCTCCAGGTCAGGCTGACTGGTTTGTGAGAGCAATATGTCAACTGTCAAGTTGAGAACTACGCTGTGAGCAGGATTTGAACCTGCGCAGGGAAACCCCATTGGATTTCGAGTCCAACGCCTTAACCACTCGGCCATCACAGCTGCGAGTTAGCACCTTTCCCCTCACATACAAGGTCTTAAATAATGAGGTTTTAAATAATAAGGCCAAATCTTGTCTTGAGGTGCTCATAGTGCCATATCACTCCAATAAAGTACTGTTGGGGCTTCCCATGATGCACGGAGTGTTTCGTGTTCACTCACCTTTTTTCATTCACTATGCGCTTACATACCTCTTCATTTAATCAGTAGTTTTTATTTCTATCTGGCTCTCTTCCACAACATGTTTTTTGCCCTGTCTTTGCTCCCATCATCCCCATCTGGTTGCAGGTGGCTGCCCTGCGCTGAGCCTGGTTCTGATGGAGGTTTCTTCCTGTTAAGAGAGAGTTTTTCCTTTCCACGGCCGCCAAAGCTCTTTCTCAAAGGGGGTAATTTCATTGTTGAGGTATCTTTGTATTATTGTAGGTTCATTACCTGACAATATAAAGCACCTATTTGGCATAAATAAAATGTCATTGATTTAAGTAACAGATAAACACCTAAAACACAGAAAAATTGCCATGTTTTTTTCTTTTAACTATATTGTCTATGGAAATTTCTGCTCCTAACAATGAAATTTTCTGTGAATTTATGCAGACTGTCTGGGTAATTTACAATAAAAAATGTTGCAGAACATTTTCTGTAACTTTACACGTGTTTATTCGTAGATACCTCACCTGCTTTTCTTTTACTAACTGCAACTGAATGTGTAATTAAACATCTTTACACCACAGAAAGGGAGTTTCACTGGTTGGGCCCACTTAAGTTTAGACGGGGTTTAATATGGCCCTCGATGTAACATGAGTTTGACATCTCTGCTCTAGAATTTCTTTTTCAGAGATTCAAAGAGATAAAGAGTTACAGAAAGTTGTAGTTATAAGGTTAAGAAGCACAAAATAATAATTTTGTTCTTCAGACTTCAGCAATTGGATCACCGGAACTCTTAAGGGATTTTACCTGCCAATACGTTGAGTAAGCTGCAGACATTTGAGTCCTTGCTGCCTAAAGGAGGGACTGGTCACCCTTATCATTCTGTCAAGCTGCTACATGGGATCCCATAAAATCCGGCATAGACAGTCCAGGTGACTGAATAGTTCTTGCGTGGTTTAGATGTTTGCTTTGTGTCATTGGGTCAGCTATCAGGCTTTACTTTTGTCTCAAATCTTCTTTTCAGACAAATGCACCAAACTGTGACTGTTGTGAAAGCAACCCTGTTTTACCCTTCTTGTAAAGAAGACTTTTACAGCTCTGCAAAGAAGCAGCATCGTCTGGCTATTATTAGGCTAATATTTGAGGAGCTCCAGAGCATTTGTTTCTCTATAGACTCTGACATATTGTCTCTGTTCTCAGATCTGTGCAGCACCTCCCACTTTACTTTCTATTCTGGTTCGAGCCAGTTTGTGCTGTCCTGTGAAGAGAGTAGTACAAACTGTTCAATGAAGTGGAAATTCCTGGAAAGTTTTATCTTTTTTTTTTCCATTTTGTGATCACATTCAAGCACACACCGTCTCTGAAAGCTATATCTTGCTTAATCAGTACAGCAGCTTTTAGCTGGGTTAACATAAATTGAAAAGTGCCTTTTGATTGCTTAGTTGGAGTAAAAATGTGACAAAATCATACTCCAGAATACAGGAGTGATGCTAAAAATGGTCCCATTCATTAGATGTTTTATTTTTTAAATAATTAGGAATTTATGATAAATGTTCTGTTTTTGTTTTGGGTTTTTTTTTTTTTCATTTTTAAAGCTAAAAAGAAGACACAAAGAAAGAAATGAATTATATGACAGCAGTTGGAATAATGGGAATGTAAAGACAAACAATCCATTATAGGCACAAACCGAATGAACCCTTCTGTTGTTTCAGATGAATAAAAAACAAAAACAAAAAGCTAGGCTGGACGTGTTCCTCTTCCCTCAGTATTTTCCTTTATCCTGTTTGCTTTTTAGTTTGGGTCAACAGACATCTTTAGCTTAAAAAAATGCATCATTGCAGCATGTTCCGCTGATTCAGATGGAGAAGTAAAAATGGGCCAAGGAATTGAATATGCTGAGTAGAAACAAACATCCAAGTGAACAGACACTGACAAAGTAAGCAGCTCAGTGTTACCACAGTGTACTTGCTACTGATCTGATGTATTTACAGAAATCCATCCATGTTTCTATGCTTGATTTTCTGGAGCGCAAAAACAGAAGCCTTTAAAAAAGCCACCAGCTGTTAGACTGGAACTACCAGATTAGACTAAAGACAAACAAACAAAAAAATAGAGTGAGACAAACCACATACAACACTGTATAAGAGATTGCAGCTGTTCATTTGGTGCAAATCTCTGCTGGCATTATATCAAAAATGTCAAAAATGTCCTTATGTAGATTTTTTTCACTATGCAATTTTTTAAAAAAAGGAGTGGTATTGTTATTATTTTATTGTAGGGGTACATATAAATACTAAAGTATTGTTTGGTCTGTGATTTTCAGCCCATTTGTAGTTTGTTGGTAAGAAACACAAAGCAGCCATAATATCTGATATAGATAAAAACCTTCAGGGGTATAACATGTACGCATGTGCTGATTTTGTTTGCTAAACTCCTGATCATGTAGGATGAAGTTTTCCCCTCATAAGAGCCATTTAGTTCTGTCTCTTATATTTTTACATGTTACATGTGTGTTCCCTCACATGTAATATGACATTGTCACTTTTTAACAATGCTTTCCTCCAAAACTCCTTTTGTTTTAATCACAGGGGAGATCGTTACTGGTTCGGTGCAGACTCCTTTAATCCTGCAGCTTCATAGATTCATAGGTTCTTTGTAAATGTACAGTTTTTAGTATGGTCGCATATACCGTCTTTATTCTATAATCAAACCTGCATTAACCTGAAGCTGTGATTCAGAGATGTTCATGGTTGCCATGCCTTTGTTTGTTTTTGGCCATGGTTTTCTTTGCTTGACAGTGACTTCAAATGGGAACACAGTGGCCTCTAAAGCTAAATTAAATTAGCACATCGAGATCATGCGGAGAAAATATTCAGATAATCTCAGCACAGACGTAGTTCAGAAAAGCAAAGCAGTACTTCTAATGGGAAGTCTTTATTTCCAAAAGCATGAATCTGGAGACAGCCACAAACCTGATGAAAACAGGTTAACTGTAGAAGAAATAAAAAGAAATAAAAGAAACTGAGAAATAAAAAATAAGAATCTCCCGCCCTTTCACTCTTACTTTAGCTGATGTTTAGAAACCCAGATGTGCATTTATTGAAAACACAATTCTAAATAGGGTAATTTAATCACCCCTTTCGGATTCATGTTCACTATAAAGACTTCTTTTAGTAACACTTCTTTCACTTCCTATATCCTACCAAGCACATGTCCTTGCTTTATGTTTTTTTTATGAAATAAAAAGTAAGAAGGAGGGAGGCCAGGATAGATTTTTACTGCTTTGGTATAATAGTCTAAACTGAGCTGTGTTATTCTTTTGGACCTTCTCAACAGGCAGTTTAATAGTTAACATGTTTGATATAAGGCAACTTGAGACTAGAGAGAGTTGAGGAGGAGGGAAGCATCAGTTTCAGCGAGCAGGGAAAGATTTGGCCGAAACACTTCGTCACAGGGCTCCTTGTTACACTACAACAACAGAAAACTCAGACCTCTGGCCAAGACCTGTTGCATAACCGGTGGTGTGATAGTATGCACAAAAGGGAGTGAAACAGAGTAAGGGGCAGCAGGGATGAAAGGATACAAAGGAAAATGGAGCTGACAGTGAAGTCTCTGGAGAATTAACGCCTGCCGTGATTAGCACTTAAAACTTATACATTCCCATAGATGCTTTAACATGCTGTGGTGTGATTATATGATATTACTTAACTTAGCCTAGTCATGACATGAAAAATATCTATCTAAAATCTTCAGATGTCACTTTAAGTTGTGTAAATGTATGCAAAGAGAGTCATTCATGGTGTGAATGTGTCTAATTTTATACTGCGGTAAGACACAGCGGATGCTCTGCTTTGTTCTTGGACCACTCGTAAATGCAGCGGAAGCATAATCTGTGCAGGCAGCGGTCCAGGTGGGAAATGTTGCTGAATGCTTCCAAACAGATGGGGCACTTGGAGTCAGGTCACACCTCTGCAGACGTCATTTCAACTGATTTTTTTCTGCCATTCTTGGCTCGGATGCAGGCCGATCTTGAATGCTGATATGATCTGACGCAATAACACAAATGAAATATAAATTAATTAGTAATTTGGAAATACTCACATTTACCAGAAAAAGGCACTTTATTGAGTGGCTCACATTAAATTACACCCTAATGTTCTGTGATATTCATATTGTTATATATCATGTAACATAAACAAACCCTGAGACATGTCTGTACATATACACAGGAAAGGTCTGCAATTGTTAGCATGCTAACTGCTGCCAGTGGTAAAACCAGTAATACAAGTAATCTGTGAAAATGTAACCACATTAGTTTCAGTGAAAAGCACTGCTTATGACTAGCCTGTCCTTTGTGTTAGTGCTAATGTCCTATCACAATCATGATAATCCTGTATGTGACAGAGACATTCTCAGGACTATAAAGCAAGCTTGAAGGTCCTGCCACAGCATTTTTCAATCAGGTTGAGGTCTGGACTTGACTGTGTCGTTGCAACACCTTCATTATTTTAATTTTCAGCTATACTGGTGTAGATTTATTGACATGCTCGGATCATTGTCTTGTTTGTCTTTGGTATACAGAGGAATTCATAGTCAATTCAAGGTAACTGCAAGGTGCCCAGATCCTGTGTGCTGATATGCTGTGCTTAGTGTTAAAATGGCACTCTGTATTATTTCCTAAAAGCCCCACTTTGGTCTGTCCATAGGACATTGTCCCAGAAGTCTTTGTTTGTTACGTTTGTTAAGATTCAACGTTACAAAACTACACCATGCTAAGTGCTCTTTCAGAGAGAAGAGGTTTTCTCCTGGCAGTCCTTCCAAATAATCTACACTTGTTCCATTCTTTTCTAATTGTACTTGAACTTTAATTTTTAACACGCCAACTGAGGTCTGTAGAGTCTGAGATGGGGTTTTTACAGTTTCTCTGAGCATTGCTCACTGGGATCTTGGGGTGAATTTGCTGGGACCTCCACTGTCAGGAAGACTGTGGCATTGTGATGACACACACCTGAATGCTCCAGACCAGCAAACTGACAATACTTGGTCTTTTAGAGAGATGCTCACACATGCTGATGATTTGTTAATAAAGTCTATTTTAGTAACATCAGCTGTTATTTAGCCTCTTAACTCCTAATGGAAGCAATTAGAATCAGAATACTTTATTAATCCCTAAGGAAAATATGTAAACATTTGTTTGCAAGAAATGTGTTGTCAGAAGTGGGATTTGAACCCACGCCTCCAGGGGGAGACTGCGGCCTAAACGCAGCACCTTAGACCTGTTGGCCATCCTGACTAGGAAAAGAAGGGTGCACTTAATTTTTCACAGGACTACATACAGTCTTGTGAGAACTTTCTTTTTCACAGCTATATTTGAAAGCCCTTTTAGGTGGGTTTTAATAGCAAAGGTGAGCTGGATATAGTGTCTTCAAGCTTATCTTACTTGTCTAATTATATCTAATAAAAGCAACAGTAGTTGAGGTGGGTAGGGCTTGTGAAAAGGTAAATTACAATTGGACCCGGAGAGTCCTCAGCTACTGTCGTTATGGTAAATGGTAAATGGCCTGTATTTGTATAGCGCTTTACTAGTCCCTAAGGACCTAAAGGAGGCTTTACACAACCAGTCATCCACCCATTCACACACACATTCACACACTATTATTACACTGTTGCCTATTAATGATCAACCTGGATGGTGAATTAAGTCTCCCAATGCTAATAAATGTGCTAATAAATAAAATACAGCTTTTATAAAGGCCGACTTACATAAGTAAGAAAACTTGCTTTTCAAAATGTTCTGCACTGAATGCCCTGAGACTCAGTAGCAAATGCTCGTTTGAACTCAAAGTAGACCTTGAAGTCTGACCAAAGAAAAGTTACACTACAGCAATAAAGCTGCTAGTAAAGATTGCACTCTGATTGGTCTTTTGCGCCCTGGTCACTGCTTCCTGGTGGTGCTGGAGGTAATGAGTCACTCTGTAGTGTTCATGCAAGTTGCTTGTTGCTGGGAAATGGCTCAAGATCATAAAAGGCAGTTGTAGCCAGCTGACTGGCTCCCCTCTTCATTGAGTTCCTGTGCATGCTCCAAGTTACCCATGAATGAAAAGCCACTTTCTTCCTCTTCTCTGGTGCGTGGCTACGCAGGAGAGTGAAAGGGAGGTGGGAAAGCAACGGACAATACAGTAACCCAGCGCTGGCCTGACACACAATGTGAGGTCTCTGTGCCCTGGTGGACCAACACACAGAGAGGCCTTTCTCGTGATCCAACTGCTTCTCCAATCCCACGCCAGCATTTCTGTGCACTTTAATTACGCAGCAAGCACATGCATATTCACGTGCTAATCACGTCACCTCAGCAGAGACACCCTGTAAAGTAATTAAGACAGCAGAGGAACATGTGATCAAAGTGGATCAGCACAAAGAAAGGACATTAATTGTCTGGCGCTTATATAATACTGTCAGTCAGAGCAGGCTGATTGTTCTGTGTTGGTATGTCCTGCTGTGACCAAAGGGTTTCCTGCTGTGTCCTTCAATGAGCTAAAATAGCAAAACAATGATCTCATCAGCACTTGTATTCAAGAAAGTGTGCAACATAATGTACATTTACCTCAACTGCTGTTTATTAAACTACAAATTATTTGCACTTTGCATTTATGGCTATACTGTAAGTTTTATGCAAAGAACCTACATTTTGATAATGCTGGAAGATGCTGTACAGACAAATTAAGCAAAGGCTACTTAGTATATTACATAGGAACATATGTATGCATGATACACACAGGGCATCCTTCCATATAATATTCCACTAGACTGATTTTCTTGCACAGGATGCTACTTTCAGTAAAGTTAGAGGACAATTCAGTGAGATGCTTCTATTCTCCTTTCATATAATAGAATATAAAGTACCTTACTTTATAGCTTAATGGTAAAACAGCTCATCATTGGTGTAGCATCTGTTAAGGTGCTGCTTTTGAAGTTATTTGTGCCTTTGTGATCAGTGCCTTACAGTGTAAGGATTTTTACAACAAATTAACCATTTAAAAACTTGGGCACCCATGAAACTTAAGACATACGTATGATCATTCTTCACTGTAACATAGAAATATATTAAAATGATATAAATAAAAATTGAAGCACCAGTTTTGAAGTTTTGTTTGCCTCAATGTACAATAATTAGCCCCAGAGAATACATTAAAGTCTGTAGGAACAGAAGTGAACTTTTACTGCATCCCTCTGTCCAAGATGTTTGCTACATGACTGAAATAAACTAACCGTTAGATTTGCACATGCTCAAAAAACCCTGCTGGAACCCCAACACACGGCAGCACAGAAAGGCTTGTTCAGCAGAAAAAGCAGAGCAGTGTTGTGGCTGATACTTGATCTTTTATTGGATTTTATTTTCTGGGCACGCACCCAGTTAGAAAAACAAAGACAAAATGTTTTGTTAGCTTGATATTCTGCAGGATGATTTGTCAAGCTCCCAAAAACAGACAGCATAAAGTTGCAACACTTTGCCCTGAAATTTAATAGTACCATTTATATGCAAAGCCTCTTAAATTGAAGGCATTCACACAGTGGAGCTCTTGAAGCTTTCTGCTTCACAAGTTTCTGAAGACTCAGCTGAGTTGCAGTGCTTTGTGGGAATATAGCTTTGATGGCATAAGCTGCATCATTCCAGTAGACTTCTAGTGGAAGAAATTGTTGCACAAGTTTTAATTTTTTAAAACTTCGGGGGGGGGGGGGGGGGGGGGTCTCTTATCAACACAGGGTAAAAATATATATACCTATAATCCTATCTGCAAATATATCCATACATCCCCATTATTATTTGTTTTAATGTCCCTCAGCAAGTTGCACCTCAACCAGATGCTTCCTAAAGGCATCAATGAGATTCTGGTATAATCTTGACCGGATATTTGAACACGCTTCTTGACAGAATTTGTAAAGTTTCATTAAACTTGGTTGGCACAAACTCAGTCCTTAAGCATAGTCCACAAATTTTCAGTATTTTCAGGTCGGCACTTTGGGAAGGCCATTCCAGAAGTTTGACGTTAGCCTGCTTTATCTTTCAAAAAGCAGTTTTGATTTTTTTGGGGGGATCATTTTGACCATCTAACTGTTGATTTCTTTTTTCATTATTCAATCCAATTTATGCGATAACCCAGTACCACTGGCAGCCCCAGAGCATGATGCTACCACCACCGTGCTTGACAGTTGGTACAGTGTTCTTAGGTTTGAAAGTCTCACCTTTACGCCACCAAGCATTTCTCTTGTCATTGTGCCCACATAGTTTAACCTTTATATCATCTGACCATTAAACCTTTCTCCAGAAGGCATTTGGCTTGTCCATGTGGACAACTCCGATTTTCAGTTGAGCTTGAAGATGTCGACTTTGGAGCAGGGGCTTCATTTTTGGGGCAGCTCTTGGTGGTTCCTGGGTCGTTCCTAACTCATGCCTCTCAGGTGTCAGTCCGTTAGTACAATAACTATTACTTATGTACATTTTTTGGAATCTGCAGTTGTTTAGAAATGGCTCCAAAAGACCTGAATTATAAATCTACACTTCTCCTTCTTAGATCTTCACTGAGTTCCTTGGACTTTCCCATTGCTCTGAGTATTGGTCAATCCAATGAGTGCTAGCACAAAAATTATTTTTATGCTATGAAAGAAAAATACCAATTTCTACTAGTCAATCATGATCACCAATTAAATAAATAGGCCTTGACCTGGTTTAAAGATACTGTAAAACCTTCATCAGCACTTATTTAAAGATTTAAGTCAGTGTATGCTTACACAATAACATTCATGCCCATGATGAGTGCACATATATTTCCTTTATTACTTCACACTGTGACTGGTGAGCTATACAGAGTTTTCTGAACTCTAACAGTTAAAGAGCGCACAGATCATATACTCACACATTTAACACAGAACATTGTTTGAAATATGTGAACAACAGCAGAGTTTTACAATTTTACAATTTTAGGTGTACAAGAGGGAGCACACACAAACAGTTTTGTCATTGCTGCTTCAATGTAAACCTTCAGTGAAAGGCTAGGCTGGGGTTGGGTGGTTTCTGGCATGATTCAGTCATTTCAGTTCTTCAGAAAAAGGAAATACCTAAAAGAAACTAAGCCAGGACTGTTGGAGGTGTGTGCTGATAATTTTGTATTTGTTCCAAAAAGCATCTAAACTGAAGGTTTCAAGGTGAGATTCAGGGAACAAAGTAAAGTAAAGCCTTAAACCTGAACAGGAAAGAGCAAGTAAGCCAATTTAATGATTAGCGCACAACTCCAGTCAGACCAATTACGCTTTAACCAAACTGTCATTGTTTCACTGGCACAAACAATATTGCTGGAAACATTTCTGAGTCTGTGTAATCCATTTCAGACTTGGTAACTTGGAACATTGATAAGAGAAATACCCCGCTGTCATGCACAGAAAAGCAGTTTCCTTTTTTTCAGCAGCATGATCATGCTTTATAGTTTATCTATTGAGGTTCTACTGAGCCATTTACTAATGGTGATTTACACACAGCAATTAGTCATGTGGTGTTAAACTACGTCAGATTTATTTACTAACATATTTTTGAATTATATCTCCACTTGTTTCAATAATGTCCTAAGAGTCAGCTGATATTTTTTTGGACTGGGACAATGTGCCTGAAAGACTAAATCAGCAGATTATGAATAATCTGCTGATTATTCAAAAGATTCAAACTTCCGTCTTTCGACTAAGCACCGAAAAAGCACAGCACAGGAAGGGTGGCAACGTGCAAGATCAACGTCTACAATTATCAGCCAGAGCACAAACGCCGAAGACATCCGAGAGGTGCACAACTGAATCATCAGGATAACTTCCTGTTGACTTATGGGTTTGGACTTGTGGACAAAACAGCTAGGGGTGGTCTAGAAGTTAAACTAAGGGTCAATCCATTAAACAAACAGCTCCCGCTTCCCATGGAATTTCCTCCTCCACATGAAACAAGTCCACTGCAGGGACATTGATTTATATACTGTGTCTTGTCATGGAGAAGACAGTCTCCACAGTGTTTAACAGATGTCTGTAAAACTCTCTCGTACCTCTCTCTTCTCCCCCTCGTGTACGTACTGATAACAATTTGAGCCAAATTTTGGATTTATCACTCCATAACAAGTGTTTCTACTGATTTTCCACCAGGTTCTAGTGTAATTTGGTATACCTCAGCCTTTTCTCCCTGTTTCCTGTCCTTAAGAATGGCTTCTTGACAGCCAACCTTCCACTGAGACCATTTCTGATGAGGCTTCAGTGAACAGTAAATGGATCATCTGAAGGTTTAGATGCATCATCCAGGTCGTGTGTCAGGTCTTTGTTTGGATTTTTCCTATTTCTGAAGGACAGGACTTTCAGATACTGTTCATCTGCTGTATATAATTTTCTAGGCCTGCCACTTCTTCTTTTGTCCTGCACTTGTCCAGTTTCCTCAAATGTTTTTGAGGTCACGCTGTACACCACACTGAGATATGCCAAATTTTGGCTATAGCTTATATTTCCACATCACTCTGAGTGATACAAATACTTACTGACCTTGTATTGATTATTGACAAATACTACCCTGCTGCCCTTCAGTTCCTAAATTCTTTTTGATCTCATCATTGTTTTATCACTGATTCAATATTTCACCTCCCTACAAACAAGAAGAACTGGTCACTCTGTGGTATTTAAACCTCTGATATCCTTTAGTATTTACTCGTGGTAACTACAGTAAACTTCCCAGTTGTTATATAAACTTTGATTTTCTTTATGCAACTCAAACCCTGACCAAACTGGTTTTAGGTTCATTAAGATGCTGTAGACTCGACTCAACCTGTGGGCATTGTGTAGATTTTTTAAAGCTTGCTTTACATTAACCCCTTAACTGTGTTAAATCTGTTTGTTGTTTGATGTTTTTTTCTTATTTTTAATGTTTTGCATGCTCCTATTCACACCTTAAGAGGGAGTGCAAAGGAAAAATTATGTTAAAGGGTAATGATGCACCTCTACTCTGCAATTGTTTGCTTTGACTATTTTTATGACCAGTTTTTTGTACACCACACATTATTGTGTACTTAATGATCCTGGTCCTATCAAAACAAATTAATCTATTTTAATTATAAAACCATGCTGGATAAACACCCTATTTATCTGTCTAATCTCCTATCATGTACCAACAGATGTTATAATTCACCCTCCTTAATAGCCACTTACCCTGGATTTACTCAGAACTATACAACATCTTTTTGTTTGCACACAGGTCAGGCAATAATCTTTAAAACACACACACACATGGTGCAAAATCTCAAATAAATTTTAAACTGCTATTCCTACTCTGGATTGTTCATTATGTACAATGAATCCAGCCCTGTGAAAAATATACAATATATTAAAAATAAAAAAAACAAAATTTTAAAATTTACAATATACATCAACTCTTCCAAAAGCATGCTTTCTGGCTATAACTGACAAAAGTATGGTTGGTACAAAAAACCGCACATCATCAGCAGAACGCCATAGCCTTAATGATAGATGGTGGTAGTAGCATCATGCTTTGGGGCTCTTTTTGGCAGCTTCACTCGAGGTGGAGAAAGTTATGAACAATTACAGATAACAGTAAATTTTTACACTGAACCTTCAGGCCTGGTTCAACTAAAGGCCCAGACCTAAATACAAATTGAAAATTTGTACTGATGCTCTCAGTATTTTATTACATGGACGGCACATGTCAGAGGCAAGATATAGGAAAATTAGTCTCAATAAAATCATCCATCAAAGCCTCATCAGCCAAGCTGTGACAAAAACTACAAAAAATAAAGTAATTTTTTATGAGTTAAAACTTACTACAACAGCCTGGTTATATTGATGGGCACATCCTTAAACTAATACTGTTGAAGTACTATTTCATTTTAACAGAGCATTCAGACTGTCTTCATTTAGCCACACTTGCCCACTCTCCCGTGTTAAAAGCGCTCCAGATCTGTCAGACTGTGAGGGCATCTCCTGTGCACAGCCCTCTTCTCACAACCTCACAGATATTTCTACTGGATCCAGGTCTTGGTTTTAGCCTTGTTCTGGTGAAGCCATTCTTTTCATGATTTGAAAGCATGCTTTGGATTGTTGTGCTGAAAGTCATTCAGCATCCTTTATGTAAGACTTCCCTCTTTACGAATAACTTTTTTAAAATTGCAGTTCAGCCAACATTTAAAAGATTTAGATAAAAAAAAAATCACACGTAACACAGGTCATCAGACACGTGGCGAAAGAAATCACATGTAACACAGCTGACACGAGATAGACAATTGATCAGACACATGTGGATAAAAGAAACCTTTAAGATAAAGACATTTTATTTTCTGTCTGGTTTTTTTTTTTACAAACATTAAGCTCTTGCCTCAGAAACAGCATCTGGCACTGCTTCTCATCTCCCTCACATATATATATATATATATATATATAGTATAGTATAGTATAGTAAACACAGCAACATTTTATCGCTATTTTATCAATATTCCTAAATTTTAAAAAAAAGTAGTAAATAAAACTTGCAGATTTTTGCTAAATTTCAAAAACGTAACTTTTTTTTTTAAAGTACCACTGCTATGGTAGCTGTGTGGTGGCCTATGTCACTGTGTTCAGTCTCATGCCCCTCCAAAGTGCAACAAACTTGGTGCTCTGACCCCCATGAAGTTAACTCATATGTTTATGACAAAATTTCATCAACAGCAAAATGCAACAAATCCTGGTGTATAACACCAATACCAATTTTGGCTCAAAATTTTCTCTGTCAGATTTGGATAGCCATCGGTTGTAACAGCTACCCATTTGTCCCTGTCTGTTCAAGCATGCAGTTATCTCCAGGAACCTTTCAGTGAGTGCATTGGTGCCAACGCCATAATCTCAAACTCATTTGTTAACCCACATATAAATATGAGTAACTAAGCTGTGTCGAGGGCACCATAACCAAAGGGCTGGATGTGACCCAGGGGCCGTGCAAAGCCCAGGTCTGATTATGTGACTCTGGGGCAAACTGTTCGAGTTTTCTTAAAAACATGTTCATCATGTTTTAATGATTATTTTCGCTGTTACACCATATTTTCTCCACTTGTTGACGACTGTCTTCACTATCTCACACAGTATACTGTATCTAATGCCTTAGAATATCATTTGCACCCTTCTCCTGACTGATACCATATCTTTCAGCAATGCTTTGTAAGCTCTTTGTAAGATGCAACCAAGTAAAGTCAGAAAAGTCTTAGGACAGCTGATCTTTGACTTTAATCAGCCAAACTGGTGGCAGGTGTGTTCTGACTACTATTTAACATGAATTTGAATCTGATTGTTTATTTTGAACACAGTCATATCCTGACGGTATCGATAGATAGATATTGGTGTCTTTTTTTACATCACAAAAAACTTCCATTTTAACAGGGTTGTGCAGATCCTGATGACTGAAATCATACACTATCCATCAGATGCATGTAAGTAAAATGTATTTATATAGCTCTCTTTAAGACAAGAAACCAATCACAACGTGCTTTACGGAGGTCTTAGTAAAAAAAGACGACTACTACACGGTCAAAAATAACACACATGAACCAAGTAAAATAACACAGAACACAACATTACCCGAACGTCTGTCTGAATAGATGAGCATGTGTGTGGGGCTGTTTGTACAGCCCACAGCACAGGCGGAGCGGAGCGGAGGGCAGGTCTGTCGTCATCGCTCCTGCTGTATTATTAATGAGGAGGCAGCGGCCACGGAAAAACTGGCTCCTTCTGGTTTCCAGGCATAAATACAAAGCGCAGCCGGTCTGAGGGAAAAACGGCACAAAGGAAAACGGAGCACTCTGAGGTTTTACAGCTAAAGACCAAGAGAGTCAGGTAACCAGCTCTTCTACTAAAGGGAAAAACTGACATATTTAACAGGTTATTATTCAGCAGCGGGACGGTAAAGAGGACCGCCGTGATTCTAATTGTTAACGTAAGGGGGGGAAAGAGGCTCTGTTATCTGTGGAAACACTGTGACAGCTCAGGGGGTCCTGAAGGCAACCGTACACACAAAACGTCACCCACTTGTTTGTGTTGAGAAAACATGAACGGGCATGCTGCCTGTGTTTAAGCTCGCCGGTGGACGAGCACATCAGATGTTATTTGATGTATCGCAGGTCTTTCTCTCTCTCTCTCTCTCTCTCTCTCTCTCTCTCTCTCTCTCTCTCTCTGTGTGTGTGTGTGTGTGTGTGTGTGTGTGTGTGTGTGTGTGTGTGTGTGTGTGTGTGTGTGTGTGACGGGACAAAGTGCTCAGGCTGGAATAAGGTGGGTTTCTGCTTTTTGCTTTGAGGTGCCTTCAGGTGTTGTATGTTTGTTGTTATTCTCACCATCACGTGTTGTCTTTCACAGATAATTAGTTAAAGTAACGCAGTAACGGAGTTTGCTTTGTTTCAAACTGCTGCCACTTTGGCATCACAGCTGAGCTATACGTGGCAGGGGGAGGCTTGTACTCCAGCTGATCCAAGCAGGATATCCACCAGGGAATCAAACAGTCTGATTTCCACTGATTTTTACCTTCTATCTGCTCTGCTGCTTTTCTAATGATGTTTGAACTCGTTGTCTTCATTTTATCGGATTTTTTTTTAGACCTAACTAATTAATTTTATTCTTAATCATTTACTTATTGATCAGTTCTATTTTATCAGATTCTCACTTTCTCGTACTCCCCTTCTTTAAAAAAAAATTATCAATGAATCCATGAAAATGATTTAATAAATAAAGTTGTCCTTGCAGGTAAAAATGTTATATGTAGGTCAAGGGGATTTTTACATCTCGGCAACCCCAAAAACAAAACCTGTTGTTAACCTCTGTCGTGATTTCCTACAAATATAGCTTAAAATACCTTTAATTGGTTTTCTCACTTTATATGTTTTCTGATTTGTGAATTTTATGCTCTGACTCTATCAGTGGTGATTTGTGGTGGTAATTTGTATACCCTCATTGTGCATCTCTAATTGATTTCATTAATTATTGGATGCAGCAGCATCTTAGGGCACGGCTCTCATCTTTATCTGCATTTGGAGAAGAACAGTGTGGTGTATAAAGGGGCACGTCGGTGGAGTGTTTATGTCTTTGTGAGCGGGGTGCCTCCGGTCCTTCCTCCCAGCTTGGGAAATGCAGAGCTGGGAGAGAAGTGTGGAATGTCTGGCCTTTGGCAACACCCCCACCCGACTACCCTGCATTTTTTTTTTCCTCCATCTTTTTTCATGTAAGGATGTAGAAATGTCCATTTCCATGCTACTACTCGCATGGGACCAAAAGAGGAAATGCAGATGTGAGTGTGGACACAGCTGGAAAGGGCTGTGTTCACAATTAAAGCAGAGAGGAAAGCAGTAAAGATGAGAGCCACGAATGAGCTCAGACTCAGTGATTTAAGACATTCCAGCCCAAGACTCGCCCTGCAACTTGACAAGTCCACCAGCACGCACACTGTACTGTAGATTGCTATTTCTAGGTCAATGGTAGCCCTACCCCCTCCCCTCCCCGTCTATTCTCCTCACTCCACCCCACCCTTAGCCGTCTATCTACCCAAGGCCAAGCCACACATTAATCTGCTCTAGTGGTGTAAAGCCTGGTGCGGTGACATGTGGCGAGTGTATTACCCGGCCATAGAATTACATGCTACCACGGAGAGATGCGCAATCTGTCAGTTCAGTGTGTGTGTGTGTGTGTGGGTGTGTGATTAAATGCTTTCCATCAATTAGATCCATCATCCGTTCAGGTGAATTTTAACAGTGAAATAGGATTTATTTTGTAGGTCAAGCCAGATTTCATCAGAGTTATTCTAGATGGGTATGTTGCACTTATGTTTCAGCGCAAAGAAGAAAATGAACCTGACATGATTTCCAACATGGCCTAAACCTGGTTTGGGATCTTGTTTTAGGCACAAGTTCACCCACATCTGAGTGTCTTAGTCCGAGTGTGTGGAGAAGCGGGGAGGGGGGAGACAAAGCCTGTAAAATCCCAGTTCTGGAATATAGAGGGAAGATAGAAAGCATTTCTGAAAAATTAACAACTGGGACTGTCACAATGTTGTCATATACAACATTGGAAAGTGCTGACACAAGGTCAGCGTGTTAGTGTGCGTCTCCTCCAAAGTGGTGGTCAGAGAAGCTGAGGCATTTATCATAATGTAAACAGTAAGTACAAGTCACACATCATGAAGGTGGGTCTTTATTGGCTGCTGGAGATGATTCACGTAGTTACTTGTGTTTTCTGTGGACTGTGTCTGAGGAAACGCTTGCGTAATTCATCCGTAGAAACCAGTTTAACATCATACACATTTGTATTATGTGAAATAAAGAATTTAGCTTAAAAGGTTTTGCACATACATACATTTGATCAGAGGCAATGGGCTGCAGGGTATAAACCAAAAGGTACCCAACTGATAGCTCACCAGCATCCTTTTCTCTTTTCTGTTGTTGTCATTGTGTTTTGCATTTTTCTGTTTTGTTTTTTGCCACAAATCAGTTTCCTGTGTGATGTTCAAACTTAACAGCTGCAGAATTAAAAAATCAAAATCACATAATGCCACAAAAACACATTTGTACACCACATTCTTAAACAAACTGCCTTTGAAGCAGCAGAGCAAAGAGACATGGTAGTTCCCGACTGGGTTTTAAAAAAAAAAACAAAAAAACAAAAAAAAGCATTTTTGAGTCCTTCATGAATATATTATTGTTCCAGAAATACGTACAGCAGACTAACACCAACCTCTTTTAAAGCCTGTGAATGAGTCCATTCATGTTGATGCTGAATTCATATTTCAATTTTAGATTCTGGGAATGTAACTGATGATTGGTGTCGTTGTTAAAACTGTTTTCTTGTTGTTGTTTTTTCTGTGTGCAGAGAGTAAATGGAACATTTCTCAGCTCAAAGCATTCATGGCTGGGATTAGTTTCAGAGAAAAAGGCAAAACTGAAACTCGGCCTCATTTAATACTTACAAAGATGCGATTCAGTGTTTTAATTGGTAGCTTGTTCACAAGTGCTAATGCAGAATGGAGTCAGTCGAGCGCTGTGCATGGATTAACCACTTAATATTCTTATATGTTAGTAATAATACAGTTTGAGAAAATCAATAGATTATGTTTTCATGGATACACAATATTGTTCCAATTTACAGACTGTATAGAAAATATAGACATAGCTTCTTGGTCTGAAAAGTAAAACCAATGTAAAGGTGCCTCAAACCTGCACTCTTTCCAGTTCCCAGTATTGGGGGACTCCTCTTGTTGTAAAAAAGAAGTCAGATTGGGAATTGTGACTGTGACAATCATGTGATTTCAAAACACGTGAAACTCCCAAATCCTGTTTTTCTAACAGTATGTATTTTGATTGTTACCAGTGAACGACTGCAGAATTAAAGCACTTTGAAATCAGATGTTTCTTTTTGATACACCCTGTACTTTTCTAATTGCTTTATTGTCTCTAGCATCTCAAAGGACAAAAAAGAAGCATAAGCGTTATGGCGAGCTTATCTTGTCATTTACAAGTCGCTGCCATAAGCTTGTGGGGTGTATCTCAGTTTGCTATGCCAATCACACCCAGTTTCAAAAAAAAAAACCCCAGATAGCAGCGGGCAAAAGCTCAGCTTCTAGGCAGGACGATGTCAGTGGGTGATGTCATGGCGGCCGCATCCGTCTTTATATACAGTTTATAGTCTAAATCTGTCAATTCCAGCAAAACAAACATCATCCACGGGGGGGGGAGGAAAATAAGAAGAAAATTATTTTATTCACAGTGTTGCTCCATGATTTGAAACATTGCTGAAAAAAGAACCCCTCAAACATAGTAAATGTTGGAAGAAGCCCCTGTTTTACGAATCCAGGAAGTCTGACCTGTATTCACGAGGAGGATCATGAAGTCAGGCCACATGTCATGTACTGACGGGCAGATTTGAGGGTTTAACCCACATCTGTTTCAGCAGTCGGATACGAGCGTTTCTCGTACAGATGTTCTGTCAAAGCTTGTGGTTTCCTCTCTGACAGCCTTTTTGTTCTTTGTCCTTTGATCAGCTGGTCTTGCAACTGCACTATCACTGCTCACAACTTTCCTACAACACAGTTCCTCAGACTTCAAAATCAAGTCAAAGTTTAATATCTGTGCAGAGGCCTATTGCGTGTCACAGTTATGTCTATTTGCGGTCTGCAGAGTGCGTGTACGTCTTTCAGCTGGGTGGCCTCAAGCTAAGGGAAACTCGATGTCTATTTTCTAAACAGTATATTATGTACTGAACTCTCTCCGGTGTTGCTGTGGTAACAAAGCAGGGAGTTTTTGTGTGTGTTTGTGTCTGCGTGTGTGTGTGTGTGTGTGTGTGTGTGTGTGTGTTGGCAGGATATGGGTTACCTCAGAAGACATTATACTGATGCTTGTACAAGTCAGGAGTAGGAAAACAGACCTAAACGTTATCATATAATGGCGATAACTTTTGACTGATATATCTCCCATAAGGAACTACAGTGTTAGTGCGTAGTGACGTTCAGGAATGTCCTCTGTGCTGTTTCCCACACTCATCCGCAGCTGTCCATACATCGATAGCGAACAGCCTTGTGTGGCTGAACAACAAGGTCGTCTGTGTGTTATGTCTTCACAGTCATGGTGTCTCTGAGCAGTTTCAGTTAAATTAGAGGGACTCTGACAAGAAATGAGCAAGGGTTTGCTTTTGTGCCTTTGTATAGTCTATTCTCTGATGGAAATAACAGGGTTGTCTCATCGCTTCTAATTTGGCCTTGTGCTTAATAATAAACAGACACACTATGGGAAGGCAGAACATTAGCCGCATGGCATGGGGGGGGCTAAATTAAGTTAATCACAGGTATAAACACAGCTGTAAATGTTGGTTATATTCACAGGAATGCCAATAAGCAGGACTTACCAGTTGTAAAATAGGTTGTGTGTTTTGATTTGGGGGTTTTTTGAGGAGGGGTGGCTTTATTTTTGTGTTAAAACAAGCACATACTTAGACCAACAAGCAGAGCACCAAAGAGGCCCAGATTTGACTCTGGTTTGAGGTGCACTGGTCAAAAGGTTCTGGTTTGGTTGGGTAGTGTGAATAAATCATCGTCTTGTGTATGCTACATTTGCTGAACAAGATCATTTTATTACCTTATTTTCACCACGTCCTTGTTATTCTTGTTATTCTGTAGGTGAAACTGGTGAGAAAGTATTTAAATTCCATTCTTTTTATATTTATCATCAATTCCTCTCCAAGGTAACTGCCTTTAACAAACCCTGCCACTTTTTTCTGTCATCATCCTGAGGGCGGTGAAGTCATGCCCAGGCAATACGTTTGTCAGGCAGCCAACAGCACAGATGTGCAGGGCACACCTGTAAATGTTTTGGGTTTCGAAAAGTCCTCAAACTGAAATCATCACCATGGATAGTCGCCTCAGGCTCTAAAAACAGAGTTTTGGAAGCTAAGAGTTTGACAAACTTAAAGCTGATCTTTCTTGATGTAGAACCTCTGAGCAAATTGGCACTTTACGAACACGCACAGATATACACATGTTGTGTTGTTGTTACACTTGTTTTACATGTACATAGCAAATTTGAGTTAAATAGCTTTAGACTTTATTGTCCTCTTGGGTAGTTTTACTCTAAAGGTTCCAGTATAAAGTAAAAAAATGCACTCTCAGTAGTTTCCCCAACCTCTCCTGTACATATAAACTCCACATTATGTAGTTTTGCTGAGTTTTACATGTGTATTTGTCACCTTCCTGTCAGTGTCATCATTTGTAACTTGGTTTTTGCTCTTTGCTCTGTCCCCAGCCTTCATTGCAGAGGAGTTTGGACGGCATGCAAAGTTGTGAAATTTCCTCAGACAGCACTGATGATCCTCTTAGTAGCGGCCTACGTATTCATCGGCAGCCTCGAATAGTAGTGATTGGAGCTGGCTTGGCTGGCCTGGCCGCAACTAAGATCCTACTGAAAAACGGCTTCACTGATGTCTCTGTCCTAGAGGCATCGGACCACATCGGCGGGAGAGTTCAGAGCGTTCAGCACGGTGGGAGGATTTTTCTGTCTTAACCCAAAAATTAGCATCACACACTAATTGGGTTAACGGGTAGAATGAACATCTCCAGTTGATTAAATCATGAAGTTCTACGTCAAGTTATATTATACGATGAGGCAAAGTCTCTAGAAAACCATTGTGCCTTACTGCCAATCATTTGAATGGATCGTGGACGAGGTTCACTGGTTAAGTCGTTTGGAAAGCTTCTCTGTTTTGATTTTGTTTGGTTAGTAAGAAGTCACATTACCCACACAAGTGTGATTAAGAGTCTAAGCTGGCTGTTAAAGATATTGGAAAACAGCAATTTATCAGCCCCGAGAGTGTGGTTGAATCAACTTTATCCACTCAAGACAACATTAGAAAGCTGGCTGTTTATCAGCATGAGCAACTAAATTAGCATTAGCTAATAGATCATTACAAACTGTTTTAATATATGAAAATTGCTACATGTTGCACTTTTAAATGGATTTCAGTTTTATCTGTTAACTAAAATATGAGGGCATCTAGCTTAACTTCACATAAACGGTGAATAAAATAGTTGGGCGTAGCCACCATCTCGTCACTCACACGTAAATGAAGTCCTGTTATGGTGAGCTGAGCATTTTCGCTGCTGCCGTCTTATTGTTCACTAAATGCACATAGTCCTGACCCAAGCAGGCATTTAGAATGAAAATAATTTACAAAATGTTTTATTTGATGTAATCTGAAACTAGTAACTGAGCCAATAGCCAAACAGCCCCTGTAGTCACGGGGCTGTTTGCTCAAAGGTTCTTCCCTGATGACCGTATAAATGCCATAAGGCACTTCAGCACTGACTTCACCTGTCATACCTGGAAGCTACGTCCATCTTTATGGATGAAGCCCAAAAGATTAAAAAAAATTGATGAATGAATAAAACACAAAAACTTGCAAAATGGTTTCTGTAGGTAGCTAGCTACTAGCTTTAGGAAGCCACTTCACTTCACTGTTAAACAAAATGTGCTAATTAGGTAAACTGACCTAGCCATGTGAGTCTTAGTTTTAACTTGCAGCGTCTTATTGATCTTATTTTAAACATACAGGCCTGCATAAGGCCCCTTATGAACCCAATAACTGTACAGAAAAAGTTTTGAATTTTATGCCAGAAAGACTAAGTTAACAATTTTGCCCTATTTAGGTAAAAAAAATTTCCAGGTAACAGTTTAAAATCTGCTAAGGTTTTCCCAAGAAGGCAATATTTGACATATGGTCAGTTTTTAACTTTGATTGGTTAGTTTCAGTTAAACTGTGCTGTTAATCAGTCATACAGTCGCACAATCAGGATTTCCTGAATATGCCAAAAACCGCACTTCCTCAAATGCATTTCTACATATTTTAGTGACGTTGTTGTGATTATCTTACAAAATCAACTGAACTGTGAGTCTTAGGCAAGAAAAATTTAGCCTTCCACCAATGTTCCCTCTAATTTTTCATGTGTCTGAGCGAACACACAAACTCCCTGAGCGATCCCTTGGACCACTGTGAGCAACATCAGACGTGTGCACTGTGGTCACGCCAGCATCTAATCCATCCAAGTTACATGGTTTATTAAAATAATCAAATTACAGCATTTACATTTATGTTAGACTACTTTTAATTAACTGCTTTAGCCCACTTACAATGAAAATGTAAAAGAATCTTGTTCATGACCTGTGTAGTATGTTAACACTATTGGAAGTAAAAATAACTTGAATTCCAATTTTAAAAACACAACTTTCTTTCTTTCTTTCTTTTTTTCATAAAGCTCTGACTTGTATTATGAGTCTGTGGTCTGGGAGAGAGTCCTGTAACTCTCTGTCTGCAAAATACAGGATACAATGACCAATGTTGGGCAATTAATTATATAGTTACTTCTTCAAAAAAGTAACTCAGTTTGGCAAACAACAAAGTTTTTTGCAGCTTTTTTTAATGCAGCCAATGCAATTAAAATTTCAAACTATTTACAGAACAATCAGCTGTTCTGCATCAGATTTGATGCCACACAAATTATTTGTGCCACTCCAAAAAATAATTTCTGTCCACTATGAGATAAAGGAGAACAACAGCCTGATACCTGCAGGCCTGACAACAGGAGATGTATCACTCCTGTAACACCTGTAACATTCAGCAGTCGCCTCATTGTTCTGACACACACAGCAAAACTATTGACTACACTACACACTAACTACACAAGATTTGCGCTAAACGTCGCAAATCTCTCACATCTCAAAACACCACCGTCACTCCTAAAACTTCCCCCCGTGTCTTAACAACTAGATGCCACATTGCCATATCATTTTTTGATTGGTCGACATGGTACTTTTTTCGACCAATAGGAAAGGTTGGGGGTTGGTTTTGTTTTTGCTCACAGGCGGAGAGTGCTTTTGAGCGTTTTCCTTATAAAACGCCGTTTTTACCGTTTCTTCCCGCAGTAAATATAAACAACGATAGCATTCAGGATGAAAACCAAACATTGCATATGTTTTTTTTTATCATAACTCTGGTTTTACGTGGCCTATCAACACAATTTAAAAACTGGTATAAAGTCCACACTTTTTTCCGTCAATTGTTCCGTCTGTCCTGCTCACATCTCCAATGGTTGTACACGTTGTCATTAACGTGGCTTCACTCCACATCAGCCACGCCGCTTTGCTCGCTAAAACACCGGTGTCGGCACATAAGGACGTTGTCATAGCCTGTCAACCACGTTGATGGGCTGCGTATATACGAATGTGAATCGCATCATTGGCTGGACTATGGGATAAGGTGGCATCGTTCTAAACACATACAGGAGCAGCCAGTGACTTACTGACTAACACTGCAAAACAGAATTGTTAACGTATTTATTTTAATTTCAATTCAGGTTAGATTTTTTTTGTGCGCAACACAGATTTTCTGTGCGCAGAGACCATGCCAGCAGTGCGCAATTGCGCACGTGCGCAGCTTAGAGGGAACATTGCCTTCCACTGATTTCCACCATGATAAATTCTTCTAACTGGCAAGAACAAACGAGCGGTTAATAAAGAGAGCCTGGCTCTGTGCGCATAAAAGGAGCCACATGTAAAAAACATGCATGCATTCGGTTACACGTAAGTCTATATGTTAGGTGCTGTGTTAGTTGTGTGTTATGTAAATGCATGTTTGTGTGCTTGAGTGCATGTGGTTACGTCTGTCGTTTTATCAAAAAGTGAACACATACAGTGGGTTTGATGCTGTAATCCTCAGAAAAGAAAATTCATGGTATTCCACTGGGGCTTTAGCTTTGGTATTTTAATTGAGTTGACCTACTTTTGAACTCTATAATTACCCAAAACTCCAGAGTGATTGTGCTTGAGCCAAGAAGACCGTATATACTGCATCACTCAGGGGCACTTAGGAGACCCTGTGTTCAAAGAAAGCCACTTTTTTTCTTTAAATTAATCGCTATTGATTTTTCTGTACTGCAGGAAAAGCAACTTTGGAGCTTGGCGCTACCTGGATCCATGGTGCCAATGGGAACCCAGTATACCACCTGGCGGAGGACAACGGGCTGCTTGAACACACCACAGATGGGGAGAGGAGCGTGGGACGCATCAGCCTGTACACCAAGAACGGTGTGGCTCACTACCAGACCAATGTCGGGAAGAGGATCCCCAAGGACCTGGTGGAAGAGTTCAGTGACCTGTACAATGAGGTGAGGGGACACATGTGCACACAATTGGATGCACACATCAGCATGCAAAAATGGAAGTGTACACGAACGGAGATGCTCGCTGTTCAACCTGCATAACAACTCAATATGCAAGTGAAATTTTGCCACATATTGTCGGCAGTAGCCAGATTATATAAGGTCAGCGGTAACCATTAAAAAAACTCACTGTGCAGGCTCACTTTGTTCTAGCTGTAATCCATGATTTTAAATCCAGAATATGTTAGGCTGGATTAATAAGAATGTGGATTAAGTGATGCACAAGAGCAACACATTTGTGCAGACATGGAAAAACAGGCTGGAACAGCTTCAATAAATTATTGTAGTTAGCAAGGTGATTTTACTGTATGCTGTCAGGTGCTGGAGAATTAAGAGTTTTTCAGTCTTGGCAGCAAGTCTTCTCACGCTCATTACTTTTTCTTTTTCTTTTTTTTACTGTTGTGTAAGTTGTTGTTTAAGTAGGTCACATCTGGAAAAGCACTTACAGAGAGAAGGTATAGCAGCACACACACATTTTTCTTTTCGGCATCTGTGCAGTGACGAATCTGAATTTTACAGCTTTGCAGATATGAGCAGAAAAAAGAGCTTTACATTATTTTTAAACCTGAAGATTTGTGGTGAATTGTCCTCTTACAGTGAAATGAGTCTATGCTGTTCAAATCACTCCAGTTTTCCGGCTCTTGTGAATGTAGTGCATGCTTTGATGCACATATTGCACAAGCTCTCTTGGTATTTGTGATGCGTATAAAAAATTGGTTTGACTTGGGGGCTGCAAAGTTGCACAGGATCACTTCCCTTTTACCACACTGTGTACTGTGATATCATCCAGCCCAGGCTGAGGAGTGATGTGGACAGGGGTGACCACTCTGTCACCCTTAATAATGATTATGGTCCGTGTCATATGAAGGTTACTTCTTATGCTCTGTGCTGGGTTTATCCTTGAGGTTCAGCATTGGTTACTGTCCAATGAGGGACAAAAGGACCCCCTGATGATCCTCTACCTAATCACATGAGCCAAGGTGTGAAAACGGGTGTGGTTCAGTGATTGTTCCTTGAGCGAAACAGTAGTTTGTAACAGTCAGCAAATTGAATAGCTCAGCATTGTGCACATGCTGATTTAAAACAGAGCTGGGAGAGAGATTAGAGCTACGAGAATGACCAACACACATGCACACAAGCAAGAAACCATCAGGCACAAGGGGAATTTGGGGGTTGGGAAGACGAGGTAGAGTCAGGAAGTCAGTTGGAACCATTTGTACTTAGGCCCAAGCGTAACATCCAACCTGAAATATCTAAACTCCAGTACATGGGCTGCATTCGGAAAGTCAGGGATTCATTAACTGGAAGTTGAGACAACAGCTTTGCGCTGTTATGTTTTGACTCAATACATGTTGATGCATAACTGATGTTGTCCTTACTGGCTGTTCTTTCTAGGAAATGGTTTATAATCAACATTGTGGAAGCACATTTTGTCAGCACAGCAGCATTTCTTCATAGTGTCCTTTACCACTGTCTTTGTTCTGCTTTTTACCGGCCTGTAATGTGTTGTGACTTGTTCTGTCTGTAGTGTTTCGCCATGATGCCAGTGTTTAGTCCTGCAAGTAAAGAAATCTGCCCTGGACTGAAATAAACTGGTTTCTTTTAGTTCCTCATTTCACAATGCCCTGCTTTCTTTACATCGTTCCTTGCCTTTTGCCCTCGTTTAGGTGTACGAGCTGACTCAGGAGTTCTTCAAGAACGGGAAACCCGTCTGTGCTGAGAGCCAGAACAGCGTTGGCGTTTTTACACGAGACGTGGTCCGCAAGAAGATCATGTTGGATCCTGATGACTCTGAGAGCACCAAGAAACTCAAACTGTCCATGCTACAGCAGTACCTCAAGGTGTGCGTTGTTTCATTTGAAGACAAACATTTGTAAATTTGGAGTCCTAGAAAATAACTGATACTCATGAACCCTGAAGCTTTGGTTTTTTTCCTTATCACTGCCTATAATCCATGTAGCTATCAATGGACAAATAAATATAATAAATTAAAAAAAAAAAAAAGGAGCAGTGAGCGGCGTAAATACAACTTGCAGATAAATAAAAACAATCTTGCTAACATACGTCATTTACATGGGAATGGGGCATCTGTCTGGTATGATTGCCATAGCAACCCTAATCTTTCATTCATAAAGTAGGCTAACATTGCTGTGGTTAGCATTTAGCATGGGCTAGCTGCCTGTAATTCACTTTAATCAGTTAAATTGTGGTGACAAGTCACAGCAATGATCACATTTTCCAGTTTAATGTGAGCCTGCATAGTCCACCTCTCAGGATACTGCTTAGTGATCACCCTGGATTGTTTTAATTGGGGTTAGCGATTCATTTTCCTAGAGACTACATGAGAATCTGGGACTGTTACTTTAAGCTGCTGCCTTTAACAGTCGCATCGCAGTAGCAGATCCTCTGCCTCCATCTTCCTCTTTCGTTACCATCCTCTTCTGTCACCAATTAGCTCATAAAGGGATGAAGTCAATAACATGGCATAACAGTCCTAGTTTGTCATGTGGCCCCTAGGGAAATTTACTTGACCACAACTGGTAAATAGATCTTGATTGACTGTCGCCTCACATAGTAGTTGAAAACATTAATTTTCTATCAACCCTGCAAGTAGTACAAGCAAAGCTATGCTAACCTAGCTCATTAGTGGCCTAGGTACATCCTCATAGAACTGAAGTTATAGCCTGTATAACTTTATATTTCAAAGTGAATATAAAGTGAGTGCATGTGGGGAAACGCAGCAGGGAAGCAAACATTAGGTAACTGCTGCCATGCTGGTTCACCAGCTAATGAGCCAGAAGCAGGTGTAGCTGTCCTCTAAGTAAACCCTGTGTATTCCCAGTATGTTTAAACTAGTTAATTCATGCTGATTTGTTGAGTGCAGTAGCTGCAGAGATGACTTGCTGACACGCAGTAAATACTTTAATGGCTGCAGAGGTTTGATTTTGAATGTTAGCATTGCTACTTTAGTGACACCTGATCCTCTATGTTGATGTTGTATCATGTTTCAGGTGGAAAGTTGCGAAAGCAGTTCTCCCAGTATGGACGAGGTGTCCCTGAGTGAGTTTGGTGAGTGGACGGAGATCCCCGGGGCACATTATGTCATCCCTGAAGGTTTTATGAAGATCATGGAGCTCCTGGCCCAGGACATCCCCTCCCACACCATCTGCCTTCGCAAGCCGGTGCGCTGCATCCACTGGAACTACTCAGCCCAGCATCAGGAGGTGATCACTAAGAGCAGCGACGACAACCACAATGAAAACAACCACAGCAGCCAGCCTGTGATGCGGGGTCACCCTGTCGGCGTGGAGTGCGAGGATGAGGAGTGGATCATGGCCGACCACGTGATCGTGACGACCTCTCTGGGCGTGCTGAAGCAAAACCACGAAGCCATGTTCTCGCCCTCTCTTCCCGAGGACAAGGTCCTCGCCATCGAGAAGTTGGGCATCAGCACCACCGACAAGATATTCTTGGAGTTTGAGGAGCCCTTCTGGAGCCCCGAGTGTAACAGCATCCAATTTGTGTGGGAGGACGAGGCCCAACTGGAGCAGCTGGCCTACCCCGAGGAGCTGTGGTACAAAAAAATCTGCAGCTTTGATGTCCTCTATCCACCTGAGCGCTACGGCTACATGCTGAGCGGCTGGATCTGTGGGCAGGAGGCGCTGTACATGGAGCGCTGCGATGACGAAACGGTGGCCGAGACCTGCACTGAGCTGCTGAGGCGCTTTACAGGTGAGGGCATGCAGACGCAGATGTATAGAGCTTGGACAGTTTTACGCTCATAACAAGATGTGCTATTCTTATGACTTTTTAAAACTGTATTTAAAATAGGATCTAGTTTAACTAACAAAGAACTATTGAGGACAAATAAGAGATGTCTACTGTTATAATCTTCACTTCTGTGGCAAAGAACCAGGCAAATTCAGCTTTAACCTCCTTCTTTAATTCTAGTGAAGCCTTCACTAAGAATCAGTAATCTAAAACTAACACGGTTCATTTGAAAGGTTCAGTCTGAGGCTGTGAGTTCAGTGACTCATTTGTACTATGATTAAGGTTGGGTCATTGTACTTCATAGAAAGGAAATGATGTCACCTTTCAGCTGTGATGTAAGCACCTTTTTTTTTCTGCAAAGAAAGGCTGAGAGATAATACCGCTGAATGACTTAGGTGCCTTCTTTGTGTTCGGTGAACAGCAGCTTACCAGTCCCGTGTCACCGCTCAGAGACCTGATGTTGCACAAGGCAGAGAGTCATTTATTGTCACTGGGATTTTTAGCCATCCCTGCTTTTCTACATACACAAACAATCCAGTACTTGCTGCTACCAGTTACATGACGCACGTCACATCTTGCGCAACTGGGGAAAAAACAGAAGACTGACTAACTGCTTCAAGGTGACTGCAAGCTAAAATGTAACACGCACTGCTGTTTGGCAACTTGCATAAGGTAAGAAGTGCAGAGAGGAAAGGTCTCGGATTATATTCTACCTCAGAAGTAGGTCACAGAGACACTTACTGTCACTTCATGATAAGGTCAGTGGACTGTAATTTGCACAGAGAAGCCAAACACATACAGTCACTCCTCATTTAGGTCAGCGTGGTTTAATCCCTTCAGCTGTTTGCTTAATTGCATCACTCACTGGTGCCTCTCTGCTCGCACACAGTCACAAGTTGATCGGTGCTGGCAGATTAAACATCCAAGTATAAAAGCTAGTCCAGGTTAGCTGCTGGTCTTTCATATAATTTTACCATTTTAGAGGTATCTGAAAAACATCTCAACAACTTGGATTTGCTTTAAAATTGTTGTACAGACATTTCTTTCATTTACACCTGATGATGATGATGGCTCATGAAATGTCAACCATCAGTTATCATTCTCTGCTTTTGTTGTTTTAGGGATGGTTTTTAAATCTTAGCATCCTAACCCACTGACATGGTAGCTCCTAAACATGTTGGATCTGCCACATTGAGAGCTGAGAGGGATAATAAGAGCTGCTATTATCGACTTGCTGACTGTCATTGTCTTTTTATCTCAGCTGACTCCCTTGTCTTTCCACCCTTTCGTCCATCTCCAGGGAACCCCGACATTCCAAAGCCCCGGCGCATCCTGCGCTCCTCATGGGGCAGCAACCCGTACATCCGAGGCTCCTACTCCTTCACCAGAGTCGGATCCAGTGGTGCGGACTGTGAAAAGCTGGCCATGCCACTACCTTATGCCAATAGCACCAAGGCTCCAGTAAGAACTGCTTACATTACAGTTGCTAGATGTTTAGTTGCATTTATTGATTAGTAAACATCCTTTTTTTTAATACACTACACAAACTCTTTGAGTAGAGCAGTGCCATGTAAGTGCCAGTCTATTGACCATTTTACCACTTTTATCCATATACTGTATGTTGACTTTACACTTTTTCTTTATAATTATTTCCACATTAAAGTTCCCTTTCTAGAAAATGTTTTACTGATTATTTTATAGTTTTAAGTAAAAAATTAAAGATTTCAAAGCTGAACTGTTCTGAGTGTAGAAGTTTGGGATGGCAGTGTTTTTGCCCTCATGGTTTGTTTACAACCTTCGGCCACACTCAGAGATCATGTGCCCAGTGTGGCAGCGTCATCACATACATGTCAGAGCCCAGCTCGTGCAGAGCGAATACAGCTGGTGTCAGGAGGGTCCGAAGTGCCGATTCCACGCCAAAAGTCTAGACCATGAAACTCGATGCATTCTGGGTGAAAGGGAGAAGGGGCTAGGAGTGTGGGGGTGGAGGTTCCGTGCGTTCACTTGACACTGCTGAAGGAACGGCATGACCCCCTTCTGCTGAAGTGTACAACCCTGTCAAAGTGAAATCCCGAGCCCTCAGGAAAGTTTCTGTAGCCTCCTACATGTGGAGCACTAACAAGGGAGTGAAATAGGAGCGAGTGCCTCAGGAAAAACAAAAAAAACCAACATGATGACATTGATGGATCGTGATTGAATCTCATTTTTGTTCCCTCTCTGGTTTCCTCTCCTCCCCTCTTTGCTCAGCCCTTACAGGTCCTGTTTGCTGGAGAGGCCACCCACAGAAAATACTATTCCACTACCCATGGTGCTTTGCTATCAGGGCAGAGAGAGGCCACTCGCCTGATGGAGATTTACCAGGACTTGAACAGCGCAGAAACCACGAAGCCTAATATATAAAAATAAATGAACCTCTGACTAGTGAAAAAAATACAAACCTGTTGAGTTGAAGCTTTTTATCCTGATGATTAAGTTATACTTAAAAGCATAGCTTGGGCATTATTACACTTGTAACAAATGACTTTTGTTTCTATTGTACTGTAGATTTGAATCATGCTAAATTTTTATTTGAGATGTACTGTTCAGAAGTTGCCAATGGTGCTGTCATTTCATTTCTTTATCATTCTTTTTTTAATCAGTAATTTAATGTTTATAATAACAGCATCTGTAATTTAACTTGTTTTTGTAAGTGCCTTCTGTACGTAATGCTATGTTATTTCGAAAATAATGAAAATACTAAACAAAAAAAATTGAAGGTTTTAACAAAATAAAAGTTTTATCATCATTTAAAACTGTTTTGTTTTGTTTTCTTGATTCATTAAATTTATTAAACACACCAGTGGATGTGCAGATGCTCTCATTATTTTGAGTGAGAGGGAGCACAAAGTGGTGCACGTGGAAAGAAGAGGAAAAAGGCTCCAAAGTGACAGATGGTGTTAGAACAGGCCTCAGCCCAGTCTCCACTTCTGTTGGACAACACTGTCAATCCTCTTAATCAGAGACTGAAAAGACAAGGGAAGGTTTCAATTGGCAACAAATGAAAACAGGTTTTAAATTCTGTGTTTACGCCCCACCGAGCATCATTTTCCACAGTCAGGTGGTCGTGTGAAAACAAGCCCTCTTTAACTACAAACCCTCACCGGCTGGTTTGTTAATGCACCTGTTCAGCTGCTTGTTAACACACAAATCTAACCAGCTAATCGCATGGCAGCAACTGAATGATTCAGGCATGGTAGGTCTGAATCTGTCGCGATTGTTGGTGCCAAATAGGCAAGTCTGAGTATTTTAGAAACTGATGAGCAGCTAGAATTTTACTCAAAAACTTAAGGGAATTACTTAAAAAACATTTTTAAGTATTACAAAAAATGGTCTGAAAAAGAGAAAATGTCCAGTGAGAGGCATTTCTGAGGAAAAGTGCCTTATTAATGTAAGAGGAGAATGGCCAGCAGTCTGGCCATTCTCCTCTTACATTGCTGGCCACTCTCCTCCCTCCTCCTGAGGGGTAATATTAACTCAAATAACTACTGGTTAGAACTGAGGTATGCAGCAGAGCATCTCAAGATGCGCCACAAGCAGCAGAAGACCAATTCACACATGCTGACCAAAACTGGATATTAAAAGACTGAGAAAATGTTGTCTGGTTTGATGAGTCTCAATTTTCTTGGCACACTTTGGGCCCTTTAGCACCAGATAACCATCATTTAAAAAATGAACTCACCCGAAACCTTGGCTGATTGTGACCTACACCCGTTTTCACACCTTGGCTCGTGTGATTAGGTAGAGGATCATTACGGGGTCCATTGTCCCTCTTGGGGGGACACTCCCACAGAGCTTAAATCTGGGACTCTCCACCATTTGACCCTAGAACTGAAGAAGCTTCTCAGATGAGAGGTGAAACGTCTTCAAGCTACTTAAAGAAATGGCCTGTATTTGTATAGCACTTTACTTAGTCCCTAAGGACCCCAAAGCACTTTACACTACATTTAGTCATTCACACACTGGTGATGGCAAGCTACATTGTAGCCACAGCTGCCCTGGGGCGCACTGACAGAGGCGAGGCTGCCAGACACTGGCGCCACCGGGCCCTCTGACCACCACCAGTAGGCAAGGGGTGAAGTGTCTTGCCCAAGGACACAACAACTGAGGCTGTCCGAGCCGGGGCTCGAACCAGCAACCTTCAGATTACAAGACGAACTGCCAACTCTTGAGCCACGATCGCCCTGTGGATCAAGAAGTCCAGATGCTTTTCTTTCCAAGTTCCTTAGACCATCATTTGAACACCACAGACTACCTTCATATTGTTGCTGCTCATGTCCATCCCTTTATGACCACAGTGCACGTATCTACTGATAGTTGCTTCCAGCAGGATAACACACCATGTCACAAAGCCATGAAGAATAAAGGCAGTTGTGAAGATAAAGGAGGTCCGACCTATTTCTAGCAAGGTATAGTTGATGAAGTTGCCTGTGACTGTAGAAATGTGATGTGTCAGCTACAAAAGTTTCATCACATCAGGAGAGCTAAAATGCCAAAATTTTTCTTTTTTTTAAAAATGTTTTTTAACATTTAGGCTATTTTTCATTAGGGGAAAGAGTAAGTGGCCTGAAACGTAGTAGCTTTTTTCCAACACTGAATATGGGAAGCTTTAAGGGGAAAAGTTCACAACACTGACTTTCACCAATTTATTCTAGCCACGTCAACAAACAGGCTAACTGTTGGACTTTATAGAGCATGGAAGAAAATAACTTATGTGGAGTCTGGCAGGCAGAGGTCAGTTCAGTGGTATGCATTATTTGTTTCAGTTGCTTGCAGATTGTTCAGAATTAATCTCACAGAATTGATAAATGGTTCAGAAAAGTGTTTTATTTTAATGCATTCACATATAATTAGAGAACGCCAAGACCGGCACAAAAAATAACTGCAGAGGAAAGTAACTCAAAATTGCCCCTCTGTGCTTTAAGGATAAATCGTGCACCCTGACAAGCACCATGTCACGAATGGTTACCCAGAATCCATTACTGATCACGTGTTTGGTTGGAAGTTTCCAATTAAGATCTACTTAGGCTGCAGATCTATAGTTGTGGTCAGCTTTATTTAAGCCACATTAAGGAAGCAGCCGAAAGAAGCCTACAGTACTACATATCAGTTCTGCACAGAGACTTTTACCTGATTTCCAAGTATTGCAAACAGTATGTGTTTCAGATTTTTGCCTCAATGTCTCCTTTTCAACCCAGACACTTCTTTTTTATTTTCCTATATGCCCCAAAACTTCTTAGGGGAATGTAATAAGTCTCAAAAACTCACAAAAATCCGTGCATCAAACATTACACACTTGGCATTACAGGGTTAAAGCACAGAGACGAGATAATTTGAGGGTTGCGGATCTGCACCCTACAGGCAGCTCGGCTCTTATGGGAAACAGCTGAAGCACAGACTGACGACCACATAAGCAGCAAGGACACAGATCCATCTTCGTGATGTAAACTTGCTGCCAGATATGAAAATCAAGCAGCGTCAGATGGTGAACGAGAAGTAGAATAGACTCAAGTTCAAACGTGAGAATGGCGTGCATCCAAGAGTTTAACGTGTCAATACTGAGGGACACGGCGTGCCCCCCGAAGATGAACAGACGATCAAGGCTTTGATGCAGGCTCTTTAATTTTGTGTTTAAACTGTTTGGGAACTAAAGCCTCTAAATGGTCACGGGCCACCCACACAGGTGTTTTCACTTTGTCTGATTAGACCTCGTCTCATTACTGTGTGGGCAAGTGCAGACAGAGCCTGACTGAAGTCTCTGTTATTGCTCCCTTCAAGATGGAACAATACGTACTGTCACACAGAAAAAAAAGGGAGCTTTAATTCACGACTGAGAAAAGATGTCTGTTCTCTAGCATGGGGTGCATTCTGTTCTCACTCAATGCAATCCACAAAGACCATCACGCACACATTCAAAACAACATTTCAATGCATTCCCCAAATCTTGGGAAAACGTAAAAGCGGAAAAAATTACAAAGTCGAAAGGCCGACATATAAAATTAGATAGTCGTAATTCCTCGTATCTAATAATAGAGTGTTGATATTTGTGCACGCTAGCTGCTTAAATGTATTTGAATTTGAACAAAGGTGACCTGCTGCTCAGCTGCAGTTCCCAGAAAAAGCAAACACGTTTCAGAAGTCATCAGCTGTTTGGCCTTCACAACAGACTTTCTACTTGTCACTGCAGGAAAACCATTAAAAGCATTAACAATGACTCACTTCAATGCCTCTCTGTGAGCATGCAGGCACACAATGTCAGGACAATCCCTCAGAGAAAGGCAGTAATGGTTTATGCATTATACACCTGTGTTTTTCTGCACTGAGCTCGAAGCGTCGCTTGTGAATGATGTCTGATGTATGTGCTGGATCGATGGATGGCTCGGTGTGAGAAAATGAGTTCCTCCTGTTCCTATCGTCTTTTAATTTGAGCAAGAGGCAGAATAAATATTCAAACTTTATCTTTTCTGAATCTGTACCAAGCCTATGGGCAACTTTCAGCCCATCTAAGCAGAGGTGGAAAACCCCTGAGTGGGTTTGTAATTAAAAATGAGTGAAACCCTTGTTCTTTTTTCAATATTATGCAATTAACTGTATATTTACCTGTACATGGGGCACTTAATAGATCAGCTAAAGCTAGGATTTGTAAGTAAATACATTTAAAGATTACCAATATATCTACTTTTTATCACCTGTTAGCTTAATTTATATTATATGCATGTATATTGTGCTTTCCTTCCTCCCTTTTTGTGGAGCTGTTATGTGGTATTCTAACTGACACTTGGGAATTTGATGGAGGACTGATGGCTTTAAACTGGGACGTGTCTAGGTTGGTCTCAGTTCCTCCATCCTGGATCCTAACCAGATCATACTGTGCCACAATAGCATGTAGAGACCAACACCTTATATTTGTGAAATACCGCTAAAATAGAAACACACTTCCTCATATTGAAAGGTTAGTTCATGAATGTATTACTTCTAGGCTTGACTACTGTTATTCATTATTATATCACGTTGCTGTAAAAGCTCCCTGAAAAACATTCATCCAGAATGCTGTGGCAAAAGCAGACGTGCTCTCTGCTTTTAGGATAGGCTTGAACGCTTATAGTTTGGGCTGGATCATCAGGCACTCTAGCAGAGACTAAACTTTTGAAAAACACATATGCCTGTGTCAACTCCACTGCCTGCTATTCTCTGCTTCCCTTTGCAACAGGATGTTAGTCATTGCTTTCACTTCTTCCACTTAACAGAATTGAAACTAAAAGTACAATACATAAAGAGCAGCGCGGTGGTTAGTACTGCTGTCTCACAGCAAGAAAGAACAAGGTTCAAATTCACCATCTGGCCTGTGTGGAGTTTGCATGTTCTACCTTTGTCTGCGAGGGTTCACTTCCAGCTTCCTCCCACAGTCCAAACACATGCAGTTAGTGGGGTTAGGTTCAGTGGTGATTCTAAACTGACCATAGGTGTAAATGCAGACCTGGATCTGTCTAGGGTGTACCCCGCCTCTCGCCCTGCGGTTGCTGGGATAGGCTCCAGCTGCCCCTCTGACCCTGATAAGGATAAGTGGAAGAGAATGGATGAAAAAACATAAAGCATGAGCCGGGGGATTTTGTGTGTTTGTGTGCGGAGAAGGCTCCGAGAGCACTATGCTGATTGCTTCACTGATATGCTAACAGCTTTTACCGTGATGGAAAAGCAAGGCTCGTCATCATTGAAGCTGACCTCAATGCAGAGATATCGATGAGATTCTGCAACCAGAGGCGGTCCCATATCTCCACACACTATGACTGAACTCAGTAGACCAACATGACAATGCTCACCCCACAGAGTGGGGTTTATCAGAGACCACGTTAAGTTTGGGAGTGGAGAGGACAGATGACTGCCTGCAGTCCTGACCTCAACCTCACTAACACTTGTTGGATTAGGGTGGGCATGCGGTTTGGGCTAGAGTGACCAGTACAACCACACTGGCTGACTTGCGACAAATGGGGGAAGAAGAATGGGATTCCATCCCACAGCAGTGTGTGACCAAGGTGGTGACAAGGAGGTGGCAGACAGTACTGGCTGTGTATGGTTCTTCCACATGCTGTTGAGGTCTCTCTGTGTTAAATGAATAAACTGTTAAATTGCCAATACCCTCTTGTTACTTCAGACTTCCAATACTCCAATAAATACGGACACCAAGCATGAATAAGCTGTTTAGCATTGGCAGAGAAGATTTGGGAAGCTTTTCATGGGCGCAACCCACAAATGCATTTTGCTTACAAATGTGGTAACATTTAGTGGAAGTAAACAGGCTTTCCAACGGTATAGGATTTATTGCAAGAAGCTTTGGGACAACAAAGAAATAATCAACCAAACACAAATTTCCTTAGTTTTGTCCTCAGTTTGTTTACATAATGGTTTCTGTGGCAATTTTATTGTTATTGTGGTGTTCGAAGTTTTGATTTTCATGTTTGTTGAACTTTCAGTTTCTTGTTTTTATTATAGTAGATTGTGGTGTTTTTAAATTATTGGTTCCTTATTTTATTTTGTTGATTTGAGTAGAAGTATAGCCACCCCAGTGTTTCACCTGTCTTTTTTCTTGGTGTTGTTAGCCTTCTGCTTACTTTGAAGGTTAATTTTCATCCATGTTTTGTATTACTTTTACTAAAACAGGGGTTAAAAGAGAGATGTTCGGGGCTCATGAGAGTGTTAAAGCACCTGCGCTGCCATTTCAGTAAGCGTGGGAAATGCATGCAAGTCCCACACACACAACGTTTCCTGCCACTGCTTTAAATGCTTCAATAACCTTTCAATAAGAAGTTTTGATTGTTCCATTTTCATTATTTTCTTTAAGAAATATATAATTATGATTTAGCTGTTGTAGGAATAGCTCCAGCTCCAGAATATTTGTACCATTTTCACTTTCAATAAAATATCCTTAAATTATCGTGTCTGTTATGTTTTCCTTAACCTTCTGAAATATGAGATTATACCATACTGTAGTAATAAAATCAAGGCTAAAGAGAAAAAAGAAAAAAAGTCTCACTGCAGATTGTTTGTATTTTCATTAACTATGAATCATCTTTTTCGGATGACATCCTGCCGTTTGACTCATTTTAAAAACATTCATTAGTGGAGCTTTGAAACATTCACTTGTTTCACCAAGTTATGAAATCAGCTGTGCTGGGAAATTGTGTGTAAGAGGCAGCAAAGCTGAAACTTTGTTCTCCGTGTGCAGCGTACTCAGCCTCTTCCTCCTCCTCCTCCTTCATTCAGACTGTAAGAAAGCAGAGAGGAAACATGGGGACAAAGTTCTGGCAGGAGTCCCGGTCCAGCAGGGAACACGTGAGGTTGAAGAGAGAGAGGATTTAACCATTCAGCTACATCTTTCACCGGAGGCCAAGACTAAAGTGATCTGCTCTGCTGTTTTGAGTGGCTCATTACATGCGGGGACGGTGCTTTTATTTCATTTCTTTTTTCTTTTTCTTTTCAAAAGTATGCACACGTTGACAAGTCGTGTCATCGGGTGTTCCTTATCAATTTAAATCACAGATTTCTAATTTTACAATAATAAATGACATTTTTATAGAAAAAAAGATTGATTTATTAGAGTCAGGTGCATCATGCCCAGAAATGTACCAACTGAGCATCATTTAAACACTACAGCCTATGAGAGTATTGCTGCTGATGTCCATCCCTTCATGACCACAGTGTACCCATCTTCTGATAACACACCGTGTCACAAAGCTCAAATCATCTCAAACTGCATTTTTTAACATGACGAAGAGTTCACAGTACTCACATGGCCTCCACAGTCACCACATCTCAATCCAACAGAGCACCTTTGGTTTCTAGCAAGGTGTAGCTAATAAAGTGGCCTGTGAGTCTAGGTCTAGGTACTGTAAGGTCTTCCACCCATGATCTTTCTGTTTTAAAGGATTTTCTACTACATAGTCATATCTTAAAATCTTACTACATATGATTTTATTCTAAAATGACAAAAAAAAATTTTTTTAAAAATGAGCCAGTACAATTTAAAGCAGTTTTTATTGATGACAACAAAATGAGTGAAAATGAGCAGTAAAACATTTCCATCTATTGCAGTCATCAGAGAAGGCTGATCATGTTTTGGGAAAGTTATTTGGGTTTTTTGTTGTTGTTGTTTTTCCAGCAACAGAATTCATTTCGTCTCAAGCAAATCGGATGAAGTTCATGGATCAGCCGGTGGTCAAAAAATAAAAGGAAAAGAAAGATTACAAAGACAAACGGCACACTTAATTGCCCAGTTAAGTGTTGAGGTAATGTGTAAAATACTGTTCAGATGAATGGGCAGAATACAATCAATCACACATAAAATATGTACAGAGAGGTACATGAACACTCAGACACCATTTTTCTATTGCACACTATGATAAACTGGGGTAACTGCAACAGAGGATACTTGATTTAAATAAAACAAACAAAACAAAAGTGAATGAGAACGTACCTTCCAATTTCAAAACAATGAAACAACTACAGGATCATAGCTAGAACCGAAAGGAGTCATTCGAGCACGCTTGGCACCTCTAATCTGCAGGTTTAGAGGGCAACAAAAGGGCTCTGCAACAACCTCAGCAGGCCAACTTTAAAATAAAGCAACTGATGTACTGATGGGTGTGCGCGTGAAATCGGCAAATAAAAGCAAAACTAAAGCAAATCAATTAAAAACGTTTCAAAATAGATAAGCGTAAGGTCATATCGGTAACCTAAAAAGCACTTGAATGTAGCTGAATCAGGTTCGATCTTTCCCCCTTCCCAACATGAAGAGATATGACAGATGAGAAACCGTATGTCTGTTCACTTATAGAAGTTCGTAAAGGTATCGCTTATCGTGTTTCCGAAATCACCTTCCCAATGAAACCGACACGTAAGCGAAGAGTTCCTTTTTAGCAGCCCATCAGAAGGCGCCGACGGGCAGGCCGACCGCCGTCGCTCCCGACACAACCGACGACCGGCCGGCCGATAAAAGGGGGGAAAAAAGTGCATCATATTTCTGTTAAAATACTGAGAGATAGCTGAACATTAAAAACAACACTCTTATAATAAACATCTGAAATATCTTCTTCTTTTTTTTTTTTAATCCTGTTTTGTTTTTCACTAGTGCAACAACAGACGGGTTGAAATAAAGATTATTAACCTGCAGGCAATCAAAGCTCTTTAAACATCTAATAATTTTCTCGCCACAGTAGCAGAACAGTAAAGAAGGCAACTCAATGACTGATGCGTGAACACAAACATGCCAACAGTATTACACATCGCTCTTTTTTTATAGAAATAAATAGCTGATTATTATCTTTAACCTCTTCTTAAATAATTTCCATCTCTATATGACTCTGATGCACATTTAATATAAAGTATCTAGTACACAACTGCAATTTCAACACTACTGTTATACATAATATAATTCTCTCTGCTCGTCTGTCGTCAACCTTTGGAGAGAAAACGCTTACAGAGTGAACACCTGTAAACTTCAACTTTGCCACTCGTTAGTATGACCTTAATATTATATAACATCAAAGGTTGGTCATTTTTGTTGCTTTTTTTCTTTTTTTTAAGCAAACATTATGTACAGAGTAGCTGATAACCAAGGCAGGATTGTCTAAAACTAAAAAAAAAAAAAAAAAAAAAAAATATCAACAAGTGCTTTTGTGTTTTCTCTATTGTGTCAGCAAACCTTTACACCATTCCCCACATTTCCTTCACCTGCACCCAGCAAACAATCTGTGACCAGTGTGGGATAATAAATATGCGGTACTGGAAGAACACGGAGAAATGGACATCCACGACTGTTCCCGAATTGTCGTCACAACAATTTGCAGTTATACAAGTCTGCGTACGTATATCTGACTATGAAGCACAGCGGCTAAGAGCTTTGTTTATCTGGGAATTTTAAAGAGCTCACGTGACAGACACCCACACAGGGCTCCTTGAAAATGTCAACCTGCTCTGCTCTGCTGCCGTTCCGCCCACAAATGATGCAGCCTGGCGTGGCGAGGCAGGGCCGTGGGGCGCATAAGGTGTGCAAAGTGACAGAGTAGAAGAAGAAGTGATGTTCTGCACGTCTCTTGATTAATTTTGAAACTTGTTACAGAACTGTGCTCGTGATTTGTTTATAGCGAGGGACCTGGTATCCTTTCCTTTCATACTGCTCCTCATAATCCCTGTCAACCAAAAGCTAAGGCTTCAGACGAAACGTTTGGTTTCTGAAAGTTTATCAGGCTACAGATGACATTTTTATGATGTCACCGAGAGAGCGGAAATCCTTGATACGGCAGATAACTGTGAGCACAGAATCTCCACCCACCTCTCACGTGACTTTCTGACTCTTTTTGAAGGCTTATTTTGCTTAGAATAAGCAAAATAAGGAATTACTTTTGTCTGTGAATCATGCAAAGCAAGGGCGTAGATTTGGCATGGACGGAAGGGACATGTCCCCACCAATATCCAGTGATTATTGAATCGCTGGATATTGAATTGTAATTTTAAATGGTTTAAAAGCATGTAGAATAGCATATGTAGGCAAGTATATTTGTCCCCTTTTATCAAGAAGCAAAGACAAAAAGGAAAAAGAAAAGAAACAGGGCAGGGTTCGGTGGTTGAATCATCCGTCCCCACCAATGCCAAAACCAAATCTACGCCCTTGATGCAAAGCTACCTAGTAGAGCCCAAGAATAAAAATATGGCGCTCTTTACCCTCAGCACCCAACCGGTTGCAGCAGATGGCTGCCCCTCCCTGAGCCTGGTTCTGCCGGAGGTTTCTTCCCTTTAAACGGGAGTTTTTCCTTCCCACTGTTGCCAAGTTCTTGCTCACTGGTAGGCGGGGGTGTCATATGATTGTTGGGGTTTCTTTCCAATATTGTGGTTTCTTCTTTACTCCACAATATTAAGCGCCTTGAGGCGAATGTTTTTGGGAATATAAATAAAATTGAATTGAAATGAGCACAATAGGTCCCCTTTAAAACTGATTGTGAGCTCCGTTTAGAGATTTAGTATTGCACTTCCATAAAGTCAGGGAACTCATTAGAGAGACATTTAAAATTCAGTGCAGCAGAATTTTGGTCCATAGTATCATCAAGTTCCAAAAACAATAAAAAAAATAAAATAAAACAGTCCATCGCAGCACTCCGAAATACAGTTTTTTGGTAACCACCTACATCTTTTTACACCCACAGTTCAGATCCCAGGTTTTCTGTTAGAAATGTGAGATAACCACCAGATCACAATTTCTATTTTCTCAGACAGGACAACGCTCCTGCAGAGCCTCAGCATATATTAAGATACTGTTTTCACAGGCTGTGTTACTGTGTGTATCTGTGTGTGTATACGGGTGATCTGGCTGTATAAAAATCACTGGAGCTCCTCCCTTTTAAGTTATTTGCAGCACAGAAGAGTGAACACAGTAAGTTTAACTACTGCAGGTATTGCTACTCATACTTCTTGAGGATTTCCAAAACATACGCTAAACTGTAGTCAGGTCGCTTTTCCAATTTTAAAGGTGACACCGAAGACCTGATCCCTTATGTCTGCAAAATAGTAAAAGGTGATCCTTGTTCCATGCTGCAAAGGGTACAAAGTGTCACATAACGCCAGCTGCACGTCAGCGCTGCATCTGCATGGAATCACCAGCAGAGGGAGGCAGAGGACGTTAATGTTAAATGAATACAAATGAGGAATCGCACAAGAGCTTTGGCCACGAGAAGCTCCGTGAACGGGAATGGCACTGATTCAGGTGGTAAACGAAGAAAGTCGGATGACGTCCAAACTCTACGACACCTGCATACACCTGGAGACTTTGTCCCATATGAAACACAACGCCTTAAATTCACACACATTTAAATCAAACGTCAACACTGCTTTTGATTTTAGTGATTAAACACTTGGTCCCCCTTTCCCCCTCGTTAATGGCACATTGGAGAAAACGCTCACTGGAATGAGGACACTGTTACGAATGGCACCGGTAACGTCAGATATTAAATCCTGCTGTCTGGGATGAACAGGTCCAAATATTTAAAAACACAAGATTTGTGACCTTGTTTGTTTTTTTTAAACATATGGAGACAGAGGATGTTAGAGAAGAGGAGGCAAAATGCATCACTGCCAGGCAGTGTTTAGAAGACTGAAGGGGTGTGTGTGTGTGTGTGTTTGTGTGTGTGTGTATTTGGCTGTCCTTTGCACTCTGTCCACGGAACCCGGAGCTGGTGCAGCATATTTCTGTTCTGGGTGGAAGCAGTAAGTGTTCAAAGTCATCCATTGTCCAGTTTCAATGTACAGCGGTGCAGGACAGGTTGATCCAGTACTTTGTCGATCCATTTATGTGTTTAAGCCATCCACGCAGACACAAACACAACGTGAACTTGAATAAGAGAAGTCACATTTGCCTGTGATCATGTTCTGCAGCCCGTCAGCCCATCAGCTGTTGGTGTTAGTCTACATCGAGCACTGTGTGGACGCGGACAGCTAAAAAGCACTGTCGTGTGGCTTCAAGGGTTGCAATAAAAGGGATCTGCTCTGTGCAATGACACAAACCACTTTTTTGAATGGAAAAAGCAAAAAGGTTACTGCAAATGAAAATTTAGTAAGCTGTTGCGTTTCTTGAGTTTGTCAGGTTTAAAACAAGCCCCCCTTTCTGAAACATAGTGCCACTGCAAGTCAAACTGGCTAACCGATATTAACGAGATAACTGTATCAAGTTTTTCTGTCTTAGATTTGTACTTTAGCAAAATGCACACTGAGCCCTCGCTCCTACTTCTTCACGATGCTGCAGACGCATTCAACTCCAGGAACAGCTGGGTCTTTTTGATTGACTGGAGCCGTGATGGCACCCTCTCCAAGGCTTGAGGAACGTGCACAAAAGACGTTAGCAGAGACTGTCTGCTTTCACGTGGAGGATTTTGGAGAAGCCGGGTCTCTTCTTTAGAGCCTGAAAGTAAAAGAGAGTGCGATATCATAATCTCGTTTCCTGTAGAGACACACGATGTGTATGATTTATCTCTAAATACCTGCAAGCCAAATAGTCTATCCTCTATAAATCTCCATCTCGTCATGCTCTTTTATTTTCGTACAGATGCACCTTTTTTGCCCTTTATGCTTCACCTTTACATGACTTGTTTGACAAAACAGATGATTCACTTTGATGTTTCTTTCTCCACAGCAATCGTGAGGAAGGAGGGATAAAAGTGAATCAGAGCTGTTTGCACCTTTTGGAGAAAAAAGAAAAAAATACCTCAAACTAAAAAGGGGGGGGTAGGGTTAGCTTCAACAACAGCCAGAGCATCTTGGCAGCATAGCGGCAGCACATCCACAACAAACCACCACTGGGGCTTTGAGGACTGAGTCATGGTCTAATGGTATGCAACTGTGATAAAGATAGATGCACTGTACCCACTTAACAACTATTGGCCTAACTCTTAGTCATGTGTATACAGTGGTGCAAAAAAAAGAAAATAAATTCCCACGAAAGTGATAAAAGGACCTTTGTTACCAGATACAGTAACTACAATGTCAGACATTAACATTGCACAGTCGACCTTTGATGAATGAATGGCTGTAACTTTAGTAAAATAGTAACTGCTCATTCAGGAAGACTCATAACGGGGGCTGACAAAGAATCAATTTCTTTGAGTGGGGGGTGTATATAAGAAGGAGTTATGTTTCCAAATTACAAATCATATTCACTCCTACATAAAAGTTACACTAACAAACAATAATACAAACTGATACTGTAAAGTTATTTAAGCAAAAACGTCTTGCTCTCATTGGCTAAACTCTTTTTATTTATTCTGGATGTTTGACAGAACAGCACTAAGTCAGCTGTGATAGTCAGCTTTGCCTGAGAGGAAAACGACAACAGCAGAAGAACACAGAGATGCAAAACAACAGTGAGATAAGGTGGTGCCACCTTGGCACATTTTCTGGTGCTTGTGGTTTGTTTGACAGTCACATTGTGTTTGGCTGCATGTTTTTAGAAGGAAATAACACAGAATAAAGTTTCCATCAGTAGCAGGCTCGACCTCCTTTGGCCTTCAAAACTGCCTTAATTCTTCAAGGTGCTGGTGTGATGATATGCCCATATTGACATGACACCATCACACAGCTGCTGCAGACTTGTCAGCTGCACATCCATGACGTGAATCCCCTATGCCACTGCATCCTAAAGTTCCTCTACTGGATTGAGATCTGCTGACTGTGGAGGTCATTTGACTACAGTGAACTCAATGTTACGTTCAAGAAACCAGTTTGAGATGGCACCCTGTGTGGTGTTCTGCTGTTGTAGCTGCCCTTCTGCATACCTCATGGTTGCCTTCCTATCAGCTCAAAGTAGTCCGGTCATTCTCCTCTAACCTCTGACATCAACAAGGTATCTTCACTATAGGAACTGCTGCTCACTGGATATTTCCTATTTTCCAGACCATCTCTGTAAACTGCAGAGATGGTTGTGTGGGGATGTTTCAGTAAAAAAGCAGTTTCTGAAATACTCAGACCAGCTCGCCTGGCTCAAACAGCGGTCAGCATCTAAAGTCGCTAAAATCACCTCAGTGTGAACTTCCACAGGTCACCTCAATCATGCACTGCATTTTCTAAAAATGGGAACTTAATTTTAACTGAGAGGTTAGCAGGCAGGTTTGGGTTTCTGTTGGTTTCCTCCTCTTGAGTAATGAATGCCTGTAACTTCATTTTGTCTGTGAACAGTACTGGATGTCTCATCAGCTGAAAAACTGGTGTATCAAACTATGTATGTGAAGTGTGGGTGGACTGTGAGACACAAAGGTGCTGTTACCTGGAGCTTGTTAACCATCTCATCAAACAGCTTTCTAGCTTCTGGGCTGTTCGGGTCCTCAAAGTAATCTTCTATACCGATCTGAACCACGATGGATTTGAGGTTGCGGCAAACACCTACATAAATGGAAGGAGCGTTAACACGCATAAGTAACAACACCGGCAGTAATGTAACAGCAAAACCATGGCTCTGCTTAGAGTTCTGCTTTAATATTATTGACTACACAGCCACACTAGTTAACTGCAAAGCTACTTAGCCTGATCTATTTTTTTCAAACTCACTATTGAAGTGGAGCAGGGCTTTCGGGGTAACTGGTGTGGAGGTGAGCACCAGCATCTCGAGGCCCTTCAAGCCCTCTCTGCAAACCTCTGCTGCCACCTCCTGGTTGATTTCACTCACATGGTCCAACTCTAACACCTGCAGGCGCATGCAGTTCCTTGCTGCACAGAGAGGGAGGATTTCAAAATAAAACACAGCAGAGGTTACTGCAGGACACAAAGACTCACTTATATTTATAGGAGCTGTAGCAGAAATGCAGGTCTTTTAAACTAAATAATGTCAGGACAACAAAGAATGGACAAGACTCATTTGGATAAAAACATCAAATACAAGAAAATACACAAAGTAATTAGATCAGTGAAGCTCAAACTCTAATTTGTAATCGCTAAGGAGTGGAATTATTATACTAGTTTACCCAATGAGGCCAGTCCCTGAATCCCACACCCAGCACCGCCCACACCAAGAGCACGGAGGTGCGGCCAGCATCTTCCAATGGTCTGCAGACATCGGTTACTGAAGCGAGCGGGTTGTTGGCTGAAGGGAAAAGACTGGGTTTGAAATGTTCATTCATTTGTTTGCAATCCTATATTTTAACAGAGTTTCTGGGTATGAGATGGAGTGTGTTACCATGGATGTAATGGCGCCACCTGTAGGGATATAATGTCTCTACATCCAGCTCCAAGGGCCCAGATAACCTCCTGACCAACTGGATCTGTGGCACTCCTGAAATAGAATAAATATGCACAAATAACCAAATTGCACGCAATATTATACAGATTAGAGCATGACTTCGGGATAAAAAGCAGGACAGTTTCTATTTGTTTTTATAGAGCGGTCTGAGTGTACGTTATTTCACAAAAGACAGGACCTGGATGTCAGTGTGAGAGTCTACCTGTATGTTACAGCCTGAAGGGCTCGGCAGTAGCAGCTGGCCAGCCAAAGGGAGCGATCAGTCAGCAGGTTGGGGCAGTGTGAAATCTTCAGTATCAGCAGGTTACTTCCTGTGGCCTTTAACAACGCCTCCAGACCCTCCTCCAGACAGCCACTTAGACAGAGATTTAAGGGAAGGTCAACAGAAAAAGACAGAAAGTGATTTTTTTGCCTTTTGACACTCCAAAAGTACCATTTATAGAAAATAACAAAAAATGGTCCACTAACATTTGCAGCATATCCAAGTTGTATCAGCGTAACCTGGGAGCACCTACTTAACTCTAATTCGTTTCCTTCACTCCACGTTCCACTCGTCCACTCATATCAAATATCTACTTTTCTACTTCCAGGAAATCATAACTGATCTTTTACATGCCGAGCATAATCAGGCAGCACGAAAATGTCAGTATTCATCAATTATCCCTCTCCTGGTAGCTTCCGCTTATCAATCACTCTTTGAGGAGTCATTTGGTATGTCACTTAGTTTGACAGTTTGCACAGCAATGCTTAATGAAGCCAAAACAACACACACTGCAGTAACAGGTGTGAATGAGCCACTGGGCAGGGATTTGAAAAGAGGAACTGAGCTTATCGGTCAAGCAGCGAGCTCCAGGGCTTTTTATCACATGGCCTGCTTGAGGTTGTCACCATGAGCTCTCATGTTAAACTGTCCAACAGTGAAAAATAAGCATTCTAAAAGTCAGATTTTTGGTTTTTGTAGCTGAAGAATTTTTTTAACAACTCATCCATTTTTGAGTTAAGATTTAAAGCTCTGAATTATTTTACCACGGACAGTTCAAGTCATTCAGCTGCACCTCTCCACTGCGTCTCTGAGAGCTTTTAATACAGTCCATAGCTTGCTGACGTTAGCTGATAGCTTAGCATTCCACCTTCTTGTCTGAAGGTGAAACTAAGTTAGCAACAACATCAAAACGCGAATCCACAAAGCAGTGGAAGACACTGTGGTGGGAGTGACCATATTTTACATGCAGTCTTTGGCAGCTATATGTTGGATGTGTGCCTCACCGTGTGCTTTTCAGGTAATCCTCCTTGGTTTCCTTCTTGCCCCGCTGTCTTGGTTTAAGGTTTTGCAGGATCAGAGAGTGCGTCTGAGTGCACCACTGAGACATTGTGCTAAGAAACTGAGAAAAAAAAAAATACATGTACATAAGAAAATACACCTTAAATAATAACAGTAAGCACATGGTTATTTTGACTGTTACATATATCACAATATCTTCATGTTCACTAAGCACCTTGGAAGAAATGCGAGCGTTCTCTAGCAGCACTCTGGTCCACACGGCTGGGTGGCGGGCCACAAACTTCCAATTGCGGCAGACCTCGGCAGCTCTCAGCAGGGTCTTAGTATCCAGGTAGGTGAAGATACAAAAGAGGGCAGCACGTATCTTCAGGATCTCTGGACTGATCACCTCATTGGATTTGGAAGGACTCTTTTCATGTCTGCATGGCTTGCTGTAGACACCTTCAGACCGACCTGTGGGAATAGAAGAGTCTTTAACCCAGTTCCTAATCGTACTAGATTAACAAAATTATTGTGCAAATACAGTACTGTGCAAAAATCTTGAGCCAACACTCATTTCTTTATATTTTGCTTTGAAGGAGCCAGACTTTGTCTTTTTTTTAAAGAAAGTGGTCTTAAACAATAGTTCAATAGCTTTCTAAACATCTGCTTGTTCACTCACTCTTTTAAGTCCAGTCGTTGTATCAGACCATTTTCAGAGGAATGTTTGGGGGGGTTTGTGTGTTAAACCACTTAGCACTGACCTATGAATCAGTCAAGCATACGAAAGCACCCTAGTCAAGGGAGGAACCGTGCTGTGTTTTCAACTTAGTAAAGCACCCATTTCTTTAGTTGAATCTAAGAAAAATACCAAAGATTACACTTTGACAAGCATCAAATATTATTTTTGCAACAACAAGGTGACTCCCAAAGATCTATTAGCCAAAAATTTGGAACATCTTGGAATATGGTGTACTTTCAAAACATAATGAGGAAGCTGGATATGTGGAGGAAATAACTATTTAGCATAGATTAACAATTAACAGTATCTGAAAGTCCCTAAGATATAGGGAAGAAATCCAGCAAAGGGCTGACAGTTCACTGAAGCATTGTCAGAAATCTTGTTTCAGGCTACATTTACACCATGGGGTTTTGTCAAAACCGAGGGAATTATGAACACAGACAAGAACCATTTTCGTTTTTGACAATACTTCACCTTCAAAGAAGCGCTTTGAATGTCTTTTAAGAAGCCTGAAGAACTATTCCTAATTTTTTTAAACACTATTTCAACACAGCCTGAACCTAAGAAGGTTCAGGCTGTGTTGAAAAATAAAGGCGGCCAGGTTAAACTCTGACTTTCAAGGTCAGTAAAGTTACACACACTGTGTTTTTGCCCTGTATGCTGTATTTCCATGTATGTTTGCACATTTCAATTCTAGCAAAATGTAAAAGAAATGATGGGTGAGTTGAGACTCTTACAAAGTACTTTAAATCCTCTTTAAAAAAGAAAAAAGACATTCTGTCACACGGTGGCGCCAACTTTCTGCAGGACACTAATTAACATTGCTCTTTTTTCACCTTCTCATCTTTTCATTCTGTGGATTTTTATCTATCGGCTGACATCATGTGTCCATTCCTCTTAGCGAGATTGCTCCAAGATGACTCATTTCGTCTTTGGCCTTGGAAGGCGTCCGCTCGAAACCAACAGGGCTACGAACCATTGCTTACACTCTCACTGTTCCTCGTTCACTCTCTCTCTTTGTCTCCTTCACACACGCGCGCGCGCACCACCTACGCTCAAGATTGCCAAGTGAACTAAAAAAAAGAAAAAAAGAAGCCAAACTGTGTGTTGCATGCTGGGAAAACAACTCTGTCTTTGCTTGTAGATACATAAACCTCCATCACAACCTGGCAGAGACTCTCCCAATAAGACGGACTACGTCAGAGCAGAGGGATGCCAGTAACATGATGAGAGGAATCTTTTGTGTTAATGGGGCCGTTATAGCAGTTTACACGAATTCGTCAGAGATTTGGCCCAGTTTTGCTTCTTCGCAGACCGCCCCAGTCCAACTGGTATTTAAAATCCCAACAGCAGGTGGAAAAGATGGAGGGGCCACAGCAGTGAGTTTAAAGATCTTGGCATTACAAGAAGTTAAGAGAGAAATGCACAATCTGTGGTGGATTTCAGTTGTGCAGGAAAGACTAGCTGCTTAGCTTGGCTGAGCACAAAGCCTAATATGAGGGGAGGAACTGAGACAATATGACAGACAAATATCGCAACGCACAAAGGCACACAGAGGAAGAACAGCAGAGTCACCTGCAGCAATGTTTGACTTGATTTTCTCAGCATCTACAACAGTAACGCTGGCAAAACATCTCATTAAAAAGGACTCGAGATTTTAAATTGTGTTGGATAACATTAGCCTGTGAGCCTGCTAGAAATATTTATAGACCCTAAACTTTGTGCGTTTATCTTGTCCCTCGTTGCTTCATTTATTTTGTTTATCGGAAGCAAACGTAAAGAAGCTGCATTTAGCTCCAACACTACACTGCAGATGGAGCCATCTTCCTGATGACCCCTGATACACCACAACTGAACTGAAGCTGTGTACCTGCACCGCAAACACAATAAGCATATGTGTGGTCCAATATTAGAATTTTTAATCATTTGTACCTATTTTCATGTTATTTATTGATTTAAACACAATTTATTTAACTTTGTTTTCTCAGATGGTGTAGATTTTTTCCTTGTCTTGCATGAATAGCATACGAGACCTGCAGCAGATAAAAGGCCTCAACGATAAACCCCAATCAGTTTGTAGAACGAGCTTCGGCCACTGACGCAGCTCCTGTAATATTACATTACAGCAAGCTGACCCAGATCTACATCTGTCACTTCTATTATGGGACTCATTTCAAGACCTCGACTCTGAATCCTGGCTCCCAGATATTAAATTGTAGGGAGTGTCGGATTTACAGGATGGAGATTTCTACTAATTTTCCTGCACTCGACAAACAAGCACCAACATCTGGGACCTGAAAATCAAGCCAACAAAGTACTAAAAAATGCAGGTCCTACAGTGAGTTAATCCCCTTAGACTTTTAATGTAAAATATCTATCCAACTTCACAGCAGAATTTAATATGTTAACAGAAAGTGGATACAGGCTAGGCTGCCATCTGTCTGCAAGGGCAGCTAGAGACGCTGATCAGCATCAAATAACAGTAAACTGGAGGCTATCCAAGAAGGCTGTGCTAGTTTTGATGAACAAAACACTATTTTTTTTTCTTATTTATATGTTACTCAGAACGATTAGCAGGTAAATGTATCTGTGCACCCAGAAGTTTGTCAATGCAGCTTGAAAACAAGCTAGCTAGGCAGATCCAGTAGCAGCCCTCCACCGTCACATCTGACTCTGGAAAAAAACACATCTGGTAAAAACAAGATGAGAATGGCCACAATACTAAACAGCCAACAACTCTGGCTTCAACAACCGCAGTTCAGAAATCGATGGGTGACCTGTCACCGTGGCTACGCCCATCTGTTACCCATCTGTCTACATTAACAACTTTCCAAAGAGCCCTTACCGGCGTTGGGGCGGTATGCTGCTCTGCTGTGAGAATAGGGCGCAGCAGACTGCTGGACTTCCGCCACAGCCCTCCTCTCTTGCTCCCACATCTCCACTTCAGACTCGGTGGTTCGGGAACCCACATCAGATACGTCTCCCTCCTCGCCTTCAGTGCTGTTCCTGTAAGGTCGCCGCTGCCAGTTCTGGATAGCCTGTTTACGAAGACCCCAGTTTCTCGAGCCGCATCCAGGTGAGCGTTCGTAACCCCCCTCATTCAACCGGCACTGCATGTGATAGTACTGAGCTTCAGGACAGTCCTCCATGGGATGCATCTCAACACTATCACTGTCGTAACCTCCAGAGCCTTGCGAGACAGACTTGATCCTCCCTGATGCTCTGCAGAAAAAAATACAAGGGAGGGTAATCTACATGAGTTTGTTTTTATTGAATTGTCTAACATATAGATGACCCATCTTACATCTAATAACAAGACATACTGTGGTAATAATTTTGAACAAATACAAACATAATAATTCACATACATATAGCAGATATTATAGAAAATAGCTTTGCTGGCTTTCATGCAGAGACCTAATTATCAAACCAATCTGTTAAAAATGAAGCTAGAGACCAATTGGTCCAAAAGTAACTAACAATGCCTACCTAAAAAGCTTACACTTGAAATGCAACGTAAATATGACAAGTTGTGGGAGTCTTTTGGTTGTTTTTTACAGGAGCTATTTGAAGGAGTAAGTTAGTTCAGTCTTAGTTTTTTTGCACATTTGTCACACATGTTTCAGATCATCAGACAAATGTAAAGAACCCAGAACTAAAGAAGTACAGTCCTCACTTGTCTCACTTAAGGTCAGAGTTCACGATTTAACAATAAGAAAGAGGCTGGGCAAAAATGGCATCCGTGCACTACTGACCAAAATGTCCGGCCATCAGGTCACACCCTGAAGCTCAAGAAACACTTGGGATATGAAGCAGGATAATGATCCAAAACATACCAGCAGGTTCTGGAGCAGCCTCGTCGAAGTTTGGACTGAATCTGATTGAGATGGTTTGGTATGACCTGAAACAGGCCGCTCATTTGCAAAAATCCTCCACTGTGGCTGAATTACAACAATTCTGCAAACAAGAGTGGGCCAAAATTCCTCCACAGCCGTGTGAAAGACTCATTGCCAGTTATCACAAACCCTTGATTGCAGTTCTTGCTGCCAAAGATGGCACAGCCAATTATTAGGTTTAGAAAGCAATGACTTTTTCAGACAGGTAGGCTTGGATAACATTTATTTCCCTAAATAAATGAAATCACAATCTAAAAACATGATTTTGCATTCATTCAGGTTATCTTTGTATAATATTAAACTTTGCATGTAAGTGTAACAAATTTGCATCATCCCATCCGTCCTGGATCATTTGTAGGGCAAGGTCCACAGGGATCCTAGCTGGCCTCATAGCAGCCATGTTACTTTAAATATTAAACAAAAAAAACATCAGAAAGGACAATGTTTGAAATGCACAGGAAACTATAAACAGGGCTGCACATAATTGGTCCGCAGGTGCGCATTCGCTGTCAAAATAAAAGACGCATACCAGATAAGAAGTTGGAACGCTCGTTTGCGTACATTAGATGTTCTGGAGGAGGACAGACATTTGTTCAGAACTCTTAAAGATGTCAAAGAAGCAAGCTCCGTAAGCAATTACTTTAGTGTTCCTCCACCGCAAAAGAAGCGTGTATTCTCTGATTTTCAGGGAACACTTTTATTTTGACAGCGAATGCACACCTGCGGGCCACTTATGTGCAGCCCTGACTATAAATCATGTATGTTACTGTGTAAAAATTAATTCTTGATCCATCAGAAGTGTAAGTGGGTCAGTCAGAGTTGCTAAGAATGAAAGTTTCATAGAAGATTCCATAGGAACTGCTTGGGGTCATTTTTGACCCCACTTGTGGAAGAGTGGGGTAGTGATACAAAAACTGCATTTTTTTTTAATTAATGAAAAAATTATGTTACAAACATATTTTATGAGGAATACCTGGAATATGAATATATTACAACTTTGCATTTTAAAGATTTTGAAGAAAAACAACCTGTGGGGTCATTTTTGACCCCACGTGTGCATCTAAGGGTTAAAATAACCTCCCAGCTACCTCAAGCAATAAGCAGTTACAGTTATCAGCCTTTCAAAAGTAGGACATTTTTCTTTTTCTCTCTTTTTTCCATCTCAGTGCTTCTTTTTCTCAGCATAACAAGGAGAGCAAAAACGTCTCCATGCATCATTTTAGGAATAAAAGTGTAAGAGAATCACAGGTAATACAGCAGATGGCACTAACCAGAAATTCCAAGTCAGGATGCGCCAAAGTAGAAATCCATAAAATGCCACAAACATCAATTTATATTCTCTAAAATTAAAACGATGATCTCACTTTATCGTTTAAACAACAAAACTGGGACAAACCTGGACTAAACTGCAGTCTAACGAGCTGTTTGTAAAGCTGCAACATCATCAACATGACAGACTGCACTCATGTTTTGCCAATATTAAAATCAATAAATACCTATAATGTGAAATGAATATATATATATATATATATACATACATACATATACACACACACACATATACATATATATATAAAATAAGAGACTATGAGTAAGAATTGGTAATTTCAGAGTCCACATAGCATCAAACAGTAAATAATAAACAGCTCAACAAGCAGCTCCCTTCTGTCTCATCTTACAAAAATAACTAACAAGTAAATCAATATGAGAAGACTTGCACCAAGAACGTGACACCGTTACATCTGTACAGTGTACAGTTATAACAGGTTTTCTTGGATGACACTACATACAAAAAACAGCAGTTATAATAGATAAATAACAGAGTGGGAACTCTGCATACATGGTGGTAAAGAGCTACATAATACTGCGCCAGCAGTCGTGACAGCTGCGTCCAGCAAACTGAGGATGAAAACTGCAGCAAGACTAAACACAGTCAACCTCTTAGCTGCAACTCCTCCAGCTCACTGACAGACAGTGGTCCCACTGGTAGAGATACTGGTACATGGTAACACAGTTAACACTATGAATGCTACCAGCAGTATCACAGACTCCAATGAGCTCTTTAATGCCACTGCAAGGAGAAGGAACTATCCAGACTAAAGTCTCTCAAGAAAGCCCAGAGAGACAGAAGTTGATAGAGAAGTGCAAAAAGATATCTATCAGTGAGTCCCAGAGAGACAGAAGCCAAGAGTATGAATACTGTATCCTTCTCCAAATCGAGACAACAGGACACATGAATGAGTCAGCCAGAGCTGAGACTGAGTAAAAGTGAAAAGACATAACACAACAGCAATGCTAAGAGTCTGGTGGGCCTCGAAGTAGATGTCAAAAACACAGAGACAGACATTCAGCAGACTGACTGGTTAACACAGGGCAAAACACTCCTGATGGTCAAGGATTCGTACAAGGGTAAAACACTAGTGAATTTCTAGCTCCTGAGCAGAGCAGACAAATAAGCAAAGCTCAGAAGGATGCTAAGAAGAGAATACGGTGAAAGCGTTACTAATTGGTTGACTGTTAAATACAAGTAAGCTTACAACTCAGTGCCCAAAGCACAGAGCTTGACACTAGATCTGGCTAACTGGTCACTGATAACCTTCCTCACCAAGTGACCTGGACAGTGCAGAGAAAGCTCTGTGACAAATACAGGTGTTAGACAAGTTTACTTCAAAATTGACCCATAATCTCCCAAAAGCAGCCACCATTTATGGTTGCAAACAAGCAAACCTGATGGGGTGGGGGTGACCTTTACTAATAACACAGGCACTGTTTCTTACTTCTAAGCTGACAAAGAGTGTAAGCATGTTTGTTTTTATGCATCCTCAAGAAACCCAAAGTGTGCCAAGAAAATATCCTGCACACTATCACAAAACCAGCTGCCTGAAAAACTGATGCAGGTAAGGACAAATCCATGCTTTAAATGTTTGTACTACATTCAAACCCTACCATCCAAATAACACTCATCAGACCAACCAACATCTTTCCGATCTTCATGCTTCATCCTGTAACTTCATCTTCACCACAATACATATACACAATAAGTGTTGTGTATTCAGAGATGCATCTAAAAGTAGATGGGTTGTAGCAAAGCAGTCTGGCCATTCTCCTCTAACCTCTGGCATCATTAACTGAACTGAAGTGGCAAGAACTGATGCTTACTGGATATTTTCCCTCAAACCATTAGCTGCAATCCCAAGAGATAGCTGTGTGGGAAAAACACGGCAGATGAGCAGTTTCTGAAATACTCAGACCAGCCCGTCTCGCACCAACGATGTCATGCCCAAAGCCACTTAATTCACCTTTTTTCTGGTTAGTTTGAACTTCAGGAGACTGTCTTCACCATATCTACATGCCTAATGCACTGAGTTGCTTCTGTATGATCGGTTGATTAGGTATGTGTCATGGCTGCCATTTTCAGGTAACTTCCCATGTTTGAGTCCTGCGTTTGGGTCCTACATCCTGCCACACAGCCGAACTTTGACAGTATGTGATAATGTGTAGTTAAACAATATACCTAATAAAGTGACCACTGTTTCTGTAATATTTCTGTTGAAACACAGACAGCTGTGATCAAGAACGAGCACATCAGCAGGTCCACTAGTCATTTCCCAAAATCCAGAATTACATTCAGCAACATCCTAAAGGCATTTCAGCGAAATTCAGGAAAATAAAATGTACCTGAGTCACATCGATGGGTGTATTTTTTCCAAAATTTCAAGGTTGTTCTTGTTATGCAATAGGAAGCAAAATACATGAAAGTTCATTCATGAGGTTTCACAATGTTTTGTGTAAACTTTTGCAAACTGATGATTGGTGTCCTTTTCTTTTTCACTCTGAATTGATGTTTGTGCAGCAATGTCTATTTAAACAGTCTTAAAAGAAAACAGTGACCAGTGACTTTGGATTGCCAACTTTTTATTGCGTGTGTTTAGTAAATCTTGATTATAAGTTTTAATGGGAGTTTGAAGTTGTGCAAATTGAGTAACTTTGCCTGTAAAATGGCATCTGAATACAATCTTTATCTTTAAACAGCTATTAATAACTGAAGGCAGAAGGCTCACACAGTTGTTCTCGGGCGTCTGTGCGTGTGTCGTGCCATCACTTATTTAATGGGGAAGGCCTGACAGGCTCTGTGTGACGTCAGAGAAGGGAACACATTCGCGCACCAACTGGGGATGACAGTTGGGTCGGTACATGATGGCACGCCATGTGTTTGAAATCTCCAGTGGAGACCCAGAAATACTTCAGTCACACCTCGTGTAGTGAGACGTCTGACCTGCGCCTCAGAGCTGCCACTGACTGAGAGCATCTGTGACATGTGGTTTGGATAGATTCAATTTTAAGTCAGTTTTCAACACTGTAGATTTGATGTTCTCATTAGTAGTTGGCGACTACTGTGCTCACAAATTTTCACATTAGGACTCTGGATTAAACAGTCTACTCTCAATATTAAAAAAAAGAAATTCACATTCGCTCAGTTGAGGCTTTGCAAACACATGATCACTGACCACATGACATTAACTTTTCGGCCATTCTGGACATATGACTATCGTGTTGACAATACAGGAGCCAGTGAATAAGGCCCCAGTCATACAAGCCTACAGACTGCACCGCCACCATCTGGTAAATAGTAGTCATCACGGAAAACTGAATATTTCCCAACCTGTTATGTGTCATTGCTGGAGGTTGGTGGCAGAGACTGGGAACATGATTGCTAAAGTCCTAGTCACAGAGGCCTACAGTCAGTGACCCCATGGCAACCAGCAGGTAAAAACACATATTCCCCCAAAACCTCTTGGTGATTGCTTCAGTTGCTAGCACATTGCTGCAGTCTTGTTTGAACGGATGTGTCGGCTTTTTCTACAAACACCAGTCGGCTCCTCTCTGAGCTGTAATTATAAAAAGCAAGACACAAACCAGAAATGGAGACCATTTGCTTTCAACTTAAAAGCTGCGCCATTTGAAACCTCTGAGACACAACTTTTACTTTGAGGCCAAACCTTCTACATGTCCAGCTTGCGTTGCACTTTCTCAAACTGTACTGATGCTTGGCTAATGTGAAAAAGTACAGGTTTATATTGGAATATGCTAGCAAGGTTTGGGATTTAGCACCTTCTTTGCAAACAATTTCCCCAACCAGTTTCCATAACAACCAGTGGTTGTATAACGTCCAATGTGGCAGACACAAAGAAGCAATGTGAGTCCTGAAAAATCAGCTCTTTAGTTTAAAAACAACAATATCATGGAATACTGAAAAATGAATTGCCATGAAATCTGTTACAGATTGTTTGCTCTGGTTAGAAGGAAAAAATATATAAAGTTGATGACCTATATAATCATTTCCTGTTTTACTTTGAAATCTCTGAGCTGTTAACTAGTTCCTCTCTTTGTTTCTATTTTCCCGCCAATTAGTCACCCAGTATTTATAGAGCCCTCCTTCCTTCTGTCCTCTGCCAAACGGTCTCAGCATTTTGTAGAGCTGTCCAGTATTTTCTGTGACTTTGTGATTCTCTTGTGTATGATATCCTGCTAGTTTTTCGACCACAGTTTCTCTGTCTCTTGCCTGCCCCTCCTGTCAAATGTTAGCTTCTTGAACTTGTGTATGACCCCCAATTTGAACACTGAAATGAGTTACAGTCTTTAGCCTGCCTCGGAGGCTACAGAAGGTAACAAATACTAACTTTTGAAAAGTGTTCCAAACAGATGTTTAGAAATCTTGCTTAATTTTTTTTAAATTAAATTGCTAAATTTTAAGAACACAATTGTTGTTTTAAAAGAAAGCTTTGTACCATTTTAGGAGTTACTGTGTGGACCTTGCTTTAAAGTAGACTCCTTCATGTCTATAACCTGATGTTATGTATCATGTGAATATAAGATATGTGTGTGTATATATATATATATATATATATATATATATATATATATATATTTATTTATTAGGGGTGCAACGATACTCGTATCGATATTGAACCGTTCGATACAGTGCTTTCGGTTCGGTACGCATGTGTATCGAACAATACAAAATTTTTAATTTATTTTATCAACTTTTCTTCTGACGATGCTGTCTGTGTTGAGAGCTCAGTAGATCTGCGTTCGACTTATCCGCCTAGGCTGCACTGTGGAGCGCAGATCCACTGAGCGCAGCGCAAGCTAGCAAGACAGAAGCTTAGCTCATTGCAACATGGCAAATTGAACCTCCCCCACCCTCATTCAGATCTGGCCTTTGGAACTATTTTGGTCTTCATGTGAAGTATGACCCTGAAGGTAAGCGCATCATGGACAAAAGTAAAACAGTATGTCGGATGTGCCACGCAATGCTCAATTACATGGGTGGGAACTACTGCGTTAGCGCAGTTAGCTCGTTAAGGTGTTGACGCTGTCCAGCCCCACGCACGGGGCGATCCGCGGTAGCTCGTTAACGGAGATTTGCCTTGTTGTGGCGTTAATGTCATTTCAGATTAACGCTGACAGCACTAGTGGGAACACAATGAATATGACTGCACATTTACTCCGACATCATCCTAGTGCAAAGACAAGTGGAAGCAGACAAAAACAACAAGCACGCATGCTACAAACTTTACCCGAGTCATTTAGACAGCTGTTAGCACATGATTCTCCTTATGGGGACCTGATATGTTTAATATGCTGCTGAGAGTATACCCCAGAAGAAGCGTATAGTATAGCTTTTATTTTGGAAAGAGCCATTTCTCTGTAATGAACTCTCTTTTCCAAAGATGAGGGATTTTTCCATGAGATATTTATTTTTTTATTACTTTGTCGTTTCAGCAACATTAAATTTAAAAACTGTACTTTTGAGTTAAAATATATATTTATAATTTTAATAAATGACAAATTAAAAAAGCATGAACATTTTTTTGTATCGAAAAAATATCGAACCGTGACACCAAAGTATCGAACCGAACCGTGAATTTTGTGTATCGTTGCACCCCTAATATATATATATATATATATATATATATATATTACAGTAATCTTTTGATTTTTTATATATTAACAAAAAACAGAAAAACAAAAGAAGTCACAAAAATATTAACATACTATTGTTTTTTCAAACAATATTATGACAATTGCTGGGGATAGAAGTATTTATACACAATACTGACAATGTTGAACCTCAAAAGGCGAGGACCAGCAAGCACAGCAGACTGCTGTTAAAAGCTCTGGGAATCCATTTCCAAGTAACTGACAGATTGTGTTTCACTACACAAGCTCTGAGCAGGTACAAAAGATGAAGTGAACTAAAAGCATTTAAAAGCCAACTATAAAATCTCCACCTAGACCGAAAAAACGCTCCCAAAAACAACCGTAAAATATGCACATTTCAGAGCTGCCTAATTATCTGGTGCGAGACATGTAATAGTAATTATAACAAATTAAATAAGACAATTAAAAGCATGGATCACTGTGATTTTACTCAGCAGTATAAGTACCATTAAACGAGAGACTACATTTGTTATCATGGTTTTAGGGTCTTGTATAGTATTTGCTGAGCTGTGGTTCCTATTGTGACGTTAATGATTTCCTTTCTTTATTGTTATAATGTTTATATTTTTCCACTATTTCCTCGTCTTTGTCTTCATCTGTTTTTGTCCACTTCCTGTTTTATTTCAGAAAATCACTTTTCCTTGCATCTATCTGGTTACTTGACTTGACTGTTTGAATTTTTATTTTTCATTTAGGAAGGTTTCTGAGTGAAGTGACCTGGAAGTGGCAGTCATTGAGATTTTCCAAACACAAAGGAAAGGAGCTCCACTGATTCCTTTATTAGCTCTTTTAGCAGAGGGTGCACTGGACCATCCTTTCTGAAAGCAGAGAAGATCATTTTAACTAATAATTCATAGTGATGCACCACCTGAGTAACATCTATTGCTGTATTGCGAGCCTTTAGAATTATTATAAAATCATTTGTTAGTTCGGGTCAGCTGTGAGTCATAAGTAATGGATGGTGGGGAATTTTACTTCAGCCATAGAAATCCTAAATAAGAAGTATCATTAATTTAAACCAAAATCATGGCATATCAGATAAATGAGAGAAAGGAAAAAAATGTGTTTTTTATAAAAGGTCAAACTCTTAAGTTTGTGTGGTCCTCAGGATTAAGGCTCGGGTGGAGCGCAGGATTTATACAGAGAATAAACATCTGGACATTTGACATCTGTGTGTAACACTGTGTAGAAGAACACCAGCGATTATTAACCACCAGAACCCGAGCGGTCAGTATGTTATTGAAAATGCATTTAGTGAAAGTGCACATTGCTCTGTTTTTTTAGGGTTTTTTCCCCAGCAGTCACACATTGTAACATTCGGGGGTTCAAACAATGAAGGCTTTCTTTTTGGAAGTATTGCCTGCCTCAGCATGCTGCTTTTGCATCCTGTTTCCAATGAACATCAACATTTGTTTCATAAAGCTCTCCATGGTACAAGGGTACTATGAATGGATAACTCATGGTGGGAGGTCTCACTATGTGTCGAATGTACAGCAGTGTGTTGCTGACCCACCCTGTGCTGGGAGAGGAACGTCGCTCTGACACTTGGTACATTCCCCTCGTGCTCCCAGAGATGCTCGAGTTTCTCTGGAGAGAGAGAGAAACACAAAGAAAACAAAGAGTCTGATCAAACGTGTTATTAATAAAATGTCCTGTTTCCCCATCATTCTCAAACATTATTTTACAGGCTGATCTTTTTTTATGATAGAGAAATGCGAGCATACATATTTTACCAATACACAAAATACAACAAGACATTTAATTGAAGGACAAGATACTGTATGTATTACTAACAAACAGCTGTCGCACTAAATTAGAACTGCTACAAAAATAAATTGAGTACAGAAGCCTGCTTAAAAAAAATCCCACTGGAAGTGGAATGAAATCATAGAAAATGAAACTGCAGCCTATTTTGCAGTTATCTGGGGAAGGTTTTCTAAACGTATCTCAAACAGGCTCCGTTACTTCTGATTTTTGTCAAACAGAATACAATCATGACTAGAATGATTAACAAAAGTGGTTTTCTGATTAAAGGTAATTGTGTGTGATTCAGTGATGTGTTTTCATCACATTTCATTTTCTTGATTTGAGATGTTTTTGTACTGTACACACGAGCAAGGCATCTGAACAGGATCATTGTCGTGAATAGGTGTGAGTGTAACATGATCCTTTGTCTGTATTAGCCACACGACAGACTGGTAACCTGTCCAAGGTGTAACCCACCTTTTGCCACACGACAGCTGGCACAAACTCCTGCAGCCCTGAATTGGATAACCCAAAGAAAATGGATGGAAAGTAGTCAAAATATCTTTTTCTAGAGCAAAATGCTGGATGGACCTGACTGACTGAGCAATCAATACTTCTATCCATCCACTGTACTCACTGCAGAGAGAACCCTGCAATCTAAAATATTTGGTTGCAGCTCTGAGAGCAGGTTTTTAAAATGTATTTGCTTGTAAGTGTGCAATCTGACTCTGTGTTTGCCAGGGCAAAATCTTCCTTGTCGCTCTTTCACGCCGTGCTCAAAGCTGCATGTGCACTGAAGTGTGCGTGTGTGAAGCCATGCCAGGTGGAACTCTGTGTACCAAACCGGCGACGTGCCACAGAGGGAAAATGTGCGCAAACACAGACAGTCTCCCTCCCTCTCTGCTCCCTCTCTTTTTCTCTGTTTCACTCACACAGCTTGTTTGTGGGCCACTGCCAGTGAAAATGGACCGTGGAGGAAACAGGCGAGCATCATCCGTGCCTTTCATTCCTGGACAGACTGCAGTGAAGGCAGAGCAGGAGCACATCTCCAAGAAATGGTTTTAATCAAATGCATTCATCGGGAGGTATAACTCAATTTGGGACTTAAATTCGAGCCAAACATCAGCATTTGTCTATTTCTACCTCTTCTGCTCTGTTACAAACCCAAAACACAATAAAGAATCACAGTCACGTTAAAGCTGCTGTATATTCCTCTCATTCTCTGTGAAAATTATATTACAGTCAGCCTGGAAAGAACAACAGAGTGAGCAGATAAACCATCCCTTCTCTCACCACCAGTCCTAAAATACCCCTGTCACTCTAAAACCTGTCTCCTAGGAAGATGAGGGCGACCTTCCTCAGGCCATATAGAGAGGTGGAGAAATCGCTGGGCTTCCCTTGACAGTATAACAAGGTGCCAACCAGTTAGTGCCTCCACACTTGTACTTGTCATGCTGATTATTCATAGTCCTACAGTGCACAAGCATGGAGACAAGAAACTGACTAAATGTAGGTAGTTTCAGGTCATTCACAGGTCATGTGGTTCTCTAATATTTCAAATCACAACAATCACTTTGAGATACTTTATATTGCAAGTTAAAGATCCTACAATAATACAGAGAAACTCCAACTGTCAAACAACCTTTTATGAGCAACCGCATGGCGAAAATGGGAATGAAAACTCCCTTTTAACAGGAAGGAAGGGACCTCTGGCAAAAGCATTTAACTTAGTGCAGATTTAGGGATTTCGTACTTAGTCACACTAAAGTACAAGAAGGAAGGCAACCTCCTTACAACTAGTAAATAAATGTATAAATATCAGTGGTTTTGCATTCGGCAACTGATTGCAAGTAGTTGCAGCTACCAGCTGGTCACCAAGTGTTTAAACGTGCAACAGTATCAATCAGTTTCCATCATGAGGCGACTGCAAATTTCACCTGATGGGAGGCAACCTTTCTCCAAACAATCACAGTCCAACTCAGACTGACTGAACTCTCAGACAGATTGGATAACCAACTGGTTTGCAAGCAACTGCCATGTAATTTATAAACAAATTCAAACTGCCGGCACATTGCAATCAGTCTGAGTCAGTCTGCACTGATGAACGCAACACATCTGCAGCATGTCTCCTTGTAACAGGGGCCTACACTGGTTACATTCTGGTTATGTTCCTATGTGAAATCGAGGTTGTTTATTTCCTATTTCATTTTGCAGTTAAATCTCCATCCTGCAATAACTATGTCACCATCTCAGCAGGAATTTCTGTGTGTATGAGGCTCTGGGTGAACTCTAAATGCGAGCAGTTAATGTGAATTTCTGTGCATCTTGCTGTCATCTGTTGCAACAGATTTGCAACAGATGACAGCAGACTTGCAATTTTTACCATTTTATGACAGTTAATCGCCCATTAACCACACACAGACTCTATGCCAATGCCAACTTCACCTCAATCAATCGCAAACTGATTGCAGACTGGCTCTTGCAAAAAAAATAACTTTGAAAATGGAAACTGACTGCAAGTACTGCTGTTCCCCGTCTTAAAAGGAACAAGATCGCAAGTTCGTTGCAACTATTGCAATAATTGTGATTATGGCACAGTCTCCAATCAGTGTTTTCCCTACAGTGTGACTGTAGCAGGCTTTTTGCCTGGTAAGTTGTTAGTGGTTTATGGTGTTAATGTTTTTATAACCTCTTCTGAGACTGTTGTGTTCCTTGATACCTGCTGGATTTGTCAGTGTTAGAAAGGTTTGTGAGCTATGATGACTACAGCAGAAGAACTTGAAGAGAAATACTTGTTTTCTCCTGTTCTGTCAGAGTCTGACATGAACTCGGATGAATGAAATGCACATTAGTGCATTCTTATCCTCATCATGCTCGTGGGCTGCATAAAATGTTACCAAGAGCCACACTTTAAAAGCCCTGACCTTAGAAAGAAGGATCACTCTGAATCAATACATTCACTCTTCTGAATCACCACCTTTGTCTGCCCTGATGCCCTGAAAGGTTCGCTCGATGGTTTGAGGATGAAAATGAGGTGAATCATATGCTACGGCCAGATCTCAACCCAAGTGAAGAGCTACTGGAGAATTTTGGTCAGATAACATCCAATAATGGAATATCACTTGGAAAACATGTGGCCACAGTGGCCCAACTCCTTAGTAAAACACTTTATTTTGAAGATTTGTCTATAATTGGTCACCTGACTATGAAGCGATAACCCGAGGACGCCGACATCATCTGTGCACTCGGAGACGGTAATCTTAGGACATGATTCCTCTCAGGCAGCTCTGCACCACATCACATCTGATTAAAAATCATGCTGAAATCTTGAGCGAGAGCAAGAACTGTTTCCATGGCAGCATACACATTAGTGCATTGTGAAACAGGTGACCCCTTTTTTTTTTCCATAAGTGTCGTACAGTAATTTGAATACGTGACATTAAGAACAGACTCTGTGTGCTTTTATAGCTTTTTTTAATCATTGTGTTATACGGCAAAACAAAAGGAGCAAAGAGGCACGGTTCAAGTACCGAGCCTGGAGATGAAGAGCTGCATTCCAGTTTTCTCTTTCATGGGAGCACACTTTCTGATCAGGATGTACCGAGCTGCGCAGCTTCACTGTTCCAACAGCTTTGATGCTGAATGCTGTAACAACTGTAAAACTGTACCTACTGTATACCTACTGTAATAACCCCTTGATGAAGGAAGATCACATTGATAGAGTATAAAATAAAATGCTTTGTATATTATCAGTTCAATATATACAGCTAGGCTTACCCCCATATCTTTGAAGAAAGGAATTTGTTTGATCCGTTTTATTTTAATTTAAAGCACTTTGGTTATAAATGTGCAATATTAATAAAATGCACTTGCATATATAGAGCACATGGATATTAACAAAATCTAATCTATAAAAAACAATCTCTTGTACAACGATATTAGGACTCACTTTATTTAAGGTTATATTGTTTGGATATAAAAACATCTGCACAGTCTACAAGGCGATACCAAATGACTTAAAAGGCATCAAACAAATGTTCACAATGCACTTTCACGCTCTCGTGTTCCACTAACAAACCCAAAGCCTAAAATCTGAGCTGAAACACAAACAAACTTGCTATGAGGTGAATCCATTTTTAATTTTTGCAGTAACGCACTGCAAACATATGCTGTATACTGATATTTACATACGAGCAAAGTGGTGACATTTATCAATGTCAGTGGCTAAGTTTTATCTGTTGTGTCACATGAATTTTGCACTAGCTAAATTGTTTCAGAAGGAGTGATAAAGAACTCATTTTTGTTCATTTATTTTAGAGCCTGACTGATGCAGGATTTTTAACAATGTTATTTAGTGATTTAAAAAAAACGGGGAGAAAAGAATATGGGGATTCTAAATATGACTAAACATAGCTTGCATCCAAATATCACGTCACGTTTGACCTCTGATTTCATTCATTTTTTAATTTTCACATCTGCCTTTCTTACAAGCTGACCGTAAAACGTGTTAGATATTTATAAGAGAGTATTGCCAAAGGAAAGAGACTGAGCTGTCTAGTTATCTAGAAATATACTGTAGTATAATAAGATATACTATGCACAGGTTGTTCATGTCCAGTTATTTACAAATCAATAACTATTTCCATGATCTACTCCTACATAAAGTTTACAATACTATTAAAATATAATGCAGTACTATTCCCTTAAAGGTAAATACTGCCCAGAGAGTGACGTGCCGGCAGAGGTTTGTCTTGTTTTGTTTCTTATGTTTTCACAGAAGGGGTAATAACTGCTCCGAATAAAAATATCAGAATTTGGTGCATCACTAATCCAGAATTATATCTTATTTAATTTCAACTACTCATATGTGAAAAACAGGCAGCGACTACCCTTCAGTTCAGTAAAACACAGTAGACTTGCTGTCTCAGGCATCTTGAAGTCTATTACCGGTTCGAGCTGTGGTGCATTACAGAGGCATAAATCAATACAATCTATGCTTATGTACTTTTCATCAGCAACAAGCTGCTCTGTTAATGACTGCCAGAATGCTGGAAGTGGAGTTTCCTGCAGTTTAAGGAGTCTTTAAGAGTCTCTGGAAGTGAAAAAAGTCACTACTAAATGTTATTGAAACATTACTTATTTGCAATAAAACTAAGAATGTTACTTACTTTTGCCAGTTAAAATTATATGCCAGTTAAAATGTGCTACAAAATTACATAGAAAAAGTTAATCGGAAAATCAACCAACAACATCAGTGTGATAAGGAGCAGTTAAATATTTAAAAACCAATTTGTACAGCAGGTGTTGTTACGTATGGCAGAAAATATGTTATATATTATATGCATTATATATATTTTTTATTTTGACATCACACGTATCATAGTGTGAACCTACAGCAATGTGTATTCAAAGATCCTAACCTGGCGTCCGTTGCCCTTCGAGGCCTGCAGGCTGCAGCGTCCCAGGCTGCCGTTCGGCGTGGTGCCACAGCTGCTGATGATCTGCAGCTGTTTTTCGGCTCGGTCAGCTCGGTCCAGAAGCTCCTCAATGAACTGCTGCAAGCGTACCTTAGCGTTGGCTTCACGGGCCGCCGTCTCCTGAAGGAACTGGTCAATCTGGGCGACCTCCCTGTGGGCACAGGGGGAAGAAGTGTGAACCTTTCCTTCTTGCTGGAAGCTAGGATTCTTAAAATAGGATATTTGGAGGGCTGTGGGGTAAATTAGAGATCTGCTAAACCTCCTTCATTCAGAAACATTCATGTCCTGATGACATTTTTGCGTACACAAGTTTATTAATGCATGTGGGTACAGATTCTGCCTTCAAAAGCCTCTCTCACACATCCACCAGCTGTACTGCCCTTTTCTGAAAACAGACACCAAGGGTTGATGACACAGATAAATAAACAATACAACCACAAAAGCAGAGAGAGTAGAGGGTGAGAGAGCAGCTGGATACTTGCACTGCAAACACAGCAGGGCAAATTCCTGTCATTTCAAGGGACAGCGTGTGACCCAGACAGCCTTGGTCTTAATTCCAGGGCAGTTTAATAGTCTCAGATGCATTTTGCATTCAATTATAGTTGCACTAGTTTCTGTAATAGCTTCCTCTGTTGGCACCATATGTGTGTGAGGGGAGTAGGAACCGGTAGAAGAGAAGACAGCTTACTGAAATCAATGACAACTTGTTAGCCAGCTGCAAAAGCTTCAGAACAAAAGCTTCTCATCAAGTGTAAACCTATCTAAAACTAACGATGGACAGTTTCAGACCGACCCTAAATGTCTCTAAGAGTGAAGTGACCCAGAAGTATCTGTGTGGCAGCCATAATAAGAGCTGCTCTAGATACTGAGGAAAGGTGCTCTAGTGCTTCCTTTATTACCTCCTTTAGGAGAGGACACACTGGACCATCCTTTATCCAAGTAAAAGAGGTCATTCATAGCAATTCCAACCATTCATAAAAACAATAACATAACTGCTAATTCAATGTTAGTTATGAATGTGTTTTTGTATTTCATGCATTCATAAACTGCAGGTATGATTTGACTTTTGACACCAACCCACAGTTCCTAAATTACTTACATCAAAGTTAGTTTGAACTTGATTAGGTTTCACTGTAGTTCCATTTGTATTCGTTTTTTTAAACACAGTCAGATTCACCTATCCTTCATACTGTTGCCATACTGATGCCATACTACTGGAAAAGAGAAAGGAGGTAATTTTTCTGGACTATTCAACTGTACCGTAAGTCAGATGAGAGAGAAGCTGATCCTACTGACTTAGAGCTGAATAGGGACATAAAGATAATAAAAGATGAATAAACAAGTAAACAAAAAAAATGCAATGAAAATATATCAATAAATGAATGAAAGTAAAATACAATAAAAAGGAAAGTCTTGTGTTTGCTTTTAAAAATCTCAACAGTCTCAGCAGCCACAAGGTCATCAGGTAGACTGCTACATAAACATGGAGCACAATAACTAAACGATGTCTTTGTGACTGGGAGCCTTAAAACAGCAGAGACCTTACAATTGGTGTAATGTGGCCTCCCTCTCTGGTCCTTGCCAATACGTGCAGCCGAGTTTTGAAGTTAACGCAGTGGCCAAGATTTCTCTGGAAGAGGATTGATCTGATCGATTAATCCTGTAAGCGTGACTCGGTGTCTCTGCATTAGCTTAAGAAAAACACGGTTGGACTCTTGCAATGTGCTTGAAATAATAAAACACAGTAACTTATTGTGGGCAGCAGAGACAAAGCTTTAGCTTTTTAGCTGAAAAATAATACACAGCTTGAGTAGATGGTATTAAACAACAAGCAAGTCTGAACACATCATAAGTCGGACGAGAGTAAGTTCCACAATTTAGGACCCACAGTCCTTTGGTCTTTTGAAAAGTTTTCCCTTGTTGCCTGATACAAACTAAAAATCTGTCTTTTACTCATTTCCAAATCTACAGAAATATGTGAATGTAATATTTAATGCTCGTCAATCCAAATGTCTACAGCTTCCAAAAGCTGTAGGTCTTTTTCCTTTATTGGTCTCTGACTGCGTCCTTACAAACAGCCCAGTGTTTACCGTCTAAACAATGTCAGACAGGAGAGCTTATTAAGTCATCTGACCTTCAGGAAGCAAAAGAAAAGTTCAGAGGATTCCTGCAGACCTGGAATGGAGACATATAGTCCGTGTCGCTTCAGTTTAAATGGATTTGTGGTCATGAAACAAGCAAAGCCACTTATTTCATGTCAAATTAATGTCAAACATCCACTGTTGCTAAACCATCATACGATGCAGAATCCAAAACAGCAACAACACGCACAACTTCCTGAAATGGGGACAAGCTGAGATAAAAATAGCTTCGAGCCTGGCACAGATAACTTTTCTTATCTTCAGGCAAAGATTATAAAAAAAACGTCTCCAAAATTAGTCAAGGTAGCAAACTGTAGGCCAGCAATAAATGTGCTTTAACATCAGTGAGTAAATAATCAGCAAGTCTGGAAATGATGTCAGAATCAAACGGCTTCTCTCCACGATGAAATGTGATCAACTGTGATTAGGGCTCGGAGTCACTTAGTAATTGCTCACAACATTAGATAGCATGATTTTTATCGAGTGCTCACTAACCGAATTGTATAAAGTTGAGCGTACATTGATTAAGAGGCCTGCTACTGTACACTATCTACACTACTCCAGATAAAAATCTTTGTGTTTATGTACACAGAAAACATGAAGCATGTGTGTCTTGTTGTAAACTGTCTTATCTCACCATCACCACACTGTTAATTCCCAACGATGCATCTCATTATGTTTAGTTTTGCAAAAGGAAAAAGGGGAAAATCCAGCCCTACCCATTTAGGTGATTTTATGACCGGGGACAAACTGAACATACAGACAGATGCCAGGATCTGGTTTTAGCCAACATGAAGATGAAAAAAATGTTCAGCAGAGAACAACATTCTCCAGAGGACTTTAAGTCTTTAGATATATTTAAATGAGTGCTGTCACCGTTAATCTCATTAAAATGACGTTAACGCCATAACTGCATTAACGTGGCAAATCTCCGTTAGTGAGTTAACGCGGCCTCAACACGTTAGCGTGGTTAGCTCGTTAACGCGTTAGGGGCGATCCACGTTAATGCGGTTATGGCGTTAACATCATTTTAACAAGATTAATGCTGACAGCACTAATTTAAATCCAAATTTTAATGTTATGTTTCCACAGCTTGTCTTTTTCCTGTCTTTCTCCCTTCACCCCAACAACTCTGTATGCTAGTTGAAGGGTACATGACCCACATGATGACTACGAATTCTGAATTCTGTATGTCAAGTTTGGATTCAACTCCTGATCATTTAGGACTGACAGAGATTTTGTGAATTTTAGTGTGACGTATATCACACTTGTGTGCTACACGGTGGTTAGCACCATCAGGCCGGGGCCTTTCTGTGTGGAGTTTGCATGTACTCTCTGGGCACTCTGGCTTCCTCCCACAGTCCAAAGACATGCAGTTAATGGGGATAGGTTAATTGGTAACTCTAAATTGCCCATAGGTGTGAGTGTGAATGGTTGTCTGTGTCTATGTGTTAGCCCTGCAACAGACTGGCGACCTGTCCAGAGTGTACCCTGCCTCTCGCCAGCGCTCCAGCCCCCCAGCGACTCTGAAAAAGGATAAGCGGAAGAGAATGGATGGATTGTATAGCTCACGACTGGTCTTAATTGTCTTTCTGTGTAAAATCCACTTTACAAATAAAATTGCTCCGCCTCAAGGAAAATAAGGGATAAACAATGACAGAACAACCAATGATAAGAGTAGTTTCCTCTCCTCTTTGTGCAATCTAAGATGAGCTTTCATAGATAATAAGGTTTACACAGAACAGTCTCCAGTCAAATTAACCATTTTCAGTGAATGATTGTAGTTCTTAAGGCTGGTGACTACTGCCCTCTTCAAAAACCATATGGTAAATGATGGATGGAGGAGTCCTAAAGTCATAATGACGTAAATAAGCAAACAGCTTCTGCAGATTATATCATTAAATCATCCTACACTAAACGATGCATCTCATTATGTTTAATGACTTCAAGTACTATTTACTTTGATTTAATAATTAGATCTGTACGTAATGAGATGTCTCATTAGAAAACCTGAAGCTGACGTTTTGTTCTCATTATTCGGTTTAATAAACAGAGGACACAACGACTGAGTATCACTTTAAGTCCAGCCTCCAGAAAAGTAGCATATATCCATTTGAGAAAATCTAGGAATTACTGAGCTTGGTTAGTATGCACTCAAAATTAGGGCGCATGTGATTCAGGATCTAAATTTTCATGCATCTTTAATTTGTCTTAATTAATTATTCAGCTGTATCAGGAGATGGATACACCAACCCCCTGATGGACGCCACACAGGAACACTTTTCCCTTCCTTCCCCAATGCTGCCTGACAGCCTAACAGACGCTTTACTCAGTCTTATGCTAACGAAGAAGGAAGGAAATCAGGCGAGAGAACAAAAGAACACGATCGATGGTAAAGGATGGTCAGAAAGGAAGAAAAGGAAAAATAAATATTTCTGCCAGTTTTTTGTAAGATCTAAATCCAATAAGAAAGACAGACAAGGAGACGAGAAATAGGGAGCTGAAGCTGAAGAGGAAGGAAGGGCCACAATGACTGTGAGAAAAAAAAAAAATAACACTGCAGAAGCTAAAAGAACAGACAGCAAACAGAAAGCTGCAGTCATGTGGCAGAAGAAAGCACAGGAGGTTTAAGGAGAGGAGGGAAATGGGATGTAGCTGCTTCCTGTTGTCAATCCCAATTTTCTACACACGCTGACATATTCACAACACCTCACTCTCACAGTGACTCACTCACACCTCCGAAAAAATGCCTCAAGGTGATAAACGTGCCTGGGTGTTTACCTGGAAAAGAAGAAATGCCATCTTTTCAGGCTATTCCAGGTGAACGTTAGCCAATGGTGACATAGAATTTTGTCCCTTCATGCACTTTTCAGTGATGTTCATAGTCAACAACACAGCATACTTCTTATTTTTATACTTCTATTTTCTATAACTTTGAGTAATAATTGAGACCTTGTAATACCAAAAAAACAGCTGAGAGTTTACTGAGAAGATGAAAGTTTCTCTGACATTGGTAAGCTCATGGTTAGCTTACTTCACAAAAAGACTGCAAACAGTGGGAAAACAGTTTGCTAAGATTTGTCCACATGTCACAAATAAAAACAATTTACAACATTTTTTTATTTTAACTTTCGATGGAAATATCAAAAGAACTGAGCATCCTTTAAATGCCACAGTCTACCTGAGTGTCATTGCTGACCATGTTCATCCCTTCATGACCACAGTGTACACATCTACTGATAGCTGCTTCCTGCACAATAATGCGCCGTGTCACAAACCTCAAATAATCTCAGACTGGTTTCTTAACCATGATGAGTTCACTGTACTGGACTCCACAGTCACCAGCTTTCGATCTAATTTGGTTTGTGGTGGAACAGGCGATTCACATCATCGATGTGCAGCCGACAAATCTGCAGCAACTGTGAGATGCTAACATGTTAATATGGAACACAACCTCAGAGTAATGTTTCCAGCCCCTTGATGAAGAAATTAAAGCAGCTGTGTAGGTAAACAGGCTTCAAACAAGTATTAGTATTATGAAACCAAATGTTTTAAGACAAGAATCAGGAACTTTTGTTTTGGAGGAACTGGAACACCGCCGCCGATTTTTCCAAGAATCACAGGGCAAGTTGCATCTGCGTCCATTTCATTCAAGAGAAAGGCACACGTCTCCACAGCCAACATCTCTGAAACTACACACAAACACCCACAAGATAAAAAATGTATGCATGCGCATTTGATTTTGCACTTAACTGAAAATTTGAGAGCCATCTGGACACTACCTGCTCAGCACCAAACAGCAGACAGCTGGTGACTGTATGAAGCACTAAGAAGCAACGACTCCAAAAACAAATGTAAACACTTCAGCTTAGCAAAGACATGGATAATAAGACGTGTTCAGCTGAAGGGTTTTGTCTAAATGTTCATTACAGTGACTGGTCAACCTCCTGTCACAGCTGTCATCATCTGTGGCCATTAATTTAAAATTATGCTTTATTAATATTTAAGAGCAGAGATGATTGACTAAAAGGCCTGGATAAAGACGACGAGGCTTTCTCTCCTTTAACAAAGGACAGCTGCTCGCGTGTCGTTCTGTTTTGACACCTGGATTTTTTATTCTTGTTTCTGATGGTTTGTTTTCTGGGGTTTTTTGGTTTACATTGTGTTATCATGTCATAGTGTCACACATTTGTATGCATTACACAGAAGCACACAGTGAGGTAGGCAGCATGAAGAGCGTGGCGACATGAGAGGAGATGTGAGACGGACGAGGATGAAAGGCTGTGAGAAAGGGGATGATAAAAGAGTTGCAGGCTAAAATGTGCTGCTTTTTCGCAGAAAACCTGGTTTCCCAAGAAACCGCTAATCCTGGTCTTTGCTGCCTCCGATCAATCGGGAGAAAATAAATATTTTACTGCGGGTGGACCAGCTCTCTCGAAATCTCAATTCCCATTACAAACCCCAGATGGCTGAGTAACCCTGAGATACAAAAGCAAGGTGACGATCTGCAGCATTTCAGATGCATGAAAGAACGAATTTATTACATGGGAAAGGCCAACGAAAATTCGGGTTTCTTTAGAAACAGAGTAGATATGTTCGCAATGATGAGGTTTTGTATCTCTGCATCCAATCTTTCAGAAAGCAGAAGTGCAAGTTAAACAAAAATGTGGGAGAAGACAACCAATCTACAATAATGATGATATGAATGAGTAGTAGATGTCTTCAAAACTGCTTATTTAATCAAATACCCTGTGAACCACAAATATAGAAAGTTTGCTAATTTAATTAAGCAGTAGCAGGTTTTCTATTTGGGATTTTAAATGAACAGATGATTAAAATTGGTTCCATGAAGTCATTTTTGATCACTTGCAGATCAAAGAATTAAGAAATGTTTTGCAATGGAGACAAGCATTTTAACATATACAGTACTGTGTAAAAGTCCAGAGTCGTCCACCATTTCTTTACTTAGTTAGAAAACGGGGAAACAGGTGCAACAATTTTTTGAAATGTGCAAACACGCATGGAACTACACTATATAAGGCAAAAACAGTTTGTACAATTCTAACAAGCTTGAAAGTCAATATCTTATATGACCACCTTAGTGATTCAACACAGCCTGAACTCTCTTAAACAGATTTCTTCTAATTTGTTTAAGTAGTCTGCAGGAAAAGTTCTCCAGGCTTCTTGAAGGACATTCAAAGCCTTTTGTTCTGATCTCTGTTAAAATGATCCCACAGTAAAGTTGATGTCCAGGCTCTGGGGAGGCCAATCCATGACTGATAGTGTTGCATTGCATGTTTTTCTATCCATGTATGCTATTACTGTACTGCATAAACACTCATATGTCAAGTTAAATCTGATGCCCATTTAATGAAAACTGTCAAAAACAGTCTAAAGGCATTCTTCAGATCTAAACAGTTCTTCAAAAATGAGTCAAATTTTAAATGCTGTTTAGCTGTGTGGCACCTTGCACTGTGAACCTTGCATTTATATAACAGAGATAAAATGACAACAAAATAATAATCACCCATCGATCCATTTCTTCCCCTGGGTCACGCAGCAACAGCCTAAGCAGAGAAGGCCGGACCTCCCTCTCTCCAACCAACTCCTGCAGCTCATCAGGGGGAAACACCAAGGCGTTTCCAGGCCAGCCAAGAGATGCAATCTCCCCAGGATGTCCTCAGTCACAGCACCTCACCGAAGAGGCTACCACCTCAGCTGGCTCCTTTCAATATGGAGGAGTAGAGGCTCCACTCATCTACAGGAGGAAACTAATTTCTGCCGCTTGTATCCAGAATCTCATTCTTTCGCCTTCAAAAAAACTAACAAAAAGAACCACAATACTTGACAGGATCAGGCTTTTTCTACAGCGATGTCAGGGCTGCTGTTCCCTCTGGTGGCAGATGACTGAATAAAATTTAGGACACAACAATTTTCCAGCACTAGCCATCAATTAAAATGTAAAACAATTAGATTAAACAACAAGTACATCTGGTACTGACAACTGTGCTTTACAGATGGCTGTTTTAAATATAGATTCATCATTCAGATCGTGTTTAATTTGGCATACCTCAGCTAAACACCCCCATCATAGAAAAGCCTCTGATGGGGCTGTTTAGCAGATCATAACTGCAGCTTTTAAAATTACCACATTGTACTGTACAACATAAACTGTGAGAATATGTGACTAAAAGCAACTACAGACATTTAAAGTCATCGTGGTGAACACATGGGGTTGAACTCATGTGATTGTGTTCATGCATATCCTAAAACTTGGACAACTTGCATTAAAAAACATTTAAAGAGATGTGTAAATCTAAATGTAATCCACTTTCCTTTCCCAATATCCGAAAAGCAGATGGAAAATCTCACTTTTGTTGCCTCATTTCAAGAAAATCCAGGGTTCAAAACCACCACGTGGGGCCTTTCTGTGTGGCGCTAGAATGTTATCCCTGTGCCTATGTGAGGTTTCTCTGGGTACTCTGGCTTCCTCTAAGACCAAAGACATGAAGTTAGTGGGGTTAGTTTAATGAGTGACTCTAAATTGTCTATGGGTGTGACTGTGTTGTCTGTTTCTGTGTGTTAGCTCTGCGACAGACTGGGGATCTGTCCAGGGTGTACCTCTACGGCAGCAGGGATAAGCTTCATCCCCCCAAGATAGTTGGATGGATCACTTAAGTTTTTATTTGGAGCCCTAAGTAAACTTCTTCTTGATGTGTTTATGGTCTCAGTCACTTGTTCCAAGCCTTCAAAATTGCAATTCACAAACCAGCAGGTGAAGCCACAGCGGCTATATCAATGTCTTTAAAAAACATTTTGACTTTTTTGCTAGGACATCTGTTTTTAGACATAACAACTTGAAAACATCCGAGACAACATTGTCTCAATATAAGGTTTTTTGATGAAAAACAGCCCCCGACACACACTGACAAATATCTACCCTTGATGGATTCTTCAAGTACCTTACACTTGACCACACCATCCATCTTATTGCACAATTGTTAGTCCAACCTTTCATGTCAGTCTCAACATAATGAGAGGAGAGATGTGTCTACTGAAAGACCGGTTGCATCATCCTTCCTGATTCCCTTCTCCTGCCCTCGTGAAATAATTTCACCCAAACTCAAGGACACTCATGTCAGTCTCCTACATCTAATGACAGACATGAAAAGCCCTCTGCCCATAAATCCTGCCCTAAATGAAATCGAATGCACTAGTCTTGATTATTTATCATGCGGAACGATTTCTTGTTAGAAGCCACTTCATCCTCATCTCACTACAGGAAACCTGAAGCAGTGTCTACATACACATGCACTGATTTGTTCTAAGGTTGGATTACCACAACTCTTTTGTGCATTACAGCCCTGATAAATCCAACTGCAGACATTCAGTCCAATTAAATGGGCTTTGTAAGTACGTACCAGTGCAGAACTTCATGTTATTGTTCTTGTTAATGAACAAATTCCCTGAAATTAAAAAAAGAAAAGATCTCTACAGCACAGTATGTGCATGCATTTTTTATAACATAAAAGTGCTTGGAAACAGCACCAGTGTGTTTTCTGTCATTCAAACGATTTGCCTGTTTAAATGACATCCAATCCTCCAGAGTTTGATCAAATATTTCTTGACTGTCTTCAGACACACGTCGCACCGATACTTCAACAATTCAAAAATGTGTTTGTTTATAAAAATCAAAACTACCTTTGACTTTGTTTTTTTCATCGTCACAGCAGATGCCCAACTTCTTTATTATTATTCAAATATTCCATCCTCCTAGATATTGTGCGTGTCGTGTTCCCTTTCTGATTCTTTGTCATTAGGGAGCCTTTGGAAGTCTTGCCATGTTTCTTTCTCCGAGACACTGCTGCTAATGAGATGAGTTCTCTTTCTGCCCCGACAGCTTCACTTTGCAGTCGAGATTTCCTGCTCAGTGAAATAGGCTTGTTTTCTGAAGGAGACATGGTGACAGCACATAGCAGGACTCTTCTGTATTTTGTGCTTCCTTCAGAGCCTCTGGGTTTTGAATTCTGCACAGACCAATGTTACTTTATCAAAGCTGGTTGTAGGAATAAATCAAGCCTGCAGGGTTAAGGCCTACTGCAGCAGGCGTGCGTGTGTGTGTGCTGAATATGATATGAAAACCTGGCAGCTCTCAGAGCTCTCTTTTGCTTTTCTATGCAGAGGGTGGACAGAATATTTTGAACACCTACACAGACATTAAAAATGCATCACTGCCTCCCCCCGCTGTTTGTACAGTATGTAAGATGAGTATGATTATGGATGAATGATACATTAGGTTGGTACAAACCAGTTAAGAAGTGACGAAACACAGATAATCTATCTACAACACAGCCTAATAACATAAACAGTACTGTCCAGGCACAAAATTACCATAATAGTAGTACTTTTCTGACACAGTCTCAACACTATAGTGTTTCAGATAATGGATGAATGGTCTATCCTACATGGGATTATATGAGGTCAGGAGAAGATTTACTTCTGCCTTAACCTCCTAGGACCTGGCATCCACATATGTGGACATGACATTTTGGGTTATTTAGACCAAAAAACTCAATTTTGCTCTACAAGCGCCTGATATCCACTTGCGAGGACATTATACTGCCACTGTTCTATCGAAATTTTAAACAAATATCCTCATATGTGGCTCAAATTTTTCTTAGAAACAAAAAAATCAGGTAAAAAAAAAAATTAAAAAAAATCAGGTAATTCTTTGTTTTTACATTCATCGGGCCCCAATATGGCCACATATCAAAGAGAAATTAAAAATGCATGCCGTGCAAGAGTTCGGGTGTTAGGAGGTTAATTACGACTCAAAATGCAAAAACAAAACGCACTTCATTTCTTGTTCCGATTCATTCACATAACATTACAAAGTCAGTCCTGTTTCCTTCGTCTGCCTCTACATCTTCAAAATCCTTTGTTCAGTATATCCACTATCATCTGCACATGTGCAAACCATCTCAGCCTTGATTCTGTAACTTTGTCTCCAAACCGTTTAACCTGAGCTGTTCCTTTGTTAAAGTCATTACTTGTCTTGTCCATTTCTGGTCACTCCCAGTGAAAACCTCAGGACCTTCAGGTCAACCTCCTCTCAACTTCTTTGTCAATGCCACCATTTCCAAACCATACATACATAGAAATATAAATACCAGGTCTCACTACCATCTTGTAAACCTTCCTTTTCATTCCTGCTGCCAGCCTTCTGTCACAAATCACGTCTGACATTTGTCTCCAACCGCTCCACCCTGCCTGCACACTCTTCTTCTTCATCTGTTGCTTTGAATGGCTGAACCCAGATATTTAATCTCATCCCGCTTCAATATATCTACTCCTTGCATCTTAACTATTACACCTGTTTCCCTCTCATTGACACACATGTATTATTTTTGCTTCTACTGACTTTCATTTGTCTCTCCAGTGCATACCTCTACCTCTCCAGGCTCTCTTCCACCTGATCACTAATCTCACCATAGAAAGAAACGTCATCTGCAAACATCAAAGTCCACGCAAAAAAGTTGACTCTGTTCATCTGGATGTAGCGTTTCCAGTGGGAGAAACATATCGCCACTCATCCAAGTGACTTCCTCAGTCTCTGAAGAAGTCACTTGGTCAGTAAGAATTTGGGCAATAATACAGTTTTTTGTAATTCTGCCGCTGTAAAATCCCCACAGTGGTTTTTTAATCAATCAACAACAGACTTTTAGACTGATTGAGTCTCAAATGTAATTGGGCAAACTAACATTTCTGGACAGTTTTTAACAACTTTGGATAAAAATCTGTGCAGTCTATGGCTGATTCAAGTCTAGGACCCATGGACATCAGCAAATCAAGCTTAAAGATGAAGTTCAATAAGTAAGATCTGGATTCACTCGTCTGCCTGCATTCTTGGGTGTTTCAGCTGTTGGTCTGTTCTTTACATCACTTTTATTTTCCCACGGTGTCAAATTCAATTCAGTCATCACTCTGGTCCAGTCTTTTTGTTGACTGCTTTCTGTGAACCAATGACGCAAAAAGTGTCTAGACACTGGGGTGGGGGTATTATTTACCACAGGACATTGCTGAGGTCCTGTCCTACTTCCTATCTTCATTGGAGTCCACTCTGCTAAATAGCCCTGCTAAGCTTATTAGTCAAACTCTGCATTTCAATAAATCATGTTTACTTTCTCCAAATGATCTCTCCTCATTGTAATGCTGCTTTTTCTCCTTTGAGATGCTCTGAAAGGCTTTCGCTGCAGCTGCCTACAGCTACTGTTTGTGTGATCCACTGTGGAGGTGTACACATGCATAATTACAATACCTGTGGCACTGTCCAAGCACTTACGGACTTACCTGGATACATGAGAGAAAACAAGGAAAAGCACAACAGGTTCACTTTTAACCTAAGTTGAGCACTGGACTGTAATATTGCACAGGTCTAATTAATACTGCATTCAGCCCCTTAAAATGCTGCGACTTAAGCATACAGTGTTCGAGAGGCAGGCCATCACATACTTGGCTGTGCATGATCACCATGTATTACAGTCCATTATTAAATATTACAGAAACGTTTGCTCCAAATACCTCTTTAAGACCATCTACTGTAATCATAACAAGATCATTATCATAGCAATGAAATAAACCCACATCATTAAGCAATCACAGATAGTTGGAAATACTCCAATGACATTTCTGAGACAGACACAAAATGGAGCAGTTTTCTCATTTGAGTGATTCTGTAACAGCTGAAATGATGGAGATAACCGTCCCATCATTTTTCATTTCTCCTCGGGCTCCAGTTTCTGCTGATTACAGCTGCTCTCGTTTATTCCAGCTGCTATTAAACCACTTAACAGGCACGCTTCATTCAGCTCTGACCGCTACAGGCTAGCATGCGGCGGGTTTTTTTTCGCTCGTATTGTTTGTGAATGAATTATTCCGCATGCTGAGTAACAAAGTCTAAGCTGAAAGGAACAACTGCACCTGAGGCGTTCTGCGCACTTTTTTTTCTAATTACAGGGATATTAAGTGCAGGAGGAATTATCAAGGTCACTGTCATATTTTTATGCATGGCACTGCTAGAAGCAAAAGAAGGCTCGTAGGAGTTTCTTCTGGTCGCTTAGCAACCTTCGGTTAGGTGACTCGCATTTTTCAGCATTTGACACAGCTGATGTAAAAGCACGATCTCACACATCTCCTTAAAGGGCTTTCACAGAGCCTTTAAAGTCACTGGATTCTTTTAGAATTAAACTAAAAATCATCTAATAGGCTGTTGGGGAGACGTACGTGAGCCAATAAGTCGCTTTGTATCTGTTGACTACGGCTTTCACATCCACCCTGCTGAACATTCACAGACTGTGATGCTCTTTTTCCACCTCAGACCTGCTCTGTATTTTAGACTCTGAATGAGCTTACTGTTTCGCTGCCAGCTTCTCCTCTGAGAGGCAGAAAGGCACAAGAATTGTGTGTGAGTGTGAGAAAGAGGGAGAGGCTAAGCTGCTGACATAAGTAGGAGGTATTCACACAGCCCAGGCAAGGATTTTAAGCCCACAGCATGACCTTCCCTGTCTGATGTTGCCAGGTTTGAGATACGTGACCACAGCTACTGTAACCTTTACAATAGACGAGCAGAAGTGAGTAAAAGAACAGGACATCTTGTGTGGGGGTTTTTTGTACATTAAACCAGATGAAACACTCACGCTCAAGATCAGCCACATCTGAAAACAAAGCCGTTTGGGTAATAAGACTAACGAAAAGTATGAACGGCTTTTCTTTTTTCAAGCTGAGTGAGAATGAAAACACTTGTGCTAGTCAAAAACCTACGATGTTTGCATTTAGCACTAGAGCACTGCAAAATGAAAGCCAAACAAGGCGATTTTAACAGGTGTGAGGTTTCGGTGTGGTGGATATCTTCAGCGGACAAATTAAGTATGCTGAAGGCATTATCTTGGACACAGGGAAACTGTCAGTACTGACATTTTAAAGATCAAAGATTTCTTTGAAATTATTTTTAAAAGAATTCAACAGATTAATAAATAATGAGTAGTTGAAGTGAATAAATGTAGCTGAAAGCAGCAACGAGGGAGGGCAAACAGTTCATGAGGTGGACAGGTTCGAAAATCTGAGATCTATCCGGTGACTTTTGCAAGGTTGAATTTTAGTGACCACTGAAAAAAAAATGTTCTGCCTGTATTTAAAAAAGAAAACTTTTTCATTAAAGCCAACATTTAATTTTTTTTTTTTCAATAGAGCTTATGGTTTTGCTTTAGTTCCATTAGTGGTACTTCAGTGTTCAAAGTAAAGCAGTAAGTAAAATTACATTTTTATTTTCACTGCTTAAAGTGAAGAGGTTGTTTTTGTAGTTGCTAGTGCCACAAACTGATCTAAATCAAGTGGACAGAAACTACAGTTTTTAAAAAACACTGTAGATCAAAGAATCCAAGCAATATTTCAACTACATTCTTATGTACTTACTCTGTTTGCAGAGCCTTTTTCCTTTCTAATGCATCCAATCTTCCTTTGTTAACATTTGCAAATATTAAAAAGGAAACTAGATGGCATGCATCCTATAAAAAATTTTAGTTTGACAGCTTCTAGTGTGTCAAACTAAAAACAGCACAAATGTTTGGAGCGCACAATAATTCATCCTGGGACTCATTTCAATAAAAGCTCTAAAAATCTGAAAATTAAAGCCTGATCTTACTCACGCTTTGAGCCATGCTGCGGAAGAGCTCCATATCATCCTCATCTATCTTCATAAAGCTGTGATTGGCATCCAAGAACTTAGTCTATTTACAGCAGCCGTACTTTAACTAGTTCAAGAAACAGCATGGCAGCTTTATTGAGGGACTGGCAGGATGCTGTAATCTCTACTGCCAATCCAGCTGCTCCCATCCAGCCCTCCATTCAACATGAGCAACTGACCAGCCCTGGAGGACACTGGTAAATCGCATTGACAGTGGGACAGATGCAGAACACATCTGGTGGGGGGGTATGATGGCAAATTACACTATCAACAGAGAGGGAGAGGTGAAGGAGAGGAGGGAAGAGGGTGATAATGTGCTGCCGTGTGCAGTCCAATGACACTTTCCAACTCAGCATGAACTAATCAGAGCGCCTCAGACAATTTCAGAAATTAAGCTAATACTCTGACACTGATGGGAGGTTAAACTAAACACCAGATCTTCATCCAAAATGCAGCACACAAACAAGGAGACTTCATATTAAAGCAACCTTTCCTTATGCGTTTAGCTGGAGGGAAGACAGCTGCAGTACAGTACTGCAGAAATTGCTGACAGGTAGTAAAATGCAATCGTGGAATCACGGGAAAATGTTTTTCCAAGGACTCCTGCAGGTACTTCAACACCCACTTTTTTTGTTCCTTATGCAGAGCTTCAAGGAACAGATGAGGCACGTGCCCATATAGACCCCATGTGGTGCTCAGGCACCTGTCCTTTTAACTTCTTACTTGATAAATGCCCTTTTTGCAGGTTACTTTTTTTCTGTCATCTATTTCACAATTTTGTATGACATTAATTTCAAATTAGAAGCATATGAAGGCCAACAATTATATTTTTATAATTCTGCTAGATCACACAAGCCACATATCCTCTTTTGATTTTTGCTGTCAGCCATATGCCTACATGCCATCAGAGCGCCCTGAGGAACAGCATGATGTCTCTGACCTGCCATTACCCTGCGAAAGCAAGGTTATGATAGCGTTTGGCCAGCAAATATTCAGATGTCAGAAACACCTGCTCGGCATATCCATCTAGAGTCATTCATATCAACTTGTATGGAACTGATGTTAATCTTACAGATTTGTCATCGTATTTATTGGTTATAGGTGCAGTCAAAAATTATGGATTCAGTGTTGGATAAAAACAAAGTACAGTAGCAGTGTGCGTGCAAGTCTGGAGCTGTGGGAGCTCCACGAAGAAGAACTTACTGCTTGAGTGGAGGTCAAAGTTTGTGTGCGAGTCCGTGGGACATAAGTATCAGCATCTTGTTTGTGTGTGTGTGTGTGTGTGTGTGTGTGTGAGACCTGCTACAGAGGGAAAAAGTAGCTTGTATAATTATTTCTCAACTACTTTGCACACTTAGTTAGCTCCAAGAGCCTTTGCCTTAAATATTATTTTAATACATATCTAATCCTTAATTATGATGTGTAATATTTATTCAATATGTAGCACAACAGCAAGAAAGGACGGGTTAAGAAAATAGAAATAAAGATAACTACAGTAGGGCAGCAGCTCTCTTCTGTCCTGGATCAGACCATCTAGCAGTGAAGTCGATGAGGGAGATCAATAAATAAGTATGTAAGCAGGTAAAAGCTGTGCTATTGTGTGCAGATGTCTTTTAACATATATATTCTTATGTGACCTGTTTTTGGCTTTAGCACCTCCACACACTTTAAAATGTTTTTTTTCCAAATTTTTGGTTGGACTGCTGTTTGTACTTAGCAGGATGTTTAAGTGCACTTAATTACACTTTTGTATACACCAACCCATTCAGATGTGTTATAAAACTGGAATGTGTCAAACAGCAGAGAACCAGTATATTTCACTTACTGCTGTTTGTGGTTCAGCTCTGCCTCCTTGTTCACCAGGTCCTGCTTGAGATTGGCTAGCATCTCCACGGAGACGTCCACCTGCCGAGAAAGCTCCGAGGCCTTGTCCTCCAGGTCTTGTTTCTCCTGGCTCAGCCGTTCACTCTCCTGCTTGGCCCGCTCCAACTCTGAGCTCTTCCTCTCCAGCTCCGCCTGAAGACGGCCTACACGGGCCGCTATTTTCTGCTCCACCTACAGTTGAGGAGAAAGTTTTTACCCCCCTGTGTAAAATTTAAAATGTTTTTTTTAACAGAGAATTTCTAAGCATACTAGTTTTCTTTAGAAAATCAGATCAGAGAACAAAATCATGAAAAAGCATGCCAAAAACAAAAGAAGTCAGTTTAGACTGGAGAAAAAGACTTGTTGATTCTCACAAAGCAAGAGATGGATATACAAAGTCATCACAGTGTATCAAAATGTCAATAATTGGAGTGAGAATTATCATCAAGAGTTATACAGTACAGAACAAGCATTGCAGAGGTAGAAAGTGAAAGATTTTGAAGACTGGTTAAAAAAAAATACAGTGTCTAAAGACCCCAGATCAACTTCCATGACACTAGTGAATGACTTAGCCAAGTCAGGAATTATAGTCTCAAAGAAGGCAATCACTAGAACCCTGCACAGGAATGGACTGTGAGGTTGCAGACCAAGAAAAACTTCACTTCTGCAGAAGAGACACTTTCAAGCCACACAGAAATATACTAATTACATACTACTTATGCATATTGGAAGTGCATCCTCTGGTCAGAAGAAAAGAAACTACAGCTCTTTGGCCGGGGAGATGCTGCTTATGTTTGGAGAAAGAAGGGAGAGGCGTGCAACCCAAAGAACACTGTCCCCTCAGTGAAGCACGGTGGTGGGAGTATAATGCTGTGGGGATGCTCAATCTCATCAAGGTAAGAGGAATCATGAAGAAAGAAGGAAATGTGAAGAAGTGGACTAAAAATTAGTGAAAAAGCAGCCAATGTCCAAGGGCTACTTAAATAATTCCAAGAAAGTCTGGCTCCTTGGAAGCAAAATATAGAGAAATGAGAGGTGAGTTGTTGCACAGGACTGTTTATGGACACAATTTCCTGATAAAGTTTATTCTGATTCTGTTGGCTTAGTGTATTTACCTCTTCAGACAGCTTCTCCAGCCTTTCATCCAGCTCCAGCCGTTCAAACGCCCGCGCCTTCAGCCTGGCCAGGCCTTCCTCATACGCTGCTTCGACTGCACTGGCTGCTACATTAGCTGCCACCGCTACAGCTGTGCTGGGGTTTCCATGGGGACCTGGATCTGTGGATGTCATGGCTTTTTTCATAAAAATCTCCCCCAGGGGAAACTCCACATTAGGAATATACCGGGCTGCAGTGTTGGAGTTAGCTGGGGTCAAACTCAGGTCGTCTGCACAAGGAAGCTCACGGCAAGGAAAGCGCCGCTCCTTTAAAGCTGAAGGCCGAAGTGGCTCAAAAGGGTCGTTGTTATTGGCGGGTGCGAGCAGAGCTCCCTCGGCCACTAGGGGTAGCAGAGCAGCAGCGTCACATACACTGTTGGATTTGGAGAGGACGTAAAGGGTCTCGTACGTGTGGTTGTACTCCAGGTGGGCACGCAACGACGACAGGCTTCGGAAGCGCTTGTGCTCCCCGCAGCGAGGACAGCGGTATGGCAGGTCCAAAGATGCCATTCCGTGCAGTAACTGCCGGAGGAGGGGGGGGCGCTCACGCAGCACAACGGTAGCGCCAGTCTGAGGGCACTGAGCTCGAGCACCTGGCGGATCCTCTCATGGTGAGAACAGGGCAACTACCGGACATCAGCAGGAGAGAAGAGCCAGGTCAGTCACATGACCGCACTGGGTGGCAACATTCAGCTGGTCGTCTCACTTCATCTGCCATGGTTGCCTTTCCTAAGGTCCTAAAGAGAGGGCGAAAATACAAGTTAAAGTTTGTTGGTTTCATACAAGTATAATTCTAACATATACTGAGATAAAGTCACTCAAAGGCAAAAATCAAGTCAACTAAATAGATGCCAAGAAGCAGAGGACAAAGCTAAAACTAAACCACCTGCCAAAATACACAAGGGAAAAAAAACAACGTGCCTTTTCCAGCAACACTACACAGCTTTTCCCTGCAACAGGGCCACATAAAACTCCCATTTGAAAAAACAAACAAACATATTTTATTCACAATAGAGAAGTGAATACAAATCAGTTGTTTAAACTGAGACATTTTCCTGAGACATGAAAAATACTGGCTCATTTTGAATTTGATGATAGCAACACATCTCTAGGAAGACAGGGATGGGGCAACATAGTAGGTGATGCTAAAAAGAAACCGCTGGAAGAAGATTTTGCAAGTAATTAGGTTAACTGGCAACAGGTTAGTAACATGACAGAGCATCTTTTCTCAGCAGCAGAGGTGGGCCGAGATGTAAAATACTATGTCTACAAGAAGAAGAAGAATTTTAATATCTCATCATCTACAGTACATAATACAAACAACAGACTGAGAGAATCTGGAGAAATCTCTGTGAGCAAAGCAGGCTTGAAAATCAAATATTGGATGTCTGTGATCTTTGGGCCCTCAAGTGGCACTGCATTAACAATATGCATGATTCTGTCATGGAAATCACTGCATGGGATGAGCAAGACTTCCAGAAACCACCATCTATGAACACAGTTCACTGTGCCACTCACAAATGCAGGCAAAAGCAAAGAAGCAGCTATGTGTGAACATGATTTATCTTCTGCAGACCAAAGCTAGTTTAAAGCAGACTGAGGCAAAGTGGAAATGTTTTCTGTGGTCAGACAATTCAAAACTTCAAAATTTTTTGGGAAAACATGGACGCTGTGTCCTCCAGACCAAAGAAGACAGAGATCATCCGGCTAGTTAACAGTGCTCAGTTCAAAAGCATCTCTGGAGATATGGGGAGCATCGGTGTTTATGAAATTGGCATCTGGAAAGGTGCCATCAGTGCTTTAAGGTATATATAGGTTTTACAGCAACATACACTCCCATCCAGACAACATCACTTTCAGGGAAGGCCTTGTATATTTTAGAGAGAAGATGTTAAACTACATACTGCATCTATTACAACAGCATGACTTTATAATAGAAGAGCCCGGGTGCTGAACTGGCCTGCCGGCAGTCCAGACCTTTCACTGAAAGCAGAAAACATTTGGAGAATCTTAAAATTTAAAGAAAATACCACAAAGAAGACCCAGGACTGTTGAGCAGCTAGATTCCTCTATCAGACAAGAGCAGGACAATATTCCTCTCCTGGAGGCCCCCCGAAACTGGCTTTCTTCAGTTCCAAGATGTTTACAGACAGATGTCACACAGTGGTAAATATGGCCGTTTCTCTTCATTTTTTTAATGTCCTAATGTGAATAAAATATGGGGTTATGAGATCTGCAAAACATTACATTCTGTTTTTATTTATATTTTACCCAACTTCTCTGGAATTGGGGTTGCAAATCCTGGTTATTGTTACATTTACCTAATCTTTATTACAATATTAGAGAACAGTTTTCCTAATGTCCTCACTGCAGGCCTCTCAATATTTACTACTCCAGCTGTCTGAACACTGAAGAAATCAAAGCCTGTCTCTCTCAGCTGGAATCATAATCCATGAGTTTAGTGGTCAAGAAACATGAAACCTTTACTTCACCAAGGATTAAAAAGCAAGCTCTTGCACTTGTACTCGGGAATGGTGGGGAATTGGAAATGGATCCATTAGTGAGAGTGCTTATTAGTGCCAAGGTCATTTTCCAGTCTTAGTCTAAGAGGTCAGACTGGATAAGGCTAAATCCTTTACAAAGGGATCTGGTAACCCACAGTAGTAAAGAAAAAAAAAACCCTGATATCTTTTTTCAGAGTAACAGCCCTCATAGATAATGAAGACAAGACTAGAACATGTAAATGCATAGTAAAACTTTTCCTTGGATGCATTTCTGGGTAAAAAACCCCAAAACAAAACAAACACAGTTGCATTCAGAAACTGAAGTTAACTTAAGATATTCAAAATTATTTTTTGATTACTTTTTCCCATTTGCTATTCAGATGCAGAGCTGTGTGGGTCACTGCAAGAACACTGAATTAGTTTTTTTATCCAATTACCCAGAACTTGAAGCCCCTGATGAAATAAAAATTCAGCACACCATCCTTTTCTGGTTTCCCTGAATCAGCTTCTCTAATTACTGTAAAGCTCAGTGTTCTGTAAGTCTTAGACACCAGTGCACTGACAAAAAAATACTGAGCTCTTCACTCTGAGCCTACACAGCTACTAAATAACATCTGTAGCAAGGTCTCATTTAGAGTCAAGTCCTGCTGTGATTCATTGTCTTAATAACAAATTCAGTAAACTCATGTTCTTGGATGTATTTGTTTGCTACATTTTATTTTATAAAACTTGTTTTAAAAAAACAGTGCTTAAGACTTCAGTCACATAGAGCCTAGCAACCACCAGTTGCTAGGAAAAAATTAATATTCCCTGAGCAGTTGGTGAGTAGTTGCTGAAGGTTGCCAACAGTCACTGTGGTTGCTAAAGTCAGGCCAGGGATCCCCTAGTAACCACCGGTTAACTTCCACTCTTTGATTTGCTGCTTTCTGTTGCTAGGTGAAGCTCCTCACAAAGAGGTATGCAGTGTTGTACTAAAAACCTCCTCACGACTGCAGACTGCCACAAGCACGCACAAATATGCACGCAACTCAGCAACTTGAAAAAGTGCGACAGAAAACCAGAAACAGAGACCGTTTGCAATCAAAGTCAAAGGTGCACCTTTTAAAACATGGGCGAGGGAACGCCAGGCCTCGAGGGCCAGTTTCCTGCAGGTTTTAGACGTATCCTTGATCCAACACAGCTGATTCAAATTGCTAAATTACCTCCTCAACATGTCTTGAAGTTCTCCAGAGACCTGGTAATGAGCTAATTACTTGATTCAGGTGTGTTGACCCAGGGTGATATCTAAAGCCTGCAGGACACTGGCCCTTGAGGCCTGGAGTTGCCCACCCCTGTTTTAAAACATGTCCGTTTCACCAGTATGGCACACTCTTTACTTTGACAGCAATCACTTCTTATTTTGCTAAGTTTTACTATCGCTATGTGGTTAGTCAGTGAGTATTTGCAGACAAGTTGGCATCTTCCATGCAAATCACAGGCAAACACAACAACCTACGAGCAAGCAAAGCAATCAAAAGTTTTTTTTGATCCCTCTCTGTGATCAATTTACAACTGCCAGCAACTTCCAGTAGCCACTCGTCAACCAGTCAGGAATACATTTTTCCCTAGCAACCAGAGATAACCAGGGTCTCTAGACCCCTGTGACTGAGGCCTAAGCCCGATGCTTCCTTACATATAAAAGAATTATTCCCAGCTTTTTCAATTTAAGACTGTTTAAATGGATCTGTATCAGACTGCTGCATCCCATTTGCTGCTGCACTGAACACCACTCCCCTCAGCCACACAAAGCCCACTGGAGACACGGCGGTGGGCGATGCCTTTTTCGGTCACACTTGCCAAATCATTACCAATCTGTAAATTTGCAGTCTAGAAATAAACCAGTCATAGTTCCAATCCCAATCATTACAGAGCATATCTTTATTAGGAGTTTTGCTCATCCAAAGGTGAACATTTCCAGGCAGACTGTGATTTATAAATATAATACTGTATATTGTGTGTTGGTGTTTTTGGCTTTAGCGTGTACTCACATGGGTACTTTTAGTAACGATCCTGAGGAATCTCCATAAATCACACCCAAGGGTATTTTTTAGGAAATGTTTCCCTATTGACAAGAAAATCAAACTAGCATCATTACATGTGGACTTTATTAATGGTATCAGTTTAAATACTGGGTAGTGTATTATCTGCATTTTCAACATAGCACAAGCTACTTTCTGCTATAAGGCAAGAACCATTTTACAATGACTGTAGAGTAGTGTTTCAAAGCCATAGAAAGCTCATGCTTGAAGCAGGGATTGTTTTACCAGGTAGTTCCCACCAAACCAGCCTGTTCTCATTCCCAGGAGTCACGTATTTCCAGTCTGTCAAAGGCAGTGGGGTCTCACAGATTTGACAATGTGTCCTCTGGGACTGGTGCCATAACACAGTCGTTTATGCATCGTCACACACCGATGGTTGTAAAGGAGTTATATTTAAACACTTGCCAGCAACACGAAGGGTTAATGTTGTGAAGAGGCACATTTTAACCCAAACCACAATGTTTTCCTAAACCTTGCCAAGTAGTTTTTAGCTCCTAAATCTAACTAACAAGTGAGAGTAAAAACCAACACTGGCACTTGAACTGGAACCAACTCTCAGAGATCTCCTATCTCTCAGAAGCTTCTACAACAGCTATTAATGAGTGAAGCAGCAGGCACTGGAAGCACAATCACAAATCCCAGATGCAGACCATTCTTCACAGTGGGCTCATACACTGGAAATCCCCAGAAGTCGCACAGACTGTTATTAGACGTCTGGTAAGGCTGGATCAGGGAGTGTACTGGCAACGCGTCCCCATTTATTAAAGGAGGAGGATTTCACAGACACAGTCACTGCACTGCAGTGAGCAGGCATTCCCATCTGCTTAAAATTACTCAGTGAGGTATTTAAACAGGCAGGAAAAGGAAGGAAGCGAAGCTGCTTTTAGCCACATGTCACATCCTGTCAGTGGAGCTCAGCTGAAATATTGAAAAGAAATGCATTTAATTTTCTTTATTGTGGACTATTGAATAGCAGACATTAGAAATACAAAATAGAAACTATTAGGAAGATGATGTATGATTTACTTTACTTCATATGCACAGAAAGCATATTCAGGCCTCAATAAATGGACATCATTGAAGAAACACAGTCGCTATATGACATCAAACAGAGTAAAGATATAAAATTTTATTTGTTTGCTTTAAAGTAGGTGGTAGCAGTTCAGATGATGAATAATTTCACCATCTCGTCTCAATCACTTTTATGCTATGCTCTTTTTTTAACTCATCAACTCCACTTCAGTGACCATCAGTAACAACAAAAAGCCATCGGTCCCATCAGATCAGCTATCCCATCTGCCTCAAACATTTTGCAACCTTTAACTGCCAACTGAAAGGCTGTGTGGCCAAACACAGATCAGCTTTACAAGCTGTCCTTTAAAACTGAGTAGAAGCACTAGAAATGTGAGGGAACGCTTTATGATAGCTTACGTTCTCGTAACTGCACTGATCACATCTGCAAAAACCTCAAAGCTACAATTGTATTTCAGTACTATTTTGGGATTCGAGCATATTCAGAATGGCTCCATAATAATGATCCCACAGAGCAGCCACGCAGTGCAGTGGCAAAATATCGCTGAGAGAGTGCACTACTCAGCATCAAGCAGCACAGTAAGCTTGTGTACGGTATTTACAATACAACAATCATATTTACAGTCATACTTTCACAAAATCTTTGGTTTTACCCTCACAAAGGGTAGCGAGACATATAGACAGATCACACATCCTAAACAGCAATTAATTCCTAATAAAGTTAATAATGTAGAAATTTAAAAAAAAAAAAAAAACTGCCAATATGCAAATGTGGTTAAATTCATCTTATTATTGTGCATTTAGACAGTTCATTAAACAGTTGAGTTAAATGCAAAGGCTCCAAGCCTAAATGTACTTCCAGAAGGGTTAGTTTTCACAACTATATTACTGATATTGATAGTTATAGTCACTGATAGCTCAGGCACAGTGCGGTTGCCTGCTGTTGTGTCCCACCTGCTTCAAGGTTTGACGTATTGTGGGTTCAGAAATGCTCTTCTACATACCTTGAGTAGAATGGCACTATACCAAGTCCAGTCCATTTACCATTTATATTATAAATATATATTTCAATTCAACAGTCACTTCAAGGCACTTTATACTGTAAGGCCTAGAGACTACAATAAACAGAGAGAAAACCCCAAAAGTCAGACAATGATCAATCACTTGGTGACAGTGGGAAGGAAAAACTCCTTTTTAACAGGAAGAAACCTCTGGCAGAACAAGGCCAATTTTAATTTAGCGAGGCATCATTTCCACAAGCTTATGCAGCGTCACAACATTTATTTCTGTCTGTCTGATCTTGTCACAGTCATGAGAGAGTCGCTCAATTTTTATAAATTAAATTCTTCGAGTTGGTGACTTTTCTTTTGGCCAGGCATTGTATTTACAGTTTACTTAGTCAAATATAATAAGTTCTAATAAGTTCAGTTATTCCATATTTACAGTACATAATAACGTACAAATATCAGTAAAAAACTAAAAATCAATTCAAGTTACAACCAACATTTTTACTGGTGCGATGGGACCACAAATATACCCTTTACTGGCAGTTTTGTATTTCTTTATTGAGTAATTCAAATGGAGAGATTTAATGAAAAGCTACTTTTTAAAGGGTTTTTTGCTGGGAAACAGTAACAATCTCATTGTTAAACCCACAGAAGCTTTCAGACAGTCAAACAAGACGCAAAATAAGTCCAGTCAACAATCTATAAACCTATGACCTATTTGAGTGTAAGAGGGAGGGCTTCATTTTGTGGTCCTGTACAACAAGGTCAAAGACTGAAAGTTATGGTATTAGGCATAAATGACTCTTTATTCATTGCTGTTTGCATTGGGGTGGTAATCTGAAGTCAGGGTTTGTTTAAAAGTGAAACGTGGTCTACCCTCCCACGGGGATTCTGCACATCAAGCAAGATGTCAAAGGTGAAAAGAGTCCAATTCAAAGAGAAGATAGAGATAGATATAAAGATATAGAAAAGTAATAATAAAGAATAAGAAATCTATCAGGACACACAGAGGTGTGAGGGTGGGTGAGAACAGGGCAGATAGAGGGAGTGAAAGTGTTTCTCAGCAGAAGAGGTAATAACAGGTTTTAATACTGAAGTAATCTGCAGACTAGAGAGAAAAGCAACCGGGAGGTGTCAATTTTGAGCTTTGATTAGAAGGGGTTGTTTTTAATCGCAGGATTGATAACGTATAGTGCTTAAGAAATCTATTAGACCACCATTCAATGTAAGGTTTTGGACACAGCTATCCCAAAATTAACAGTATTGGTAATTACTAAAATCATTTGTTATGTTTCTGTAATGCTTAACCAGCCAGTATGTTCAAGTTCTTTGAGCAAAACGGGATATTTTGAATATTATGTTGTTATCCATGAATTTTCAAATTCATATTTTACACGAAAAGAAAAAAATATGAAAGCAGAACATCATTTTTTGATAAAAACGTCAAATTAAATTTATTTAATTAAATTCCTGAATAAAAAATAAAATGCATTAGTGGCTGAATGTTATCCTTGATTCATTTCTGACCACTGTGCTCAAATTTGGATATAAAACCATGAATTCAACTGTTATTTTCCTAATAAATAAAACAATTATTTTTAGTTTTAAACACATTTTCAGTATAAATTGTTACGTGACATAAAACTGTCATATCGTGATATTATTTTTTGTTTATTTTTTTTGTCTGTCCCATTTGGTTCTTTAGCCGTCAGAATTGTTGTCTGAAGACCAACAAGGATACCAAATGGATTTATTTTGCCAAATGGATCATCATGGCATTGCCGTATTGGTCCATTTGATCAAACTTTGTTGTTATTATTTATTTTATTTTCAGTTGTTACAGATGGGACAGACATGACTGGGGGATAGGAAAGGGAGAAAGAAAGAGAGGAAGGAAAAGAAAAACAGAAGGGAAAAGGGACAGTGAGAAAGGGCACTTACAAAGACAAAGAGAGAAAAAAAAATCTCCTGGATCACCTGTTGAGAGAAAAAGAAGAGAAAACAAGCAAAAAAAAACCAAAACAAAGCAACATACTAAACACAACACCATCACGTTAATCTAGCTAAGTGTGAACAGCAGTAAATACTAAATATTGAATGTTGTTGTGCAGCACGCAGGACAGACAGCGCACAATGTGCTTTGAAGTAGCGGCTAAGAAAGGTGTAGTTTATGTCTACGAACAGTGAACACCCGTGTGCAAACCTGTGTGGATCAGCGCGCTTGTATACAAAAGGTTTCTCCATGTAATGGTCTGCTAGAGGGTGTGGAGGGCCATAGCCCCGTCCCCCAGGGCATGAAGCAGGCATGGAGGAGATCCAGGCTCCAGACATCCAGAGGCCCCAGAGTGCGAGAGCCAAAGGAGTACCACTGGAGGGGCATCCGTGCCACCCTCCTGGGAAGGGCTGAGGAGATCCCCAGACGAGGGGTCACCCAGTAGCCACGGAGTAGAAGCCAGAGGGGGCTGCACCGGCGTGCCCGCCGGCTCTGCCGGCAGCCAGCTGTGCCAGAGTGAACCAAGTCGCAGGCCCCGAGGCCGGAGGCCCGAGGGCCCCCTTTGCCCCGGAAGAGGCCTGACCGAGCGACAGGCACCAGGCCCCGTTAAGTAGCCACCGGGAGTGAGCCGGTGCATACCTGAGCGCCCAGCCCCGGACACCAAGAACCACCAATGCACCAACCCCTGAGGGCATCAGTTACCGGCAGGGAGTGTGGTGAGGGGAGATAGGCCTCCACACTTTGGAGGGCCTGGGAGTTCCCAGGGAGGTGGAGTCTAAGACCTGACATATAGACACAGACAAACAGGCACACACAGACACAAACATGCTTTCCCACCCTCATGCACACATATACAAACACTCAGCACTCACCCAACGTAGGGATAGACATACATGGACATGTACACACAATCATACTCCCCAAACATACTCTATATCCCGGGTCCAGGTACCCTCACCCCCAGAGGGGGAAACGGCACCCAGACCCAAGAGAAGTGACCCTTTCCCCCGGGGTGGAGGCAAGCAGACCGCCCCAGGCTCCGCAGCAGCAGGGAGGCCAATCGGACAGCCAACACCAACTCCCAGTCCCCCGCCCCGATGGCTAGTAGAGAACGGGGGTGTGTGAAGACCCCATACCTCCCTCCTCCCGCTCATGTGTAGTGTTGCTGCGTGTTGTTCTAAAGTGCATTTAAAACAAGGGAGGGCATGGTGCTGCTGCCAGAGAGCAGCAGGTGTTAGCACGGCCCCTCCTGTGATATTATTGCTATAGCAACACCAAGTGTTTACATTCCATAGTGCACACAAGCTCGGGCATGTCTGAGAGAGCTGCAAGAGCCACGTGTCAGCCTTGTATGACAATTTAGTATCTGAAAATAGAGCTGCTTTAACAACCTCCAACAAGTACTTATATACCCAAGAAAACTTGCCGTTAAAGGTGGAAACAACAAACCTGTTTCACCACTTGAGGCAAAGAATACATCATCAAGTATAACCAGGCTAAAAAGGAGAAGATAACATCCCAGTAGAGCTGGGGGATATAAGATTTTTTCATTTCACGATATGTTTTTTTCATTTCTGGCGATAACGATATATATCACGATATAAGCCAAATAACTACATTTGTAAGATTTAAATGTGCCGTTGCTCACAAGTAAAATGTGAAATAATCTGCAGCTTGTTTTAATTTAAATATTTATTTCCCATAATAAGTTCAACAGGGTAGATGTACTTAAGGAACATGAGACTTCAGTTTCAGATAAATAAAGGCAAATATTGCAAACTAGAGCTGGGCGATATAAGATTTTTTCATATCACGATATGTTTTTTTCATTTCAGGCGATAACGATATATATCACGATATAAGCCAAATAACTATATTTGTAAGATTTAAATGTGCCGTTGCTCACAAGTAAAATGTGAAATAATCAGCAGCTAGTCTTGATTTTACTATTTATTTCCCATAATAAGTTCAACAGGGTAGATGTACTTAAGGAAAATGAGACTTTTTCAGATAAATAAAGGCAAATATTGCAAACTACACAAAAGGCAGCCGCTAAAGCGTTTAAGTTTCAAAATAGAACAAACAAAACAAACTACTAAATTGTCAATTCCACTTAGAAACAAAATATTAATTCTAAAAATAAATCTCAGTTTGTTTTACAGAAGAACAGACAAAATTGACTAACTTTTGTCAATATCAAATAAACTGAGAACTAAAAGGAAATTTTCAATCTCTCCTTGTATAGCTTTCTGAACTTTCTGAATCCTTTATCATCCGCAACTGAAAATAGTTGTGGATGATTACTATACCTTTCTAATGTGACGTTGTTGTCCCTGGCTCTCTTTCTCTCTCTCTCTCCCTCCCGCTCTGTTCCTGTGCTACTGGAGTGTAACTACCGCCCCTCCCCCCTCTTCCCAGCGCAAAGCGCAAGGCTCGTGTGCGGAGTGAAGTGGAAAAAAAGTGCGAGAGAGAGAGGGTGAGAGAAAGAAAGAAAAAAAAACCCCACGGGTCGCCATAAGGAGCCGGCGCGCGTCGTTCACGTCAAAGATCCGGCTCTAAGAGCCATTTCGTTCGCGACCGACACATCACTACGAAATACTACTGCTACTACTAATAATAATAATGATGTGCGACTTGGCACTTGTGCTGTACGTAACAAGTCACGTGACGCTGCGGCTGTGATTGGTTCGGCTCTGCGCTTCTTAATTTGGATTGGCTGTTCTTCTTTTCTTTTTTTTAAGAGAGCAAGAGAGAGATGAGGTCTATCGCAATAGTTTAATTTTTCTATCGAGAAAAAGTTATTTCGCAATACATATCGTTATCGTTTTATCGCCCAGCTCTATTGCAAACTACACAAAAGGCAGCCGCTAAAGCGTTTAAGTTTCAAAATAGAACAAACAAAACAGACTACTAAATTGTCAATTCCACTTAGAAACAAAATTTTAATTCTAAAAATAAATCTTAGTTTGTTTTACAGAAGAACAGACAAAATTGACTAACTTTTGTCAATATCAAATAAACTGAGAACTAAAAGGAAATTTTCAATCTCTCCTTGTTGTATAGCTTAGCTTTTCAAACAGTTTTAACAGTTACTTTAGTCTGACAAAAGCCGAATGACGAATTAGCGCTTTCAGTCAGAGATTGAGCATGCACCGGTTTATTGTATTTCCAGACTTGCTTTCGGCACAATTTACAGTGCGCGCTACTCTGTTTTTTGTCAGACTTGAAATAGCCGAAATACCTTCACACTACGGAACTTCTATGGCCCTTCCGTTCGACAATCTCTCCGGCATTGGAACCATCATCGGGTTTTTCTTCGGTAACCTTCGGTCACGCTCTCGGTTGATTTTTCTCTAGTCGGCACACTCATTTCCTTCATTACCTGGGCAGCCCGGCTAGCTGCTTCCCAAACAAATACACATGTGCGCCTTGGCACTTGTGCTGCACGTGACAAGTCACGTGACGTGACGCTGCGGCTGTGATTGGTTCGGCTCTGCGCTACTTAATTTGGATTGGCTGTTCTTTTTTTTTTTCTTTTTTTTTAAGAGGACAAGAGAGACGAGGCCTATCGCAATAGTTAAATTTTTCTATCGAGAAAAAGTTATTTCGCAATACATATCGTTATCGTTCTATCGCCCAGCTCTACATCCCAGGTATAGTTATTGCAGGTTTGCTTGAAATATCGAGATATAATTTTGAGGCTATGTCATCCATGTCTAATTCCAATGTGTTTTCATATTATCCTTTACTTGAATGATCTTCTTTTAACTATCTATCATGCTTTAAGTGGGTTCCATGTGGCTAATTAACATATCATTACATAAGCAAATTTTTATAATGATGATGGTTATGATAAGAGATAATTATTGTAACCACTTATTTTTATGTTTAGGGAAGAGCAACCTGAATTATTTTCTGTAGCTACAATTTCAATGTTCACATCCTTGCAGTTATGCAATTCAGGGCTGTGGTTGGACTGGAGGCGATCCCAGTTGTCGTGGGACGAGAGGTGGGCATACCCTGGGCCAGGCTTTTGAAAGGCTAACACAGAGGGATTTGTTTAAACCAACAGCCAACTGGAATCACTAATTAACCTAACACACTAGTTGCTGGACTGTGTGAGGATGCCGGAGGGAACCCACGCAGGCCTGGGGATAACGTGCACACAGACAGGCCCCAGCTAGCTGATGGATTCAAACCCAGGATTTTCTCGCTGTGAGATGACAGTGGTACCAAATGCACAACCATACAGCCATACAGCCAAACAGCTGCTGTGAGCACTAAGAGACATGTAAAAGTACTTCTTTGAAATGACAGATCTTTAAGGACACAACAACTTAAAGGATTAGTCTTTGCTAATTAATATAAAACAGATGAAGTGAGCCTGAAAGGTAAAGCTAACAAAGGAAGTTGCTAAATAATGAAATATAAACTAGCAATTAACTAGCCTGCCACAAGATAACCAGGTTGACCTAAGTAGTGTGAGGTGAACTCTAACTTTTTGGAGCTACACCCAAATTTCTCTGCAGCATTTCCCCCTTGCTCAAAATGTACTTTTGGGGGGTGAGTGTAATCACTACAATTTACCAGGGTTCCCTAAATGCCTCACATGCAGGCAATGGGTAGCTGTCGTGTGAAATGTCTACAACCTCAATGCTGCAGAACAGATAAAGAGCAGACATGCATGCATTTGTTTAGAGAGATAACAAATGTTAATGCTGTTTTTCAAAATCTAACAATAATTGAACAGGAGGGGATAACTGCTGAAAATAGTCCAGATTGGCTAAACCATCTCTGCCACTGACGAGACCTGAGAAACAAAGAAACTGATTGGCATCAGCTGCTGCATTCAGGCCTCACAATAATTGCCTTATTCACATCAGCAAATCGTTTCTAAGCAGGTGTACACACTTCTCACTCTGCTCTATCCAAAGCCACAACATCCTGTTTATGTGCTATATTTTTGTTATTGTTGATCAAGCTCAGGTTTAAACACCTGTTTATGTGTTTATTACTGAGGATATTGTTCCAACTGTACAACTACTTTCTATTAATGCTCATTATGGTCCTTGTAAGTGATTTTAAGAGTCTCTGACTGAACTGTGTTTAGCGTAGCTGGAGTTTCAAACTCCTTACATTACCTGCATGAGGACAATGAACACTGCTGCAGCGACTGCAACAGAAAGCTCAATCTCTGCACCATGTGCATAAATCATGAGCTGGCCCTCAGGCTGCATTAATGATATGCCTATTAAAGGTTCAGCTCTAAAGGATAAACACCAAATGATGGTCTGAATTCATTTATAAATAATAAAAGCGACCAGTCACAAGCGAAATACCCCCTCAGTCTCGCAGTCTTTGTTTCACAGGCTGTCACTGGGGTTCTATCACGCAGTCACTTCAGATTTATTTCTGTGTGCTCGCGCTCGCCGACAAAGATTTGTTTTGCTCGGAGGTGTGAGGAGGAGAATGACTCAAGGTGTATCACAGCCTTCATGCCAGTCCTCTGCAAAGCATCACTTGGAGATGCTGTAGCGCTGAGCTCGAGCTGGTGCAAGCCTCTCGGAGAGGTGCGACACGATCATCCTCCTCGACCCACGCTTTAACAATGGAGCCGTTATCCCTGCTGGTATTTCTCCTTTGGAAAATGTGCTCCTCCCACTACAGTTAATACCATGATAAAAACGCAGAGCAAAATAAACAAAGTGCGACAAAATGTTTCACATCACCCCGCCCCAGTGCTCTGCGTGGCTTCCAGTTGTATCAAGAATAATTAAAGGGGACACGGATGAGAATCCTTCAGAGTTTTGACACGTTACAGTACACTATAGGCTCCTTTATAAACTTAATGAGAGGTTTAGTGAAAGCTCCTAAAGCCTTTTGGGCTACATGACTACATCAAAGTATGTTAGCCCTGAGTAAGCCATGGGACTCCCCTGACAGGACAACCTCATAGCCTTGGGCCTATTACCTGACAACAAAGGACAAGCCTAATCGCTTATGTCGAAAAAAAATGGTAAACTTCAGTTATTACTCGTCTGAAGCATTTCATCTCATGTCACAGTATTACTCAAAAACCCTTTCATTTTTGTTTTTAAACTCTTTCTGGATATCTGGTCAAAAACAAACAAGCAGATACATGACATTTTACATCTCTGTAGCATCAGAATCAATTAAAACAAAACAGGACATCAAATCAAACTTTTTTTCCTATTTTAGCATCTAAGACCAAGTATGTCTATGAAGTTTCTCAGTCATCCAAGTCATCGTAGTCTAAGGAGCTTGGAAAGAAAAGCATCTGGACTTCTTTAAGTTGCTTGAAGACGTGTCACCTCTCATCCGAGAAGCTTCTTCAGTTCTAAGAGTCAAATGGTGGAGAGTCCCAGACTTAAACCCAGTGGGAGCATTGAGATGGGAGTTTTGAGATCCCTTCCCAGACGCCTTAACACCCACTCACACCCTGGGCCATCTGACCTCAGGAAATCACTTGATAGGGTGGGGCCAGGTTTCACAATGAGCTCACCCGAAACCCTGGCTGATTGTGACCCACACCCGTCTTCACGTCTTGGCTCATGTGATTAGGTAGAGGATCATCAGGGGGTCCTTCCTCCCTCTTTGGGGGGATACTCCCACTGGGTTTAAGTCTGGGACTCTCCACCATTTGACTCTTAGAACTGAAGAAGCTTCTCGGATGAGAGGTGAAACGTCTTCAAGCAACTTAAAGAAGTCCAGACGCTTTCCTTTCCAAGCTCCTTAGACTAAGACCAAGTACTAACCACTGCTGTGGTAAGCAACAAGCCCTAATAAAGGATGTTTATAAGCAAGCTAATAGTAAGAGTGATGTTAACTATAGGTTTGTGGTTTCCATCTGGTGCTAAACTACAAGCTAGCAAGGTGGATCTATTGACTGTATTTATGCCTTGTATATACTCTATATACTTGGCCACTTTAATTTTTAGTACTTTTTATATTTACTGTGCATAAAAAATAATGTTAAGATTTTACACTGATCAAAATAACTGGCAACAGTTCTGGCAGGGAATACAGGATATCACCAACTACACATTTTACAACAAAAATCCGTGGACAATATGAGACATCACAACAGAACTCAGTCTTTTCTTCTCAGCCCCCTCTGGGCTCCAGAGCCCAGACGCTAACCCCACAGGAACATCAAGGTAGAGGAGTGTTCAGGTCAGTGAACATGAGGAATCCTGCTGCTTCCAGGTAAAAGCATGTGAATACTACCTGTCACATGTATATATCGGTATATTCTACTACTCCCTGAGACAAGCCCTCATCCCTCTCCGTCTGAAATCTGTAGCAATCATGATCCACCGAAAAGCCATGACTCTCCATCCGCACTGTGCTGATCCACCTAGAATACCAAGGGAGCAATGTGAAGATGCTTTTTATTTACTGTAGCTCAGCCTTCAGCGCAATCATCCTGCAGATTCTAGTGAGCAAGATGTCCAATTTAGGTTTGACTGGATAAAGGACTTTCTCACAAATCAGCCTCAAACAGTGAAACCTGTTCCCCACTTCTCCGCCACTCACTGAGCACTGGTTCTCCCACAGGCTGTGTGTTGAGTCTACTGCTATTTGGCCTCTACACCCAAGACTACAGTGGACCCCAGTAACACCATCATCAAATTTGCAGATGATACCACCTCATTTCAGAGTGGTATGTCTACCTAGATGAGATGCTGAAAACATCTTCATCTCTGCTGACCTATCCTGGACTGCGAATACCCCAGCAGATAACCAAAAGGCACAGCAGCGACTTTACTTCCTGGGAGGACTCAGGAAGAACAATCTGGGCCAAAAGCTGCTTGTGACCTTTTACGGCTCCTCCATAGAGAGTGTACTGACATATTGTATCACAGTGTGGTACAGGAACTGCACAGAAGCAGAGAGAAGGCTTCAGAAGATCATGAACACAGCTCAGAGGTGCCTGCAGGACTTGTTTACCTCCAGCTGCCTCAAAGGATCTCGCGCATCCTAGTTCTCACCTGTTTGACCTGTTGCCCTCTGCCAGGCACTGGCAGTCCCTCAAATCAAGGACAAACAGACTCAGAAACAGTTTCAAGTGCCATAACAACACTGAACCTCAATATGCAGACTCTCCACCGTCACTACCACCTCCTCTTCCTGCAAGAATTTCTTTCCCGTGTAATATCACATCGAACAGCAAAACTTGCTCAATGAGCATATCTCAAAGACTTATAAACATTTACTCTGCAAATGACTGTTCCCCTTTGCATTGTATATTGTCAATGAAAGCCTGTGTTAAACACCACACAAACCAGCTCCTAATAATATCTGACAGCTAACTGCATTAATAAATTCTCAAAAAAGGACCAACAGTTGAAAGGGCCAAATTAATGACTTAGCAAACAGCAGTCTACTAGCACGTGTGTGTTACTCACATATGGGCCACACTCTTTATTGTTATATCCATAAGAGGGGGGAACTAGCTAACACCAAAACACTTTTTGTACGAGTAATCTTGTTTATTTCTGCTCTCACATTAACCATGTGGCAGTGTGCATGAACTGATTAGCTTTTGCTTGTTTTTTTTTTTTGTTTTTTTTAACCATCTTGTAAAGTTTCTTTTCTGTTTCAGAAAAGACCATTATGCAGGATATGCTCTGTGGCTAGCGCCTTGTGATTGACAAGACAGATATCTGATTTGAAAACAGATGGTGACAGCGAAAACGCTCATCAAGAAACTTCAAAACAGGACTAACAGAACTTATGGTGATACGGTAGTGACGTCCATATGTTATACTGTCTGTTGTTTCATTGGCTACATTTATCGTAGGTATTAGGGTCAATATTGAAGCTGAGGCTGGCTTTGTAGAGAATTTCTTTTCACCGTTTGCCATCCAGACCAGAGCTTTACCATTTATGCTCAGTGCAATCCTTCACCACCTCTGAAACGTCTCTTTTAGCAGCAATGACAAAAAAGCCCTATAGGCATCCCTGTGAGCAGCGTACACTGAAGACACACAGACAGACATGCACCAGTTGCTTGGAGAGCATAATGACCATTTAGTAGCTAAAGAGTCAGCTCTTTAATGCAAGAGCTGATAGAGACCAAAGACAGCTACTTGTTGTGCTAACACCTTGATTCCACTGATCCTAAAAACTGCCAAAGACATCTGATTTTGTGGGTTTAAAGTGTATATATATATATATACACTTACATGTTCTAAACACAGAGCTTTAAAAAAGCTAAAACTAATAAAACTATACCTTCTACTGCAGTGACTGAATAGCTGCCATTGCACTGCAGCTCAGGCGTGTCCCCTGGGAAAAAATTGCTTTTAGTACCCCATTATAGATGATAGCTTCACTGTTATTTCAGTCCTCTAGAGATCTGTGCAAACTTAGAAAACTGATCAGTTTTTAAGCAATAATGCCAAAAAGGCTCTGTTAGCATCTCCTCAAATGTAAATATTTCAAAACATTCCTGATTTTCAATTACCAAAAAAACTAAAAACAAATAACCACCCAACTATAAAACGCTGTAGTTCACACAAAACCAAATAATTTTAATATGTTAATTTGTGAATAAATATTTCTGTATTTCTGATAACTGGTAAAAAAAAAAAAAAAAAAAAAAAAAAAAAAACAAACCTACGCATCAGATTGCATTAATAAAGGAAAGTCATTTATAGTAGTACTCCTGTGATGGAATAATACCACTTTGCTTGAAGTTCCTTGTGCGTTTACTACAGTGCACACAAAAAAAGTGGTAAGGAAATGTAATAAAGTTCAACAGATGTGTTCAGTATTAAGATTTTGACACATCGGTCCTTTTTACAACTGGAGGATAGGATGTATTAATCAGAACTTTTCTTCTGGTGTCTGGGCAGTTGCCCACTTTACTCTGATGAGCATCGAGCTCGGGACAGGACAAGGCTGCGACAGTGCATGAGATGAGAAGCCTCTCGCCGATCTGAGCTTATGAACAGACTCATCCTCTGGCTCGCCGCTGTCTGCTATTGATCCAGACAGCTGTTCACTGAAGCAATTACATTCAAGAATACATGTGTACATACAAGCATGCCAAGAGGATGTTGTTAGGCACACTAACGCCACAAGTCCATGCTCATTATGTGGGCAAATCTGTGCACTGTACAAATTCAATACTGACAATGTAGGCACATTTCTATTCTGCTTGTTTGTTTCCCCAGAAAATAGAGGGGTTTTACAATAATGTGGGTATGCTAATGAGGGAATATACAAAAATGCATTATTTCTGCAAATTTCTTAACAATTAATAAGATCAATTTATACGTCATACGCTTTTTTTTCAGCAATTAGTTCATTTAAACAGCTGCCTATGCAGATAACACATCTGTCACCTCCACTCAGGGATGTTACAGTATCCTGCTTTCTCTCCACTGCGCATCTTCTCTAAAGACAGCAAGCTTCTTACTGTATGTTTGCACATTAAGCCCCTCCATGCCTGCCTAAACAATAATGGGGACGAAGCTCCTATAGAGGACGTCAGGAGGAAATGATGCAGAAAATGGTCTCTGTGATTTGTGGCTGCATTTGGACTGTCTCTGAAGTCCTCTTATACTCATTAATCCTGGGCTTGTGGTGGCATAACATGCAAGTTGCAGGTGAAGAAGTGAGGGTTAAATATTTAAACAGTGTTCATAACATTTTTAGATGTCACTTTTTGATGTTTTAAGTTTAAAAACCTTAAAACAACAAATGAAGATAAGTAAATATGGCACAAGAATCATTTCTACATTAGGGTCAATACACTCGTTGATAGTCACAAGCCGTCAGAAATGCTTAAATGCCCTGGGACAGAGCCATGAGTCTGATATTCGATCTGTACTTGATGGCCAGACAAGTACTTTGTCCAGCAATGCAACTTCAACTCCAGTGTTTACAACACTCTCAGTGCTGTCTGTAGCACGCGTAGCAGGATTTACAGTCCTGTGAAAAACTGCTTCAATAGGAATTAATCAAATGCACTTGTATGACCACCTCTATGAAAGTAGATGTTTTGGTAGTTTGCTGGTCTGGAGCATACAGGTGTGTGTGTGTGTTAACAAAAGGCCAATCTTCCCAGGAATGGACTTCCCAGTAAATTCACCCAAAGGTCAGACCATGAGTACTCAGAGAAACTGCAAGAAACCCAAGAGCTACATCTTAGACTCTAACAGGCCTCAGAATGTCAAATGTTAAAGTTCATGATAGCACAATTAGAGAAAGACTGAACAAATATGGCTTGTTTGGTAGGTTACCAGGTGAAAGTCTATTCTCTCTAAGTGTCTTGCAGCACTGCTTAGGCGGTGCATTTAACAAAAACAGAGCATATCAGCACTGCTGGCACCGTGTTGGACGGGTGATGATTTGGTCTTGCTTTGCAACCATAGGACCTGGGCACCTTGCAGTCATTGACTCGACCATGAACTCCTCTGTATACCAAAGTATTCTTGAGTCAAATGTAAGGCTATCTGCCCAACAGCTAAAGTTTGGCCCAATCTGGGTCACGCAACCGGACAATGATCCCAAGCACAGCAGCACATCTACAACAGATTGGCTGAAAAGGAAAAGAATTAAAATGTTGCAATGACCCAGTTAATGTCCAGACCTCAAGACGATTGAAAAGCCCTGGCAAGATCTTAAAAGAGTCGAACTGAAGCAACACTGTAAGGAAGAGCAGGCCAAAATTCCCCCACAATGATGTGAAAGACTGATAATGTCATACAGAAAACAGTTGGCTGGCTGTACCTGATAACTGTACATCTGCAGAAATAAATAAAAATAACTAAATAATCTACGTTAAATTCTAGAAATAAAGTACATAACAAAACACAGCCAGGAGAACATGATGAGCTCCAGCACCAAAAAAAAAAAAAAAAAAAGTGTGTGTGTGTGTGTGTCTGTCTGTCTGTCTGTCTGTCTTTCAAGCCACCTTAGGCATGGCTCAACCCACACCTCATGGCTGCTACTCCAAAAAACTAGCAGACATGCTAAAATCTTACTTTGTTAATGTCTTTAGCGCCAAAACACCTATTTAACTAAATTTGTTCTTTCTCATTATTAAAACATCTCAGTTTGACTAAAGCAGATGTCACCAAGACAGCCCCAGCAAACACTTGTTTATTTCCCTTACAAGAAGCTACTTCATTCAGCTTTACATCACATTTTTCAGTTTGTTGCTCATAGTGACTCTGTCCCACCAGTGGGACCCCACCCCTCAGTTTGAGAACTGCAGACTGAAAGGATGCAGATTAAAATCTTTGGGAAAACAGCAAAGACGGTGGCAGAAGTGTAACTTCTGTGGTAGTTGGGGGACCTTTTTAAAAACTTTGATGAAACTTGGGGCAAAGTCAATGAACATTTTTAAGCAGTTTTTACCTGGACATGTCCATTTTTAATGTCCAAATAATCAATGAGATTTGAGTTAAGATAATTTAAGTTTAGATAATCCTTCAAAAAATATTTTCCAGAGGAGTGCCTGGAGGTGTCACCATGGCAAGACCTGCATCAAAGGATCCTACCAGATAGATAGCAGTACAGACAGTAAGTATTGTGCATCTGTATAAATACTTGCCTCACATGTGATCAGTCAGAAAACCATCTGTCTGCACTGACATTTGCATGACAAATGGAAACTGATGACCGACTATGCTATAAACTGACATACTGTCTGCACACAAGCATGTTGTATATAACTGCATTGCAGATAAAGGACACAGCTCTTCCTTATATAAAATGAGCACTCACAGGCCCTGACAGCTCTGTTTTCAAAAGAGTTAAATCTACTTCCACCCTGTACAAACTCAGCTCTAATCTTGCAGCCATCCCTCTTTTTTCAGCATGACTGCCCCAACTTTTGTCACATCAGATTTCTACAAACACAGCAGCAACATAAAGGCTAAGGCCCACTGACTCTGAGATTTCTCCAGCTCTGTAGTCATATGACAGTTTCCCAAACTCTAGCAGCATGCTGCCTTAAGAGCTGAGGGTACATCAGGGGAGTTTGAGGAGTCCTTCGGGTATATTATTATTATTAGACCATGCATACAGAGTCATGACTTCCTTTGACACTTTCCTCATGAATCCAAGTGTGCTCAGAGGAACAGCACAAATCTGTGCAGTGAACACTGTATAGGCTATAAGGGGGGGAAACATGCAGATTTATGCTCAAGCTGTGTGAGCACATTCAATAAGCAAACACATGCAACTTATAACAGATAGCATCCTAATATTTCTACATACAACCTGTCCAGTTCCTACAGGCCAAGGCCGGCCAAAGTCTCAGAGCGATTCCTGAAAAGCTGCATGTAGCTGTCGCCTGACAGCCGCCAGCGACGTGACAGCAACCACTGGATCATCCGGCGCTGACGATCTTTGATCCTCACATTTTGCACCGCACATGGATCAACCACAAGCAGCCGATCAAGTGGGTGTGGACGAGCGGCACCACCAAATGTTATCTCACAGCCACGAACGCCTCTGCAAGCGCGCACACATATACACACAAGCCTAGGCCCGGAGTCCAGCTTAATTCACACCGATGCTCGTGACAGCAGCCGTGCACAACGGGGAGGGGACAACCTGGCGTGTACCCGATTTTCTCCTGTGTTTTCACGGCAGCACTGGCTCCTTGCTGGACCCGGACTCCCGACGTTGCATAAAATTCGTTGCACGGGAAGAGCGGAGCGGCAGCAGTGAAGCGACAAAGCATGCACACACACACACACACTGACACAAACGTGATCGGAAGACAGAGGGACGTTGGAAAAAGCAAAAGAAACGTGCGGTCTCACTCACCTCCTAATCTTCTCCCCATTTTTCTCCCCCTCCTGCTCCAATCAAGGGACCGCTCCAGCCTTCAGTGACGTCACGCAGCCCGTCTCTGCAGCAGAGAGCAGCAGCAGGCCTGCAGAGGACGAGCAGGGAGGAGAGGAAGAGTGAGGAGGGAGGAGAGAAGGAGAAAGAGAGAGGGGGGAGAGGAGCAGATGCAAAAATGTGAATCATTAAGAAAAAAAAAAAGCCCTTCTGTCCTCAGGATAGGGAGAGGATATTGTACCAACTCAGGCTGTGGATGTGGAAACTGATTAGACATCATATTCATCCAGCTCAGCAGCTCTCCATCACAAACTGAAAAGACAGTTTTGTCCTACCAGCTGCCTGTTTGCCTATTAATTAACATCAAGTAAACATGGGTAAGGTAACATCTCTGTCATCCAGGCAGCATGTTCACGTGTCTTTGGTCAGAAGAAGACGGAAAGGGTCTTTTAATTCAACATATGCTGAGATATATTTCTCCCATACTGGTTTCTCTTCATTGGCTTCCTGTGAAATCCAGAATCAGATTTAAAATTATTCTCCTCACATACGAGGTCTTGAATAATCAGGCTCCCTCTTATGTTAAAGACCTCATAGTACCGCATCACCCCAGTGGAGCACTTTGCTTACTTGTAGTTCCTAGGATACTTAAAAGTAAAATGGGAGACATTTTACAGATTTTCAGAAACCAGCTCCCAGTTTGGATTCAGATGATAGACACCCTCTCTACTTTTAAGACTAGGCTTAAAACATTTATTTCTGATCAAGCATACTGTTAGGGCTGGATCAGGTGACCCTAAATCCTCCTTAGTCAGGCTGCTAGAGAGGTCTAGTCTGCTAGAGGCTTCCCATGATGCATTGAGGTTCTTCACTCACCTTTTTCACTCTCTGTGTGTTTATACACCACTCAGCATTTAATAATTAGTTATTATTCATCTTTGGCTCTTTTCCACAGCATGTCTGCCTCTCTCCCTTCAACCCCAACTGTACTTGGCAGATCACCGCTCCTCTCTGAGTCTGGTTATGTAAGACGTTTGAAGGTAGTTTTTCCTTCCCACTGTCGCCAAGTCCTTGCTGATAGGGCTGACTAATGATAAATCTAACAGTATTTTGTTTGTTGCCAATCATTAGTCAATCCACATAACAATTAATTATCAGCTGTTTTGATAACTGCTTCTCAATTCAGTTCAACTCAATTAATTTATATAGCGCTTCTTATATTGCTCTATGAGCAAGAATTTGGCGACAGTGGGAAGGAAAAACACCCTTTTAACTGAAAAAACCTCCAACATTTGAAGAGACAGCCATCTGCCATGACTGGTTGTTTTATTGTTTTGCTCTCTTTTTTTACACAACTCTGCATCACCCAGATGTCAACACAGGTCCCAAAAGTGCCAGTAAATTAATAACAGCTAATTTCTTTGAGTTTTTATAGAATAAAAGTATATGTGTTTAAGTTCACCTGCGATATAAAAAATTGAAGATGCTTGGTTTCAAAGATAATCTATACATTTTTACAGCAAAACACATAATTTGTAACAGTTTCAGACAAGATGTGTATCTCCACCTGATAAATGTATCAGTGGCAATGTGTTTAAAGTTAGGAATTAGGATTCATGCAAGCTAGAGATAGAATCTGTGAGAAATACAATTTATCAATTCAATTAGGATAATGTAAATTCAAATAATATGACT